>NC_090931.1:293477661-294098911 GCF_040938575.1 Ambystoma mexicanum
TAAGACCTTTTGAAGTTGAGGGAGAAGTCCAGCTTGTGAAGGGAGTGGCAGGTGACATCGAGATGGTCCAAGGCTTGTTCGGGAGAACATGCCCTGATCAGCCAATCGTCCAGGTAGGGGTAGACGTGAATTACCCCCCCCCCTCCACTGAGGTGTGCTGCCACCACCACCATGAGCTTGGTGAAGATCCTCGGGCGGAGGTGAGCCAGAAAGGCAGGACCCGAAACTGGTAGTGGGATCCGCCAACTGCGAACCTGAGGTATTTTCTGTGCTTGAGATGGATCGGCACATGAAAATAAGCACCCTGCAGGTCCAATAACACCAACCAATCCTGAAGTTGGAGGGCCTGAAGGATCTGAGAAAAAATGACCATCTTGAACTTGTCCTTCCTGAGGAACTTGTTCAAGCATCGTAAGCCCAAGATGGATCTCAGTACCAGTCCTTCTTGGTATCAAAAAATAAAGGGAATACCAACCCTTGTTCCACTCCGCCACAGGCACCGGTTCTATAGCGCCTTTCTCCAGCAGGGCGAAAATCTCCTGCAACAGTAGCGGATCCGGGAACCTTCAAAGAGGGTTTCCCTGGTGGATTGTCATGAGGCCATTGGAGAAAAGGAAGGCAGTAACTTTGGGCGATCGTATCTAGAGCCCGCACATCTGAAGTAATGGCTTGCCATTCTTCGAGATGCTGCGACAGCCTGCCCCCCACTGGAGAACCATGAGTCATGGCCTCAGAGCTGATTAGAAGCGGCAGGCCCGGAAGGCAAAGAGGCAGCTGCCTGAGTGGCTTTGGCACCCCTACCTCGTACACCAGGAGGCAACTACGGAGGCCCCTTTGACTAGGCATCCCCTTCGCCTTTCCAAATGAGGACTAATAGCGAAAGGAACCACCCCTCCATTGTGGTCCCCTAGGACGAAAAGGCAGAGGTTGTCTGACAGCCGCGCCAAAGGAATTGGTGTCCGTCTTGGAGGTCTGCAACTTTTCAAGGTTCTCGTCAGCTTTGCTGCCAAAAGGATGCAACCCGTCAAAGGGCATGTTGAGAAGATGGGACTGCACATCAGGCGCAAAACCGGACTTCCGCAATCACGCAAATCTGCGCATGACGGTGCTCGTAGCCATGGACCTTGCGACACAATCTGCAGTGTCCAACCCAGATTGAATGGATTCACACATGGCATCCTTACCATCCTTCATAATAGCTACAAAGCCATCCCTTTCTTCCCCTTCGGGAATATGCTCAGGCACAAACGAGCGCGCCCATCCATCCATCCATGCATGCATGCATTTATCGTACCTATCCGGAGGGATGGCACGTTACGCTGCCTGCTTCGAGGTGGCCGTAGCCACCTGAACCACCAAACTCTCGGGAGTGGGGTGAGTGGACAGGTAGCCGGGGTCGCTACTGGATGGGCAGTATTTCTTTGACAAAGACTTGTTAACTGCCGGAATACTCCGGGGAAGTCCAAGTAGCAGCCACCCTTTTTTTGTAAAGCCACATGAAAAATGGCAACACCGGCTCAGTGGACGGACCCTGATCCAAGAGATCCATAAAGTCATCCTGATCAAACTCAACCTGAGGCCTGGGCCAACCCAGGTACTCAGAAACTCTCAACATCAGTCTACTATAAGAGGATTCAGCATGTTCACCAGGCTCAGGTTTCCCAAATTCCATCTCAGGAGATTTGTCAAGGCCACTGGTATCATGTAAGGACTGACGGAGATGCACAATCCAACTGTCTTCGTCAAGGAGACATTCTGGAGCATTAGGCATCCCATAAGGCAGACCAAATGGAACAAAGTCCCCATCAGACCTCTCCTCACACAAAGGGGCTTCTGATGGCAAATCCTGTCCAGTAGGCGCCGATGGCATAGACGTCGAAAAAGGCTTTGAAGGTCTGACCCCAGGTAAAGACCAGACAGACTCACTTGACGGACATGGCGCCGATACCTTTGCCAGCTTCACCGGCTTCAATGGTTTTGTGGGAGATGAAGACCGCGACCTGGACCTGGCACATCTCGGGTGATCCCCTGAAGCCTTCTCCG
Source organism: Ambystoma mexicanum (assembly GCF_040938575.1). NCBI lineage: Eukaryota > Metazoa > Chordata > Amphibia > Caudata > Ambystomatidae > Ambystoma > Ambystoma mexicanum. Next base: position 293,479,705 of record NC_090931.1, read on the forward strand.
AACGGGACCTCGAAGGCTCCCGAAGTTTATCGCGCCGACTGCCCGGGCCCGAGGATGCACATGCATCGGACCGAGACCGTTCCTTGCCGGCTTCAACCGAAGGCCCGGACGGAACTGTGCCGGGAGATTGAAAATCTGCATCATTTGCTCCCGAAAAGCCTCCCATTCCTCTGAGGTAGAGGATTTAGTGGGGCATGACATCTTTTTCGGGTATCCGTCAACCGACGAGGAAGGCGAATGGTGACGCCACTTTCGGGACCGCCTCGACGAAGAGGACGAGTGGCGCGAGCCACTCCGGGACCTACATCTTCTGGACGTTTTCCAATGAGGAGACTCTCTCGACTCGTCGGTCGACATACCAGCCGATTTGGATTTACGGGTTTTGGAAACACTGCTTACCTTTAATTTCCCCTTACGCTCCCACAAGTTCTTGGCAGTAAACGACTGGCACTTCAAGCAGTCGTTCCTGGTGTGGTAATCGCCCAGACACCACAAGCAGATACGGTGCGGGTCCGTGATGACATCTTGGACCCGCAGTCCCGACATTTCTTGAAGCCCGATCGCAGGGTCGTCGGGTGGAAGAAGACAATCGTAATACAAAGTGTAAGACACGAGGCGCGCCAAGTTCTCAAAGCAAACACGTTTGCGGAAAAGAAAGAACTGAGGCTATGGGCGCCGTTCGTGCAACTTATAACATTACCCTAAACGGAGGCCTCTGAGGGACATCAACCTGATGCCATGACGCCCTCTGCCGAAAGAAATTCCAAAGCAGCACAGCTGTGGACATTACATGTCATAAATCAGGAATATGTTGAGAACACAATCCATTCGTAGTATTAGAGTATTAGTCTGGATGGAGTCACCGGCAGTGTTCCCTCCAATTTATTTGGGCCGTGTGCGCTAAAGAATAGTTGTGTGTGTGTGCGAGCTGTTTTTCAGTCATGTGCGCAACTGAGTGATGCGCTGCCAGACCGGGGGTGGTCGGCGGCAGCGTGGCACAGCGCCCCACCAGTGAGCAAGGCTTAGTGATCAGATTCCACAGTGTGCAAGCGAGGAATGCGAATTTGCGGCACAACAAGCTCTACTTCAAGGGACATTTGGGTGCTCTATTCTCCTCCCAAGACTTAAGCTCATCTCAAATTGTGTCCTTATCCACAGTCGTTAAACATCCTGCCCTGCCATTCCCAGCCAGTATAAAATGTCAGTATATCTTCTGGCGTTTCTCCAATGACAACTTAAAATCATTCTTCTTTTATACAAATCATTTCTATCGCTGCTGCCACTTTGGGGATGACATCATGGGCTGTAGCTAGGTGGCGCATTGTACAAGTGGGCAGGTTGAGATTCAGCCCTCCCTCACCCCCCGAAATGTTGGGTTATGTTGATGACATTACCTACCTGACATACACTACAGACCCTTCGGCAGGCAGTGCACAGACGAAAAACAGTGCTCGCCGCAGCTGCAAAGGCTCTGCAAGTACTAATGTAAAGGGTTTCATTGTTAACTTAGCAACCCCTTTCGTATGCATATGTTTTTAGGCAATTGATGGGGTTAGTACTTGCATGTCAGGGCAGGGACTGGGAGTGATTAGAAGGGTACTAAGGGGCAGGAGAGAGCTCATTCTCTCACAGCACTCCTTTACTGTGTGGTTTCAGATGTGTAGGAGAGAGTTAACTGCTAGTAACATTGAAGCTGCACTAGAATAGTCTCCCTCATTAGAATGTGTGAAGACGTTAGAGGACCCCGGTCCCCAAGTAAGTTTGCTCTCTGACCCCATAATCTATGAAGTTGGCACCTGACCTCTCCCACATTTAAAAGGGTTAGACCTCCTCCCCCCAACATTTTGACTTAGGTGCAGCCCTGCCTCCTTGTAGATCGCTATATGCAATAACAGCAGGTCCAGATCCATATTGTCAAATAACAATGCAAGCAGACTTCCAAGGTCAAAGGATAATATGTTATTGTATAGCACTTAGGCTTAAGCTCTTTTTTATAGAAACAATATGCATACAATATCCTTATCGACCTCAGAAGGATGAAAGGCGGAGATGGCCTTACTGGGATTCGGACCTACAGATCACACACACATCACAGCAGCGAGCACTCAACCCACTGGCCACTGTGTTATATCGGCTACAGTAAAATGAGCAATTAGTGGACTGGATACCACTAAACTGGTAACTGAGATTTAACAGCAGACCAGTTAAGTTAATCTGGGCTTAGTGCGCTTTACAAATGTCACACTCACAATAAATAAACCCTGTAATGGACGCTAGGTTGCACTAGTTGCAAGTCAGCTCGCCACCAGCAGGCCAATCCTATGCGCCAACTCAGGGGGTTAATTTGGGACATCCGCACAAGTCTGGGGTTAGGCGCCTGTGCACTTGACTTGACCCCTCCAGTGACTGCTGGCCCTCTTGACTGCAGCAAAATTCAGGGGCTCTGTGCGCAACCAACCTACTCACACACGTGAGTGACTTTTTCTTTCTTTCACCAATGCATCAGGGCTGGACCCCTGAGCTGCTCGGGGCTGGCCCTCTGGACTACAGCAAAAGAAACTCTGCTGCAAGACCAGGGGCTCTGTGTGTAAACTAGCTGACTCGCACACTAAACTTTTTCTTTTTACCAATAAATCAGGGCATAGCACGAACGCAGTCCCCCACTACCAGAAATAATGCAGTCGAGTATCCCGCATTTGGGGCCATCGCAGGGGTCAGCAAATCCAGTGTGCAATGGATGAGCCTGCCTCACCCTGGGACTCGAGATCTGCCTTGGTGATCACAGATTCTCCCATGCCAGGTAAATATGAGTTGCGAGCAAGAGGGCAGGGGTTGGGCCGGTTCTGGAAACCCCGCTAAGCGAGGGTGAGAAAGGCAGGCCCTGACCCAGCCCTCCCGGAAGCCCTGAGTGTCTGCAGAGCTGCCTGCCCCACGTGCAGGGAGAAGCTCCGGCAAGCAGAGCCCAGCAGAACAGGCCCATTGTAGCACAGTTCATCACCCCCCCAATCAGGCCCTGCTCGGCCCGAGATTTGCATAAATTCGGACCTGGCCGCCAGCCAGCAGGCCCAGTCGGATAGCGAGCAGGCCTGGTGCAGTGGGCCCACTGGCCCGTCGGCCCCAGGTGGGTCCATGGCCCTCCTGAGCCGACGGGTCACCCCGCTTAACAAGAGTGTCACGAGTGGGGTGCCCCCCAGCAGGACACGGCAAAGCCGTGAAGGCAAGGCCCGATCGGTGCTTGGACGGGGCCAGCGGCAGCTGGTAGCCAGTCTCAGCCCCTCCAATCCCCAGGAGCTGGCTGGGCCTTCTTAAGGTTGGAGAGCCTGGGCGCGAAAACAGAGCCCGGGCAGGGCAGTGTGGCTTCAAGAACTACCTGATAGCATGGGGCACACATTGGGGGGGGAGGGGTGGTGGGGGGGGGGGGTGCCGGGTGACATCCATGGGGAAGCACACCATAGCGGTTTTTGACAAACCCATTATACGACGAGACGAGAGTCCCCCTTATCTTGCAGCACAGTGGCAGGCTGGCTGTTGGCTGACAACTGTGGCCTGGGTCGTCGTCGCCTTGCCTGGTGGTGCTCCTCAGTGTGGCTGTCCTGTGTGTGGGCACTGGGCTGGCAGCCTCCAAGTTGTCTGGTGGTGACTGAGGTCCATTGGTGCACCCCAATAAATCATGCCCAGCCAGGGCCAGGGTGGGTCAGAGACCCAATATCATAGTCACGTGCGTCACAGAGTCTGGGCGGGCACGAATTTTCATTGGCTTGTTCTTCCGCGGCAGCCCCCCAGGCACAAGTGGAAGTTGTTTCAACTTTGTAAAGAAGTGCAACAACAAATTTGTTGTTACTTCCTTCAAAGTTGAAGCAACTAGTGTGCAATGTCCCTGGGCCCTAGCTCAGTCCTGCAGGCAGGCTTGCCCCCCAGGGTCAGGACTCGGAGGGAGGCGGCAGGTGTTACAATTGCTTTAGTGTGTGCAATTGCTTCAGCCGCCTCCCTCCACAGATCAAAGTAACTGTTCAACTCGGCCGCTGCCGGCCCAAGCAGAGCGCGAGCCAAGCACCACATGGCACCAGACCCCTGCAGTGGCAGCACGGCTGCCGGTGGCCGCCCACCATTTTCAATGATGCTGCTTGCTGCACATGCATCTGCATGCATCATAAGTTATGATGCATGCATAATGCAATCATCAAAGCAAGGTAACAACATCTAGTGTTAGTTACCTTGCTAGGATGATGAATTGTGTGCAGAGTGCAGTCTGCAGACAGTGCCGCCGGTGCCTCCTGGCTCCTGCCCAGCCCAGCCCCAGGCGGCCCAGTCCCCAGGAGTCTGACTTGACTTCCCGGCCGCGGGCTGAAAAAGAAAAAATTAACAAAATGATGATTGGAGTGCGCGGCAAAATAAGCACTATGCGCGGCTCACAATCAAAAGGTGTGCGGCCGCACAGGCGCGCACCTTACAGGGAACATTGGTCACCGGTATCTTGCACTAGCCCCCTGAAGATCCTGAGCCCTGGTAGCTTTTTCCATGGGCTGAAAGGTTTAAGTGACTTACCTGTAATTATTGTTCTCCAGCATGGGTCTGACATGGATTCACATGCTCATGAATATTCCCCCGTCGTCAGGCTAGGAATCCTTCGGTAAGAGAAAAAAGAAAAACTGTCACTTTAAAACTGTATTTCTCCTTTAAACCAATCACTGTCCACTGGGTCATACTGCCCCCATCCAATGACAGTCCTCTCTCTAAGGCCCGCCTCTGGTAGCCATCTTCAGATTTGGTAAGCATGTAAAGTGGCAGTATGACTAAGAAGAGCAGCAGAGGGGCCAGAGGGAGGGTTCGCATGTGAATCCATGCCAGACCCATGCTGAAGAACAATAGTTACAAGTAAGTAACTTCTACCTTCTCCAGCATGGGGTCTGGCATGGATTCACATGCTCATGAAGAACGAATACACAGCAGTACACATCCGGCATTCACCACACTAGCCGAGTTGAGGACATGGGCAGGTCCACTGGCCGTATGAGTGGGAAGGGAGGACAGATGGGGTTGTGAGGGAGGCTGGAGGAGGCTGGGGCCACATGTGAAAGGGACCTTGAATGCCGAATGGGCCCAGATCAGGACAGAGGTGCAGGGTTACTCCCACACATCATCTGGTGAGACTACACAAGCCCAGCGCCTCAATTGAGGGTAGAGAAACCAACTAACCAATTCCACTAACAGTTTCCCCTTCTGCATTCACCTCTCAAACTCCAAACCAAACACAACCACAGACCTACAGCACAAACCGCACAAACTTTACCACATTGCAACAACAAAAAAAAACAGACTCAGACCAGTACACGACGACTACCGGCCGCAAACATCCCAGGCCCAGCCAACGGACCCACCGGGCTGAGGCTGCCAACAGCACATCACTGCGCTCTTGCACTTTTCCAGCTTCCTCCCACTAACTCACCCCCCCTTCCTCTTTCAGAGCCGCCAGAGCGCCAGGGGACCACTCCGGTGGTGATAGGGAGCGGTACAAATGTCCTTTAACATTACACAACCACGAGAGGTTCCAAGGCTCAACTGAAGCAATTAACACTTACCCCTGGAACAGACTCACCTCAAGCCAACAGGTTGTGTAGCACTGCCTGGTGGACTCTGGACTCCTCCCTGGAATCCCGGTCAACGCAGTAGAACTTTGTGAAGGTATGCGTTGACCTCCACGTTGCAGCTCTGCACATGTTGAGCAGGGGCACACCAGAAAGGAATGCTGTTGTTGCAGCTATCGCTCTGGTGGAGTGGGCTCTCGGACAGCCGGGCAGAGGCCAGTTCGCCAGCTGATGACAGTGCATGATTCAGCCAGAGAGCCATCTTGAGATGGAAGCCTTGGACAAGGCCTTCCCATGGTTCACAGGTCCAAAGATCACAAACAAGTCTTCAGAAACCTCTCTGTGCGTGTCACGTAGAATTTCAAGGCACGAGCAATGTCCAGCGAATGCAAGGCCCCTTCCACCGGCGAAGGGTTCAGGAAGAAAACCAGCAACGCCAAAGGCTCATTGAGGTGGAATTCTGATGGAACCTTCAGCATGAAAGTGGGGTGCATACGCAGTACCATCCTTGATTCGTGGAAAGTCAGATACGGCTGCTTGCAGGATAGGGCCTGGATCTCACCCACACATATGGCTGAGGTGATGATCACAAGGAAAGCAGTTTTCCACAAGAGAAACTTGAGAGGGGCTTGATGCATACGTTCAAAAGGTGCCCCCCCCCCATGAGTCTCGTCAAGGCCACGTTGAGTTTGCACGACGGGGCAGGCGCCTTCACCGGAGGGAACGATGGAAAAAGCCCCTTGACGAACTCCTTGACAAGTCTGTGGGACCACAACGAGGATCTTCCAGGGGATCTGGTCTAGTGAGAGATGTCCAAGCGAGAACAGATCAAACTGCACTCCTAATTTTTACACAAGAGTAGTTTTAAAGGTGTATCCTGAGAATTATTTATTTTGAGGTGCGGAGGAGATAAATAACAGCCCTGGCATATGGGTTGCAAAAATGTACACAATAGATCACGTTCCCAAATGTGGGAACTTCCGTCCTCTGCACTCTATGGGTGGCTCTGTGAGGAGTCCTTATATGTTTTATTAATTATTAGGGAGTAATTAAATAAATTTGCACAATAATGTAGGTAATTTTCTTAGTAACATATGTCAATACAAATATCAATACACATTGACTCAAGGTATTTTTTTAGACCAAATCCATTGATTTATTAGAAGCCCAACGCGTTTCGTGAAACAATTCACTTCTTCGGGGGCAATTTGCATAATTTTTCTTAAAGTAATTTGGAAAACATAATATTAAAGTAAATGCGTATAAGTCCCCATAGTACAAATAAATTATATAATTTCAAAAGCAACAAAATACTTAACGAAGAATCCATATACATCTTTTAAAAAAACTCTAAACTCATTGGTAGACCTAAGTCAAACAGATCATACAACTATTTTGGAATCTATATGCGCTCAACAATGATTAACATGGTGACATTTCTGTATTGTAAATAAATTACCTATGGAAATATTTCCATTACTCGTAAGTGGCTGGCTGTTCATCACAAAGAGAAAAAGCTGCAAGTCTCCTAAAAATGTAGTCTAATACTGGCCGCCAGGGGGCGCACGGATAAGGTCTTCCTCCGTGTGAGCTCCGACCTGCGACCCTCAAAAGTGGCTTGAGCCCCACTTTTGGCCCTCCCACCGCATAACGGATCCACGAGACGGGGGAACCGGACCTCCACATGCTGAGCGAAAATCAGAGTTCTGTAGCCCGAGTACAGCCTCTGGGATCGTGCCTCCCCCTCCAGGCCCTCAGTACGAGTTCACGACGGGGAACTGAGACCTGCGAAGCCCGGGACTGCTGGCTCCGCCCTCTGCTTTCCCGCAGAACCATAGAGCCGCGCAGCGGGGGCCCCCTAGACAGTTTCCACCTCACCATGCAGCCCCCGGGCCCCTGTGGACCGAGGAGACCCTCGACGGCAGAAGAGGAGCCGGCCCTTCCCATTCCGTGATCCGCGTGGCAACTCAGTCGCGCCCGGGCACAGCCTGTGGCTCACCGTGCATAAGAGTGAGTGCTTCCCCCATCCGCCGACGCACTAGCGCATTACAGACGTTGTGCCTGCTCCCCGAGAGGCCTACCCAACCCCAACCTCACGTCCATGCACAGTGGCCCCTTACGAGAGAGAGTGTGCGGTGCAACCCCAGTTATCTGCCCGCGGAGGCTGCTCCCACCATTTCCTGGAGAATATCCCTCACCCCTCGTCGGGCTCGGTACGGTGTCACCAGCCCCATTTCGTCGACTGGGCAAGCCACGTATCAGACACCCTGACCAAGAGGATCGCACCCAATGCCTCTGGCTACTGAATCTGGATTTGGACACTAGCTAAGCCTCCCCTATTTAACTCGTCTTCCAAGCTCCCAACATCAGGACAAACCTCACTCCAACACTGAACCCCGCCACAGAGGGTTGGGCCCCCACTCGTGGGGCGTGTGCCCTCTGTATGCCTCCCAAGAGACACTCCTGGGACCCAGGCCACCCGATCAGAGACCCCCCCCCCACGCAAACCCAACAAGATCCACGAGTCAACCCGCATTCACTCCGGCACATTGCGGAACCTGCACCGAACCTGGGGTCTGCACGGAACTGAACACAATGTGACGCATCTGGAGGGTAGGGCCCCTGACCCCAGGGCGTGTGCCTCCTCCCAACGCTAGACTCTCGTTACCCAGGACTTTCCGGAGATCGTCCTCCAACGCTCTCCAGTGCCGGCTCATTGCCTTGGTAGTGCCCCCGTTCCAGGGGCGAGTGCCTCCTCGCACCTACACAACGCATGAGCACCAAATCCAAACTAGCCAAATACGCCTACACCCTGCCACACCCCGAACCTAGAACTGCCTGCACAATGTCAGCGGACCCCTCTGAAACAGAGGCAGCGGCTACCAAGGGGGACATAGCCACCCTCCTCAGCGAAATCAGAAACATGGGCGCCAACTTGGGTGGCAAGATCGACAAAATGACCCAGAGGATGGACAATATTGAGGAGAGGCTCAAAAGTGTTGAGAACAACCAAGCCTCAATTGACACACTGGAAACCCAGCTGGACCTCCGCATGCACAATATAGAGAAAAGAGAAGAAGACATCCGGCTGAAGATAGATTTAGGAAACAGGGAGAGGCGTAACAACCTGCAATTTTTGGGGATTCCAGAACGGGAGGGGGATACAGAGGAGGACCTTAAACACACCATACATGACATAATTAGAATCCTAACGGTGGATGAGAATATCGATGAACCGGCATTTGAAAGAATACACAGAGCTGGAGGCCCACCAGGGAGTCCGAGATCGGTCCTGGCCAGATTTCATAGATATCAAGACAGAATGAGGATTCTCACTAAAGCCAGGTCAGGCGACACCCTCACCCTTGGTGGAGCCCAAATAACCATCTTCCAGGACCTATCCTCGCTCACCTTAGCCCTGCGTCGCCTGTGTGGCCCGCTAACCAGATGGCTCAAAGACCAGGGCACGAGATATAGGTGGGGTTATCCCTTCTCCCTAACGTTCAAACATGGCAGCAGGAAGATAATACTCTGCTGCGAAGGAGAGATTCGGGATTGCATCGCAGATCCCCTCAACACCGGCCCCAAAGAGGGGTCACAAGCCGAATCATCACGAGAGGGTGCGCAGCGGGGACCCCGAAGCCCGAAAAGGAAGAAGGTCAAAAGGAGCTAGAAAATATAGACGACCCAACGACACGCCGGAGAATGCCAAATTAAGTGGCATGCACATATCTTCTGACCCGGCGAGGCCTGTTCAGGAATTATGGTCCCGTAGTCCCTCCGTCACGTTGGAGATCGGCACATCACAGCCAACAGAGCCGACCCGGGACGGATGATTGACTGGCCGCAAGAGAACCGGAAACCGCATGTATCACTACATTTGTTATTCAGTGATAATAGTTGTTGTTGTGTGTTAAGTTGTGATTCAAGTTGACATTTTAAGAACGGGGGGGCTCAAACTGTTGGTGAGATGATATTCGTGCTGGGGGTTGCGTGGTTATGACCCTCAGGGGCGGTCCGATAGTAGGCCGGTTGCAAGCACCTGACTCGCCTCGAACGCCATCAATCCAAGGTTCAGTTTGTTTCAGGGGAAATGTGCGGGAAATTGGAACTGCTAACAACGGGTATTGAGTTCAATGCCCGGGAAGGGGGTAAGGGGGAGGGTATCCAACATTTTCTGAAGTCCCATTGGATGTGGGACGATCGTCAAAAGACTTCCACTGCGGCGATTTATGATACGTACACAGGCGGTGTGACCAACAAACTCACAGGACTCACCACTCATTGGTGGACATGACGAATCAAGTGACAGGCATGGCACACTCAGAATTGGCACGCTAAATGTTAAGGGGCTAAATTCCCCTACCAAAAGATCGCCTAGTTTCCCCGAGAATTCAAGAGGGCCAATTCTAGATATACTCTTTCTGCAAGAAACTCGATATAGTAAAGGAGAGGAGGGTACTCTACCCCAAATGGGGCACTGAACATTGGAGCTCCGGCCTGCCCATAAAAGTCTTTTTTCTCGTCTCGTCTCGTCAGTAAATCAATCCGATTTGAGCTCTTGAGGTCCTGGTCAGATGTGAGCGGTAGGACGCTGTTAGTTAGCAAGATACAGGACACCATCATCACACTTGTGTCTATATACGCGCCCAATACCGGACAGTCCGGTTCCTTCAACAAGCAATCCCAAAGGTCATGAACGAGGCAGAGGGAGAAGTAATAATAGGAGGTGACCTCAACGTGGATGGACCCGGATATGGATAGACAAGCAGGCACCCCGTCCACAACCCCTTCAAAGGGCACCGGAGACTCCCAGATTGTAGATATGATGGACGCCTACAATCTCACGGATGCCTACAGATGCATGAATCCAACCCGAACAGCCTTCACCTTCTACTCCACGCCTCATGCTACGTTCTCTAGAATGGACTAGGTTTACATAGCCGCAGCAATTGCCTCAGCAATGACGGCAGCTACCATATCGCCCATTACTTGGTCAGACCATGACATGGTGGTGGTCACTATAGATCAGATCGCTCTCCCTAGGCGGAGTTCCAAACGGCAGTGCAACGAAACACTTTAAGGACAGTCTTTCGGGAGCAGCTGGAGTTGGACATTACTCAATACTTCGAGCAAAACAACGTAGGTGAAACTCCCATCAACATAGTATGGGAAGCGGGTAAGGCCACATGGAGGGGACTTCTCCTTAGGGTGGAGCAGCGAAAAAACGAGAACGCCTGCTCGTAGAAAACAAATTGCGAAATTAAATTGCCCAGCTAGATCTTGCAGCTCAATCGGCGGACTCCGAAAGACCACAGAAGATCAAACAAGCTAACGCCAATAGAGAAGAACTATGTCAGCTGGAAACAAATAGCATTATTCACATATTCACAAGCTTCAATGCCTGAAGCAAAAACACTACGAGCATGGGAACAAAGGAGGCGCGTTACTCGCTTCAAGATTCCGAGGCCAACGCCGTGAACGATGGGTTCCAACGGTGCACGACACAGATGCACCCCCAGACCATCGTCCACCCAATATCCCCGAATCCTTCGCCAATTTTTATGAGAGACTTTACACTTCACAAGATACACCGCACCCAGAGGCAATAACAGACTATCTGACCAAAGTAGCCATGCCGACCCTCCCATCGGAAACAATGCAAGCCATGGAAACCCCTATCACGGGAGAAGAAATTACGGACGCAATTAAAAGACTTCCAATGGGGAAAGCACTGGGGAACGATATATACACCGCAGGGTTTTACAAAGCTTTCCAGAATGCACTCCTCCCGTTCATGGTGTCCTCTTTAACAATATCCTCAGCACTGGTGTGGCACCCGACTCCTTTTCTGAAGCCCTAATAACGGTGATCCCCAAAGAAGGAAAGGACCCCAATCAATGTGCCTCCTACCGCCCGATATCGCTCCTGAATATCGCTGCCGAGATTTACACGAGGGTTCTCACCGCGAGGCTCGAGGCACACATGCCCACAATAATTCACAACGACCAAGTAGGCTTCATCCTAGGTAGACAAGGCGCAGACTCCACCCGCAAGACCCTCCACCTCATACACGAGGCCAGAAACCTGCCAAACACACCAGCACTGTTTTCGATCGATGCGGAAAAAGCATTCGACATAGTCGAATGGCACTTCTTAGAGGCCACGCTGAAACTAATAGGCCTGGGACCCATTCTTCGACGAGCAATCAAGGCAGTCTATACAGCCCCAAGAGCCGCTGTAGCGGTGAACGCCCAGTACTCCCGCTGGTTTCCCCTCAGGAGAGGAACGAGACAAGGCTGTCCCCTTTCTGCGATTCTCTTTGCGCTCTCACTAGAACCCCTGGCCCGAGCCCTCCGAGCGGACACTGCCGTTGAAGGAATGCAGGTGAATGGCAGAGAATACAAACTGGCCCTGTATGCAGACGACATCTTGCTCCATGTGGTAAACCCACTCTCGTCAATCCCAAGGGCGATACACCTCATTGAAGAATATGGGATACTCTCCGGTTTTAAGATAAATAGATCCAAATCCACTGTCTTCCCGCTCCATGACCCATCCCCGGAGCTGCTACACGACCTCGAACACCTTGGCCTGATTGTCGGAGGCCCCATAATGCGATACCTGGGAATCAACTTAACAAGAGACCTAACTCAACTCTATGAGGCAAACTTCCTGCAACTCATCAGCGCTCTCAAAACGGATCTCGCGAATGGAAAACCCTCACAATTTCCTGGATAGGGCGCTTGAACGCAATCAAGATAGTGACCCTCCCACGCTTCCTATATCCCTTCCAGGTCCTCCCCATCACAATCCCGGACCACTTCTTCAAACAGACCAAGAAGGCCATATTGGAATTCCTGTGGGACGGAAAGAAACCCCGGATACCATACGATATCCTGATACTCCCGAAGGAGATGGGCGGAGTGGGCCTCCCGGCCATTGAACGGTATTACCTTGGCGACCCAACTCAGATCCTGATCCCACACCTGCGCAATAGAAAGGACCTCCAATGGGTCCAACAAGATAATGACATCCTGCTCCACGTTACTCTTGCGGAGTGGCTATGGGTCCCCAGAGCAAAACTCACGAAACACTTACGTGACTACCCAATACTGGGCACCATGTGGAACATCTGGAGGAAGGGGAAAGGGATGACCGGAATCATGACATGGCCTTCTCCACTAAGTCATCTCTGGTTCCCCGGGATCCGAGAGGAAATCCCCGAACACGGCAGATACCAGGCCTGGTTTGATGCCGGACTGGAGAGAGTAGGCCAACTGTGGAGAAACGGGAACTTCATCTCGCAACTAGAGGAGGCACTCCAAATCCATCCAATTCCAATCTTTTTGTATCTACGATTAAAAGGGGTCATGTCGAGAAAGGAATGGAAGGAAACCACACAGGGAGAGCTGACACTGTTCGAATCGATACTGGACACGGCCAACTCATCGAAAGGTTTAATAGCGCGCATGTACAAGACCCTGATTAACAAAGACCAAGCCCCAAGTCTTCGCCTCAAAGAGCAATGGGAAAAGGACTTTAATAGAGAATTTGAACAACACGCATGGGACAAAATCTGCGAAACACCAGCTAAAGTATCAATCGCCACCCAGTACAAATTACATGCTCTGAAACTACTCCATCGATGGCAGTATGATCCTTGCAGACTCTCGAAAATGTTCCAAACATCTAGCCCAAAATGCTGGAGACACTGCGACATGGACGCTGATTACTGGCACATGTGGTGGAAGTGCCCCAAGGTACGCATCTATTGGCAAGAGGTCTTGGGATGGATTAAACAATTAGATGGCATAGAAAGAGTCCTATCCCCTCTCCTGATCTTATTTGGCCTTGAAGAAGAACACAGAGTGGTACGCGTAAAAGGGTTGATATCCCCCCTCCTGTTGGCGGCAAGAGCTGCCCTAGTCATCAAATGGAAGTCCCCGCGCCTACCTGACAAAAAAGACTGGCTGCAAATCACCATGAACATATACACAATGGAGAAAATAACGGCAGCCCTCCATGACAAGCCTGGATGGACTTCACAGAACAATATATCACAAGTACACCTGTTACCGACTCTCAGCTCTAACCACAACGCCATTTAATGGCCCATACCCGGAAAACAAATAGCGATCTACGTACTGCCTAATAGCCATCCCTGTCACAACCTTCGCATAGAACCTATGACACCGACAGAGATATCAACGTCACACCGCCACTTAAGACAATTTCAGCTAACGCCGACACCCGGAAGTCGTCAAAGAATGGACATAGGGGGGGGGGGGGAGGCGGGGGTTCGTACTATAAATCCATCGAGAGTGGACATGTATGTTACTAGCAGTTTTGTTATTGAAGTGTATCGCGATGATCTTGTGATATAACCAAGTTTGCTCAGTTATGTATTCACCTGACTGTTCACTTTTGATGTAAAGATCCAATAAAATTCAAGTAGAAAAAAAAAATTAAAAAAAATTTAGTGTAGGCCTTGTCCATAGGCTGTTAAGAGAAATAAAAGAGAAAAAGGGGAAAGAATAGTCAAGATAAGAGATCATGAGTCTAAGTAAAAAAGATTAGAAAAGATTAGAACTAATTGAAGGTGATTACTTACCACCTTTTGTCTTAAATATGACTGAAGATGGTCAATTGAGTGTGAATCACTTCATCTTTCAGAGCATTGCATGAGGGAAATAATTAGTAGAAGCGTCCAGCAAGAGGCGGGCGAATCCCAGGAATGCCCAAGAGTAAACCAAAGAGTGGATATGCTAAGTAAATATCCAAGAGGAAAGAGTAGTACTGATGTCAAGCAGAAGAACCAAGAATACTTACAGGTGAGTAGTCGGGTAGGTATGTAGCAGTAGAGGGAAGATGTAATCCTCCTCCAAGACTCGCTACCCAATGCTGGCTTTCGCGGTCCTTAAATACCTACAAATGCCGCCTTACGTCAGGCGTATGTGCGTCAGACAATGTGTGACGTCACGATGTAAACATTGTGAGGTCATCACGCGCATGCGCAAGGCGTTGTTGTGCCCGATCATAAAAAATTAATTTTGATCGGATTAAGAATAAGGATAATGGGGTATAACTCAAATGAGCAAAGCAGCAAGCTACAAAAGAGAGTCTAAATGCATCTAACGGTAAGATTGACGTATATAACGTCAGAGTATAAACGACGTGTCTGTGCCAAGCTCGACAGTTATAGCGCTTGAGATGGGGAATATGGTTGTTGAAAAAAAAAGGGGAAATATTAGCTAATTCTAGCAAAAGATAATTGTATGCCTTCTAGAAAATTGAAGGACATACAAGTAAGACAGAATAAATATGTTAAATGATTAATAAAAAGCTAAAACTAGAATTAAATGAGATAAAAATTAAAGAATGATAAGATAGTAGGATATTGACAAATCGGACCCAAGTACCTAGCCGGTAGTCATGTTCAATAAGAGACTGATCTCCGAATTTGGGATCATAAAGGTCACTAGATGGAAGAACATGTTGATAAAATGTTGTTTGTAGATGTGTAGGTATGGTAATAGATTGTTAATCACAAGAGAAAGGAGTAAAACCCAGGAGATGTATAAGCATGGTAAAAGCATGATAACAGGTTACTTTCAGGGTACTGTCAATAATGCCTCTTAGACCCTATAGCTGTCCCATTGGGAGCTCACATTCTGATAGACCACAGTTTAGCAAAACCAGATAAATTCTGTAGCATATTCAGATTTGGAAGGTTGAACCTAAATGCTTTATCTTCCGAACAATGTTGTTAACAAAACTGTATTGTTACCAATCCGAAATTTAAAGAACTTGTTTATAAAAAGGGACCCATATAGTGAGAGATGTACCTTGATGGATGAGTGAGCCAGCCCAGCTTTTGCCAAGGACAGCAAGTATGAACTAATCTGTGGAGCCATGACCCTCACAGGGGTAATCTTCTGCGACCGACACCACTTAGCAAAAGGCTTCCACTTATGGCCGTAGCACTTTAGAGTCAACACCGCCCTGGCTTTGGCCAGGACCTCCCTGCAGTCCGCTGGCAACTCATAACCTCCAAACTCTAAGGCAGCAGGAGCCATGCCTTCAGGTTCAGGGATCCTGGGTCGTGATGAAGGATTGCGCCTCCCTCCTTGGTGAGCAGATCCGGAAGTATGGGAAATTTGACTGGAGGTGACAGTGACCGGCTGAGTAGATCCAGATACCAAATCTGCCTCAGTCACGCCGGGGCGATGAGTATCAGAGTGTGTGGCGATCGCTGTATCGAACATGGGACCCGCATCAGCGGCGGAATCGGCCTTGCGGCTCTTGGCCTTTTCTTGGACCCCCCCACCCCGGATGGGGCATCCTCAAACGACTTTGACCTCCTCCCAGAGGGAGGCTGCTCCTCAGACCGACCTGTCCTGGGTGAGGCATGACCCTGCTCTGAGCACGGATCAGGGGCCTTGTTCGACTTGAGCCATGCCGCCAGCCTGCTATACCGGTCTTTCTTCATTTTCTCTGAGAAGCCCAGGCATATCTCGCACCCATCCTCGTTGTGGTCAAGGTGCAGCCAGTACAGACACTTTTGATGTTTGTCCTCCAAGTAGACGTTCCTTAGCATGCATTGGGTGCATGGCCTGAAAAGTGTCCTTCCATCCTTTTTCTCCTCCTTCATGGTCAGAGGACGCGAAGGAGGGCCAAGACGGCATTCAAGAAACTTCGACGAACAATCGCCCTTGAGGGGCACGCAACTTCACAGACAACCGGTCCCTGTTGCCGGCCGCTGAAGATGGGAGCACACATGCTCAGATGGAACAAAAATAGAACTTTTCCACGAAAAAACTTCAACATTAAAGCATGCAGTAAAAATCTAAAGATGACTGCCAGAGTCAGGGCTTAGGGGAGGACTGTCATTTGATGGGGCAGTATGACCCAGAGGACAGTGATCGGTTTAGAGGAGAGATACAGTTTTAAAGTGAAAGTGAAACTTATTTCTTTTACCAAGGATTCCCAGTCTGACGAAGGGGAATATTCATGAGCATGTGAATCCATGCTAGACCCCTAGTGTTTCAGTATCATGGCAGCCCATACTGTCTGAATAAAGTCAGTGATAGTTTCTTTTTTTGCTGAGAGCATATTAGCTGCGTTAACATTGCTGGCTGGCGCATATGGCACCATATTTTCAAACCTGCCCGATTAACAGATTAATTTACAGAGAGACAAACTCTCAGGGAGCTGCGCGGCTTGCCCCGGCACCCCCACACAAACTGGCTCAAACCGGCCTGCAAACGTGCTAACGCACCCGTAACGCAAATAAAAGCATGTAGCGCAGGGAAATGTAGTTCAAGCAGTATCAAAGATCAGGAAATAAACCGTGAAGCAGTATTATTTCACACCCACCCCAACGTTCTAAAAATAGTCTGAGATCAGAATCTAAAATTGTGAAATACAAATCTGCTGCTGGTGAAAGTTACAAAATTCAATTACTATACCTATTTTGTAGGTCATACCTTTTAAAAAACTATTTTGCATTGGTTTTATTTATATAGCGCGTAAAGCCCGGAGGCATCTAGGTGCTTAACTTAAAAACATGGTTACAGTAAGTGCTGTAAGTGGGTAAGTTACAATAATTACAGCTCAGGCGTACAATATGCTTGGATGGTACAGAGAGAATACATGCTTGGGAAAGCTTGCCTCTTGTTGCGGGGAACTACATCAAAGTACATATAGCGACATAGTAGGTGCATAGAATACATACTTGGGAAAGCTCGCCTCTTGTTGCGGGGAACTACAGAGTACATATGAAGGACATGGTAGGTGCATAGGATAGATATTTGGGGAAGCTCGCCTCGCATCAGGGAAGTGCGGCAGAGTACATATAGGAGACACAGTAGGTGCAAAACATGTGATACATAATTAAGCGAGCTCACTTCTTATTACAAGTATCTAGGTAAGATAACATGAGGAAATTACATACAGGTGGCACATAATTTGAAAGGTTGTAAAAGCATACGTAGGAAGGCACAAACTGAGATTGGAAGACCAGTATGACGGTAGAAAGAGCATGAAGACGACAGCAGTGTACTAATATTAGAGTACAGTGAATATATGATTTAGATTACTGTAACAGCAAATAGGGTGTGCTAGTAGTGCAGCAGTCATACAAGCCATGGCAATGATAAAGGGCTGGCATTGCAGCATGATACTTACATTATTGGTAGTGACTAAAGCTCACGGAAATGGAAGCGGAATTAAATGAAGGGAAGGAGCAACAGTTGAGTCAGAGTAGAGGGAGCGTGTTTGCTGGCTCTAGATCCGTCGGTAATGGCACTATAGTTGCTGACAGAGGCAAGGGAAGAGATCGGCTGTCCTAACGGGCTCAGACAATCAGACAAAGTGAACAGTACAATGTTAATGCAAAGGCCGTGAGTTGCAGATCGGCAAAGCGGCCACTGTTGGTGGCACGGATGGGCATCGATCCACCTTTAGTCTCAGAAATGTTTCAGGAGAATGCAGAGAGGGAGGCAATAAAGCTGCAAAGTTGCGTTCCGCAGGTGGCAAAGTGCGATATAAGCTCGAGGGAGAGCAAAGGCATATGGATTAAAAACTCACGCAAAAGAGTAGCATGGACACCGAGACAGGCTGCATAAGGGTGATGTGGCCAAAGTAGAAGAAAAGACAGAATGTGCGCGCCTCTTACCTGTGAAAACAGCAAGGCGCTAGGCACACCAGGCTGAAGGCAGCTGAAAGCATGTCAGGCCAGTGGTGGCAATTGGCAAGTCCCGGGCAAGGACAGGGAAAACACAGGGTCGCTTTAAACGCAGGCTTTTAATGCCAGGCCTCAGTATTTGCTAGGGGCATCAGCTAATCAGGCTGAAAGATCTTGAGGAGTTCCTCCAGGCACTGTAGACAGGTCGAGTAAGGCAAAAAACGCGGCGGCCATCTTGCAGCGGTATTCTCCAGAAGTCTACTTCTGCTGGATGATTTAGCCTCTGTCCCAAGGTGGATTGAGGGACATCCTTCCAGGCCAGATGGCAAAGAGAAAAGTTCATACATAAACTGGGAATTCATTAGTGGCAGGAATTCATTAGTGGCACTTTGAACATTTATAGAATTACAGCTCTCCCCAAAGAATGAGTGACGGAGTTCAAAAGAAGTTATAGGAAAAGCATCAGTGGACATGCAGGATTCGAAATTGAGGAGAGCTGGGAGTTATTTAGCTCCTGCTTCTAGCACAGTGGAGTATGGTTTGCTTGAAACCAGCATCTACCAGGAGCTACTTTTGGCTCCTACAGCCAACTGGTACCTTTCAAACATGTAAATGTGACATTAACGAAGTATTTGAGAATGTTAATAAAGAAGAATTAGAGCACATCTAATCCACATTTAAACCAAATGGATCATACAAAATGGACAAAGAGTTAAAGGAGCATCTCCGTTAGCTCATGGTTCCCCTGCGGTAGCTCCTGCCTACCGGGTGAAGCCTGACACCCAGGAGCTTGTTTTTATCTCCTGTTCACTGAATCTCAATTTCAAACGGCCAACAAGCATTTGGCAGAGCAGAGAATATATAAACAGTAATGCTTAGAGGGGACCATTTGTTGGCAAGAAGCTACCAGTACCATGGTATGTACGACTGAAGACTTACTGCACACTTGTCATACATACCATGGTAGCTACTTAATAAAATAACTAAAAGTCCCATCTAACCATTAGTGCCAATTGTCAAGCAACCCATTTCAAGAAAATCTCAGCAATGACAGCACAACTTAAGGAAATGTTCACTTCTTGAACACATCACCTGCACGCACGGTTATCTCCATCTTATCATATGTGATTTATGTATCGCCAATGACCAAATGGCATCTAAGCGCCAAGCTGGGGGAGAGGAGAACGTGATGTAAACTTCTCTTAGAACACCTAAATTTGCACCTAAATCACAAGAGATTATCAATGTTTGAGTTTCTTGCAGAATGCATTCCAAAGTTAAAACCGGTTAGGACCTCCCCAATAACTCTGGATCATTTAAATCAGGTGGGACAAGGGGCCAAGTGCTACTCTAGTTGGCTGATATTTCTCACACATGTGCTGGGGTCCTATTCCATTTATCGATATGAAGACAAAGTCAGCATTTTGAATTTGACTATAGCGGACACAGAAAGGCAATGGAATTTCCCGAGTACTGGGGTTATCTGCAAGGCAAATAAAAAAAAACCTCGTCCCACCTGAAAGAATAGCACAGCATCTTTACCCAATACCACAAAATCATTTTCAATCAAGAAAGCATGTTCCATCCAAACTCTTCTAAATTCCATTGACATTTACTAAAACAGCAACTACAGCCATCACCCAAGTGCACAAGTCAACTAGGACAAAACAAACCAGCCAACAGGAGGGAAATCTCAGGTTCCAACAAAGTTTTCTCATCCAGCAGCATCCTGCACACCAGATCATTTAAAAGTGTGCCGATTTAGTGAGGTGTCAGGAATGAAATGTTAGTCATGTTTTGGGTTAAAGACTTTTATTGAGGGGGCGCTGTTGAGCGCCAAACAAGATGGCCGCTTGAAAGCCACTCTCCGCGGCAGACAGGTCGCAGGATCCATTTTTTGGCACCTTCTCGCATCTCCACTCGACTTTGAAGGGCACGAGGGGGTTCCCTTCCTTGAATACTACAGTTCTTTGTGTCTTATTTAGCCCACAATAGCACTGTCACAGACAAAGCTTTATAGATTTGTAATGCTTTTTTATCAAGACTAGGCTTTTCTTTATATACTCAACATTGTTCTGATAGTTCTGTACTTACAATTTCCTAACACACTTCTCATTGCCTGGTGTACTCTCCTTCCAGGCTTTCTTGCTGTTACACACTTGCAATTGCTCGGTATACTTTCCTACCAGGACGTTTGTTCCCTACACATTTATAATTTGCCTGGTATACTCTCACACAAGGGCTTCTCGTTCTTGCACACTTGTAATTGCCTGGTGTATTTTCCTGCCAGTGCTTCCCATTCTTGCAGTTACACAGTATTTGCTGTATCCAGGGTTTCTTGCATTCACATGAGGCTGTCAAACATTTCCACAACTGTATATTTACTTGATTGGATATCGCATCATCTTGATAAACATTTTGTTTCAGTGCACCCATGTTAAATTTCATACATTAACACACGGATAAGGGTTTTACTTCTCCGCCTTTTTATAGTGAGTTTCTTCGTTTTCTCAATTTCTGTGGTTCTTATTGTTGTTGGTATTTGGCATAGGTGCAGATACGCCCCGTGGTCCCCACTGCCTTTGGGCTGGCTCACCGGCTCGTGCTGGGGTTCTCAGGCTTGTTCGCAGTCATTCGGTGAAGGTACGCAGCTTGGTTTCTCTTTGTGGACGTTTCGTGTTCGGCTTCTCCTCTGCTGTAGCGTCTCTTCCACATGTCTGCTTTCTGTCTGGCTCCGGTAAGCAAGGTCGGCATACACCCAGGATTATTCCCCTCACTCCTGGCAGCACGGCCTGCTCTGTTAGCATCTCCCCTCTTCTCTGCTGTTGAGCCACCCGGCCCCACCACGCTTGATTATGCTTTTCTGTTTTTTGAGCCACGCAGACAGATGAAACAATTTCTCGTCAACAGTAGCCTCTTGCGTCTTGTTGCCGTCCTTTACATTTCACAGGCACAGTTATTTGTGGGTGTTAGGGAGATTATTTATCATTTGTATGCTTCAACCCCTCTCCTAGTGAGACCCGCCAGCACTTTTTGCTGGACTTCTGGACCTTTTTCTTTAAATCCTGAATGAGTGGAGACTTTTTCCATTCATTCATTCTTGTGGGCTCTGTCTTTTGGAACTCTTTTCTATGTATTCTGCCTGTACTATGAAGCCTGTCTGCTCCATAGCTCTTAAAGGCATCTGCGATTTTACTACTGCAGCACACAGCTCAAGTAACTACAATTCTTAAGGATAGAGATAGATAATTAGTATCTCTCCCAAAACTTTATAGTCAGATTTGCACACACCATCTTTAGTGGAGTGCCAAAGGGATACCCAATATCCCCCTTCTCTCTACTTCTGTGACTTTTTAGTCACATAGACAAGCTCCTAGTTATGGTGGTGGCAGTGGACGTGTTTTACCAACTATTGTGGAATTTCTATACTGCAGGCTATGGCCATAGCCTTGGTAGTGCACAATGGGGGCACCCAGGTACCAACTTGGGGCCTCCCTTCTTTGTTTGCCATTACTAGCATGGTTGTCCTTTGTTAGCCCTTCTTGTACCATCCTGGGAGGGGATGGTCAATGTGTGTGTTTTGCCTTTGTCGGGAACCCTTGGGTATCCCTGCCTACGATCCAGAGCATCTAGGTAGGCAGGAAGTGGGGGAGGAGTCTTCCCCCGTCCTTTGTCTGCCAGAGTGCCTGAATAGGACCTGCTTCCACAGTGGGTCTGGCTGTCCTGATTGGACAGAAAAAACACCCCTTTCTGTAAAATGCTGAGAGATTGCAGTGGAGTGTGTGCTGGAACTGTATAAAAAAAATGGACGTTTCTGGAGTGAAAAGCAAGTCGACCACTGGAAGCTGAAGTAACCAAGAAGACTACCAGAGACGCCTGCAGACCCTTTGCAACACCATGAAGAGACCACTGCTGTCCTGACCCTGTTTTCTGTGCAATAGAGGAGCTCCGAAGAGGATGACTCCTTTCTTTTGGCTGGTGGGAACCAGTCCAAAGACGAAATTTAAATTGAACCATCTCCCAAGGTCCAAGGATTTTCCAGAGCTGTGGAACCCCAATACCAGGAGACCCACTGCCCATTTCGAGTGCATTGCCGTGGAAAGGCTGAAACCGTCCAAATCTTTGCTGAACCCGTAACGACCCCACAGAAATCCGATCCAACTCACCCAGAACCTCACCAGAGTGCTGGAGTGCAGGAAGTGAAGAGGATTGACCGGACGATCCATGTCCTTTGTTGGTGCTGCAGAAAAGGCACCAAAGGCACACAGTGAACCAAAAAGTTGCTGAAAGTCGTGCCCCAGGCCCTCTGTCGAGGCTGCTGCTGAGTGATCCTGTTCATTGTCCCGCCTTCAGTCATCAGACCAAGGAATCCAGAGGTTGGGGTCCAGAGCTGCAACATCGCAGAGCACCCAGCACGAACATTTTCTTCAAACCGAAAGTACTGTGGAGAAAAAGGAATTGCTTACCGGATTCCAAGAAGTCGCTTCAGAGAGTTGGGAGTGCAACTAGAGGTGTCCAGGGTCATCCCCTCTAACCTCCGACTCAAACTGCTGCTTGTGTGCCTTCATAGAGTCCTTTTACAGGTCACCATTGTTAGTAGTTAACTTGCTGCTTCTAGAACAATAGGGACTGGAAGAAATCCTCAGGAACTCTATGCTTGTCAAGACTTTGAGCCCTCTCCGAACTGCCTTTAGCTAGGCTTGCGTTTTTGGACTTACAAGACTTGCTGTGAGAAGCAACCCTCTCTAGAACCTTGAACCAGGCTAATGTTACACTGACTAACCATTTTCCTCCCTTAAAGTAACTTTACTACATGTGTTTGCAGAGTAAATGGATTACTGTATAAACCGTTAGAAACCGCAGGTGCGCATAGTGACCGAAAATACCATAACATTGTCTTTTCCCTTT
The DNA here is from genome assembly GCF_040938575.1 of Ambystoma mexicanum. Lineage (NCBI taxonomy): Eukaryota > Metazoa > Chordata > Amphibia > Caudata > Ambystomatidae > Ambystoma > Ambystoma mexicanum. The sequence goes on from NC_090931.1 coordinate 293,502,886, forward strand.
CCAAAGTTGCTACAAATTTAACTGCGAATAAACACGAAAGTTAAAGTGTCCTTTGAAGTGTATTCTGAAGTGTTCCAGCCACGATAGTGGCTGTGTAGTTATGGTTAAGTTGCTGTTTCCATAGGAAGAGCACTTTTTGGGCGGCTTATAACTTCGCTTCCCCTGGACAAATCTTCACCAAACTTTGGAAAAAGTATATGGGCCACTCTGAATTTTTTTTGCAAAGTTTGGTGATGTTTGGTCCAGGGGGGGGAAAAGTTATATGGGGGGTCCCAAAACGTCTTTTTTCCCATAGACTGAATGGGGGAAAAACTTTGCGCACGCCTACAGCCGAAACCGCTGGAAGGATTTTCACCAAATTTGCAGCAGGAGCAGCGGCTTGGTCCCAAAAGAATGCTTTTGTAAATTTGGTGAAAATCCGTCCAGTAGTTTTCTTTAAAACGATCAAAAAGTAGGTCTGCAAAAATGAGTGATATCTATGTCCGCTCTGCGGTCACACTTCCCTGTTCGCTCAGCGGACAAGAAATCGATTGGCTAATCCGTAGTGTCATGTCCGCGGACATGTGGCGCTTTCACTGATTGGTTGTGGAACTGCATGAAGTGCGTCAGATTTCTTCGCGGCCTCCGCCATCTTTTTTTCATGTTTTGGTGTACACGGACATCTCCGGGAACACATACAAAACAAGATACCAATGCACTTTTTATACTTATGAAATACTGTTTCCGAAGGTGAGCTTTAATTAAGTTGGGATGCAATGTGGCAGCGCAAACTCAAAAAGTGCCGTTTTCTTGCCACCAAATTCATACGGTAAAGTGGAAGTTGGTGCTCAATGTACGGCGACCAATGCCTGCGTCTGTGTTGTAATGTTTTCAGATTAATATTGAAGTCGGACTGGCGTCCTATGTTTTCAAATCTGAGGCAGCCACCTGGAGTGTTGGGTGGAAACAGTGGTGTTGGAGGCGAAACGGAGTAGCGGTTCTCATCATTGGATGCTCATATGTTGTTGCAAAGTGAGAATGCATTTGTGTTCTGAGTGAAGGTCAGTTGATTTGCTTTTTTAGTTGCGAGCTGAGTAGGCCCACGAATCCAAGTCAATCCATAAGGGGCTATTGTTTTTTGACCTTGAGCAAAAGGGAAACTTCAAAAGCTGTGCAAGGAATGAAAGCTTGGAAAAAAATACTATTTGATAAGGTTGCTTTAAAAACGTTTGTAAGGAACATGAAATATCAGTTCACGAAGCTTCTTTGATGCAAACACTTTGCTGTCTAACTTTGCTAAAAACAATGGAGGATGTCAAGATGATGCAAGTTTAATTTTGACGACTCTACAACGACCCGCGTTTTAATTTTATATTTCCAAACACTAATTGTGACAATGTAACCTAAGTATTATCTTTTTACGCAGTTGCAATTTTCCTCCAATAACAGAGAGTGCACGTTGTTCGCATTTGCAGGCTTTGACTATAGTCACCCTTGTTCACCGTTACTTATTTTTCTTTCAAATGTTATGCTTGCCCAACATAGCCTTGTGTATTACTTTACACGTTCTTTTGGTCTTGTTTAACATGAAGACATGTAATTTTTTCTTGCTTGTCCATTCATGTTGCCTTCATAACTGAATTACCATCTTACTGTGTAGTTGCCCTTTTTTTTAACCCTTACGGCGACTGCTGTTTTTCGGCGTTTGTAGGGTGTCACTATATGTACCCATGGTCAACGCTAATATTTCTTTAAAATGTCTTGTTTGTCGACTCCCATTTGTGTACTACTTACCACAATCTTTGTGTCCGTTTTGGAATTCTTTCCTAAAGGTTGGGTATTGACACAGATTTTCTCTTACGTTTTCCGCCTAGCTACATCTTGCCGTACTGTGCATGTCATGGTTTCCAGTTGCAGAGTGACGGTTTCTTTCAACGCCAGATGCAACTGCTCGTGACCGCTGTCTGTCCATTATAATCTTATGGGATGACCAGCCAGGCCCCCTCTGTCCCTACGCGGAACTAGCAAGTAGGAGTGACATAACATAATTTATGGTGTTGTAAGGTAACGGTAATGGCGCCGTCTTTGAAATACCTGTGCAAACAAAGCAGATGCTTTAACAGCAACGCATACTTTGTGTATGCAAAAATAACTGCGTGTGTCTCAGCATGAACATTTTCAATGTCGCCATTAGAACCATTGCAACAATTTAATTGGACATGGGATAGTCCGTTGGTCTCTGACAGTTGTTTGTTAAATAAAAAGTACTTTACAAAATCTAAAATGTTAACTTTTTTTTTAAAATCCCGTGTATCATTTCGAAATGTGAGGTACCACGTTGTACGTCGCTGTATGTTTATTTGCAGGTTCTGCATCACGGCACGTACTGTTGCTTTTTGGAGGCTGTCATAGAAAGCGAAGAGGGGCCATGTATGGAACAACCGCCTTTCCTTTTGATGGTGGCCATCTTGAAAAATGATTTTTATAACCAGAAATCCTATTTTTCCGTAGCACACGTTAATGCTTTGCACATCTATACTATTACTGACAAATCTAATTACGTCTATGTCCTTTACTGAGAAATATAAAGTACATGAAGTGTGTGCAATTTTTTTTGTTTTAATATATTTACACCGTGAAAGGAGGTTCTCAACGCAACATTTACGTTAACGGATGGCTTTCTTTTTTGGTAGGACAGCTAATAAGGCCATTTGCTTACAGAAATGAGGAAAGACGCATTAAACAGTGATCTTGGGGGGGGGGGGGTGGGCGGCGGGTGCAAAAATATTGTGCGTTTGTTATTTCTAAGGTTGGGGCAGTGCTTGTCATGCTCCTTCATTACAGTAGTGCTGCTGTTTCTTGGGCAGGAGGGATGGCCTTAGCTGATGTCATTTTCAGATGACAAACTTTTGCTAAAAGTAAGTAATGTGTGCTACATTGTTAATGGCTGACTACCAATACGTGTTGTCGTTGTGCAAGGCAAATGTTGCAGGTGGCCGTTCCTACATCAATATAAAATCTGTTTCCACATTGTCCACGAGGCAAACATCTTACTGTTAAGTGTTTACGGATTCTGGAACACGTTACCGTGCTGTAAACCAGCATATTGTCAAGTGGTATTCTCTGCAAGGTGTTTAAATAAGTCAGAAGTTGCTTTACATTATGGTTACATGGCACTACTATAAACCGATCATCTTTAGCAAAAAAACTTTGCAAAAGTGACAGTATGGTTAAGTTGCTCTACTGAAAACCTGTAAAATTGAGTAAAAAAACATAAACGTGACATTATGGTTGAAAGTAAAATAGAAAAACCCCTGAAATTCGACAGTTATGGTAGGCTAAGCAACCAGAACTGCCCGCACCACTGTGCACTGCTAAGACTACCACCCAGGACGTGAAAGATGGCATCACAAATGTAATTGATGACATCACTGATGACATCACATGTGTAGCCCCTTTGTTTTTTTCACTGCCATATCTAGGCCAGGTGGGTTTATTTACTGACAATCAGAAACTTAACTTTCAAAAGATATTACATTTATAAATATTGCTATTCTCATGTTCTTAAACTACGTTCCTTAGAATTTAATCGTATCTTATGATGTACATATATAGGGGAAGAAGCAGGCCTGAAACCGCAACCATTTTTGTGCGTGAATATAATCATGTAGATTATACACAGTTGGTAATGATACTGCGTCTTCTATGCTTACTTTACTCTCCACATTTAAGCACCATCTTTGTATGCATTGTAGTCTATTTATGTTTTGTGTGTATTACTAGAAATATGTAGTAGGTGATGCATTATTAGCAATTTAGTACATGTTTCACAGACCAGAAAAGTGTGATACAGAAACATTCACCCTTTTATTATAGAACTTTGGAAAGTACAAACTTAGCACCTCTGTGGTGTCTGCTGCAGCCAATACCTACATTTCTGTATGAGTGGGTTCCTGTACTTGAAAGAACACTGCAATGGAATTTTCTTTAAAACACTACATTGCGTGATAAAGTATGTACTTTATTACACAGGTCCCGATAATCCCTGATATTTTTTTGCTAAAATTACATTCACAACCCCTTGTCTGAAAAGTAAATGCACATGTGATGTCATCAGTGATGTCATCAATGACATGTGTGATGCCATCCTTCATGTCCTGGGCGGTAGTGTTAGCAGTGCACAGTGGTGCGGGCAGTTATGGTTGCTTAGCACACCATAACTGTCGAATTTAAGGGTTTTAGATTTTACTTTCAACCATAAGGGAATAGTTTCTTACCTGTAACTCCATTTCTCCAGCATTGGTATCTTTCATGGATTCACATGCTTTGAATATTCCCCGTCGTCAGGCTGGGAATCCCCGGTACATTATATAGACCCTTTCCCGTAGGAAAACTTTTTCGACGCTTATGCGTCCTATCCACCTCGTTTTGTATCATGCGTGCCCGTGCCGTCAGGACGTCATGATATAAATACAGGCCCCGCCCCCGCGCTCCCTCAGATTTCGGCCCCCAAAGTAGTGGGGGAACCGGTTTGCATGATCAGGGGAGGCAGGTGGGCGCATGTGAATCCATGAAAGATACCAATGCTGGAGAAATGGAGTTACAGGTAAGAAACTATTCCCTTCTCCAGCATTGGATCTTTCATGGATTCACATGCTTTGAATAGATTACATAGCAGTACTACCCCCAAGAGGAGGTGTGCATGCAAACCCCTATACATTCTTCGCAAAAGGCCGTTCCCTAAGATTATGTATACATCAGTAATAGTTTACATAGGGAAAAAACGGACCACATACAGTCATAAATTCCACAGGATGCCACCCCGCAGCCGGGGCTTACCTTACTGGAATAGGTGTCGAAGCACCGCCTGTCCCATCCGGGTGTCTTCGGCATGTTGCTGCGACAGGCAGTAATGGCGGGTAAAGGTGTGTGTAGTCGCCCAGGTAGCCGCCATGCAGATGTCCCCTAGAGGGACTCCGGCCCACAGTGCCGTCGACGATGCCGCTGCTCTAGTTGAATGAGCTCTTGGCCGTCGTAGAAGAGGCTTCCCTGCCTTGGAATGGCAGTACGAGATGGTAGATGACACCCATCTTGAAAGTCCTTGCTTTGAAATGGCTTTTCCTCTAGCACCCAACCCATAGGCCACAAACAGCTGTCTCGTTTCTCTGAACGGTTGCGTACGATGAAGATAAAACTTGAGAGCCCTTTTTACATCCAATGTGTGTAGCATGCGCTCCGCTCCCGAGCATGGCTCCGGAAAAAACGTAGGCAACACGATAGAAGAGTGTTTATGAAACACCGAAGGAGCTTTTGGTATGAACTGTGGGTTAGTGGCTAGGACTACCTTGGTCTTGAAAAATCGTAAGTATGGTGGGTCCACCATTAGAGCCTGAACTTCTGAGATACGTCGGGCTGAAGTGATGGCCACCAGGAAGGCCAATTTCCACGACAGAAACTTCAGAGACGATGATGACATTGGCTCAAACGGAGGTTTCATAAGAGACGTTAAGATCAGATTGAGGCTCCACTCCGGTGGAAATTTCTTCTCTGGAGGGAAACTCCGAAAGAGGCCTTTAAGGAAGTGCTTAATCAGGCGGTCGCTGAACAATGGTGCCGAGTGCCGTCGACGAGTAAACCTGGAAATGGCTGCTAGGTGTACTTTTATTGACGACACCGATAGGCCCATTTGAGCTAATAACAGCAAGTATGGAAGGAGCTGTTCCGGCCTAATCGATTGCGGGGCCAAACCTGGTTGATCCTCACACCATTGACAGAACCTTTTCCATTTGTACGCGTATGAGGCGTTTGTGGAAGGTGCTCTTGCCGCTTGCAGGATACGTCGACAGTCCTCCGGAATCGTTAGCCGACCAAATTCGGCGAAGTCAGGAGCCAGGCCGTCAACTTGAGGCTGTCCGGGTCGTGATGCCAAACGACACCCTCCTGTCGAGACAGAAGGTCGGGGGTCTTCTGGAATCTCATCGGTTCCGCCGCCGCTAAGTGTAGTAGGTCTGAAAACCACACTTGTCTGGCCCAGTATGGGGCCACCAGAATTACCCGACATGGGTACCTGAGGATCCATTGCAACGTCCTCCTGACAAGGGGAAAAGGAGGAAATGCGTACAGGAATTTGTTCGTCCATGGGAATGAGAACGCATCCCCCAGTGAGCCCTGCTGAGGCCATCTGCTTGCGTACTGATGGCATTTCTTGTTGTTCTTCGTTGCAAACAGGTCTATGGAAGGGTGTCCCCATTCCTTGAATACTTGTTGAAGTTGTTGGTCGTTCAGCACCCATTCGTGAACTTCGTTCATTTCTCTGCTGAGGGCATCGGCTTCCACGTTTTTCACTCCTGGTAGGTGAAATGCTAAGATTTGTATGTTGTGTTGAAGGGCCCAATGCCAGATTTTCTGTGCCTCTGTCGATAGGGACCTGGAACGTGTCCCTCCTTGTTTCCTCAAGTAGAACATCGTAGTGGTGTTGTCCGTCATGACACGCACCACCGAGTCCCTCAGTTGCGGAAGAAAAGACTTCAGAGCCCATCGCACTGCTCTCAGTTCTAGCAGGTTGATATGCAGGGAGGACTCCTGCAAAGACCACTGGCCTTGTACCTGTAACATATCCAGATGAGCTCCCCATCCGCTCAGCGATGCATCCGTCACCACCGTCTTTTGGAACTCTGGTTCCAGTAGAGGCATCCCTCTCGTTAGGTGAGTAGACACTTTCCACCAGCCGAGTGCTTGAACTAGTTGTTCGTCGACGACCAGTCTGTCGGACCAGCGACCTCTGCTCTGTGCCCAACGGTCCGCTAGAAATTCCTGGCAAGGCCTCATAAACAGACGGCAGTTGTTTATTAACGGAATGCAGGACGACATGGTCCCTAGCAGGGACATGTACTTGCGCACAGAGACTCTGGTACCGCCGCTCCATTCCGACGCCTTGTTTTGAAGTTTCTGAATTCTTTCGCTGGATGGTTTCACCAGGCTTGTGTGCGTATGAAACTCCGCTCCTAGAAAGACCAAGGTCCTCGAAGGCTCTACTGAGGACTTGTTGAAGTTTATTGCGAAGCCCAGTTCCTGTAAGATGGACATTGTGGCTCGTAGACTGTCTCGTGTTTGTTCCTTGGATGACCCTCTGATTAGCCAGTCGTCTAGATATGGATAGACATGATGACCATCCTTCCTTAAATGGGCCGCTATAGGGGCCAAGCACTTGGTGAACGTCCTGGGGGAGGACTTGAGCCCGAACGGGAGGACCTTGAACTGAAAATGCTTTCTCCCGACGACGAATCTTAAATATCTCCTGTGTCGTGGGCGTATTGGGATGTGAAAATAAGCATCCTGAAGGTCTAGTGAAGAGAGATAGTCCATGGGTTGCACCGATCTGATAACCTCTTGGAGTTTTAGCATTTTGAATTTTTGGCTCTTTAGCCACTTGTTGAGTACCCTCAGGTCGAGAATGGGCCTCCATTTGCCGTTTGGCTTTTTGACAACAAAGAACCTGGAATAAACTCCTTGGCCTTCCTGTGCCACAGGAACTCTCTCTACCGCCCCTTTTCGCAACATAAGCTCCGCCTCTTGTCGTAGGATTTGGAGGTGGGGCTGTGTCGAGAATAAAGGAGGAAGACGCGGAGGCTTGTCTTTGAATTGCAGCGCATGACCCATGCGAATCGTGTCTAGGACCCATCGATCTTTGGTGATGCATTTCCATCGGTCGAAGTGATGAGAGACTCGACCCCCCAGGACGTTCCGAAGGCCGTCATTGGTTGCTGGTTTGCTTGTTCTTCGTTGACGACGGACCTGAGCCTCGCCGCCTGGAGGCTTGATAGTCCCTGCTTCCACGTGCCGACTGGGACGCTCGTCTGAACCCTTGTGAAGAGTACGAGGGCCTGTTAAATCCACGGTCCCTCGAGGCTCCAAAGCGGGAGTTTCCAGAAGCACCTCTGAAAGGGCGAAAAGAGCGAAAATTTCTACCCGTTTGAAGGGCGCCGAGGGACCTAGCAGTATCCGTGTCTTCTTTCATCCCTTTCAGCGCTTCATCAACCTTTTCGCCAAACAGGTGCTCCCCTTCGCATGGCATGTCCAGGACTTTGTACTGTACTTCAGGACGGAAAGTAGTACATTTGAGCCACGCTTGTCGACGAAGCACTACTCCATGGTTGATTTGTTTGAAACCAGACTCTGCTAGGTCCACTGCGATATTAATAGCGTGGTTCGAGGCCTCCTCGCCGTCCCGCACCAGTAACATAGCTGCTTTTCGGTGTTCGTCTGGCAGGTGTTCTAGGATAGGGGCTAATTTGTGCCACATTTCCCTATCATATCGTGACACGATCGCTAAGGAATTGGCTGCTCTTACTGTCGTCGCTCCGACCGAGAGCACCTTCTTTCCAAATGCGTCCTGCCTCCTAGCCTCGCTTTCCGGTGGCGTTGAACATTTTTGCTGGACCCTGGCCTTCCTAGCTGCTGCCGCCGACACCACCGAGTCAGACAAAGGCTGTGATGTTAGACATTTTGGAGTGGACTCCGGAGCTTTAAACTTTTTCTCGATCCGTCCCTTTATGGCTGGTTCCGAGAACGGATGGCGCATCGTTTTGAGACCTTCTTGCCACACGTGGTCAAGGATTGGGATGGCAAATACCGATTTTCTCCTTTGACCCATATGGTCAAAAAGGAAACAGTCTTTCCTCTGCTCCTCAGGAATCAAGCCGAATTCGGAACACGCTTTCCCCATCATTGCATGGAAGGCTCCCACATCATCAGGGGGAGATGGCTGTGTCTGGCTCCTCGTAGACTCCAATTCTACATCCGAATTCCATGTCGGGTCCCTCGACGGTGACAGGGAGATGTCTGACCCAGAGTCATCATGTATAGAGTCGGACTCCGACAACTCACCCTCCTCCTGAGCTCGAGGACGATCTTTTACCGCCTGGGGAGCCGATGGGTGATTCGTCGACGAGCGAGCCGTACAAGTTTGCTCGTCGACGGAAGGTACAGACAGAAGTGACGATGACGTCCCAGGTTGAGGGAACTGGGTATCCAGCCGCTGTAGTAGCTTCTGAAGAGTATTAAGCACATCCAGAGACAAAACTGTCTGGGGGTTCAGCAACGTGGATGATATAGGTACCATACCCCCGCTCGCACTCGTCGCCGTCGTCGTCGACGTGGAAGGCCGTAAGCCTAAATCCAATGGCTGCAGAACCATGTCACCTTCCCCTTCCGCCGAGCAGGCCGTGTCTGGCTGCAGTAAGACCTCAGGGGGGATCGGGTCATAGACCTCAGGCAGCCAAGCCATAGACTGAGTTTCCGTCGACGAAGGAATCCCAACCGCTGCTGCTTGAACGGTAATAGGCATCGTCAATGACACCGAGGTCGACGAGGAAGTCGTCGTCGTCGAGCCTTTAGACTTCGTTGTCGATTTTGATGCCGACTTCCCGGCTGAAGCTTCTCGACTCACGGAAGACCTGGGACGGTCCCCTGAGGAGGATTTAGACAGCGCCAGCCTCTCCGTCTTAGATGATGAGGAGGAGGAGGGCTTTTTATGAGATGAGGAGGATCCAGCATGTTTCCCCTTATGCTTGTCCTCAGGGCGAATTTCTGCTGGCCGCACCTTCTTCGATGGAGGCTCCGACTTGCTCCTGGAGGCCGTGGAGCCAACTTCCGAAGCCGGGTAGGCACCCGCTCCGTCATTAAGCCAGTCGACCAGCCTTCTTTTACGGTCCTTAAGGGTTTTTTGGGAGAAACCCTGGCATATCTCACATGTATCCGCCGTGTGGTGCGGGTGGAGACAGTAGATACAGTCCATGTGGCCGTCTCCTTCATAAACCTTTTTGAGGCCACAGGTTGCACATGGGCGAAATAACGCCTTTCCAGACATAATTCTCCAGATTTGAACTTCGCTTACGCGAAACAGACAAAAAAACAATCTAGTTATCACTAGTAGTAACACGAAGATCCCACTGCTTTGAAAGACGGTTGAAATCTGAGGGAGCGCGGGGGCGGGGCCTGTATTTATATCATGACGTCCTGACGGCACGGGCACGCATGATACAAAACGAGGTGGATAGGACGCATAAGCGTCGAAAAAGTTTTCCTACGGGAAAGGGTCTATATAATGTACCGGGGATTCCCAGCCTGACGACGGGGAATATTCAAAGCATGTGAATCCATGAAAGATCCAATGCTGGAGAATGTCACGTTTATAATGTTTTTTTGGTTTTCACAGGTTTTTAGTAGTGCAACTTAACCATAACGTCCCTCTAATAACGTTTTTTTAGTGATTTATATATATATATATAACATTACACACCGTAATTGTATTTCTGATGCTTGTATCGGCTTAGATTCACATGCTGTGCATAGGCCGACATCTAAGTGGAAGCTGCGGAGTATTACAGTTTGTTTTTCGAAACTCGAAAATGGGCGTCGACACAGAGCGTGCCAGTAATACTATCCCTAGTGTGACGTCCACTGAACACATGATCCCTCACGCGTGTAGGACCCTCAGATTGTATTTGTTCTGACATGAGGTAGCATGAGGAGTAGCGAGAGTACAGATTATCCAAGCAGATAGATAGAAAGATGAGACTACAAGCATCCGTGCACCTTCTCTCAGAGGGGAGGAAGGGCGGGCCATGTGAATCTAAGCAGATACAAGCATCAGAAATACGATTACGGTGAGTAATGTATCCCTTCTGAGGCTTGTGGAATCTGCTTAGATCACATGCTGTGCATAGATTAGCGAGCAGTGTTAGAAGAAGGAGGAGGTGGGATGTGAGAAGGGTCATGAGCGAAGAGGTGTCTTAGAACCGCTTGTCCCACTTATCTGTCTTGGAATGAGTGTCAATGCAGTAGTGCTGAGTAAAAGTGTGAATAGAGCTCCATGTAGATGCTTTGCAAATGGTGTCAAGGGGTACATTTGCAATGAAAGCCAGAGTGGCCCCAATGCCTCTTGTAGAGTGGGCTCTTGGCGTAAAAGGCATAGTTTTTCAGAAAGGGAATAACATCGCTGGATACAATTGACTATCCATTTGAGATGGCACCTTTAGAGACATGATCTCCTTCTCTGCCTGTTGCTACGGAGACAAACAGCTGGTCTGTTTTTCTTAGCGGCCTGGTCTTGTCTACATAGTAGAGGACCGCTCTTTGCACATCTAGCGTGTGTAGTTTCACCTCAGCACAGCTTTTGGGTTCTTGGAAGAAGGCCGGAAGCTCAATGGACTGGTTAACGTGGAATTTAGAAATGAACTTAGGTGAGAACCTAGGGTGTGTACGTAGAACCAGTTTATCCTTATGAACGGTAAAGAAAGGATCCTGCACTGACAGAGCCTGAATTTCACTGACCCTTCTTATGGATGTAATGGGTACTAGGAAGGCAGTCTTATAGGTCAGGTGTTTGAGACTGGCTTTATGCATGGGTTCAAAGGGAGGACCCATGAGCTTAGCAAGCACCACATTAAGGTCCCATCCAGGTGGTGGGTTTGACATTGGAGGGTGGAGTCTCTTTACCCCTTCCCTGAAGGCTTTAATCACTGGTACTTTTCACCACGAAACTCTGTTGTGCGAGGTGGTGTAGGCCGACAGCTCCGCCAGGTGTACCTTGAGTGAATTAAATACCAACCCTGCATCCAGCAGGTGGAGCATGTAGGTGACAATATTAGAAGGAGTGCAATCAAAGGGGTTGATTTGCTTATTCTGGCACCAAATAACAAATCTCTTCCATTTTTCAAAATAACAGTGCCTCATGTTTGGTTTCCTAGATTCTTTGAGGATGTCCATGCACCTCCGTGGCAAGTTGAGATGCCCAAACTCTAGGAATTCAGGTGCCATGCTGCCAAGTTCATTGAGCCGGGTTGAGGATGCACTGTTTGACCTTGGTGCTGGGATAGTACGTTGTGCCAGCACGGGAGTCTGATGGGTTTGCATGCTGCTAGTCTGCGCAGGTGTGGGAACCACGGTGGTCTCGCCCACATGGGAGCAAGTAGGATGAGCGTCATCGATTCCCTGTGCATCTTGTTGACCACTTACCTCATGAGAGGAGTTGGTGGAAAAGCATAGGCAAACATCCCTGACCAGTTCATCCACAGGGCGCTCCCCCTGGAGTCTGGTTGGGGGAACTTGGATGCGAATCCTGGGCATTGTCTGTTTTCGCTTGTGGCGAATAGGTCTATAGTAGGGAAACCCCACTGTGAGAAGAGATCTTCTACGATTTCTCTGTGTAGACACCATTCGTGTTCTTCTGGGAGGGGATCTCTGCTCGAAGCGTGTGCTAGTGAATTGAGATCCCCTGGAACATGTTGAGATGACAGGTAAATGTTCCGTCTGAGTGCCCATGTCCACATTTTCTGGGCAAGCCTGGACAGATTTGGTGAACGAGTCCCTCCCCATTTGTTTATGTAAAACATTGCTGTTGTACTGTCTGTTAAGATCGGTACCGACAGATTCAACAGGTGGGGTTCGAACGCTCGAAGTGTTCTGAAGACTGCCAGAAGCTCTAGCAGACGGATATGATTCTTGGCCACTGTGTGAGACCAGAGACCCTGAGCTGTGTGGTGAAGGAGGTGTGCTCCCCACCTTGACAGGGACGCATCTGTAGGGACTACAGCTTGCATCTCCAAATCGTAAAAGGGTTTCCCCTTCGACAGGTTCTCTCTTGTCCACCAGTGAAGACTTTGTACAAGTGTTGGCAAAATGACCACTAGATCGTCCCACTGACCACTTGCCTGAGACCACTGTTTCGCCAACCATTCTTGCATGCGCAGGCGCGCGTGGGGGACCAGGTAAATACACAACGCCATCATGCCTAGCAAACGCATCCCTTTGCGCACCCTTATCTGGCGACCGGACTGATATTGAGGAATTTGCAGTAGTATATTCTGAATTCTTTCCTCTGATGGAAAGGCCAACTCCTCTTGAGTGTTTAGGACAGCTCCTAGGAACTGTTTGGAGGTGCTTGGCACCAGGCTTGATTTTTTTCTCATTGATAGAGAAACCCAATTCAAAGAGAAGGTCGATCGTTCTTTGGATGTTGGATCTGCAAATTACCGGGTTTCTCCCGTGATTAGCCAGTCGCCCAGGTAAAGGTACACTGGGATTGCCTCCTTGCATAGGTGTGCTGCCGGCACCGCCAGTACCTTGGTGAATACCCTTGGAGCCGAGGCTATACCGAAGGGCAGCACCTTGAACTGGTAGTGCTGACTGTCCACCTTGAAGCTCAAGAATCTTCCGTGCACCTGGAACATGGAAATATGAAAATATGTATCTTTCATGTCCAATGTTGCCAAGTAATCCCCTTTTTAGGAGGGGGGATTACTTCTTGGAGAGTAGTCATGCACATTTTTTGGGGCTTGACTTACTTGTTTGCAGGGCATAAGTCTAATACTGGGAGCATTGTCAAATCTTTTTTTTGGCACAAGGAAGTAAGTTGAATAGATACCCTTGTTTACCTGGTTGCCCGGGACGAGTTCTATCGCGTCCTTTGCTGGAAGATTGACGAACTCCTCGAGGAGGATCTTCTGGTGGTCCAGTTAATGTATTCTTTGACGTGGAGGGTGGTTGCGGGGGCGCTCTAGCAGTTCGATGCAGTATCCTGTGGACAGCACCCATCTGTCCGATGTGATCCCTTCCCATGCTTGGGTGAAGTTGGAAATGCGCCCTCCTACTGGGGATGCATGGGAAGGGACCCTAAGCGGAACATCACTGCTTTGCGGGAGGCGTACCGCCGCCTCTGCCATGGCTGCCTCTACATCGGGCCCTCTTGTTACCTCTGCCGTAACGCTGGGTAGTCTGCTGGTTGCAACCCCATGATGTACCCTGTCCCTGTGAATAGTTGGAGCCCCTCTGGGAATTCTGTCCGTGTGAGCAATGAAAATTACCATTCCCTCTGATTCGTGGGCTTATTCGTTAATTGTCCCAGGGACTTTAGAGTATCTTACTCGTCTTTGGCAAAGCGGTAGAGGACGCATTAAAAACTGCCAAACAGGACATTAGGTTCAACCGGCATGTCAATAAGGGTTGCCTGTGTCTCGTGGTTTAAACCCTGATTGTCTTAGCCAGGCGTGCCTCTTAATGACAGTGCTCTCTGCTATGAGCCGGCCTGCATTATCTGCAGCGTCAAAGGTTGTCTTGAGGATGCAACCTGACACGGCCTACCCTCCGACGTGATGTGGGCCAGCTGACCCTTTAATGGTTTGGGTGCGGAGTCAATGAGAGCAGCTACCTGCTCCCACTGGTGGAGGTTATAGCTTGCCAGCAGAGTGGTGGTGTTGGCGATTCTCGCTTGGTAAGCGGAAATGGAGGCTACCTTCCTTCCCAACCCATAAAGTTCTTTTGCTCTCCTTGTCTGGAGGAGCCTCGGATGAAGACAGCGATGTTCCCGCTCTCTTTCTGGTGTTGGTAATTACTAAGTAGTCGGGCTTCAGTTGACCCCTTATGTAAAGAGGATCTGATTGAGCAGCCCTAAACATCTTCTCAAATCTGGGGTTTTACAGCCCTTATGAGATTTGGATTAAGAAGGGAAGGATCTATTCTACGTTGGATAGATTTGAGAATAGGAAGGGCTTGAGCAATGGGTTTCTTGTCTCCCACTAGCTCCTCTGCGAAGTCTCTCTCCTCTTGTGCCCCCTGAGTGTCGATGCGGAAGTGTTCTGGCGCTCTAGTTAAGACCTCATTTAGCAGAGGCTGGTCATCTACTGGAGAGTCGGCAACCTCAGATTCTTTGTCAATGGGAGAGTCTATATTGTAGACTTCTGTGACATCTTCCTCATCCCCATCCTGGCCCTCGTCATCTCCATAATAATCTATCCCCGTCTGGCCGTCCAACAATTGTAAGTCTGGATCCGCAGAAAACTGTTGTGGATCCTCACTAAAATGCTGATAAGGCTGTATATAGTAAGGGTCTGAATTTAGGCCCTGAGTTGGAGTGTCAAACCGAGGTTTTTTTACTAGGGGGATGAGGGTCCTTGGATCCTGAAGGAGTAGCGCTTTCTGGAGTGTAAAAGAGGAAATGTTCTGGGTTCTTAGAGTAGAAATCAGCCAGGGAGGACATTCTGCTCATTACCCTATCTATGTCATCACTACTCCATTGCTTGGAGCTGGGGATGACAACCTCCTGAGAAGGTTCCCTTCCTGTTCCCCTACTGTGAGGAGAGGGAGGAATAGCTTTGGTTTTAGGTGTAGAGACAGGGGTCTTGGAACTCTCCTTATCTGAAGCTCTAGGAGTGTCTTTATGTGTTTGTGGTGCAGAAGTAGAGTGTACTGTCTTTCTGCCGTTTCCCCCCCTTACCCATGGGTCGAAGAGTGTTTACCTGAAGTTTTCAGTCTTTCTAAGCTTTTCGACGCCTGCTGTCGAAATTCGGGAGAGGTCTCTTTCTCTCTCGAGTGTGCACGTCAGGACTCGGAAGCAGACGCCGAACAGGCTGCCGGAGCCGACTTCTGGTGTGCGGGCTGGGGGTGGAGGTCGGAATCTTCTTCTGATGACCGTACCTCCGTGAGTTAACGAAGCGAGGCACTTTTGGCAACTGTGGACGGTTGTTTTGTGTCGTGAGGCGATCTCGACCTGGAACGCCCAGAAGACACCGATTCTGTGGACCGCTCTCTACGTGCCTCCTTTTTCTGAGAACTCGACACACATGTCGAGTCTCGGTTGGGATCAGTGTGTTTAGGTGTAGTAGTGATGTTAGCGCTCGTGTCGCCGGGTGTAGTCCCCGTAACTGCCCTGCCAGACAATCCTCCGGGGTCGGGGACTAGCGCTTGGGTGTCTTGATGCCCCTGTGCCCTCGCCATCTGAAAAGGCGGCGTTGCTGCCATCACTGAAGGCACCCACCACTTCCATGGCCTCGAGCTGCCTGGCGTGGTGGGCCCTACGCTTAGTGGAGCGGTCCTTGATCCTTTTTGCTTTAAAAAGCTTACCCGCTTTGCAGTTCGCCTCGGGGTGGTCCCTTGGCAAGCAAAGATTACAGGTGGCGTGTTTGTCAACTCAAGGGTACTTGCGGTTGCACTTGGGGTAAAATTTAAATGGAGTACTCTCCATATGCACCTTGTGGCCGCGGGCTTGTGTGTGTAGGAAATAATAAGAGTGTAGAGTATGTTTCCACCCCCCACTCTCCCTACCTGAAGGGCCGAGGCCAGAGGCCTTCCGAGGCCCGGGGCGAGGCCAGAGGCCTTCCGAGGCCTAAAGTCCGTCGAGCAGCTCTCGACGGTTGTCTGTTCTTCGGACCGGCGTCGATCTTCGATGTCTTCGACATGGGAGTGGAAGAACGGGGAAATTAATATCAATAATTATCAAAATGGCTAAAAGCCAGGGATCTCCGCGCAATGCTTCCGCCAAGCCGGACTGCTCTGCCACTCTACCAAGGTCCTGAGTTAGTACAGACTTGTACGAAGAGTTGGAGATCTACAAACCACTGGGATAGCTTAAAAAGTCTTACTACCAGTGGGACTTTAGGAAAACTCCTAACAGTGGCAAAAATCTAGAAGGCTTGCTGATCTTCTGGTTTCTCCAACTCTGCATTACTCTTTCCCTCTTCTTCATCCCGGTACTTAAGGAATTATGGGACAAGTAGTCCATTTGTTGGTAGTTGATTTCTAAAGCTTGAATAATCATTTGCAATAGTTTTAAATGTTGACGTATTGCTGGTTGATTTAAAATTGGACCTGGAGAAGGTCGTCTTGTAATTTCTACAAAAAAATATAAAGGTTGGAGGTTTGGCTCATTTGATGTGGGGAAAGGTTTTCCCTATGCTTCAACAGGGGAGGTGTAGATGAATGACAATAAGCCATAAAGGTCTTGGGTATGAGAAAAGTATAGCAAAATGGGTGATAGTGTGTTTAGGTGTAGTAGTGATGATAGCGCTCGTGTCGCCGGGTGAACGCATTACTGTGTTCACTTGTGTTCTGAACTTGCGGTAACTAGGGCTTGCCATCCTCTTCCTTTCCGCTTGTCCTGTCTCCCCCCCCCACTCCCTTCTATTCCATGGTGCTCTCCATCGCACCTATCTTTTCTAACTGCTTCTCCATCGACTATCCTGCTCTCCTCACTAAATCTGGTATGAACATTTTTAAAAAGGACATCCTGGTCTCCAACCCAGGCCTCCCTATCGCTGACACCTATACTAGTGCCTCCTCCAAGGAAACTCTCACTGACATCCTCTTTTTCGTGCCTTCACCTGACCTATGGACTCTTCATATGGTCTCTGTGCTCTCTCCTGTCTCCCATTAATGGCGGCACCCGCTGGGATGTCCTCTTGGCCTCCTTCCACTCCTCTAAGGCCATCATTAATGTTTACGCTAATGGGACCGTCTTGGTCCAAGGCCCTCAGGCCAACCTTCACCTCTTTGATAGACGCTTCCCCGTGCCTCATCAACTTCCTTTCCTCTCCTGCTGTCCCCCCTCCTCTATCCTCTGCTACCTTGCCTCCACCCTCCCTCCCTGCCCCCTCTCGCTCTCCCTCTTCACCTCCACAGGGCGTACCTCTGATCTGTACCCCTCCCCGGAAGTCCTTCAAAGATGGCAACCTTCTCCACATTGCCACACTTAACTCTCGCTCTGCTGTCAAACATTCCTCCGATATCTGCCGCCTTCTTGAGGAGCTGGACCTTGACGTGCTCTGCCAGGCCCAACCGTGTTGGGGAGGGTGCGGGGGGGTGTGGCCCTTTTCTTCCCTGAGTGGATTCCTGCTACTGTTACTCCCACGCAGATCTACTCCTCTTTTGAATGTCTTGTCTGCCGACTCTCTCTCTCTCTCTCTCTCTCTCTCCTAGCCATTCCCTTACCGTGGCTACCGTGGCTACCATCTATCGGCCACCTGATCAAATCTCCTTCCTCTCTGAGGGCGGACCTCTCCTCCTCACTCCTGTCCTCAACCACTCCATTCCTCCTTCTTGGAGACTTCAACATCCACCTGGATGCCTCCTGTCCCCCGTCTGGACTCTTTCGCGACCTCTGTGACTCTCTCTGACGCTCTATCCTCCCGTCTGGGCCGACTCATTCTGCAGGGCACACTCTTGATGCTCTGATCTTTTCTGACCTTCCCGTCTCCGTCCCCCTCTCCACTCCTCTCTCTTGGAGTGATCACTTTCTCCTATCCTCCCATCTCACCTTCCCTACCCCACCCCACAGGCCAAGCCACCCTCAGCACTGCCACCTTCCTCTCGGTCATCCGACCCATGAAGCGTGCGTCAGTTGAGGCTTTCGCTGCCACCTTCTCGCCCCCTCCTCCCCATTCGGCTGACTCCCACCCTGAAACAGCCCTCTCCACTCTGCTATATCTGATACTCTTGATATCCTTGCCCCTGTCATGAGAATCCGCCTAAAGCCCAAAGCCAAATGTAACTCCTGGTATGACTCGGATCTCGTCACCCTTAAACGCAAGTGCAGGGTGGCAGAGAGGAAATGGCGTGCTTCATGTTCATCCTCTGACAAACTGGCCTGTCGCCTGCTCCAAAGGCAATACCGGCTCTCCGTTCTCTCCAAGAAGAGAGCCCTCATCCAAGCCCGCATCTCTGCGGCATCTAACAATTCGGCCAAACTCTTTCAAATCTGCAAGGAGCTGGCCAACCCTGCTGCAGTCTCTACCTCTCCTGTCCCCTCCCAGGCCCTCTGCACAGCACTGGCCTCTCACTTCATTTCAAAAACTCAGGACATCCTGTCCTCACTCTCCGCCCATCACCTCCCCCCCTCTATTCCCTGCTCTCCCTCTGGCCCTTCTGCAGCCACCCTTCCTCTCCCCTTCTCTGCCTTTCCCCTTTTTTCTGCTGACGAGGTTTGGAGACAAGTCCGTCAAAACAGGTCCACCCCTGTTCCTCCAAAACTATCAAGGACCACATTGACTCCTTGGTCCCTGCCCTTGCTGACTTCTGCAATTACTCCTTCGCCTCTGGAGTCTTCCCAGCCCCTCTCAAGCACTCTCTTGTGCACCCCCTTCTTAAGAAACCCTCTTCCGACCCCTCCTGCCCAGCTAACTATCGCCCAATCTCTATCACTCCCTTCCTGGGCAAGCTCCTGGAGAAACTGGCCATCTCACAGCTTAATCTCCATGCTGAATCTGTTGGTAGTCTTCATGACCATCAGTCTGGATTCAGAGCTGCCAGAAGCACAGAAACTGCTCCCCTGAACATCCGTGAGGACCTGCTCTCGAACCTTGACTCTAACACTCCATGTGTTCTCATTTTGCTTGATCTCTCTTCTGCCTTTGATACGGTCAACCATACCATCCTGCTCAACCGTCTCCGTGATAACCTGGGTATCACTGGTCAGGCTCTGGCGTGGCTGACCTCTTTCCTCTCCAATCGCCCCTCCCAGGTCCAACTGGCGTCTTTCCTCCGACATCTTTTTCTCTACCTGTGGTGTCCCCCAGGGATCTAACCTCTCCCCTTGGCTTTTCAACCAGTATCTGGCACTTCTCGCCCACCGCATCGTCGCTCTCTGCCCCAACTTTCAGTGCTATGCGGATGATACCCAGCTCATTTTCAGGCTACCCTCGGCCTCCTCTTCTCCTTCCCTCATCTCTGACTGTCTTTCTGCTATCCAGGACTGGTGTGCCGCCAATGACCTCTGCCTTAATGCCAGTAAGACTGAGATTCTACTCATCGGCACACCCACTCCCTCCTTCCCTGCAGCTCTCTGGCCAGCCTCTCTTGGCCCCCTTCCTGCTCCTACCTGCAAGGCAAAAAACCTCAGGGTCATCTTCGACTCCACACTCTCCTTCTCTCCTCACATATCCGACGTCTCTAAGAGGTCACACTACCAGCTACACCTCCTCAGACGTATCCTTCCTTTCCTCTCCTTCCCCCAGAAGCTCACCGTCTCTAGAGCCCTGGTTCTCTCGAAGCTGGACTACTGTAACCACCTCTATCTAAATCTGCCTGCCTCTACTCTCCGCCCTTTGCAACTCATCCAGAACAGGACTGCGAGACTTGTCCTTGGCCTCAAGCCCAGGGACCGTATATCTCCAGGACTGAAATCACTACACTGGCTCCCAGTGACTGCGAGGATCAAGTTCAAAACCCTCTGCATTGTCCACAAGGCCTTCTGGGGCCTTGGGCCAAAATACCTTCAACTCGCTCTTCCTAAATATCTTCCTTCTCGAGCTCTTCGCTCATCCACCTCCAACTCCCTCAGGGTCAGCCGCTTCTCCAAACAACGAGTTGGTCGCAGATCTCTCTCCGCTGCAGGGGCCTCCCTCTGGAACAGCCTTCCTGCCTCCCTGAAACTTGAGGAGAACCATCTCCGGTTCCGGAAGCACCTCAAAACCTTCCTCTTCGCCTCCGCTTTCTCTCCCCCTCTCCCCTGCTAAAGTTACTGAAACTGCACTGAATCTGCAACTGGGCCACTCACCTTTCTCGGTCCTTGGCCCAGCCACTCTCCCCTGCACTGCCTCCCTGGCACCCCCTGCACTACGGGACTGTGTCTGTATCCCTATAGCCCCCCTTCCCAGCACTTACCTCGCACTTGCCACTAGCTGGCCCTTGTTATTTTCCTGTATGCTATTAACCCTGTACTGCACTTTCCCCTCTCCCTTTCCCCCTTGCATTTTTCCCTTTCCCCTCTACCCTTGCGTGATCTGAATGACACCTGGCCTAGTAGGATCGTTGTCTGTCTCCCCTTGTTGCCCCCCCCCCCGCCTCGTCGTGCCTTGAAACACTTGTGTATAGGCACGTTACAAATGCCATATCATGTCTCACCCGATGGAGTCATGACATCACCCCGGAGGCTGTCTCCTGCCATGTAATCCTCCCTCATTATTACGCCCCATGGACGGGATCAGGTTGCGGCTCCTGTCCCCTGCCACATGAAAGGATGTTACCGCCAGGAGATCAGCGATTCATCACAACTTCCTCTAATTGCTAGAAACTCCTTTCATAAACCAACTTCCCAAAAGAGGGAATAGTTCCAAGATCTCCCAAACATTTCATCACCACCAAGGACCTTCCCTAGTTGTTCGAAACATGATCAACTCACGCCACAACTGCTCCAAATCAGTCCACCATGGTTAGCCAAACCATAAAAGAACGCCACCTAATTTTCCACAAAGCTGGGGCCAGACTGGTAACCAGAAAGGTGGCCCAATGGCTCCCTTTTCCTGACCCTCAACTCTCTCCACAGATTGCCTCTGAGCATCAATTCACATTCAAGGATCTTTGCTTACCAAACAAATTCAGCAATGTAGGTGAGCCCAAAAATAGTCACCAAGGGAAAGAAACGAAAATAAAAATACACCTTTGCATGATGCTTGCACACATCCAGTCACAGTCTACTCTAGATTCTGTGACATAGTTGTGCAAAAGGATGCAATCCTTGAGGTCTTCCCCAACTGTGAAATAAACTACTTTTGCCCTCCACATTGAGCACAACCACCCCCAAATTCAAAAATAAATCAAAACCCAATTTTCCACCACAAGGATGTTTAACTTGCAGAACTTTTGTATACAAGTCCTAAAAGATTGTGAACGAGGACATTAAAACACATTTCTACAATAGATAAGTTAACAGAAATACTAAATGCTTTAATGTCTTTCCATCAATGTAGGGTTAGAATGTTCCTGAAAATGTGTTCAGCAGATAAGGGTATTATCTACCAAAAAAAAAGCATTTAAAAAAACACCTATTCATGCAAACATTAAGAAATATTGAGGATTGTGCATACCTGCATTGGCATTGATCCTGCAGGCATTTGGGACCCGAAATTCATCTGCATCATACCTTGCATGCCGGGTGACATTAAAGATACCATTGGAAACCCTTGCTGTTGTTGCTGCATAGGCATCATACCTTGACCAAAAAAAAAGAAAACCCATGTCAGTTCTCCATCATTCTGTACCATGACATGCTAACTGAACACAAACTATCTGATGTACAATTTATTATAGGTTACTGTTTATGATCATATTAACTAATCTTTCATAACATTTTTAGGTGAAAGTAAATCAAGCATAACTACAACATTTACAGGTTAAAGGAATGGGCTTTGGACTGCCCATGCATACAAGAAATGGAAGGAATAAGATTAGGTCTAATGATATGAGAGAAGAGGTTTCCCATGAGATCAAAGTAGGTAGGGACGCTGAAAGTGATTTACTATGTGATCGAATAAGGACCCGAGAGTGGCTTCATTCGGTGATCACTGGGAGGAAGTTACAAAAGGACTGAACCCTCTAATCAGTGGAAAGGATGCAGGAGTTGGGAGGAGTTCCATGAAATTAAGGGAAGGAATAGACTCTAGTAACGGTACCCAAATGTGATCAATGAGGAAGATGGGTAAACAGTCTCATGCACCGAAAGGATGGCATTGGAAGGAGATTTCTTAGGCACAGGTTCCAGAGCCCACGCATGTCCACCTCACTTGGGTCACAGGGTATCCTTTGGTACCAGACTCTCCAAGTGAAAGGGTAGCAGAGAAGCATAGGCCTAACTATCAGGAGTTGAGGAGGGTGGTCAAAAGGTACAGCAAACACTTTAATAGAACACACATTACATGAAGAATAGAATTTGTATAAGAATATATGGGGGGGGGGTGGATAATTATTTTAAAGAAGACAAAGGCAAAAATTACTAGAGTTGCAGATAAGCAACTTCTCAAGACAAATGTGTACATTAAGAAACAGTTAAAGTCTCTAAACATTCTTGGCAGTGCTGGAAAGACTTTAATGGAGGAAACTATTGGAAGGCAAGTAAACGATTCTAAGATAGCCGCCGTTAGGGAGTAGACGTGCCGGCTGAGCTCCCGTATCTTCCCAGCATCCTACGCAGACTCCACCACCCCTCAGAGGTTGAATCGCATCAAAATATCACAGAGGACAGCAGTGACAGTCAGGGAGCAGGAATATCCCGGAGAACGAGTGCGGACCCCCCCGTGGAATCACCTTCATAGGAGAAGTGAAACCCGGCGGGCGAGACTGATATGAGGCACGAAGGGGGACATCCGCACCCACTGAAGGAACCTGGTGCCGGGACTGCGAGAGGCGGTCGGGAGAGCGGAGAACAGACGTGGAGCCCGCTGAAGGTAGCAGCCGGCGGGGTACAGGGCAGACGAAGGAGCGAAGCACTGGCTGCCAGCAGACGCATCGGCGGAGCAGAACGTTGCAAGGCCGGCAAACCCCATTGTGGATCGCACTGGCAGCGGGGCTCCAGGAGGCGGAGAGCAGCTTGACAGCCCGAGCGCCATCTGAAGGGATATTGAAGACCAGGGCGGTGCACTTGAGGAGGCATCGCACGGACGGAGGATCCAATCCCAGGTGAGAGGCACCGTGGCCCAGGGGACCTGCCCAGGAGAAAGCATTGGTGGCGGGAAGAGAAGGAGCGAGCTTGCGGACGAGTGGGCCACCCGAGCCGCGAGGTAGTGGTGCTTCCAGAGAGAATTCACTGAGGATTTGGGAGATGAGGCCCCCGTGGGGTGAGAAGAGAGTGAGAACCACCGGGGGAGGCCCAGACAAACGGAGTATGCGGTGGACCCAAGATCAACAAGGGGGAGTGGCCAAAGAGGGTAGGAAACGCCCAGCCAACGGAGCCTCTATAGTGGAACAAGTCCAGAGAGGCCCAGACCAGTTACGAGTACCCACGAGGTTGGGCACATCAGGGCGCACCACATGAGGAGGAGCAGCACAGGCTTGTTCGCATTGCCAGGGGGAGACCCACGGACCCAGGCAGTAAACACCTGACACCTGGGACAGCAGTGGCAGCAGGCCCATAGGGGAGGGGAGCCACCCCCAGAACCGGATCAACCCTGAGTGGTGTCTGTAGAACACTCCGCAATAAAGGAGGAGACCGATCACAGCAGAGGTGAAAGAAAAACTGGAAAGAAGCAGGGCAACACCACTCCAGGGAACTAGAAGGGGGAGTGGGGGGACGACTCCCAGAGCGGCAAGGAAGGTCTGGGACAGTAAGAAGGCCGGAAAGGTGAGGCCGTGGGCCCCAACAATGGGGACTGTGGAGGAGAGCGGGCGGCATCCCACCATGTCCAGCAAAACTAAAGGCAAAGTGAACAAAGGGACACACCCACAGGGAGATACCCCGGAACGCCAACGATATTGTGGACGGCCAGGGAAGCCAGTGAGATGATTAGGGGCACCCAGGAGGGTGCGACAGGCCAGGCCACACCAGAAGAGCCAGACCCGACAGTGGTGATATCGCGCCAGGACTTCCACGGCGAAATGCTATCCCTACAGTCTAATCCGCTTAAGACTTTACAGGACCAATTTCAGCCACTACGGTCAGACCTCAGTGCGGCCCTGGGGGAAGTCAAGCAGGAATTGAATCAATTGGGAGCGAGAACGAACATTGTGGAGAGGGGTTTACAGGAAGTGGGCGGCGACACGAAGGCGAACAGCGAGGCAATCGAGAAACTGGATGTGGCAACAAAGAACCTGGAATTTCAAATGGAGTATATGGAGAACAGGTCCCGGAGGGTCAATATAAGATTGAAACTGCTTCCGGAAACAGTGCAAGACAAGGACCTGAAGGGGGTCACCCAAAGCATCTTCGCAGAACTCATAGGGGAAGGAGACCAGAGCACAGTGGAATTAGACAGGGTCCACAGGGCGGGTCGCCTCAACAGGTATACGAAGGCCAGACAAAGGGATGTTCTTGCAGCTTTTACAAGATAAGGCCAAAAAGAAACAGTGCTGAGAGCAGCAAGACAACAGGAACCGATCAAATTCCAGGACTAACGGATCGAGCTTTATCAGGATCTAGCAAGCAGTACATTTATTAAACACCGTCAGATGGGCCCGGTCCTGGTGCTACTCAAAGAAAAGGGGATCAGATACAAATGGACATTTCCCTTTGGACTCCTCCGAGTGGGCAGGGGGACAAAGACGTATTACCACCGTACAAGAAGGAGTAGATCTGCTGCATCTCGATCTGGACCAGTAGCGAAGAGAGGATAGACCCGAAAGGGCGGTAGGTACAGCGAACAGACCGAAAATGAAACCGTGGGAATGGTCTACAGTCGGAGACAAAAAGGAAACGGGCAACACTACGCGGCCCACCATACAGGGAGAGAGGTGAAAAGTTGAATGAAGAGGGAGGGGAAGCACCCAGTGGGGGGAATGGGGGGGGGGGGGAGCCTTGAATGGGCATCATAAGAAGGGGTGGTGGACGACAAAAGGAGAACAAGGGCAGGGGAGGGGGGGTGCGAAAACATCTGAGGATCAGCAAAGGCGCCGAGACCCGAAGAGGGGGGAGGGAGCGGGCGAAGGGGTCGAGGACCCAGTTGGGGGGGTGGGGCTAGGGCAGAGGGATGGACAGGGACAACTAGGAGGATGGGAGAGGGGAAAGGACAGAGCAAAGTGGATGGGAGAGACTCGAAAGCAAAAGGGCGGGGGGGCTTCGGCAAGCAAGGGACATAAGCAAATTAACAACCATTCAAGTGGGTAGCCCATAATGTCAGGGGGCTTAACACCCCCCTCAAGAGGGAAAAGCTAGAACAATTCACGGGAAAAGAAGGGCTGGATATTCTTGGTCTGCAAAAAACGCACCTCATTCACAAAGACCAGGGGCAACTAAAGCTCCGGGGGTTCGACCGGATCCTGCATGCATCTGGAAAGAGCAAAGCGGGGGGAGTGGCCCTTGCCATCAAAAGCACAGTGGACTTTAGGGTTCTCAAAGTTCTGTGGGATAAGGAGGGGAGATACAAAATGGCCAGGGGGACGTATCAGGATCTCCCCTACACTATGGCAGTAGCATACGCGCCAAATACAGGCCAGGAGCAGTTCTTGAGACCCCTTTTGGCAGTATTGGAGGAGAATGCACAGGGCCAAATTATCCTGATATGAGACCTTAACATAGCCTTGAATAGGGGGCGTGATAGGTCAGAGGCACCCACGAGGGGAGGGGGAGCAGTGATGTCAGCGGAACTAAGGGAGAGGATTGTGAGGGCGGGGCTACAGGATGCGTGGCGGGAGCTGAACGGGAATGAGGAGGGCTACACTTTCCTATCGGGCGATCATGGGTCGCAGTCCAGAATTGACTACATCTGGGTCTCAACGGGCTTAGTGGGATGGATCTGGGATGTGAAAACGGGCCCCATTGGAATAGCGGACCATAAGAGAGTGTCCATTCAAATGGACCTAGGGCACATGGAAAGAGGGGTATGGGCATGGAAATACCCAAAGCACCTACTTAGAGACCCAGTAATTAGAGAAGAAATGGAGGGGAGAAGCAAAGCCTTCTTTGAGTCCAACAAGAGGGGGGCCCACAAGGGAAGAAACAAGGTGTGACGCGTTCAAAGCTACGCTTAGGGGAAAACGGATAGCAGCAATGGTTCAGACGGAAAGGCAGCCGAGATCACTGGAGACACAGCTTGAAATGGAGGTGGAGGCAGCAAGGCAAAGAGCGGGAACAACTCCCTCCAGAGTCTCCATGAGGGAGTACAGGAGGGCGGTAGGGCAACTAAAGATGCTTTGCACCAAGAAGGCTGAGGGGGCACTGCTCATTGTCCGCCAAAAATACTATGCCAAAGCAAATAAAGCAGATGCCCTCCTAGCACGCCTACTACGGGACGGGGTGGGGGGGGGGGGGGGGACAGCCAAGTCTAAAAATGTGATCACGGTCCTGAAAACGGAAACAGGGGAGAGGGTTACACGGGCGGGGGACATTCAAGAAACATTAGTACAGTTTTATGAATCCCTATAGACATCGCAAGGCCCCCAGGCCCACGCACAAGAGGACTTCCTGCAAAGGGTATTGATGCACAGAATAGGGAGAGAGGCACAGGAAGCCCTTAGTCGGGAGATCACGGAGAACTAAGTAAGGAGGGTGATTAGGAACCTGTCGTCAAACAAAGCTCCAGGCCCAGACGGCTACACAGTGGCCTTTTACAAAACGTTTGCGCCTGAATTAACCCTGCACCTGACATATCTCTAACACATTCAAGAATACAGGTAGAATAACTCCATCTATGGAGGAAGCTAGATTAACCCTCATCCTCAAACCTAATAAAGTGCCAAAGGAGAGAACGTCGTACAGGCCCATAGCGCTAATCAACGTAGATGCCAAGATCTACATGAAGATCCTGGCAAACAGACTGGAGGACCACCTCCCAGACCTGATTCACCCGGATCAGGCAGGATTCATTAGGGGCAGGCAAACAGCGGACAACATCAGGAGGGTGGCCTACCTGCTGGAAAAGGTGCACAAAACGGACACTCCCGTGTTCCTCTTAGCATTGGATGCAGAAAAAGCATTTGACCGCGTGGAGTGGTCCTTTCTGTTCAGGGATATGCAGGAGATGGGCATTAGTGGGGAATTCCTGAAGATGATTCAAGCTATAAGGCACCATTGATGAGTCACAGTGACCGTGGTGATGTCCAGACCCTTTAGATTGAGCAGAGGAACGAAACAAGGCTGCCCACTGTCCCCAATGCTCTACACAATTTAGTTGGAACCCCTTCTATAGGCAATAAGGGGCAGAAGGGATCCAGAGCATTCCGTTTGGGGTGGGGGGGGACACAACAAAAGGTGGCAGCGTTTGCGGATGATATGCTGCTCACACTAACAAAGCCAATGGAGTCCAACGCGAGTAGGGCCCCGTTGGAGGAATTTGGGGAGGTCTCGGGCCGGAAGGTCAATCTCGGCAAAACCAAACTACTGAACCTAACCTTGAGGGCAGCCACCCCATTTGTGTGGAGCCCAGGGGGAATTAGGTACTTGGAGGTAAGAATCGCAGCGACCCCGGTGAGATGGTACGCAGCTAATTATCCCCCACTACTGAAGGGTATTAAGAAGGACTTCAACAAGTGGAGGAATCTTCGGTTATCCTGGATGGGATGGCAGGCCGCAATTAAAATGGTTACGCTCCCGCGCCTGCTGTATTTATTCCAGGTGATCCCTCAAGCGGTACCGGCAAGCTTCTTCAGGGAGATTAAGGCCTCGACCAATGAGTTCCTTTGGGAAGGGTAAGGGTTAGTAGAAAGCTACTGATGGCAGCCAGATGGGAAGGAGGGCTAGGACTGCCGCACTTCCAGCAGTATTACAAGGCCAGGCAACTACAAGTAATCAGAGAATGGCTCCAAGAGGGGGAGAACTCACAAAATAAACGATGGGTGAAAATGGACAGGGCAATAGCGCACCACAAATTAGCAGAGGTGCTGTGGCTACCGAAACAGCACAGGCCAAAGCATCTATATGAGAGCTCTATAACCAAACTGATAGCGGACAACTGGGACAAACTAGTGGGATCCAGGGGGGATCACAACCTTCCCCTCCCCTTTCACGCCCATCTTTAACAGCGATTTCACACCCAGGCTAGAGAAGGGTGCATTCCCACAATGGCAGGAAGGAGGGTGTAGGAAGCTGTGAGAAATGTTCCGGGGGGTGGGGGAAATACTGTCTTTCGAGGAATGCAAAAGCGAAGTTGCAGCGACGGAAGGGGAGAGGCTCAGGTACGCACAAATACGGCACTGGGTTTTGCACCCTGGGATCAAGGAGGCCACGCTCAGGGAAACCAAGCAATTTGAAAAGTTCCTCTTATCTAATGAGAGGTCAAAAGGGTTGATATCCAATTTGTACAAGATATTAGACAATGCAAAGCCTAGGCAACAGTGGCCGTACATGCATAGATGGGAACAGGTACTGGGGAGGGACATCAAGAGGGAGGAATGGGACTATTGGAGGAATATCCCGAAACTGGTACGGGCAGCCCAGCTGCAAGAAACATGGTACAAGATTTTGCTCGGCTGGCATTACACGCCGGCCCGCCTCCATAAGATATAACCGTAGTCACCAGGGTAATGTTGGAGAGGGTGCGGGCTGGAGGGCACAGCGGAGCACATTTGGTGGACATGTCCAAAGATCGAGCCATTCTGGGGGGAGGTACAGAGGGTCCAGGATCAGGCATAAGGGCCAGGAGATTGCAGACCACCGGAACTGTTACGCTCACCTGGTATCCACAGGGACGCCACCCGGGCAGGGTTACTCGCTGGTATGCTTCTCAGCTTTGCCCTGTTGTGGTCTGCGGGGAAGGTTCTGCCTTGTGGTAGAATTAGGCGTGCTCTCCGTCCTGCCTTCTTTGCAGGGGCATGTGTCTTTCATGGGCGAGTGCGGTCCAGTTACTTCACTGACGCCAGCCCGTTTTATATTATTCAGGCAGGTCTTATTGCTGTTCTTTAGTTTTGTTGCTATCCTGCATGCCTTTCTTTGTTTAAAATGTCTCTTTTTTCTCCCTTGGGTATGCAGAGCTTCAGCGCGGCGAACTGGCTTGGTTGAGCCCCGCTGGTAAATGATGGCGCATTAAGAGCGCTATGATGCGGGAAGTAAGCGCTATGCGCAGCGCTGCAAAGTCTTGCCTTTGCTAACCTTTGTTTTCCTTCCTTGTAGGTCACGGTGTTCTTCAGCGCAAGTGGAATGTCCGCAGTGGTGCCAGCCGAGAGGCGACCAGCCAGATAAGCCTTTTGAGCAGTTCGTAATTTGTAAATGTCTCTACTGTTTTCTTTAATGTTGTCTCTATCTTCCTCTTTCAGGTCGTTCTGTCCGGGAGGCGTGCAGATTCGAGGAAGCTGTTCTCAGTAGCTGCGAGTGTTTAAAGCTGAAGCCTGCAGTTAAGATGCTGCTGCTAATGATGTTCCTTTTGTCTCCTTGCAGGTTCTGCTTCTCCGAGGTTCGAGGGAATAGCTGGACACGGTGAGCGTCACGTTGCAAGCTGCAAAGTAACGCAAAGCGTGTTATCTTGCTCGGGTGTGGTTTAAATAGCCCCAACAAAATAGTCCAAGTAAAGTAGTCCCTAAGCTACCACACCCAAAACACTAGACCGCATAGCTTGGTTCTTAGGAACCAAGCTATGTGGATGCCTCCATGTTGGCTGACAATACAATAAAGTAGTTCCCAAGCACATTGTTTTTCAAAGTGTATGAGCCTGGCGCCATAGGAGCCAGGCCTGGCCCCATGAGGGCTTTTGAAGAGGATGCCAGGCTCTAGAGGCTGAGTCCTGACTCCACCTGGCCAATGGGTTTGCCAGAGGGGGTTTTGGGCGAGGGTCGTGACAGGAACAGATCTTACTAGGAATTCGAGGGGGCGCCATTGGGAGAGAACCTAGGTCCCAGGATAAGGCGAGAGTAGTCCTAACATTGGCAGCTAGGATATTAATTGCACGGAGATGGAAAAGCACGGAGGTACCCAATTTACAGGACTGGCTGCCGAGCATATGGGAAATTATGGCTTTAGAATGGGCAACATACGCCACGGATAATAAAGTACACAACTTCGCAAATGAGTGGGAAGAAATCTTATCCTTCCTCAAAGATGGCTTTCGAGTGGTATGGTGCCCTCAGCACCTAAAATTAATGGACTTGCAGTGAACAGGACAGACCACGGAGAGCCCAGAAGCCGCAATGTAAGGGGGGGGGGAGGGGGAAGAGGACACAGTTGGGGTTTTGTGTTTCATAAATTGTAAAATCAATAAAAAGTTTTAAAAAAATAAAAATAAGGCAATTAAACATTTCCTATTTTTTCAGAAAGGGGAGTGAAAATAATGTTTAATGGAAGTCATGGGGGACTGTGACAAATTCAGGGAATTTATCCCTTCTCATCAATGGAGAGCCACCCACTTTGGGACTAGGGAAATCAGCCCACTCCACTTAACACCCTGTGGGAACAGGGCAAGCAGGATCTCACTGGGGTTAACCCCCACCCCTATTACAGAACATGGAATCCCCAAGTAAAGTTGTTACCACGGCTCCCTCTAACTCAGTCATAAGTATTTGTTGGATATATGGGGGTTGAGCAGTACCATGATGCACAGGGCCCTTTGGTAGTGACTGACTTGGGTGTTAACGGAACTGTGTTAGAAACCATCTATGAAGATCAGCAACAATGGGGTCTCCTCTCTTGCTCCAGGGAGGAAGTTAAGACCTGAGACTCATGTAGAAGTGGACAGAGCCAGCCTGAGGGCGAAACACAGAAGCCTGCACTAGAGTGCAGAGGAGGGGACGTCTCCAAGCCTGAAGGGGTTTGGAGCCAGGACCATGAGGAGAACATGGTGGGTGGGGGAAACAGCCTTTGGAACACTGCCTAATACAGGAAGGTGCAGAGCCAGAGGAGCGCTGAACCGTCACACTGAGGGTGTAATGAGTCACTGCTGTAGCAGCACACCGGCTTCCAGTTGTCCACATGCCGAAGTCCTGTCAGTCGCAGGCAAGAGGAACCGAAAGAGACCCGATCGTGAAGACACCAGAGTCGCAAGTTCTGCAGCGAACGGAAAAGACGCCGTCCCAGACTAGCACTGCCTAAGAACATGTACATGGAAGGTAGGAGGAGGGTAGTGAGACAGCCCATGAAGGGCTGAACCGGAGAATCAGGCGGCACTAGAGAAACCAGACAGCCCACAAAGGGCTGACTCAGAAAATACCGCAGAAGGGGGTGAAAGCCCTATGATAACCATACGACCCGAGAGGTCGGAAAGGCCACGATAGGCTGAGCAACAGAATCTTTCACACGTAGATTAACACCATACCGTATCCATACAACAACCGGAACAGTCAAATTGTCCATGCTAGGCTAAACAATGTTACAAGCCAGAGAAGGTCAAAATACCCTGTAGGGGTGAACAAGAGACTGAATAATAATAATAAGAAAAATAAATCTGGACTCAATTTTGTTGTTGCAAACAAGGAGCAGGTTCAGAGAACGAGCTACTCAAATGTGGAGATTAACTTTTTGAAGTGACAAGAACGTTTGAATGGGTGGTCCCAAGCAACCTTCTCTAAGAAGAGGGGAAGACTTAAAGGACCCAACTTGGATCTGTAAAAGCAGTCTGGAGCCAAAGAGAGAAAACAAAATCAGACAGTTGGTCGGGTCAGAAACTAGACACCAGAAGCGAAGTAGAGAGGGAGCAAATTTAGTTAAGCAAAGTTTATGTTGTTTAGTTTATTAGTGGTAGGGATAGAGCATCAAGCACCAGTTTGTTGTCTCCACTGAAGTTAGAGAAATCCATCAAAAACAGTAAATAAAGCCCAGCAAAGGAAAATGTCCTACCAGTGGAAGTCGAAATGTTTTTCTTATCAGACTTAAAGGATGGCAAACCCCCAACTCCGAAGAGGGGAAGCGCAGCAGTGGATAAAGACAAAGAAAGAGCTTCCCAGCAGTGCCAGTGGGATGAAAGATTAATCCAGGGGCCAGTCTCAATGCAGGGGCTGTTCCAGGGAGGGGAGTACAGGGGTACAGTGCTTCAAAGATGGGCCAGAGGACAACCGCAGACCCCTAGGAGGACGGATTGTTCAAGATACACCATCAACTCAGCCCAGTGTATGACTTTGCAGCGAGGGAAGTAGGCGTCTGGTTTCCAGAGTTGAAGATGGTGCTCACCAGAGGTGCTTGTTCCCACCCCCAGCCCGCCCCTTACGATGTCCCCAGGATCAGGAGCAGGAATCCAATGAAAGGGTCGGAGGAAGGAGAACACAGGGAAGAAAGATTACTGAATATTTAGGTTCAGAACGCTGCATCTCTGCGCCAGATGAGGCACACTCCACTCCTGCCGGGTCTTTGACAGTCCTGTTGCTAGACATATCTCCTAATCCAGCTGGACACCCCAATTCTCTGTGCTTCTATGTTTAAAGTGAGACTTCCCATTCAAAGACAGCCGCCGGGACTGCATGGCATGCCCCATCCAAGATGGCCACTGCAACTATTGTCAACTGACGTATTGCCATTCTTGTCCGTTCCAAAATAAAAAGGGAAGACTAATGCAACAGTCCACGGCTCGCAACGGGGTAAATGGACCCAGTTGTCTCTGCCAAAATGGCATCCTGTGATTAGGTAATTAACATCTTTCTTTCTATTTTCTGGGTGCTTTTTCATACAAATTCCTTATTAAAAAACTTCATTGATAAGGATTGAAGACCCTTGTTTTTTCTTCACTGTTGAGGGAATACACCAATATTAAAGTAGACTCTTGCAGTACTATTTGAAGGTAATTCTGCCTTTCGCCCACTCACATTTTTACTTCTCCTGTAGCTCATGGAGTAAAATGGGAAAGAGGCCTCAGCAAGGCAGCAACAGCTCCAAAGACCAGCAGGCAGAAGTCTACCTCCTTTGTCCATCCTATTTACCTTGAAAATGAGGACAGGTAGTCTGAACCTTTATTCCTAAAACCCATCTGTTGACTCTCCCCATACTACAGCTCCAGTGCTGTGTTCCCTTTGTACCTTCAGGGGTGCATCACCCAAGTCGCTTCTGCCTGGGAAGGAGGAGTATTCCCATAGCCTGAGAGTTAAAAAACACAGGGTGAAAGCCTAATCTTTTCCATGGTGTTATAGCACTTCACCGATTCCCAAGAGACCTACCGTAGCCACATCTCCGATCTGATATTTATCTTCTGGACCACACCAGTGATAATCCAGCAACCTTGAAGTCTTTTCCAGTTAAGGGAAGTGTTTGTGCCAGTGTCCAAGGGAGGGGATAAAAAGCCTGCTTGCTCAAAGCAGAAAATGAAAATGTTGTCCTCATCTATCAAAGCTGCTCTTTCATGCCAACACCGGGTCGATGAGGATGCCTACTCCCTGCCTTCCGGCCTGATATCGAAGCTGCACCATTTCCATGATTACCGACCAACCTGCTGCCATCACGCCTGCAATTTTTCACTTGCAGTATGCAGGCTTTGTTTATATTGAAATTTCAATGATCCCCATTTAAATGCTACGAATTTTATAACAAAGAAAAGAAAAAGAAGTGAAGTGCCTTATATTCTGAAAAAAGGTGTTTAAAAATTGTACGCCAACTACCGCCGGCTTGCCGTGTGCATTGCTCTGCCCACCAATTAACTGGATCAACGTGCAAAGGGGCAGAAGGGCGTTCCCTTAGGTTTGTGCCCTTTACATCAGGTCCACGCAGCGAATTCAAGATGGCCGCTGCCTTCTCTGCACACTAGAAGGTCCTTTCCAAGTCCTCTTTTTGCCTCCTCTCCTCCTCCTGATTGGGTGCATATCGGAATTTCTGGCCTATCGGGGGACCGGCAGACTTTAGCCGGCCCCCTCACCTAAGGCCCACAACGAAGGCCCTATCCGCTGCCTGGTCGGTCTGCCCCTCCCCCCACCCCACATTATCGCATTGTGGCGGATGTGACCCTGCTCTCTCTCAGAGCATACTGTGAAGATCATGACACTTGTGGGTTAGTCGCCTTCACTGAAAATCACTTCCAACATCAGACTTTTCCTCCCTCATTCCGTCTCTCTAGGACTTCCACTCTCATTACCTCAAGTTGTGCCCTGTGGAGGCACTGTGTTTTCATTTGTCATGTTTTTCCTGCCTTGTTCCCCCTCTCCCTCCCACCTCTACCCCCACAGACCTATGGTGCTCGCTATTTCTCCTTTCTTCTCCAACTGTTTTTCTATCGACTTTCCTACTCTCCTCACTAGGTCTGGTAGGAAGAAGTTCAAAAAGGATACCCTGGTCTCGAACCCAGGCCTCGCTATCACTGATAACTACAGTAGCCCCTCCTCCAGACAGACCCTCATCGACATCCTCTTTGTCGTTCCTTCTCAGAGATTTATGGCCTCTTCATATGGTCTCTGTGCTCTGTCCTTACTCTTCCCCTCCCACTAATGGTGGCACACAGTGGGAGGACCTCCTGGATTCCTTCCACTTCTCTAAGTTCATCATCTATGTTTATATCAATGGCACAGTCTTGGTCCAAGGCCCACAAGCCAACCTCTCCTCTTTGACAGACGCTTCCCACGCCTTATCAATTTCCTTTCCAGTTATCCCTTCTTTCCCTTCTTCGGCTTCCCTGCCTCCACCCTGCCACTCCTCTGGCACCATCTTCCTCCTCCTCCTCCTCCTCGGCTACCTTGCCCTCTCCTCCTACCTCCTCTGCCCACCCACCCTCCCTCCCTCCCTCCCTCCCTCCGGCTCCTTCTACACCTCCACAGGGAGTAGCTGATTTGTACCCGTCCCCGAAGTCTTTCAAGGATGGCAATCTTCTCCACCGAAATGCATTGGACATAGTGAATGCATCTGCAACAGAGTTTAATACACAAATATATGAAGAATAAATCACCCACTTTGAGTGCAAAAAACCTAGTTTGATCTCTTAACCTTATGAAGCATTATTAAACTGTACTGAAGTTAAGAAAGACATTTTTTGGCGACTGGGAGTGCACCCGACACCACTGGCTCATTTGCCAAGGTCCTTTTCGCAACTTTCTCCACCTCGCCACTCTGAACTCTCACTCAGCCATCAACCACTCCTCTGACATCTGCCATCTCCTGGAAGAACTCGACCTCTATGCCCTTGGTCTCACTGAAGAACAAGTTACTTTCTTACCTGGTAACGTTCTTTCGATGGGATGTTCCGATGACGTATTTCATATCTATGACAGGTAATCACCACAGCTGTGCTGCTTCGGAATATTTTCGGCGTCTGCGTCGATGAAATCGACACGCTGTCCTCGAGGGCCTCCGTCGAGCCGACGTCACTGGATGTTATAAGTAGGACGCACGACGCCCGTAGCCTCAGTTGTAGTTTTTTCCCAGAACGTGTGGCACCAATCTTCTGCCAGTATGACCACAGAAAGCCTTGCGGAAACGTAAACTGCAATCGCATAAGAAATGCTGTAGCGTGGCAGGCAGGGAGGGTACGATATGGAATACGTCGTCGGAACATCCCATCGAAAGAACGTTACCAGGTAAGAAAGTAACTTGTTCAAGGGGATTGGTTCCTCCGACGTATTCCATATCTATGACAGACTCCCAAAGCAGTACCAACGTATGGAGGAGGGAAAATAATTTAGAAATTTAGAATGCCCAATTAAATTGCAGAATAAAGGACCGCCTTGCTGCCCATGGATAGGATCCTGCCCATGGATAGAATCTAGGGAGTAGTGTCTTACAAAAGTATGGACCGAAGCCCATGTGGCTGCTTCACAAATGTTACGAATGGGAACACCCCTCTGCAGAGCAGTAGAGGCAGCCACACCCCTAGTAGAATAGGCCCGCAAGCCTACCGGAGGGTCCTTACCCGCCAAGCGGTAACCTTCAGAAATTGCCAAGATAATCCATCTAGACACAGTAACAGCTTGTCCCAAACGCCTTCCCGCGTATCCTATAAAGAGCTGATCGTCCACTCTGACCCGGGTGTTAGGGAGAATTCTCTGTTAAGGCTAATTTCCCAAACCTAGTGAGTCCCCCAGCAGCTTTGCTGGATTTTTGGGGTTTATTTTTTTCTCCTGCTAAGAGCGAGACTCTTTTTCTCCCACTCTTAGACATGATTTGAGGTGTTCCTTTGACTTTGTATGTGTTTTATGGGCTATGGGGTCCTTTACCCCATAGGGCTTCATGTGTTTTTGGTATGTGGGTTACACAGCACCCTCCGTGCAGTAACCCAGGGGTGTCGTAGCGACCCCCAAACATCGACTCCATACCCTGGGACTGACTACTGTCTCCCAGGGCATGTAAAGTCACCATTGGCT
This sequence comes from Ambystoma mexicanum, assembly GCF_040938575.1. Lineage (NCBI taxonomy): Eukaryota > Metazoa > Chordata > Amphibia > Caudata > Ambystomatidae > Ambystoma > Ambystoma mexicanum. The sequence continues at coordinate 293,539,249 of NC_090931.1, forward strand.
TTGAACAGAACCAGTACAAACTATCATATTGTGGACATACTGGTCGGGGAAATTCGATTGCCCCCGGGGTCTGTTGTTCGAGGGGGCACTGTCCAGTCCCCCCCGACTGAGTTTTGGCTGGTGGCAGTGGATACTACTTTTTATATTCGACCGCGAATATCTTCCTATGGGATTTTCCCATTGTTCGAGGCTAGCACTTTTTATATAGCCTCGAACATACCGCCGGTTTATTAAATTAATATAAATTCACCAGTTGGTATTTTTTGCTGAAACTCTGTTCCAAAATGGCGTTTGTGTTCGCTTCTGTGACTCCAACCCAAGTCGAGCCCTAGGCACCCTGGACTGAGTGGCCTCTGCAACTCAAGTCGCACTCTGGTGTGATTGGCCCAGCGGTGAGCCGCCCGGCTCACCACTTACCATGTTTGAGTGACAGCCAGGACTGATGAATGGGGGTTTGTTGCATAAAAGCAGGGCTTTGGGGACTGGGACTTCAGACGTCGCCACAGGACCAAAGAATCCGAAGAGGGAGAAGCTGAGCCGACCTGCAACGACAACATCACCAGTGGAGCCCTGCTGAACCGTCTCACCCCTTTTCCCGGCGACAGAGATCTTCAATCCGAAGAGTCTTCTTCCTTTGATTGGTGGGGCTAACCAGTTTGCCCGCCTTTTCGCCTTCCCGGATCATCTCGTGGCCGCCTTGCCTGTGCCAAGCACCCCGGCAACCGGGATACCACGTTTTCTCCACTACTGTGAATAAAAGGGTAGTACCTTTTAACCAGAGAACTCCGCGGCTGGTTTCTTCCCTGGCAGTGCAACGACCTTCAGCTTTCCTCCACGTCGAGATCATCTCTTCCTCTGGACGACGCCGCGACTTGCACCCGCTGCCAGGAACAACTGCCCCCGCTGGAGGATCCTCTCCACTTTGAAGGTACTGTGTCCGCCTGGCCTCCCTCGCAACGGTCTGTGTGGGGCGACTCTTAAAGCCTCAATTTACCACTTAGGTCAGCCGTAGGCTGGCTAATTGAACTTTTCTAAACTGAACTGATTCCTTTCTGAACTCTCTGCAAGACTCTCCAAGCCTTTTAAACTGTGTGATCTTGGGCGCATTGGTGTTCTACTCTCTCCAAGAGGGAGCCTGGCCTCTGAACTTTTTGCTCACAAGTAGACTTGGACTTTCCTGCCTTGCTAAGTGCTTCTGAAGGATTGTGTTGTGTGCTGTTCCTAATTTCTGCCTTTTCCCTCCCTTTTTCTTAAACTTATTGGAGTGCCATCTTTAGTTAAGCGCTCACCTCTGTCTGGAAATAAGTGGTGTTAACTAAGACTTGTCTAATAAGGAATTAGGGATGTACATATGATAATAGTGACTGTGTTTTTGAACTTACTTATAATAATAGTGCTAGAGTGTTTCTAAGTGTGGGTTTAAATAAATAATTATATACTTGATACCAAAGCTCTGGTCAGTGTTTGCTTTTGCTACTGTATTTTGGGTACCTATCTTGTATACTCTATATACTGTCTAACTCTTCTTGAGAGAAGTCTGGCTGCTCAGCCACAGCTACCAGGTAAATCTGGGTGGTACAGACTGCTACCAATTGAGTTTACTGCCAACACCTGTAGTCTTAAGCCTTTTGCAGTGTTCCCTAAGGGAACTGCACAGGTTTCTGCCCAACACTGGGACAAGCGTGAAATGTAGAAACTTAAAGCTCTCCTAGGATCCAACCCATGGAGCCTCTCCTCTTCCTTACCAGGATGCAGAGGAGGATAGAGCGCTGGAAGAATGACCTTCTGGCTTAAATGAAATTCCAACACAACTTTCGGAAGAAAGGAAGGATGAACCCTAAGGACAATCCTGTCCTTATGAAACACCTTGAAGGGTGGCTTAACAGAAAGTGCCTGCAACTCACCCACTCTGCGAGCAGAAGTAACCGCAACTAAAAATACAGTTTTAAGGGTTAACAGTCTTAAAAGGACCAAAACGTGAAGGCTCAAATGGAGCACCCATTAGGAATTTTAGAACCAGGTTCAAATCCCAACCGGGCACCTGGAAAGGTGACGGTGGAAACACATTAGTGAGCCCTTTCAGAAACTGAGAAATTAAAGGAATCTTAAAATAAGAACACTCCTCAGACGAGCGCTTAAATATGGACAGCGCCGCCAGGTAACCTTTAATGGTACCAACTTGCAGGCCCTTGTGGGCTAAGGAAAGCAAAAAAGACAGAACCACAGGAATGTCACATGAAAAAGGATCCACATTCTGAACCCTGCACCAGTCGCAGAACTTTCTCCAAAGGCAACGGTAAAGGGACTTTGTCGCAGGCCGTCTGGCCGAAAGCAACACCTCCATCACATCTTCAGGGAGGTCCCAATCCTTATACCCCAACCTGACCTCTGGATGGAGAACCTGACCCCCCACCCTCCCGTGAGAGCAGATCGTCTCGGTTGGGAAGACGGCATGGAGGGCAGATGGACAAGTCGAGAAGGGTCCGGGTACCACGTTCTCCGGGCCCATGCCGGAGCAATGAGGATCATCCGGGAACCGAAAACCTCAATCTCCGCAGCACTTGTGAAATGACGGGGACTGGAGCAAACGCGTACAGTAGTGGGAAGGGCCACTACACCATGAACGCATCCCCCAAGGCTCCTCTTGGAGGAAATTCCCGCAAGCAGAACCTTTCACACTTCCGGTTGACACTGGTGGTGAAGAGATCCACTTGTGGGGTCCCCCATAGGGCGAAGATCTCCAGGGGAATCTCTTGAGCCAGCTCCCACTCGTGAGAGATTGTGCTCTGCCTGCTCAGAGCGCCCGCCGTCTCGTTATAGTCTCCGGCCAGATGAACCGCCGAGATCGAAATTTCCTGCTGGATGGCCCAGAACCAGAGCTGCATCACCTCTCTGCACAGAGGAAGTGACCCTGCCCCCCCCCGCTTTTTGTTGTGGTAGTGCATGGCCACTGTGTAGTCTGTCAGATTCAGGACATTCTTCCTTCTCACAGTCGGCAGAAAAGCCTTCAGGGCAAGCCTGATGGCCCGCAACTCCCAACAGATTGATATGGAGTCTGGACTCCGACGGAGACCAACGACTGCCGACTGGTTGGCATGAGCTCCCCATCCCGTGAGGGATGCGTCTGTCACAATCGTCACCTCTGGCCAGGGTAGCCAAAATGGAGCCCCTTTCATCAGATTGCCTTCGACGGCCCACCACAGAAGGTCCTGGGCGACCGACGGCGGCACCTGAATGGGATCCAACATCGTGCCGGAGGACTGCGACCACTGCATCTTGAGAGCCCACTGCAGAGATCTCATCCACAGCCTGGCCTCTGGCACCAGAAGAATGCAGGATGCCATGAGGCCGAGCAACCTCAAGAACTCGAACGCCCGGAGACTCTGCGCATGTTGAAAATTGTGCACCATCTGCAGAATGTAATGAGACCTCACCTGGGGAGGCGAACACAGCCCCAGAGAAAAGTCGAACACTGCTCCGATGTACTGGAGCCGCTTTGTTGGCGTCAAGTGGGATTTCTTTAAGTTGAGGGAGAAGCCCAGCATGTGAAGTGAGTGGCAGGTGACTGACAGATGATCCAAGACTTGCTCGGGAGAGCGTGCCCTGATCAACCAATCGTCCAGGTAGGGGTAGACGTGAATCCCCCCTTTCCTGAGATACGCTGCCACCACCACCATGAGCTTGGTGAAGACCCTCGGGCAGAGGTCAATCCGAACGGCAGAACCCAAAACTGAAAATGCGAGTCGCCAACCGCGAACCTCGGGTACTTCTTGTGCTTGGGATGAATCGGCACATTAAAATAAGCGTCCTTGAGGTTGAGAGACACCAACCAGTCCTGAAGTTGAAGGGCCTGGAGGACTTGAGAGTAACCATCTTGAACTTGTCCTTCCTGAGGAGCTTGTTCAAACCGAGCAAGTCCATGATGGGTCTCAATCCCCAGTCTTTCTTCGGAATGAAAAAATAAGGGGAATACCATCCCTTGTTCCTCTCCGCTACAGGCACCAGTTCTATGGTGCCCTTCTCCAGCAGGGATTTGATTTCCTGCGCAAGGAGCGGATCCGGACTCTGCAAAGAGACATTCCCTGGTGGTTTGTCGTGAGGCCTCTGCCGGAAAGGAAGACAGTAGCCGTGGGCTATGATCTCCAGAACCCACAAATCAGATGTAATGGCACGCCATTCTACAAGATGCTGCGCCAGCCTTCCCCCAACCGGCGAACCATGGGACATGGCCTCATGACTGAGCTGAAGCGGCTGCGGCAGTGCCTGAGGGTAAAGAGGCAACTGCTCTGGCGGCCTTGGCACCTCGAGTACCTTGTTTTCCACCTCTGGCACTCGTATGGTGGCCCCTTTGACTCGCAGCTCCTCTCGATCTACCAAAGGAAGATTAGTATCGAAAGGACCCTCCCCTCCATTGGTGTCCCCTAGGAAGGAAAGGCGGAGGTTGGCGAACTGCAGCGCACAACGACTTCCCTGCAGCTTTTGAGGTCTGCAACCTCTCAAGGCTCTCGTCAGCCTTGCTGCCAAAAAGGGGTTCCCCATCAAAGGGCATGTTGAGAAGCCGGGCTTGCACATCAGGAGCAAACCCCGACTTCCGCAACCACGCAAGTCTGTGCATTACGGTCCTCACCGCCATGGACCGACTGACACAATCTGCCATGTCCAGACCCGACTGAACGGATTCACACATGGCATCCTTGCCATCCTGAACAAGAGCAAGAAAGCCATCCCGTTCCTCCCCTTCGGGAATATGTTCAGCTGCCAAAGAGACAATTCCACAGAGTACGAGTGAAACGTGCTAAGGCACACACGGAGTTGGCTGCCTGCAAAGCCATACCCCCTGAAGAAAACACTTTCTTTGCCCAGCCATCAAAACGCTGGTCTTCCGTATCAGGAGGGATGGTAGGGTAAGACGCCCGTTTAGCCGGGGCCGTAGCCGCCTGCACCACCAAACTCTCCGGAGTGGGGTGCACAGTCAAGGAGCTGGGGTTGCTAATGGCTGGACGGTATTTTTTCGGCAAAGACTTGCCCACAGCCGGGAGACTCTCCGGACCAGTCCAAGCCACTGCCACCCCTCTTTGCAAGGCCATATGGAATGGCAGTACCAGGTCAGTTGGTGGACCGTGGCCCAAGATATCTGTCAGGTCATCTTGCAGAAAATCCCCTGGTGGCGCAGACCACCCCAAGTACACCGTCACCCTCGACATGAGGCGCCAGTACGAGGATTCAGCATGCGTACCTGGCTCAGGCCTGCCAAACTCAACCTCCGGGGAGGAGTCCAGAACACTGGCGTCATGCAAAGACTGACACAGGTCTTCCAACTGGCTATGACCAGATAATAGGTCATCAGGAACCTCCTCAGGAACCAAACCTTCATCAGACCCTTCATCCACCTCAGATATATAACCAAGAGGCTGGAATAAATCCCTGGATGAGGGCACAAAAAAAGGCACGCGTTTGGACTTGGCCAAAGGCTTCCTCAAAGTTTTCACCGATCTACAGGGCACCTCCGATAAAGCCTCCTCGAAAGGCGTCAAGGGCGTCGAGCGTGGCGCCAATGGCTTCGACACAGGCCTCGAGGGCGGAGCCCCGAGCGTGTCCTTCGACGGCCTCTGCGCCAATGGCGTTGATGACTTCCTGGGAGGCGGAGCCTCGAGAGAGAGTCCCGACGGACATGGCGCCAATGGCGTCAACGTCTTCTTCGAAGACCTCACAGGCTCCGACGGTCTCGAGGGCGTCGAAGACCGGGACCTGGAGCGGACAGGGCTAGAACGATCCACCTTGTCCGACCGGGACCTCGAAGGTTCCCGGTGATCGCGGCAACTGCTTGAGCCCGAAGGCGTGCGAACGGTGGCTCTAGCACATTCCCTGCCAGCGTCTTTCGACGGCGCGAACGGAACGGAGCCCTACGACTGAAAAATCGCCAACATCTCCTTACAAAATGAATCCCATTTGGCAGGAGAGGAATGCTTGTTGGGACAAGCCACCCGCCGACGGGCAGAGTCCGGGGACGGGGAAGGCGACCGAGACCCCCCCCTGGACTTACGCCGACGATGCAGAGTCGCCCCTCGAATCGTCGGTCAAAAGCCCAGTGGATTTCGACTTCCGGGGCTTGGACACCTTACCGACAGAAAGCTTCTTCTTATGCTCCCACAAGGCCTTCGATGTTAACGACTGGCAATCATCACAATCGTCCGTGGCGTGGTCCTCACTGAGGCACCAGCGGCAGGCATTGTGCAGGTCCGTCAGCGACATCTTGGAACTGCAGTCCCGACACTTCTTGAAACCCCGCGGCTGGGTTTCAAGATGACGAAGACATCAGGAAATCTTCACAAACAAACGGGTTCGAAGAACCGATAGAATAACTCAGAAGAACCGAGGCGCGCCGAGATCTCCGAAGCGAACACGTTCACTGAAAAAACGGAACTGAGGCTACGGGCGTCGTGCGTCCTACTTATAACATCCGGTGACGTCGGCTCGATGGAGGCCCTCGAGGACAGCGTATCGACATCATCGACGCAGACAATTTTCCGAAGCAGCACAGCTGTGATGATTACCCGTCATAGATATGGAATACGTCTGAGGAACCAATCCCCTCGAAACATGGTTCATAGCAAGCTCTGTCACAAGCTTTGACACTCTACTTCCTGATGGCTACGAGATCCTCTCTGCGCCCAGATCCAACCGTTCCGGTGGAGGAATAGCTCATTGTTAGGGAGAATTCTCTTATAAGGCTAATTTCCCAAACTTAGTGAGTCCCCCAGCAGCTTTGCTGGATTTTTGGGGTTTGTTTTTTTCTCCTGCTAAGAGTGAGACTCTTTTCCTCCCACTCTTAGGCATGATTTGAGGTGCTTTTTGACTTGGTATGTGTTCATGGGCTATGGGGTAACCTCTTTCTACTCCATAGGGCATCATCTGTTTTTGTATGTGTGTTACACAGCACCCTCAGTGCAGTAACACAGGGGTGTCATAGTGACTCCCCAACATAGACTCCATACCCTGGGACTGACTACTGTCTCCCAGAGCATGTAAAGTCACCATTGACTTTACTAGTCCTAAATTGTGGACAGAACCAGTACACACCATCATATTGTGGAAGTACTGGTAGGGGTAAATCGATTGCCCCGGAGTCTGTTTCCAAGGGGGCACTGTGCAGTCCCCCCCCTTGTCGAGTTTCTGGCGGGTGGCAGTGGTTACCACGCAAAATATTCCTTCGGAATATTCTCTATGGGATTTTCCATTGATTTTAAACGCACCACTTGTTGGTGCAATGTTAAAGATACCACCGCTTTATTTAATATTAAATCCACGGTTGGGTCTTTTTGCCAGAACTCTGTTTCAAAATGGCGTCCGTGTCCGCCTCTGTAACTCTGACCAAGGTCGAGCCCTTTGTTCCACTATTTTGGCAGGCTTCTCCACAGAAGCCCTCCAAATGGTGCCACTCTGTCTGGGTTCCATAGGAGGGGTGGAGGGGGGGGTTCGGCACCCTGGACTGAGTTGCCGTAGCAACTCAAGTCGCACTCTTCTCTGATTGGCCCACTTAGCATGTGTGATTGACAGCTAGGCTGATGAATGGGGGTTTTTCTGCATAAAAGCAGGGCCTTTGGGACTGGAACTTCAGAAGTCGCCACAGGACCTAAGAATCCGAAGAGGGAAGACGCTGAGCCATCTGCAACGACGACACCACCGGTGAAGCCCTGCTGCAACAAACTCACCACTTTCCCAACAACAAGAGAAGATCTTCTGCTGGACGAGTCTTCTCCCCCTGAGCTGGTGGGACCAACCAGTTCGCCTCTTTCGCCTTCCAAAGACGTCTCTTGGTCGAATCCCCCGTGCCAAGCACCCCGGCGGCCGGATAGCCAAGCTTCACCACTTTGACCGCGAATAAAAAGGACTGCACCTTTTAATCAGGAACTCCGCGGCTGGTTTCATCAAAGGGCAGTGCAACGACTCCAAGTTTCCTCCTCGACGAGATCCTCTCTTCCCCTGGTTGAAACAACTGCAACCATTGCCAGGAACAACTGCCACCGCTGGAGCTTCCTCTCTCTTAAGGTACTGTGTCCTACCTGGCCTCCCTTTCTACAGATTGCTAAAGGTGACCCTTAAATCCTTAGCTTTCTATACTGGGTTGGCCCCAGACCTTCTAACTGTTTCTTGAACTAAACCAACCTCTTTTGAACACTCTGCAAAGACTTTTAGTGCAACTTAAACTGTGTGATCCTGGGCACATTTCGCTTTGCTCCATTTAAAGTGGGCCTGGCCTATGAACTTTGGCTCCACAGTATATTCTGCCTTTATTCCCTTGCTCTGACTCTTAAAAAGTGTGGGACTGTATTATTCTTAGGCTCTGCCTTTTTCTCTCCCTCTCACCAAACGATTGGAGTGCCATCTTAATTAAGCGCTCCCATCTGTCTTGACAAATAGTGGTGTTTTAACTCTGACTTGTCTAATAGTTATTAAGGGAGGTGTGTATACTTTATCTGACTGTGTTTTAACTTGCTTCTGATTTAAAGTGCTAGAGTATTGCCTAAAGTGTGTTTTAAATAAAATAAATAACTGTATACGTTTGATACAAAGCTCTGGTCAGTGTTTGTTTGCTCTACTGTGTTTTTAGCCCTATTGTGTATACTCTACATACTGCCTTACTCTTCTTGAGAGAATTCTGACTGCTCAACCACAGCTACCAGGTAAATCTGGGTGGTACGGACTGCTACCAATTGGGTTTACTGCTTACTCCTGTAGTCTTAATCTTTTTGCAGTATTCCCTAAGGGAAGTGCACAGGATTCTGCCTAACACCCATCTTCCCGGAGTGGATTCCTGCCTCTAACATTCCTATGCAGTCCTACTCCTTCTTTGAATGCCTGGTCTATAGGCTCTCTCTCTCCTGGCCACTCTCTCACAGTGGCTACTATCTACCGGCCACCTGGTCAGATATCACACTTCCTCTCCGAGTGGGCTGACCTCTCTTCCTCCCTCCTGGCCTCAACCACTAAACTCCTCCTCCTTGGAGGCTACAAGATCCACCTGGATTCTTCCTGTCCCGCCACGGGATTCTTTCGGGACCTTTGCGACTCCCTCTCTCCCTCTATTCTTCCCTCTGGCCTGACTCACTCGGCAGGGCACACTCTCGATGTTCTGATCTCCTTAGAGCACCCCATCTCTAACCCTCTTATCACTCTTCTCTCCTGGAGTGACCACTTTCTTCTCTCCTCATCTCTCCCTCTCCACACCTCAGGCCACGTTTCCCCCCTAAACTGCCACCCACTTTCTCAGTCATTCGAAGAATGAAGCGCGTGTCAGATAAGGCTTTCTCTGCCTCCTTCTCTCGCCCTCCTGCACCTCTGGCTTACTCACCCTGACCCAGCCTTTTCCATGCTCCACTCTGCCATCTTTAATACTCTCGATGCACTTGCCCCAGTCATGAGGATCCGCATGAAGCCTAAAGCCAAGTGCAACTCCTGGTACAACTCAGATCTTGTCACTGTTAAACGCAAGTGTAGGGTGGCCGAGAGGAAATGGTTGGAATCTTGTACATCCTCTGACAAACTGGCCTGACGCCTTCTGCAAAAGGCAATACCGACTCTGTCCTCACTAAGAAGAGAGCTCACATACAAGCCCGCGTTTCAGCGGCATCTAACAACACGGCCAAACTCTCTGCAAGGAACTGGCCAATCCTGCCACAGTCTCTACCTCTGCTGCTCCTTCCCAGGCTCTCTGCAGGCCCTGGCTTCTCACTTCATCTCTAAAACCCAGGACATCCAGTCCACCCTCTCAGCTTCTCCGGCTTCTCCCTCCAGTCCCTCCTCTTCCTCCGGCCCCCCTGCTGCCACCACACCCTTGCTTCTCTGCCTTTCCCCTCTTCTCCCCATGCAAGGATTCTAGACAATTCCAATCTATGAAAACCTCATCAAAACAGGTTCTTCCCTCTTCTTCCAAAACCTTCAAGGACCGCATGGACACCCTTGCTCCAGCCTTGGCCGATTCGGCAACCACTCTTTAGCCTCTGGACCCTTCCCCTCCCGCTGAAGCACTCTTATGCACCCCCTTCTCGAGAAACCCTCAGCCGACCCCTCCCTTCCATTATCACCCGATCTCCATCACTCCTTTCCTGGGAAAACTCTTGGAAACGCTGGCCATCTCCCAGCTTAATCTTCACACTGAATCTGTTGGCTGTCTCCATGACCATCAGTCTGGCTTCAGAGCAGCCAGAAGCACGTAAACTGCTCTCCTGAACATCCATGAGGACCTCTCCCCTCTGTCCTCATCCTACTTGATCTCTCCTCTGCTTTGACACGGTCAACCATGTCATCCTGCTCAATCGGCTCCATGATAACCTTGGTATTACTGATCAGGCTCTGGTCTGGCCGACTTCTTTCCTCGCTGACCGACCCTCCCAGGTCCAACTTGGGCCCTTCCTCTCCTCTATCTTTTTCTCTACCCTGTGGTGATCCACAGGGGTCTAACCTTTCTCCCTGGTTGCTCAACCATTACCTGGCAGCTCTCGCCCACCACATTGCTGCTCTCTGGTCCAATGCTATGCGGACACCCAGCTCGCCTTCAGACTCCCCCTCTGCCGCCTGTTGTTCTCTCATCCCCGATTGTTTGTCTGCAATCCAAGAGTGGTGCACCACCAATGATCTCTGCCTGAATGCCAGCAAGACGGAGATCCTCCTCATCGGCACACCTGCATCCCGCTTTGCCCCTCATCCTCTGGCCAGCGTCTCTTGGCCCTCTTCCTGCTCCCACCTGTGCTCTTCACTCCTCCACCTCCAACTCCAACTCCTTGAGGGTCAGTCTCTTCTCTAAGCAACGAGCTGAGGGCAGATCTCTCTTCGGCTGACGCCTTCCTCTGGAACAGCCTCTCAAACTTTAGCAGAACCATCTCCGGTTCCGGAGGCAACTCAAGACTTTCTTTGCCTCTGCGTTCTCCCTTCTCCTTCCCTGCTGATCTCCTGTCTGATACGGCACTGGTTACCTGGCTACCCTCTGAACCACGGGCCCAGGTCCCTGCCCTCCCAGTTGCACACCTGCACTGCCTCCTGGTAATACCGCACTGGGGCTGCATCTGCAACCCTACAGCCTCCCTTCCTGCACTCTTACACTCGCTGTCTGCACTTAACCCCTGCACTTTCACCTGTTGGCCGTACTTCTTGTTTTCCAATGTTTAGATCATATGTCCTGCACTTGCTCCTCCTCCCCTTCCCCCTGCACTTGCGCAATCTCAATGTCACTGGGCCTAGTACGATCGTTGTCTTGTCCCCCTTTGTTCCCCCTCCCCCACCTCGTCATGCCTTGAAACATTTGTGTATAGACATGCTATGAATAAAGTATATCATAAAATATAGGTAGAAGGTGCTTTTCAGAAGACAACTGAAGCCCAAATAAACGTTCAAGCTTAAACACAAGGTTTGCTCACAAAATGCAACATGACTGGGTCATGATTTATCATTCACTTGCAAGTCTTTTATTTTAGGCATTTTAACACCTCCCTAATCTGCGCAGGGGTTTGTAAGCAAAGTAATTAAACTCAACTCCCCCCAGCAGCAGGAATAAAAGGGATATGCATACATGAGTCCACCTTGGCTAAAATGAAGGCAGAGTCAGGAATGTGCTCCAGTGTTGGTTTGGGTGCTCTTTCCGGGCCTATGCCTGTGGTTACACCGGTCACTCTTGAGGCTTTTATGGAGGACTTTGCCGATTTGGCAGTCAGAAAGAAACTCAAACCGCAAGTTATACTGCGCCTTAATATCTCCGTTGAATGGAGTGCATTTATCTAATATCTTTCAAGAGTGGAATCACCAGAACAGATAATATTCCCCACTCACATTGCAGCACTCGCCCAAAACCACTGAATCATACTGCTAACCACCTTAGCTATATGGTGTTTTAGCTTGGAATTAAAGTATTTCACTTCTTCTGCTTGAATCCAGAACAATTTTTTACATTCAGCCCCATGTGAAAAATAAGATTTATATTTACATAATGTGTCCCTGACCATTTGAGATAGCCCCGATAATACAGTTCGGACAAGCAGAATTATGAAATGATGGCTCTAAGAGACTATCTGAAACATGTAATGTCTCTGGCTTTGAAATTTAGATCGGTTTACCCTCTACTATCTATAATATGGTAAACCAGGAAGCATTTTTCGCAGTATACACGCAGAATAATTCTCTTCTGGTTAGCAAAAATGAGCTCACATTGATTATTCCAATATTGAATAGGACCACTCACAAGACAATGAGTGCCCAAGCCTTATTCTAATAAAATTAAAAAAATGTGTAATGCGGCACATATAAACACGCAAGTATTATCAATAATATGGTAACTCTCCATGTTCAGCGTGTTTAAGTTTTTTCCAAATTCCTCCTTGCTTCACTTGCCCATATGGGCATTGTCCTTTTGCAGAACTTGTGCAATTTCAGAAACTATTTAATTCATTTGGCTAAGGTGCGAGTAAGTCACGTGTTATGTCAAGTGACAGTTTTATACACCATCACGTGACCTCCTAATGAGGAAGCCTCATAAATTAAAACGGCTTTCAAACGAGACGTAGTACGGTCCGGCTTGTCTGCCAGGAACAATCCCAGCAAACACGTTGAGAAAGGTAAGCCACAGACTTTTGCTCTTATGCGCTTTAAACTAGAGCGGTTTTCATAAAACAGACACACCGAGTACTAACACCATTATGGTACGTTAGAGATGCCGACCTAAGTTCGAACTAATGGCGTCTAGCAAAAGACACTTAAAGCTGCAACTAACTGTTAGAGACGTTATTTGCAAATTAAGCTACACCTGAAACAGACTAAATATCAAGTTCAAACTCTAAGGAACAAAATAGTAAAAGCGGGTTTTGAAATTCTCGCCCTTTTCCACAGAAGCCACGACAGAAATTGCTTCTGAAGTGTCGACCCAACTTAAGGGTAACTCTTTTTCGGTCTCCATAAGCTTGAGACTCGCACAGAAGACACAGACAGAGACAGAGACGTGTTCTTTCTTTAAGTTCCTTTTCTTTACAATGTTGAATTAATTCATTCTAAATAAATGATGGAATAGTTATTAGTCCTTTGTTTTCCCTATTCGAGTAGGGATCCTGATACTGGATGGATGTCAAAAATTCAAACACCCAGTAGCCCAAGCTCAGACGTCCTAATTTACAGTTTATGGAACACAGGTGGGTGTGGTGCTTGAGTCTAATATTCAATACGAGTCATCACCTCAAGAATCATCTGGGGCGCACAACCTCTTTTTATAATAAATCTATTGTTTTATGTTTTTTTAGATCATTTAATATATATCAATGGGGAATTAAAATGATCTTCCAGAAATAATCAATGTCCTGAAGATGGCCCAAAACTCGTATTATTGACCACCCCAGACAAAGGTGGTACTTCGCTAAGGGCTGAAACATATGTCGACCGAAAAAGGAAACCTAATGTATTTTTTCCTATGACAGATGCATGAAATCAATAATTGTTATGCTCGAAGAATATTCAATTTGATAGTTATTGTAGAAGCTTTTTTGTTGTATGAAAGGTACGATTGATGATCATAAGATCAATTGTTGTAATGTGCTTTTGCTTTAAGATGTTTTATGAAAAATCATTAACGAGAATTTTGTTTTGCAATAAATGCGTTTAGTTTAAATAACTTCCCCCACTGAGGTGACAACCCTACTTACCAAGAAAGTAGTTGCATCTCACCCTACCCTGTGTTACATACAGGACTTCTAGAGAGGGGTAGTCAATCTGTAACGCACTCTATAATTCCATTGATACTCTCCCTTAAAACAGATTTGAACCCCCCCCGTTAACAAAAAAGTAGGGAGTACCCAAATTGCTTATCCCTAAATAGTTTGGTCATTAGTCCTTGTATTTTGTATGACCATTTTTTTCATTTAATTCAACCCGAGTATCCCAGTTCTTACAATAAACGAACAAAAAAATATGGAGAAAGTGACTAATAGGAACTACAATAAAATCTGCTATGAAGACTTAACAGGCGGCCTTACCAGTCTTATGAAGTCCATATCAAACCTAGACCCTCCTGGGCTGCTGGTAGCTGAATATAACAAGGCGATAACTGACCTTTTGGACCCGGTAGTGCCTATTTAAACCAAGATCCTCAGAGAAAAAAAAAAAAGAAAACAATAACCATAAATGGTACACAGCCGCATTTACGCCATCTAACACTGACTGTATAAACATTCAGAAGGACTTCTCAGACAAGATAGCCAAAGCCCATACAAATATTGCTAATAACGGAACGGTTAAATGAGCAGGTATGCGTAGAGAATAATGAAGCAGGGCAACTTAAGTTCTCCTTTAAACCTATCCATGATGAATTCCCTATAAACTTATCCTAGCAAACTTCTTATACTTTTGACGCATCTCATCAATGTGACATTTAGACATAGTAAAGTCCCTGACTCCTTCAAAAAGGTAGCAGTGACTCCCTTGATTAAGAAATCAGGTCTGGACCTTAAGGAACCTTAGACCCATTTTGAATATACCCTTCCTACTGAAGATAATAGAGAAGATTGCAACAGTCCAACTACAGCAATACCTGGAAGGTGCAGAGGCCTTACACTGGAGGCAATCCAGTTTTAGGGCTCACCATGGCACTAAAAGTGCCTTGGTGGACCTGCAGACAGAAATGCTCCTTCTCAAGGATAAAAGCAAGGCTGGGCTGCTGCTGCTATTAGATTTATCATCAGCCTTCGACTTGGTGGAACATGAGAAGCTTGTAAGCAGGTTTAAAGAGGTAGGAGGATGTTTGGACGCAATAGCTGCCTGGATCCCCTAATTATTAGAAAACAGAACGCCCGGAGTTGTATCGCGTAATGCTGGTTCGCCAAGTGCTGAAATGTGGTGTGCAGCAGGTGGCATGTCTCTCCCCATCTCTGTTTAACGTTTACTGTCAACCGCGATGTGTTCTCTTGGATAATCTAGGAGTCTGCTTCACTAATTATGCAGACGACACAGCTGTCTCCGATTCACAACTCGATCCAGAACCAGATGACATGTAACTGAATGTGTTTGAATGCTGCTAAAACAGAGCTGTTGCTCTTTGACTCATCCCAGGCCAGAGGGAAACTTGAGGACCCATTGACAAACATTTCATCCCCATAGTCACCAAAGTGTCGACAGAGTTATTTTGTAGCATCTCTTAGCTTGGATGCTCACATTCAGAATCTTATTAAAACCCATTATCACCTTAGGCTACTGTGACTGAGGCTAAACCTCGATTTCATTCGTAGGAACCGCCGGCAGGCGGATCGCCGGCCAACCCAAAGGCCATTCTAAGGCCTGTTGTGTGCCCCAGGTCCCCCACTCCCAACATCCACCTAGAGGGGTGAGGGCAGGAGCCCTCCCAGCCCCCAGCCCAGCAGAGGACCCGAGGAGGATCCGAGGAGGGAAGAGGATCCAGGAAGAGAGCGCGCCATCTGAACAGGGCCTGCCTGACCCTGTCCCCACAAGTGCCTGACTCGCCCATGCCGGGCGCATCGCGGCACGAAATCGAGGCTAAACCTCGATTTCATTCGTAGGAACCGCCGTCAGGCGGATCGCCGGCCAACCCAAAGGCCATTCTAAGGCCTGTTGTGTGCCTGTTTGGAGCCACAGGAGCCAGGGGCCACAAACTCTGCCCGTGCTGCCCCAGGTAAGCCACCTGCTGCCTAGAAGCGTCTAATTTACAACGCATTACTTACGCTCTTGTCTAACTAATTGCTGCCTATATAACTGGATACGTCCCATCTCATCTCCTGTCACAGACTGCAATGCATGCCCAATTGCCACTTTGTACCTAGAAAACATTATACTGTGCCCAGTAAATTGTGTTGCACTGCTGTTGGCTACCTAATTGTGCCTTTTCGCAACTAGATGCCCTTGCTCTGCACCTACCCTCTTGATAAACCTGACCTAGGTACCCATGAACCTATGCATTCAAATTTGCCCCCCATTGCTCTGCTAATGAATTGTCTCATGTTTGTATAATCTGATCCACACCCGTACCCACCATTACTACTATTGCTGTGTCCTCGTACTTCGACCCTAGTTTTATTGGTACTATTTACACCTAGGTGTTCATGGTCTCTCTTAGTGTGTCGTGCCTCATGGTCGCTAACGGACCACTTTAACTGTGTTGTGCCTTATGGTCGCTAACGGACCACTTTAACTGTGTTGCGCCCTATGGTCGCTAACGGACCACTTGAACTGTGTTGTGCCTTATGGTCGCTAACGGACCACTTTAACTGTGTTGCGCCCTATGGTCGCTAACGGACCACTTGAACTGTGTTGCGCCTTATGGTTGCTAACGGACCACTTGAACTGTGTTGTGCCTTATGGTCGCTAACGGACCACTTTAACTGTGTTGTGCCCTATGGTCGCCAACGGACCACTTGAACTATGTTGTGCCCTATGGTCGCCAACGGACCACTTGAACTGTGTTGTGCCCTATGGTCGCCAACGGACCACTCGAACTGTGTTGTGCCTTATGGTCGCCAACGGACCACTTTAACTATGTTGTGCCCTATGGTCGCCAACGGACCACTTTAACTGTGTTGTGCCCTATGGTCGCTAACGGACCACCTTGATTGTGTTGTGCCCCATCATCATTAACAGACCATGCACTCTAGCCCACACTGTGCTTCGTGAATATCACGCCCTCTACCACCAGGCGTAGCCCCAGCTTCAACCAGCCACCTGCACTATACTTTTTGTGCCACCCTAGCCAGACATCTCAACCAAACAAGGAAAGTAAAGTGCATCTGCGGACCACACTAACTACCATGTGTAGAAATTTGACCTCCTCGACCCTCCTAGCTACAATCATGACCTTTGCTACCCTCAGCTCTCGCCCCCCCATCGATAGAAACCTGAGACTCAGGGCAAGGCTACCTTGCATTTACGAACCTAAAAGAAACAGTACAAACAATACTGCTAGACTTCCATCTTTACAGACACACATGGATAAGCAAACTCTAGCTACGACACCTTTAATTCCAACCCTAACTCCTACTCACCCCTACCAAAAGATACGCCAGAGTCAAAATAAGCACACAAAAAGACTCGCAAGTCACCCCATTCCCAACAACACCCTAACTCTTACTGGATCCCTTATCAATGCCAGATCCATGGTAGCACATGCAATTGAAATTGCTGACATACTGAACAACAGTAGCATTGACTTCCTTGCCGTAACAGAAACCTGGCTCCATGAGGCAGCAGGACCCTCACTGATGTTAGCCATACCTGACAACTACCAGATCCACAGAGTAGACAGACCTAATGCTAAAGGCGGTGGCCTAGCAATCATCGCAAAAACCACCTTGCCTATCCGACTCACCACCTCACACCCCTCCGCTTCCTGCGAAGTACTTTCAGCAAAAATGCAACTCTCCAATAACCGCACGCTAGCCATTCACCTGATCTACAGGCCCCCAGGTCCCCTGGGAACCTTTGAAGATGACCTTACTACCCTCATAGCGAACAATACCCAAAAACACTCGCAAATGTTGCTGATGGGTGACTTCAACATCGGCTTCAATGAATCAGGCAATAAAAATGCCCTTTCTATAACAGCTATCCTAAACGACCAAGGCCTTACCCAAAAAATTCTCTCCCCTACACATGCTAAAGGCAGAACCCTTGACTGGGTCTCAGAACTCAACTGTAACATAGTCATCACCTCCATCACCCCTCAACTATGGACCGACCACTTTCTAATAAATTTCACTGCCACACTTGACCTCCCCAGTCCCAAGACTATCAAAATGATACCACCACTCCCCACCAGAAATAAAAAAGATATTACTACAGAAAAACTTATCCCCCTCCTCCTCCCCACTATTAACGGTCTGAAGGACAACACTGACCCAGATACACTAGTAGACACCTTTAACAAAGCTATGTCTCACGCACTAGACACCATTGCACCTGCAAAATTACGCAAAGCTAAGCAAGAAGCCCACCTCAACGCCTGGTTCACCCCCCACCTTAAGGACCTTAGAAAGCAGAAACGAAAACTCCAAACCATCTGGCGTAATTCGCCCACTAACAACAACAAAGCCAAGCTAACCCAAGCTACAAAACACTACAAGTCTGAAATCATCAACACCAAAAGAAATGTATTCAATGACAGAATTACCAATGCCAAATCGAATACCAAGGAACTATTTGCCATCCTCCGGGAAATGGAATCCCCTATCCAACCATCTGACACGGTCCCAAAGGACAAGATATGGTGCACTAATATACAGAATGCCCTATCTAACAAAATCTCCACCCTTCAACTTAAAATAACGAACAAAAAAGACGCCCTCTCTCTCACTGATCAACAACTGCCTCCAGTAACTGAACCTACCACTATCCCCCCTTTTAGCTTTAAACCGATCTCCATCATCGACACTGAAAAGGCCATCCTCTCACTGAAGCCCTCTAACTGTAAGGGCGACAGCTGCCCAGCTCAAATAATAAAGGACGCTGCCAGAGACTTAGCCCCTTTCATCTCAAAGCTCATTAACTCATCCTTCAAATCTAACAGTGCCAGCCAACCTAAAAGAATCCTGGGTCCTCCCCCTTCTCAAAAAACAAACCCTCGATCCTTCTATCCCGACTAACTATAGGCCCATTACCACAGTGCCCTTCCTACTAAAATTTATCGACAGAGTAGCCTATCTCCAAATTCAAGAGTACCTAGAAGCTTATCATCTACTAGGCTCGCGCCAATCGGGCTTCCGCCCGCTCCATGGCACGGAAACTGCCCTGATAGACCTCAAAACCAAAATTGAGGAATTTAAGGATAATGGGAAAACAGCGCTGCTACTCTTACTGGACTTGTCAGCAGCTTTTGATTTGGTGGACCATGCAGTCTTATGCAACCACCTCAAGCTGGCTGCCAACTTCACAGGAGACGCTATAGCTTGGGTCCAATCCTTTCTAGCCAACCGGACTATGAGAGTGTTCTCCTCAACTACCTGTGCTGACCCCATCCAAATCACATGTGGAGTCCCACAGGGTTCCTGTGTCTCACCCACTATGTACAATATCTTCACCAAGCCATTGTTCGACAAGTTGGACAGTCTGGGCGTCACCTACACTAATTACGCAGATGACACCCAGCTCCTCATACCCCTTTCGGGCAACTACGAAGTGGACCTGGCTCTGGTGAACAAAATTTACATCCTCATTCAAGCATGGATGGCCACACATGGCCTCTGCCTGAACGACGATAAAACTGAAATCCTGCTCCTCGGTTCAGACCACAAACTATCCAAACTCACCCCGGACTACACCTCATTTAACATTGATAACAATACTATCAAGGTTATGCGCGAGGTCAAAACGTTGGGTTTTTACCTTGACTCAGCCCTCACCCTCAAAAAGCAAGTGAACTCCCTCGCCTCCTCAACCACCTACACGTGTAAACTCATCCGTGCCGCCAGACCCTTCCTGTCCAGTGCCAGCTGCCTCACCTTGGCCAATGCCCTTGTCATGTCTAGACTCGACTATTGCAACGCCTTATACTCAGGTGCCAACAAGTCGGTCACTGACAAACTCCAGAGATTGCAAAATAACGCTCTTAGAGCAGCTCTGAACATCCCACGCAGAGACAATATCTCCAAACATCGGATTGAAGCCCATTGGCTAAAGATAAAGGACAGAATCCTTCTTAAAACTATCTCCCTCACCTCTAAATGCCTCAACAATCAAGCACCCCCCTACCTAGCGGAAAGAATCAACTGGAGACCCTCCAACCGACTGACGAGATCTGCCAATTCCTTCCTACTGGAAGTCCCCAGATTCAAACTTACCACAGCGGGCGGTGCAAGTTTCCCAGTTAGAGCTGCACAATCATGGAACACACTCCCACCCGACCTTAGATGCCCTTTACCCTACACAAGATTCAGATCCTACGCTCTCAAATGGCTGCACAACAACGACATGCAACGTCCCTCACCCTAGTGGTAACGGCACAACCTGTTATAATGCTGCTCTCTTTGCGTTTAAACTTGATATTCTATATGCATTGTATCACCTACTGTAACCAACCACTGTTCCTCTGTAACAGCCTGTGTCAGGCTTTGTAACTAAGTCTCGAGCCCTCTTGTACTGCTGCGCCCAGATGCCCACGGGCTCGGAGCGCATTACCAAATAAATAAACAAACAAACAAACAAACAAACAAACAAACAAACCCTACGTGTCGGAAACCAATTGCACAACCTTGGTCCGAGCATGAATTATGCCCAGGATCGACTATTGTAGTGCCCTACACATTGGCACTAGTAAGGGCAGCCTTGGATGTTTTCAGGTTCTGAAAAACTACGCTGTACGCATCGTGAAAAACATGCGCACATATGAGCCTATCTCTGGACACAGAAGAAATCTTCACTGGCTCTCGGTGGAACACAGGACCTGCCTTAAGGCACTCAACATTGTACATAAAGATTGTTACGGACAAGCCCCAGGATATTTAGAATACCTCATTTCTGACTGAATGGTTATTTGATAAGCAATCCAAAGGGAGACACTGGGCCTCATTACGGGTTGGGCGGTCCGGAAATAACAGTGGCGGTAAACCCGCTGCCACTGTTATTTCCGGACCGCCCGATCTCGAGTCCTGCAGGCGGGAGGTGGCGTTCCCCCCCCCCAGGTCTGATCTGGCAGGTTTAACACCGCCCGCCTGCAGGCGGACGTGGAAACACCTGTACCATCACGAGATGGTGCCGGTGTTTCCACTTTCCCATTGAGTCCTATGGGACTCAATGGGAATGGGGATTTACTGAATTCCGCCTCCGGAATTCCTGGGAAACCAGGGTCGTAATGCCCTGGTAATTCCAGGAGTCACGGAGGCGTAATGGTAATACGAGTCCGGCGGTAACCGAGCCGGAAAAACCGGCTGGTTGTCGCCGGACTCGTAATGAGGCCCACTGTTCTCATTACAATGCCTTGTCAGGAACATGAGGGCCATCTTGTCTCAGGGGGCCTCACCTTTTACCTTAACTACAATCTCCTTTCCCCAAATACCAAAGTATTTTATATCGTTTATCTTTTTAAGACATGGGTTGAAGCAGACATTGTGACTGAACTTGCTTGGTTGGTCATACCCAATTCTGAAGGCACCCTTTGCAACATTACTTGAAAATATGACACTGATCATTTATTTGTCAAAGCTTTTGTTGTGTATGAAAGCATTTGCAGAGTGGCAACATCTGCTTTGATAAATCCAAGATTAAATGGAAAATCGAGAGGGGGACAGCCCTATCTTAGTTGTGATGAAAATCAAGATGCACTTAACTGGAAACACTCCTTAAGAGGATTCAGAGTTAGTAATTTACAACACAATCAAATGCCACATAGTCAAAAAAACTACTGTGGTAAATCAGAATTAGAAGGGCAAGGTGGCTTTGTGTTCAAACCTTATTTTATTAGAGATCAAAAAAAGAAGCCTATATTGTCCCTAATTCTAGAGAACTTGGTTCTACTCTAACAAAAAAAGCATAAAAAGGGTGCTCGTCAGGATGTCTCGAACACAAAAAGCACTCTGTTCAAAAACATACATTACCCAAGTTCTGACCCTACTACTATAAAAGAAACAGACACATTCTGGAAAAAGTACACTTGGGCCTTGTCCCAGAGTAAATGAGTGGTGGTTGGCTTCTGAACCGCAACTTTGTGCGACTTTCTCAATAGGGCTTCCCGCCCAAATGCAGTCTATGCCCAAAGCCTCAATGTTTCTCAAAGTTCCTCTTGGTCTATAGAGTGCAACACTGTCCAATCAATGTCTCTTACGTGGGGACGTCTGGCTGGTCTCTTTGTATTCCTTCACAAGAAAGTTTCATGGGTTTTCCCCTTCTAGGTCATTCTTGGTCTTTATCTCACTTTGGGTTTCGGTTCCTTTCATCCCCGCTTTGGGGTCTGGTTCGTTTTACCCTGCCCTAGGGGTCAGTGTTCTCACCCCACCCTGGGTTCTCCAGCTTTCCATGGCACCTTGGAGTTTGGTTTCTCTTTCCCAACATTGGGGGTCTACGGCTTCTCTTACCCCCACTGACTGCTTTCAGGTTTCCAACCACATCGCAGGATTAGGTTTCTCAGCGCACCGTGGGTTTCAGTTTTCTTACCCCACCCTGGAGTTTCATTTCCCTCAGCCCGCCCTGGGCCATCAGATTTTCTACCCCGCCATGGGGGTTTAACTTCCCTCAGCTTGCCTTGGGCTTTCAGCGTTCTTACCCCACCCTGTGGCTCAGTTTCTCATGGCCTCTGCTCCCCCTAGTTCCTGGAGCCAATGTGTAGCTCTTTTTCATGGCCGGTGCTCCTCAGGCGACTCAGGGTTTTCAGCAATGGCAGCACCATTTCTTTGGTTTCCTTCTGGCTTTGAGGGTCAGTTAGAGCTCACCCTGTCGTCCCTCTGGGTACCATAGTCTTGGTACGCATGTGTTCTTCCTCTCATGCAGTGGCTGCTCAGTGTAGTCAGTAAGGGCCAGGTTGTTCTGTTTCTGCACCAGCAGAGCTGCAAGCACCCCACGGTTTCCACAACCTCCTCAAGCGTACACTCTAGCTCTTCCTGCTACACGTCCCCAGAGAAGGTCCTCTCTCCTCCACATCTTCAATGTGGATTGGTCCTTTACAGCATTTGAAATTGAGGGGAGCCGAGAGCTACTTAGAGCCCACTTGTACCTGAGAATAGCCTAGTTAATGTTGTGAAGTAGAGAGTGCTTACCTACCCCCCCTAGGCGATACTGAATGAGAAATAAACGCTAAGTGAGCACATCCAGGGAGCAGGGGGTGGGGGTTGTTGGTGTGTGTGTGGGGGGGGCACATAGAGGAGGGTGCGCAATCACCTTAGTGCATGTTGTGCAGGTTATATGGTACATGCGGGTGTGAATGCCATCTTGGCGAGCAGCAGCCATCTTAGAATTTAGGCCCATGTGCGGCGAACAACATTTTGTGCATTAGACCCCCTGCATGAGCGCGAACACCAACCCCACCCCGGCCAGGTCCCACAGTGTTCATGAAATCCTCCATAGTTCTAAATAATGTGCCTGCCCTCGCACCCTGTAAGGTCATGAGAAGGGAGCAGAGTGCATCTTGGCAGTACCATACCACAGGACAGATAGCAAGGGCCACCTGCCCCCCTCCACCTACGATCCCCAAGCGAGAAATACAGGTTTGCCATGCTTTCTTCCCATGACCCCCGTGTGGCACCGTCCAAACTCAGACCACCGACCATTAAACTTTTACACCCCTCAATCGTTCACTAAGACCAGAAGGCAAGGCTATCGTGCCTTCGGAAATGGGTCACATGATTTGTGCAGCAAGGTGCAGGGTAGCATCAAAATGATAACCTAAAACTAAGGTGGAGGACCTTGGGAGTTGCTGAACTGCCTGGGAGCGAGTGAAGTGTGCGAGTTAATGTGACCTTGGCTCCGTCCCCTCCCCATCCCTCCCGCCCCGAGCCCATCCCTGTATCTGCCAGGTGCTTGTTACAACGATAAAATAACATTGTGTTAGTAGCCAATTAATTGTTAGGCCAACTTCAACTCGGATGACGAGCCGAGTAGCACCCACATGGACGGAGATGAACCAATGACCTGGGATCCCATATGGAGCAGGCCCTATATGTATAGCGCTCATCCAGTTAGGATTGTAGAATTGTACTATATATGATTAAGTCATTTAGTGACGTTATTTGTGCTTATAATGTGCTGCACAAACCCTACAGAGCTCAGAACATTTGGTGGCAGCAGAGTTCTTTGCTGATGCATTTATATTTTGTAGAAATAAATACTTGTTATGCTTGCAAGCGTGTCTTGGGCCTTTTTCCCTAGCAGGCTGTATTTTTTCTGGTAGGAGTGTGCATTCATTAGCTTGATATCAACAGTTACCAGGAGCTACTTTTGGCTAGCAGGCCAACCGATGATGAACAAACACACCTATGTGATTATAACACTTTGCATTTGGGACAATCTATAAATAAACCTTAGGACAGATCTATAAAATACTAAAAGCATAGAGGGGGGTAAGGTCATGGACAAATGATACATTTGCAAGTTAGATTTCCATCGGTCGAGGTGAATGCTGTGCACAGGTCAGAAACCACACCAACCAAGCTTTTAAGTCATTACACAAGTTAAGTCCCATATAGCCAACAAAGATAATGGGATCTTGAGAATAGGGAAGATTACCAATATCCTTTTCAGGGGATCTCCTGCCTTCCAATAATGGGGGGCGCCCAGCGCCCGCACTGGGATCCTTCTTGCCCTATCCCCTAGAAGATAAGTTTAGCGTACTCCTCCATAATACCAAAGAAGGTTGTCCCCCCACTCACCCCCCCTTTGGGAGAGGGGTCAAATTCCCTGGACTTGTCACACTACTTTCATAGGCGACGGACAACAGATAGTGAAGCATCCTTGATAACGGTTTTCTACATCTAGCATTTTAAAATCAAGCTCTTTGCCCTTGAGGAAGAGTGAAACATAACAGCTACATATAAAAAATAAAAGAAAAGCCAGTGGACAGCGAGAAGCCACATACAATTAAGTGTGAGGGAATAGAAACCATAATGTCAAAGAAGAATATCACCAATGTGAATCAGTTCAACAAAGTGTGAGAAAATACTAATTAAAATTACAACACAAAGGGACCATTCTGAAACAAATTGAACCCCCGAATTAGAAATGAGATGGAGGATGCAACATGGCATAGGTTTACTGAGGTATCAACATGCAAGGACTTAATGACAGGCAATTTGTCTCATGTGGACTATATATTTATGAACATACTAGAAGAAGTACCAATTCTCTGAACGGGTTCTGCAGATAGACATAACACTGACCCTGTAGGTCGCTGTTCTGATTCACTTATCGCTTGATGTGCTTTGCACCCTAAAGTAAACGGCACGGAGAACAAGCCTGTTTGAGCAGACATTCGGGGGAGGCGAGAGTTGGTCTGCGGCTGCATACTGGGGCCTTCTTTGCTCTCTCCCCGCATATCGCCTCACCCTGACGTGGTGCAGTTTGTTGCGGTGCAAATATCTTGGAAACAGTGCATGCTAGGGCCTGGACCTCGTATCAGGACCAGTCCTTCTACAGCCACATTGATGTCTGCCAATTTCAGGCACCCGTCTCATGTGTGAAGGTGCTGAAATCTGGGGAAAGAGGTGGGGTGTCCAAATGACATGTAGCCAGTATTGTCGGGAGGCTACCAACGGGCAACTATGCAAAGTGTGGTGCATATTGTTGAAACAGTGTGGAATTGTATCAGGGAACAACGCTTTGCCACAAATCCCCCCAAACACATTTTCACTCGTAAATGTATAGATGAGAATTATAAATTGCAAATCTAGATGGAAAGCAATGGAGCTCTGTACATAGGGGAGACACACAGGTGGTTAGAAGTAAACTGTGTGTGGCAGTAGCAGAGAAACTAGTAATCAATAGGGGAGATGGGGTAACAGTGGCGCTTCAGAGGAAGAGAATTAGGGTTAAGTAGTGATTGGCGAGATGTTCTTGTGTTTAAGATGGAAGGACAGTTTTCTCTGTACAGGAAGCTACTTCCAGAGACAGGATGTGCAGCAGGAAAAGTTTCCTGCTTTTCTTAATTGCAGTTCTTGGTTTCCAGCTTGTTGATGCGTACTCCGATGATGATGCGCTCGTCTCAGGTGATAGTGCTTTACTCAGCCAGATGTGTTGTGTTTTGTTTGCAAGGGCTTTGTAGGTGATTCAGGCTGTCTTCAACATGATCCGGGCATGAAAGAATAGCCAGGGATGTTCCTGGAGGATGGGGCTAATGTGGTTAAACTTTCTTAGTCCTGTGAGGAGGCACACTGCAGGGTGTTTGACAGCTTTCAGGAAGAGCCAAGTTGACACTGCAGACTCCTGCAAGTAGCGCATTGCACGTGTACAGGTGAGACAGGACTAGGACTTGGACAACAGTTATGAAACTCGGGGCAGGAATGACTGGCCTGACTTCAGGGAGGAGTGCAAGCTGCTACCATGCCGTTTGGATCTTCGTGACGATATGGGTTTTGAGGAATCTTTGCACTGGGTGAGAGTTTTAGGATAGAGTCCCTCAAGCTTCAGGTCAGTAAGCAAACTTTGGACTTGGGCATGCTTGGTGGGGTTTCATATGAGAATAAGTTTGATCTTTGCTATGTTGAGCTTCAGGAAGGCACTTCACATCCAAGTTTGGATGAGCGACTAATAGGGCTCGAGTCAATCTTTAGGTAACGCTGTGTGTATTGATATAGCTTGTTAATGTTGGTGATGAGTAACTCAGAGGTTTCACAAAGAGGATGTAGATGACAGGGGACAAGATAGTGCCTTTGGGACCCTTCTGGGCTGACTTCCCCATGTCACCAGGTAGCCTGCAAATTGGTCTCGGTTGGATAAATGGGCAGTAAACCACCAGAGGAGGACTGTTCCTTCAAAGTCCATGACCATGGGGAGAATGTTAAAGGGCTTAAAGGTTAACTGCATTGAAAGGTAGCAGAAAGGTTGAATAGAATGATTAAAGTGGTGTCTCCTTAGACCAGGACGTGCAGAACTTCAATAACATTTTTTTGGTGGCAGTCTCAGTGCTGCGTTGTGGTCTGAACCTGGATTTCAGGTTGTAGGCGACTGAGTTGGGAGTGATCCTTTTGTGAAACTGAATGGCAACAAGTCTTATCAATCACTCTGGCGAGGAACAAAGTGGAACCTAGGGACCAGTCAGTCTAACCTCAATAAATTGCAAACTGTACAAAATAATGCCTTAAGGGGAGCCTTAAACATCCCGAGACGCTCCCATATCTCCTCTGTCAGATCGGACTTCCGTTGGCTCTCGGTAAAACAAATAATCGCCCTGAAAATCCTAGCTTTGACTCACAAATGTCTGAGCAACAACGCCCCACCTTACCTGTCCGCTCGCTTCTCACGCCACACATCCACTCGACCTATCAGAGCAGCCCAAACTCACAGTCTCATCGTGCCTCGATGCAAACTCCAAAAAGCCGGTGGGGTGAGCTTCCCTGTCCTTGCCTCCAAACTCTGGAACACCCTGCCCACGCCTATCAGAATTGAACCATCATTCTACTCTTTCAAGAACAATGCTAAAACATGGCTGCTCTCCCAAGACTTACGAGACCTTGACACAGTCCAGTCTCCATGTGGGGAACAGGACTTATATATACATTTCTCTCTGCTCTGTTCTTGTATTATACTCTGTTAATGGTACCCCTCGGTACATGTACATATACATGCTGTATATTTTGTAACTTACTGTAACTACTGCTTTTTGTAACATGTTTAAGAGTATGCGCCCGGTTGCCCCTGGGTCTGGTTTCTGCGCTTTATAAATAAAATCAAAGATGCGCGATGGGGCAATTTTTGTCCTAGTCATGGGTGGTGAAGTGTGGGAGAATCTATCCAGTTTTCAGTGCATTTAGCACAGTGACTTGTGTGAGGGGTGCACCGATTATTTTGCGTTGTGGTATCAGTGCTTCACCTATGATGACCTTCACAATGGTGACGAGAAGTATATAGCAGGGTTCGAAATAGCTGGTAGCTATTTAAGCTCCTGCTGGTCGCCTAGGAGAGCCTGGTTAAAGCTTGAAAGCAACAGCTACCAGAAGCTACTGCCAACTGGTGCCTTACAAACGTGAATACATGACATTTAATATGAGTATTTGAGAATGTTAATAAAGAAGAGTTAGAACACATCTAATACACATTTAAAACAGAATGGATCATATATAAATTGGCCAAAAGTCAAAGTAGCCTGTCCTGGTAGCTCTTAGTTTGCTTGCGGTAGCTCCGGTTTACAGGGGCAGGGCCCAACACCTAGGAGCAGGTTTGAGCTCCTGCTTATTGAATCTTAATTTCAAACCCAGATGGTCTTTGCAGATTGTATTTGAGGTCTGTAAGATTATTGATCAGGTCTTCAAGAGTCATTATCCTGAATTCAGTCCATCTTGGTACGCCGCAGGTTGGTATGTCGGTCAATGTGTTGCCTTCCCATGTCTATCATGTCTGGGTACTGACATGGTGACCATGAATGCCCTTTTCATCGTTACCATGAAATGGTCTGGGAATTGTCTGTTTCTGGGATCCCTGGGAGACTGGACATGAATCCATAAAATAAGAATATGATTGACAAGTCCCCATGTCGGATAGGTTTGTTGCTTGTATAATAAAATGGCTAAGTGAATTAAGCAAACAATGTATTAACACATACACTTGAATACATAGGTGCAGGTGGTTGCTTTAACAGGAAGGAAGACCTCTTGCTGCCTGCTTTCAACGCCATAAACAGGACGGTCAAATCTTACTAGCTGCCAAAAAGTAACCGGCCCTGCTGTTCAATGGCAAAGAGACATTTCTCCTGATTTTTCCAAGGAAAAACAATCCACAAGAAGATGTTAGCTTTCAGACCTGCTTTAAAAAAAAAAAAACATTGCTTCAAATATGGTTTCTTAAATCCAGCAAAGATGATTGCTACTATGCCTAATGTGCCCACACAAGAATTCAACCAGTTTATCTTTACTCACATCCGAACCATGGGCACAGTGGACACTACTTTCGGAACATTTCTTCTCTTCAAATACTAATTCTCTACAACCTCATTAAAATGCATCTTGTCCTTTTTACCCTAAACCTGGAAAATTAAATTTCCCTAGAAGCAGATCAGAATCCTCTACCTTGTTGCCTTTTATAGTATGTAATGTAGGGACAAATCCTGGTCTCCAATCAAGACCATATAACCTACAATGACCAAATGTATTCCATTCACCATCTCAGTACTTGTGGATTGGTTTATTTCTCATCTTTCTCTTTTAACCACATCTTTGTAACACACTGTTTTTTTTTAGTAATTATCCAATAGCTTTCCATTTATTTGACAGTTCACATTGGTCGTTTTGTGTTTTGCCATAATCCTACTCTTATTTTAGATGGAGCAATCGCTTGATCAGTAATTTTGTTTAAACCATTTCATATGCATCAATTGTGGGATTGTGATCAATGGGTTGCCTTTTGTCTCTGGCTCCCCTGAGGTATCTTTATCACTGTTTTTCTTATCTTGCCATTATTGCAGCCTGTAAACTAATGTATTTGTGCTTTTTAATGTTGGCTGCATATTCTCCCCCTTGTGCTTAGCCCTACAATCGTTCAACTCTCACCTTTTGTAGGTTGATGTTCAGTATACTGGTTTTCCATCAGTTGGCATTTTGGTTCAATATGTTGTTTTGTTCAAAGAACATACCCCTTTTATTTTAGGCAATCATAAGCTATTATCATTCTGTGATGCTGGAAATGCATCGGAAGGACAGGGCCTCCGTATCATTGTCCTTTACTGCTTTTTATTGTGTGTTCTGTCGTGTTTTCCGCGCAGGAGTTAATGTGGGACTCCTGGCAGTGCAGCTCTCTCTTTTTGTTTGGTGTACAGACCCATGGGATACCCTAATGGCACCCATGGGTGGGGGTACAACCCTGTGCCCATAGTGTATGTCTTTGGGCACCTGTGTGTGGCCCACAGAGCAGGGTATGGGCTGGTGGTAGCTCCATGCTGAATTTGACAGGTGCTCCGAGTATCCTCCAATTTGGGATACCCAGGCCCTGGCATTGGAATCAGTTGATTCCCGATAGGAAACAAGATGGCCCCTGTAGTCTCTTGCTTTCTATTGCCGGTTACCTTGTTTTCCCAAAGTCCTGGGAATCCCTGACTCCGTCCCTTCCCCCTGACTGGCTATGGGGGGGGGGGGTGGGGGGGGGGGAGTTCCATATATGGTATTGTTGTGAAGTCCAGGCCAGACTAGCTGGAGCCTTCCCAGTGACTGTATGTCGTGGGTACACCCTGTGGGTGGGACCTGGGTGAATGGAGTGTGTGACCAATATGCACTTCTTGTTGTGGATGTCTGGTTTCTGGTGTTTGACACAATGACTAAGACAGCCCTGCCCGAAACTGGTATGAATGCAGTGTGGAGTGTTGAATGGATGGTGCCAATACACAACTTGTTGTGAGTGTCTGGAGAGAAGTGAAAGGCCTGAATGCACTATGCACCCGATTGGCTGGCTGCCTGCATGAATGCCCTTCTGACCGATTGGTTGACTGAGTGTGACCCAGCACAATGAATGGGAGATCAACTATTATATATGTGGGGGCCTCTCACTGCTAGAATTCGTGTTCAGAAGCTGAAGTCCACTATGACGAGTAACTGGAGTAAACCTGAAGCTTAACCTTGAAGCCTTGCTGGAAGAGAAGTCTTGCTGCTGCTCTTCGTTGATCTGAAAGCTGCCGTGTCTCCAAGGACTGACCCAGACAGGACTTGGTTAGGCGCCCTCTTCCCGAACTACGAGGGACCATCGTGCATTGCTAATCTTTGCCAGTGATCCCTGGTAGACAAACCTACGACAGGCTGCCGACCGGGGACGGGGACCGCCGCAGAATCACAAGGAGAAGCGCCCGGACACGTTTCTCCATCACCGTCGACAACCACCGTCACCGACCGGAGCCGCCGTGCTCCCGTTGCCCAAGTAACATTTGATTCAACGACACTCTCGCCTGCACAGTCGACCGATTTGTCACACCAGAGAAAGTTGAGGCCGCCGACAAGCATCCGCTGGTGGGTTTCCCGCCACCTGAAGACCGCAGAGTCGCCGACGACTGGACACCCTTGCTGGACCACAGTTCTTCAAACTCTTTGTGGTCCTGAACTATCGTCAGTGAGGTGCCCCGCACGCCTCTTCCTTGCAGGACGTCAACGCTCCGTCATTGCCGAGCACCGCAAGGAACGAAGCTGCCACCTGCCCGTCATTGTTCAACCCTTTTCCTCGTGGCATCTCGACGATCCGTGGCTCCTGCCTTAAAGGGAGCCGCTCAAGAAGGATCAGTCGACGACCCAACGTCGAACTCTGCTATTCCAGGTATTTTGGGGTTGTAGAACTATTTTAGAGGGAAATAAGACTCTTGTGAACAATATATGGATTGGGCTTGTACGTTATATCTTTATTTACAGCTTGCCCAGGTTGGGGGATCTGCACACAGAATTGTGCCTATTTGGTAGGGGCCAGTATTCTGCCAATTGTTCTAACCAACTGCTTCCCTTCTATTTCTATTGTTGGTTTCCTTTATTGAGTGATCTGTGTGACATTTGACCAGAGTATAGTTGATGCACTTTAATGAGATCTGACAGAAATTGTGGTACCACTTAGAACGGTATATATTTACCATTATAGATTAACTAAGCACACAAAGTGAGTTATTGTATATAACCTTGAAATTAACTATATGAAGACTGTTTTAACTAATACAGTGTGTGCACATTTCTTTGTGGGGGCTTGGGGACTACACTGTACTTAAGAACCAGCCTGCATCACCACCTGAGAAGCTAGGCCTGGATTGCTCGACCACGTACCAATAATAGAGAATCTTAGCTGGGGTCCTCTGTGCCTCTCCTCTGCCATATAGAGAGAAGTACAGAACCCCCCCCCCTCCCCACTCCAGTCCAGTCTTCACACTGGTGGCAGCGGTGGGATGCTTATGGTTTTATGAATCAGTATATAACCGTGCCACTTACAAAATATCTGCACTTTGTTAAATAGAGGTTTAGTTGTGTACAAGGTAACTGCATTACAAGCAATGGAATCTATTGCAAATGGTAAATTGACTAGGATGAGCTCAGAGGCTCTCCAGAGTGCTTGTGAAGCCAGGGAGTTAGACTTTGTGGATAAGTCTAGGACTGAGCTGATAGCAACCCTGGTGGACTACCAGACTGATGGTGAAACTCTTGAACAGGGGGATGCAACCAATGAGGACTGCCCGTGGGGTTGTTGCCGAATCTGATTCTGGGAATGCCACCATTCCTGCTGCCTCTGTTCCAAACCCCAGCACTGCTCTTCAGGGGAAAGCCCTGAAGATTGAACTTTTAAAATTGGAGCTACAACGGGAACAGTTAGCCTTTCAATATACAAATTTGGCAACAGAAGCTGAGTTGAAGAATGAGTAGTTGGCACAGCAAGTGGTACTCAACGATAGGGACACTGAGCGCCAAAGAATCCAGCTAGAGAAAGCTAGAGTGGAGACTTCAGCTAAACCAGTTGAGAGTGGCAGGTCCCCAACCACCAAGTTTATGAAAGATTTGGTTGGTGTGTTTGTGGAGGGTTACGATATCCTACAGTGCATTGAAGCGTTTGAGATGGCTTGTGCAATTCATGATGTTGATAAGCGAGATTGGGCTAAGTGTTTGTTAAGCAGCGTGCCTCAGACTGGATATGACTATTCTGAAACTGAGTGTGGAAGAAAGGGGTCAGTATGAGTGCATGAAGTCTGCTTTGATTGCCAAATTTGGCAAGACACCTACCCAATACCTTAAGAAGTTCAGGGATTTTAAAGGAGAGAGAGAATGTGTCTTGGGTTGACAGGGTGAGTGCTGTGCACATGAACACAATGGGGTGGATAGATGGTTACAAAGTGAAAACATTTGTTGAATTGTCCTACCTGTTTTTTGAGCATTTTTCTGAAGCCTGTTCACCAGAGCTGCGTCAGTATGTTGCTGACCAGAACATTTTGGATCCCTTTAAGCTGGCTAGGTTGGCTGACAAGTGGGTCTCCCACTGGGCGTCCCCCAAGGACTCCTGTGGGAAGGACACAGACAAAGAAAAGGGGACCTCTCAGAAAGCTGAGGAGTACCAGAAGCAATCACAGTCGAGTAAACCAAAACCTTCCTCTCCTAAAACCCAAAAATCTAGTGGGGATAAGTCATCTGTGGGTGGGACGAAGAGTTGTGGTCCACCTGCTGCAAAGTAGGCTCCCAGTGGTTCCAGTACCGTACCCCGCATTCCTGGCATCTGTTGGGAATGTGGGGCTTCTGGATCACACGAAGGGTGACTCCAAGTGTAAAGGTAAGGCACTTTGAGTACAGGCTGTCAGCCTGAGCTACCCTTACCCCATGTCTGAGGTGGAGGCCACTGTCCTCCCCTCCTCTACCAGGATCACCTTCGGTGCTCCTGTAGAGATTTCCTTAGTGTCCCTTGGGGCCTGGCACCAGTACGCAGAAGTACTGGCGACTATCCCGCAGAACACCCATAGGTTTTTGAGAAGTGTCCTCCTGAATGGCCAGCCTTCTACTGGCTTGAGAGACACTGGGGCAAGCATGACAGTGGTGGACAGGACCCTGCTCAAGCCAGAGGACTATGTAGGTGCTCCTCTGAGAAACACCTGGTTAGCTGGTGGGCCTCCCAAATGATCACCTGTAGCCTTAGTCACACTCATGATTGGAGACAAGACAGCAAAGCTTCCTGTCCTGGTTCAGGACAATGTCCCTGCTAACATTCTGTTAGGAAATGATCTAGTGGAGTTGGGGTTGATCTCGGATGGCCTTCCCATTGCTGCTGCTGCATTCACTAGGTCAAAAGGTGACACAGGGTCTGGCTGGGAGTCAGGTACCCGTGCCAAAGTCGAGGCCTAAGGCAGGAAGACGGAAGAACAAGCAGGCCACCTCTGTGAAGGAGCTCCTTCCCGTCCTGCTGTTCCTACAGCACCCATTGGGATCCATGCTCTGGAGGGAGAAGAGGCAGAAGGCTCTCTTGCGGGAGAGGTTCTCAACCCAGAGGACTATCCCGACTTTCAATGCCTATTGGCTGAAGGGGGACCCTCCCGGGTGAACTTCTGTAAGCGACAGAGAGTGCCACTCTCTCGAGGGTCTGAGGAAACAGGCCCTGTCCCAGGCACAAGGAGAAGTGCCTAGGACATTCCAAATATTTTGGGAGGGTGAGCTCCTTGTTAGTGAGCCCACTAAGCCTGAACCTGGTGCCCTCAAGAGGTTGGTGGTACCCCAGGTTTACAGGCCCTTCCTGCTGCAGTTGGCGCATGAGGTGCCCTTAGCTTGTCATCTTGGTACCAAGAAGACTAAGCAGAGGCTCTCTGCCCATTTCTACTGGCCCCGGATAGGAGTAGAAGTGGAGTCCCACTGCAGAACCTGCCAAACTGGTCAGTTATCTGGCAAGACTGGAGGCAGTGTCATTGCCCCACTGCACCCATTGCCAGTAGTTGGCACACCATTTGAGAGGGTGGGCATCGACATGTTCGGTCCCCTTGACCCTCACACTTCAGGTGGACATCGGTTTATCCTGGTCTTGGTTGATCATGCCACCAGGTACCCTGAGGCTATGCCCCCTCGGACTGTTACTGCCAAGGTGGTTGCCAGGGCTCTCCTGGGCAGTTTCACCCGTGTTGGATTCCCTAAGGAGGTTGTCTCTGACAGAGGATCCAACTTCAGGTCTAGTTACATGAAAACCATGTGGAAAGAGTGCGGGGTAACCTACAAGTTCTCCACCTCTTACCATCCCCAGACCAATGGTCTGGTTGAGAGATTTAATAAAACTCTCAAGGGCATGCTAGGCGCTTTTGGAAGAGCTCCTAAGGAGGAAATGGGATCTCCTCCTGCCATGCCTTCTGTTCGCTTACAGAGAGGTACCTCAAGAGGGTGTTGGTTTCAGCCCCTTTGAGTTACTCACGTGAGGGGGCCCCTTGCCTTGATCAGCGAAGGTTGGGAGGCCACCCCTCCAGGTCCCGCCAAGCAAGTGGGGGACTATGTGCTAGGCATCAGAAGGAGGATGACACAGATGATGGGTCAGGCAACAGCAAATCTCAAGGCCAGCCAGCAATTGAACAAGTACTGGCATGGCCTTAAAACCTTGCAAGTGGATTGGACTCCTGGACAGGAAATCCTTGTGATGGAGCCTACCAAGCCTAGAGCTTTGGCAGACAAGTGGACTGGACCCTTCAGGATCATCTCCAAGATGGGCAAAGTCAATTATCTGGTTGACATGGGAGTCCCTGGGATAGCCCCTCAGGTTTTCAATGTTAACAGGCTCAAGCCTTTCCACAGGCGAGCAGAAGTCTCATGTCTCTTGCTAGCTTCAGAGCAAGAAGAGGATGAGAGTGAGCCCCTTCCTAATTTGCTGCATAGTAACCCTCAGGATGGCTCATTGGAGGGAGTACATCTCTCTCCCGATCTGATGACAGAGCAGTAGAAGGCCTGCAGGGTTTTGCTCTGGCAGTATGCCTCTGTTGTCACTGATCCCAGGCCTTTCACCTTGGTGCAGGCACAAAATTGACACTGGTGACAGTGTGCCTGTCAAAAGCAGGTGCTACCGTAGGTCAAATACCGTTAAGAACCACATCCAGGCTGAGGTCGCCAAGATGTTGGATCTGGGTGTTTTTGAACCCTCAACCAGTCCCTGGTCCAATCCAGTGGTCCTTGTCCCCAAACCAAGTTCCCAGGCAGGTACCAAGGAATGGAGGTTCTGTGTGGACTACAGAGGAGTCAATGCAGTCACCAAAATTGACACGCACCCATTGCCCAGGGCTGATGAGCTCGTGGACACCATAGGTGTTGTCAAATTTGTGAGCACCTTTGACCTTACCTCAGGCTATTGGCAAATAGCATGGTAAGCCCTGAGGAGAAAGGGCGAGCTGTTCCCGTTTGGCTGTGGCAAGTGGACTAAAGAGAATTCTATCTTGCCTATCTTGCCTGAGGCTCTCAGGTGCATGTGCCTGTACCTTTAAGGTCCTTAGTCAGCTGACCTTAAAAGGCCGACTCGTTTGGCCTTGCGGCGTAAGCCCTGAGGAGAAAGGGCGAGCTGTTCCTGTTTGGCGAGTGCGGCATGTGAAGGCTTCTGGAACAAACTACAGCTGATTGTCGACTATGATAGCGGAGCGTGTGCTCGCTGTGGGTGCCTCACCACGGGCACAAACCAAACGCATTGCAATGACAGAAGAAAGTGGTGTGGGGCGCTCACGACAGGCCCAAGTAAGTCGATATTATTATTCCTGCTTATCAGAAACTGACAATTCATCTATGCTCAAAAATCATGGCAACACACTGCCCTTAGATAAAGATATAATAACCCCTAATGATACAAATGTAGAAAACGCAAATGCTATCAATAATGGAGGTTAAGCATTGACTAATCACTATGAAATCCAGCGTGGATCTAGCGGCGCCTCTATTGACTTGCATACATAATGACCTTACCTTTGTGGTGGGGAGGGGCAGGTCGCCTGCCCTTGCAGGGGGCGCCGCGGTGGACCCGTGGCCTGTGGCTGAGGTGGGGAGCCCGTTGAGCGGTCGAGTCCCTGGGTCTCTAGGTGAGTTGGCACAGCGGGTGGCCGCCTCCATCGCTGGCGCTGTCGGCCTGGAGCATGCTGTGGGTCCTTCTTCCCCGGTTGCTGGCGGGGGTGGGTGACGCCCCACAGTGGGGGAGGCTGGCGGCGTCAATCGTGTGGTGAACGAGCGGTCTGACGCAGAGGGTCCTGCGTCTGCGTTGTGCAGCTGCTTCTGATGGAGATTCGTTGCAATGTGCAGCCGCCCACGGTCACGCTGAACTTGGTTTGATGGATAGCATGGTGGCAGCCGATGTGTGCGAAAGTGCCCCACAACAGGAAACTTGTATCTCTACCTTGACGGTGCATTAGCGCCACCTATGGTGACCTGTGCATCTGTTGATCAGGGCAAGTTAGAGATTTACGACGAGGCGTTTGACACAGTGCTGCCGTTGAATCTGCATTCCACATCCAATTGCAGTGCACCGCCTACATTGAATGTCACTTCTACAGTTGCATGCACTAGCCTCTCACAGGAGTCACCTTTGCCGGGTGAATTGTACTCCGGCAGGTGAAATTCAATGGACGTGGTAAACAATGTTTTACAAAACTTGCTCTCCATTAATAAAGCACGTACTTTAAACCACGTTCAAGAGCCAATCTTAGAAAATGAGTCCCCTGCAAAAACATCTTTAAAAAGAAATAGTACTAAACTAACAGACGCCAATGAGGATATCTGGTTGAGCGTTAATTATAAACACGCAAGACTCATCGATGATTTGCCTACTAGCAGGATCGACTGGTGAGTCTGTTCAGACTATTCAGGTGTCTCCATCAATTTTGTTAGAATCCCAGAAAAGAAACACCAACCTGAAGGCTCACCCCCAAAGTTACCACCGAACTTCAAAAAAAGCATACCAACAGCCTGGCACGGAGTCAAACTTAGATGACAGTTCATCTACAGATTCCTCGTTTGTGGACCGGCCGTTCCCAAAAATAAGGAGGTATAATACTGCTGGCTTTCGGGAGTTCACGACTTATTGAAGATGTAAGGAAAGATAAAGGATATCGAGTAGTCACATGTGAACATGTGCCTATTAATGAGTTACAAGCAGTTTTGATCTCCTAAATGGCAATCTCATTGGTACCATTTACTAAACTTTATGAGTCTCTTAATGATACCACAAAGGATTTAACGACTTTAGTAGCTTTAATGAACTCAAAATGAGTGCATCTTGAAGAGCTACACAATATTAACAACAATAGACAGGATGAGGCAACTAAAAAGTTGATGGCAGTACTCGCTTCAGCGAGTGACCAGAAACGAAATGACTATCGACAAAAAGTTATTTGCAGAAATTGCAAAAGAGGCCTTGGCCCTCTTCCGTAATAACCAGAAAGAAGCGCCACTGAGCTCTCAATCTCACCACTCAAAGGTCCCACGCTCAGCGGCTAAGGACCTATCTCAGCTATCTAACACACGGCCTCTGATGCAAACGATTCAGCTGGGTCCGGACACTGACGCTCTAAAATGCAACTCAGCTTTTCCTGTTAGTAGCAAGGGCTCTAATGCCGACAATACAGTAGAGACAGTGAGTGCGGCTCCAATAGTTTCCGTCTCAGAAAACAGTTTAGAAACCAACAATTCAAACGCTGATCCTTTGCCACCAATTAAAGGTGGTTCTGCATCTGAAAATTCTCCGATGGTAAATGCGGCTGAGATTTCATTTAATACTGCTTTTCATCAAGCAAGAAGTACAGATAATATGGCACGTCTGAACGAACAAGTCGCTGGCCCTTCCGTACTACAAACCCAGATTCCAGTCGCTAACATAGTCTGTGATGATCCTTTAGATGGGATTGCCAAAACTATCTTTAATGGCGCAACTCATACTCCTAAGGAAATTACGAAACAAAAACGACATCAGCCCCAAACAAAGAAATCTAAAAATTTTCCAGGTCGAAAAACGACAAATAAGTGGGGTACGAAAATTCTTGAGAAATATCAAAGTAATACGCATAACAGGGAAAGCTGAGATCGAGCACACAAGTCTGCATATACACGAGTACGAATACTCCAGAAGCCTCTCTTGTCTTAATACACAAAGATGTGGTGGTCCTTAGTGATGATGCTGGACACGACGCTCCTGATGATTTGTTGGACTTCTCGGTGTACGACGACATAATTGGGGAGGAAAGCGAGAGTCCTGTACTAGTGCCACCGAGAACCAACAAACCAAGCCTATGCAACCAGCCTGAAGTGTGCAGAAATGTAATACCGAAATCTCTTACAGATGAGGAAAGCGCGAGCACTGAGAGTAGCACGCCCCGCGCACTATGAATTTGCCAAATGGCACTACAGTTCCCAATAGTGGTAGAACATGCTCAATAATTCTCAAGCCGGCTGCTACTTCGCCACCTGAGCAAGCACCCAAATAGCCCTGTGTTTATCACGCTACAAGAAAAAAGAGATCTCATAATAGCAACTTCTCAAAGGAACCTTGCAGGCATATTGAAGACAACTCAAGCTTCCTTAGAGGAAGTATGAGCAGAAGTGGAGAGAGATCTTCAAAGAAACTCAATGTCATCAACACAAATTTCAATAATACAGAATTTGGAAAGTCATTTACTGAAAACAGTCTCTAAAACTCCCACAGCACATAAGGCACCTGTACTGGAAAAACACATTGATCACAACATGGTGCCCAAGATTATGCTGGAGAGAATAGACTTGTGTGATAAGTTGATTTTGAATCGCATTAATGTGATAAAATTATTACATC
This sequence comes from Ambystoma mexicanum, assembly GCF_040938575.1. Taxonomy (NCBI): domain Eukaryota; kingdom Metazoa; phylum Chordata; class Amphibia; order Caudata; family Ambystomatidae; genus Ambystoma; species Ambystoma mexicanum. Next base: position 293,578,111 of record NC_090931.1, read on the forward strand.
ATATTCCTCGTCTACGAGCTTTGGGTTCATGGGACATAAAAATTGTCGAGTTCCATAACGAAAAGTGCAATGATAAGGTGGTGCTGCATTTAGCATCAAATATCATTGCTGGTACCATCTTGGATGCTTCAGATGCTTTACTCTAACTGGGCTTTGAGATATATAAAATCAAGGAAGTAGCGTCAAAGAAAACCGATGAGCCCATGACAACCATCACTCCGGTGAAAATGCCTAATGCCACTCAAACCTTCTTACCCAGGAAGCACCAGTCTATCTACTTCGTCGATCCGATGACGGGAGTAGTCAGTCCAATACTTGACTCTCAGAAACCAAATGAAACTTTTAAGTCTCGACCTGCTAAGGTCTCATTTGTTGATAACCAACAAGCTTTCACGCTTGTTCTCTGGACAAAATCAGCATTACCATAAACGGACTTAATGGTGTCGATACTTCCGGATTGGTATCCTCGAGCAGTCCCATTTTTGAAGAACAAAATGGAGACTGGAAATTGCTTGCAAGATCATTTAACACTAAACCCCGGAGTTAATGCCAGACAAAGGAACCCACGCAGGTCTGCACCTTCGCGCCATGGAACACACAAGGCTGCTCTCATTTATTCAACCCTAACTGGCTACAAGATGTTCACTTCGCTTGCCTACAAGAAACCTGGATGAGTGAAATACCAGTTACTTCAGAGTTTAGTGCGCCATTAATCCTGCCATTAAATCTGAGAAGGGGCACCCAATGGCTGGCCTTCTAACGTTGATTAAGTGATCTTCTGGCTACCGCTTATTAAAATCAACAAACCATTCAACTTACATCCAAGTCTCCGTAATCGGTAAGATTGATGCTCTACAGAAAGGTGTGGATCTTTTAAAAGTAGTAAACCTGTACTGGAACCATGACAGGGCAGGAACGTACTCCTTCATAGATCAAGTATCATCAATTATTGACAGCTTGATGGAATCCACACGAGGTGTAAGTTTGATAGTGTGCAGAGACATAAATATGGTTCACTTTAAGCTTTGCACTCCGAAAAAGCCAGATTATTAAAAAAGAGTGGTTGGAGGAACTAAATGCAAGAGACCTATTGATGTTAAATGGGTGCACACGTGGTGATATACCTCTGGCTTTAACCTGGCACCATGGTGAGCAAGCTTCCACTATTGATTACATCTACATCTCTGATACCCTTCACCCGCAAGTTAAATCTTTGAAGGTTACACAAATGAGTAATAGCAATCATGAAATGTTAAAAATTAAGCTAATGTCTGACTTTCAGCCAGGTCCAAAATGGTTAACAAAAGGTGCAGTTTGAACCCAGCCGCATCAGATTAAGGCTGGATGCAACCGATGTGGCTCATTTATCCACTCAATTTCGGCTTGAAAGTTCAGCCACTGAGTATGTATCATTGTTAACGCAATTCAAATTAAAAAAACATAGGGCTCAGACAGCTATCTTTTAAAAAGACTCACTGCTTTGATCTAGAGGTTTTGAGGAGGAAGAGATTGATGCGATCGGAGATCCGCAAGAATAAACAACTGCCCTGTCAGGCAAGATCATATAGAAATCGGGCCTCAAAACAAAAAACTTTAAGAAATTGGTTAAAGGGGCATAAATATCTGTTACAACATGATGCTGAGGCAATGATGAGATGCCTAAAAAACAAAAATAGTGGAGCGTTTTGGCGAATCATCAATGACATTGAGGCCCTGCAAAGTGCTTTGCAAGTTTGTTTAGTGACCGAGGCTCAGTGGACAACTCATTTCAAGAGCTTATACAGTAAAACCAATATTAATTGAACACCACCTGCTTTAATTGAATCACCCTGGGAACTGACATTTGCAAAAGAGGAGATTACATAGATAATCATAAAAGCAAAAAACTCTAGGGCTCCGGGACCGGATGGCCTTACAAATTTTACTATTAAACAGCATCCGAAGCTCTAGGCCGAGATATGCCTGGAACTATTTGTAAGAATACATTTACAACACCAGACTCCTACATCGTGGAAATCCCCTATAATTGTGCCCATCTTCAAAAAAGGGAACAGAGCATGCCCCAAAAACTATCGCCCAGTGGCACTGTTGGATGTTCTGGGTAAGATCTACACAACAGCACTCCAAAGAAAGTTGATTGAATGGTCAATAAAAGCGCAATGTGTAGACGAAAGACAAACTGGTTTTGTTAAAAACGTTGGATGCTCCTTAAATCTCTTAATTTTGAACTTTTTGAAGATGGAGGCCCTACGTTCAAATACAAAAGTCTACCTTGCATTTATTGACTTCTCTTACGCTTTCGATACTATCAACTGAGAAATCCTCTGGCAAAAACTGCAATCCTGGGGCTGCCCACTTGGCCTGCTAAATGCAATTAACGAGTTGCACACAGGAACTTCAATCAGAGTCCGCCTACATCAATCAGGCACCTTGTCAGCAGAGATTAAGACTCACAAGGGAGTGAAGCAAGGATGCCCCCTAGCTGCGGCAATCTTCAACCTCTTCATATCGGACATTGGTGTGGCCATAAACTCTGCGATCATTTCCACCCAAATTACATACGTCGCACGTTAGTTGGCCGCTATACGCGGATGATTTAATCATATAGGACGTAACACCAATCGGGCTTCAAAGAAAGCTTGAAGCAGTGCAAAAATATGTGACCCTGAATCAACTAGAAATCAATACGTCAAAATGTGAAATCCTGCTGTTTGAAAATTTAAGAACTGCCCGAATCAGACGAAATAAAAAAAAATGCCTGGAAATTGGGAGTAGAAACCCTGCGCATATCTAGCGTGAAATATTTAGGCATGCAGATAAGCGCAAGTATTTGTGATGGCCCATGGGTCGTTGAAACCAAGCGGAAATGTTTGCAATTGGCCTTTCAAGCACTTCTTTTGCAAAAAAGATTTGGGAAGTTCTCCAGAACACCAGTATGGAACTTTTATCAACAAAAAGTGTCTCCAGTTTTATCTTATGGAGCAGAAAATGCATTGGGATGTTCTCATATGCTCTGGTCTACGTTGGAGAACACGTTTTGGTCAAAGATGTTTGGCTTACCAAAGGGCATGCGAACGGCTTGTATAAGATATGAGCTAGCCTTAATATCCTTACATGCCAGAATTAACTGGAATTTGTAGGCCCTGTATCGCAAAACAAGAGCACGGGAGAAAATCCCACAATTCCAAATCCTGCATGGGGCATCCTCGGCCAGTCATAACATCATTTCAATGAATGGGACAGAGCCCTCCAATACGCAAAGAATGTCTCCAGAAACGCAATGTTCAGGCAGCTGCAGCTCTACATAGTGCACAGGGCATACTTAACGGCAAAAAGAATGTCGAACATGGGGGACAGACAAATATGGAGCTGACCACGCTGCCAGGAAGAACAGGCAGATATGGTGCACATATTTTGGACATGCCCGGGAGTGACAGCCTTCTGGAATACGATACAGGAAAGAACGTTGAAGGCAGGAATCCATATGCGAGCCTGGTCGCCAGCGTCCTACATACTGGGACTGTTCCCGAGGGGCGATAAGCAGAGGGTCCACGTGGCAAAGATGAAAGACTGGATGACAATACTGGCGAAACGCCGCATCGCAATGGCATGGAAAGCAAGCGCAGGACCCTCGATAGAAGGCTGGTGGGCGGACCTACAAAAATGGGCAGTAGCAGAAACAACGGTCTGGACCAGGGCCTCGCAAAGGGGAGAAAATAACAGTGGGGCCAGAATACTAGCGTCGAACACTCTGGTACAGGACCCATTTGGAAACGACGATGAAAACAGCACAAATGAGAACCGGGAGGAGAGAAGAACTGTCCCATCCGCACCCGTGTGCAGCACACAGACGGGAACGAGGACACCATGATGGAGGAGGAGGGAGCCTAGCCGTGACCTGAACGGATAATGCACAATATGAACTCAAACCCGAAAGTGCCAGAGCAAATGTTTTGAGTTGTTGTTCGTTTTGTTGTTAAATGAAAATAAAGAAACATTGTTTTAAAAAAAAAAACATTGTTTCAATGTGGGTCATGCGCTACGAAAGGTTGATGGCAGAGTTTGACATCAATCTTGAAACCTTACATGATTACATGATAATCCGAACGCAGCAAAAATAAAAATTTGGCATGCTGACTGGGAGGTGACATGTGCCGAGAGATCTGCCAATAAATAGCCTGATGGTTAACTCACCCATGAAAGCAAGGGGCTTTAACGTGCCACTAAAATACAGTTTCCGGACCCCAATGCAAGGAGACTTTTTTTTGCCGTTTCCATTAAATGCCTTCAAAACCAAAGAACGGCTCTGCACATTGACATGCAATGCAGCCATAGACACATCTTGTCGATTTTACGCATGTGAAGTGGCGTCCCTTAAACATCTGGTGCTGTTCTGTAGAAAACTGAAAAACGTCAGATCGATTCATTTGGGTCCTTGGAGTGAACAACACCCATCCTTGTGTGCCGACCATTGGTGGCAAAGAATGTTCAATGGCACTGATATGAAACTAGTAATTCCATTGACATCCCTGTTAGCAGTGATTGAAACCATGTTAAAACCAGTGACAGTTTAGTCCTAAGGAATTATAAACAAAGGGATCAGGCCTGAGTATGGGCGAGCAAAATCTCGGAGGACTCAATGGGTTATGATGAGATGAGATTAAAGCTCTCTAATATTTTAAAGGGATGAGCTCAGAGCATGGGCTAGTAGGAACATGGGAAATGTAAAGTTAAAGGTTTGTATTGAAACCAATAAAATTAATAAAAATAAAAAAATTGGCAAATAGCTCTGACGGACCATGGCAAGGAAAAGACGGCATTCTCAACACCAGAGGGTCTCTCAGTTTAGGGTCATGCCTTTTGGGTTGAAGAATGCCCCTGTCACCTTCCAGAGATTGGTCAATCATGCGCGCAGTGGGTTGGAGGCCTTTTATGTGGGCTACTTAGACGACATTGCCATCTGCAGTTCCACCTGGGAAGAACATTTGACACATCTAGATAAGGTGTTGCAGGCCTTGAAAAAGGGCTAACCTCCCTATCAAGGCCACCAAGTGCCAGATAGCTCAGGGGAAGTCACATATCTTGGTCATGAGGTAGGAGGGGGTCAAATTCAACCTCTCCCCAGTAAAGTTCAGGATGTACATGAAAGGGAGACTCCCACTACTCAAACCCAGGTGAGAGCCTTTTGGGCCTCACTGGGTATTATTGCAATTTCATGGCGGACTATGGAACCATAGCTGCCCCTCTGACAGCTCTGACTTCACCCAAACAGCCTAGGAAGGTTAATTAGACTGAAGACTGTCAGATGGCCTTTGATGGCTTGAAAGAAAGTCTGTGTAGGGCACCCGTGTTGTGTGCGCCTGATTACAGCAAGCCCTTTATCGTTCAAACTGACGCCTTAGACACCGGAATTGGAGCGGTCTTGTCCCAGTTAGATGACAAAGGAAGGGAACATCCTATCATATTCATCAGTAGACAACTCAAGGGTAGAGAACTTAGGTGGGCTACTGTTGAAAAGGAATGTTTTAGCATAGTTTGGAGCCTTAGGCGTTTTAGGCCCTACCTTACAGGGTCTACCTTCAAGGTCCAAACAGATCATAAGCCCCAAGTGGCTTATGCAGATGAAGGGCGTGAACACAAAACTGCTCAGGTGGTCCATTAGCCTGCAAGGGCTAGACTTCACCATAGAGCATAGACCAAGGAAGAGTCACGATAATGCAGATGGCCTTCCCAGAGGGTATGTTGACCGTCTCGATGAGGGTGTCTATCTCGTGGGAGATTAGGCACCCTAACCTCAGTTTGGGGTGGGGGGGGGGGACTGATGCTGGAAATGCATCGGAGGGACAGGGCCTCCGTATCCTTGTCCTTTACTGCTTTTTATCGTGTGTTCTGTCATGTCTTCCACACAGGAGTTAATGTGGGACTACTGGCAGTGCAGCCGTCTTTAACCCATGGGATACCCTTATGGCATCTACAAAGAGACAGGGTCAGCAAAACACTATCAACAGTCCTTCAGGCTCAAGATTACTCACAAAAATGTATACATTTTATTCAATAATCATAAAAACATGATAAAAAAATGAACACATTAAAAAACACAAAGTGCTGATAACAAAGCAGCAAGGTGTTAGTGACACAAAAAACATAAGACCAAAAATGGTCATAATTTTCTGAATACCAATCAATGGATCAATTTAGGATACCCCTGTTCAGATTCAATACAACAAGTTGAGGTAAACTCGATTCTTTTCAGATCGACATGTTTCAGTTCCTTTACGTTAGTGTAGAACATTCTTCAGGAGGATTTCAAATACGTCACTTGTGATTGTGTTAGGGAGAATTCTCTGTTTAGGCTGAATCTCCTAACCGAGTGAGTCCCCCAGCAGCTTTGCTGGATTTCTGGAGTTTGTTTTTTTCTCCTGCCAAGAGTGAGACTCTTTTTCTCCCACTCTCGGACATGATTTATGGTGTGCCTTTGAATGTTAATGTGTTTCATGGGCTATGGGGTCTTTTACTCCATAGAGTCATATAGTCTCATATGTTTTTTTCTATGTGTGTTACTCAGCACCCTCAGTGCAGTAACACCGGGGTGTCATAGTGACCCTCCACCATAGACTCCATACCCTGGGACTGACTACTGTCTCCCAGGGCATGTAAAGTCACCATTGGCTTTACTAGTCCCAAATTACTAACAGAACCAGCACAAACCATCATATTGTAGACGTACTGGTAGGGGCAATTCGATTGCCCCTGGGTCCGTTATTCGAGGGGGCACTGTCCCATCCCCCCTCGTCGGATTTTGGCTGGTGGCAGTGGATACTACTTTTTATATTCAACCGCGAATATATCGCTATGGGATTTTCCCATTGTTCGAGGCTAATCCTTTTTAACATAGCCTCTAACATACCGCCGGTTTATTTAATATTAATTCACCGGTTGGTATTTTCTGCCAGAACTCGGTTTTAAAATGGCGTTTGTGTTCACCTCTGTAACTCCAAACCAAAGATCGAGCCCTTTGTTCCACTGTTTGGCAGGCTTCTCCACAGAAGCCTCCGAAAGTGGTGCCACTCTGTCTGGGTACCACAGGGAATGTGGGAGGGGGTTTAGGCACCCTGGACTGAGTTACCTTGGTAACTCAAGTCGCACTCTTGTGTGATGGGCCCAAGTGGTGAGCCGGCCGGCTCACCACTTAGCATGTTTGATTGACAGCTAGGCTGAGTGAATGGGGGTGTGCTGCATAAAAGCAGGGCTTTTGGGACTGGAACTTCAGAAGTCGCCACAGGACCTGAAAATCCGACGAGGGAGAAGCTGAGCCAATCTGCTACGACGACACCACCGGTGGAGCCCTGCTGAACCAACTCACCACTTCCCAACGACAGGAGATCTCCCGGCTGGAGAGTCTTCTTCCCTTGACTGGTGGGCACAACCAGTTTACGTTCTTTTCACGCATCCCAGGACGTCTTGTGGTCGAATTGCCCGTGCCAAGCACCCCGGCAACCGGATAGCCACTTACCACTGGACCGCGAATAAAAGGACCGCTCCTTTTAATTGAGAACTCCGAGGATGGTTTCTTCCCTGGCAGTGCAACGGACTCCTGCTTTCCTCCCCGACGAGATCCTCTCTTCCTCCGGACGAAGCACCGACTTGCACCTGCTGCCAGGAACAACTGCCCCCGCTGGAGCGTTCTCACCATTTTAAGGTACCGTGTTCGCCAGGCCTCCCTTTCTAAAGATTGCTACAAGGTAACAATCCCTTAACCTTCTGGACTGGGCTGGCCGCCTTGACCATCTAACTGGTGCCTTTCTTTTTGGTCCAACTCTTTCTGAACTTCTTGCAAGACTTTTGGGCACTTTTAACCGTGTGACCTTGAACACATTTCGGCCGGAGCCTTTTAAAGTGGGTCCGGCCTTGTTAACTTTGACTTTACGGTTTTAACCTGCCTTCTTCTCATACTGTGTTCTTCTGAAAGTGTTGGGATCTGTTTCTATCTTTGCTCTGCCTTTCTCTCCCTTTTTAACCGATTTATTAGAGTGCCATCTTCGTTAAGCGCTCACCGCTGTCTGAAAATAAGTGTTGCTTTACTTAAGACTTGTCTAATAATCGTTGAAGGGAGTGTATATCTTTTAGTGACCGTGTTTTTGAACAGCTTCATATTAGTGCCAGTGTGTTTAACTAGATGTGTTCTTAAATAAATAATTATATCTCTTTTACACCAAGCTCTGGCCAGTGTTTGCTTGTTCTACTGTGTTCTTTTGACCTATTGTGAATACTCTGTATACTGCCTAACTCTTCTTGAGAGAAGTCTGACTGCTCAGCCACAGCTACCAGGTAAATCTGGGTGGTACAGACTGCTACCAATTGGGTTTACTGCCAACCATCTGTACCCTTAAATCTTTTGCAGTGGTCCCATAGGGCACTGCACAGGTTTCTGCGTAACAGATTGCAACACAAAATCTTGCTATGTGGCATCTAAACTTGTGTAGATTATATAGGAGAACTCTGTAGTGGTAGGCGTCTGGAAAAACAGGAGTGAACGAAGGTATCACTACATACAACCAATTATCAATATTTCCACCTCGAAAATGGTCGCTCTTTTCTACTGGGTAAATTGTCAGGCGCCTGGACCCAAGTGGCTCAAATTCTCATCGCACGTCATATTCTTGGTGTTAAAAAAGATACACCGGCACGTATTACAGACCGCAGCTGAATGAATCCGCGCTAGCAGGGCTGAACAAATACAACGACATGTAGTCAATCTTCTATGGCATGTAGTCTATCGTCTTATGGCACCCATGGGTGGGGGTACAACCGTGTGCCCCTAGTGTATGTCTTTGGGCAGTTGTATGTCGCCCATAGAGCAGGGTATGGTCTGGTGGCAGCTCCATGCTGAATTTGACAGGTGCTCCGAGTATACGCCATTTTGGGATACCCAGGCCCTGGCATTGGAATCAGTTGATTCCTGAAAGGAAACAAGATGGCCCCTGTGGTCTCTTGCTTTCTATTGCCGGTTACCTTGTTTTCCCAAAGTACTGGGAAGCCCTGACTCTGTCCCTTCCCCCTGATCGGCTGTTGGGTGGAAGTTCCATATAAGGTGGTGTTGTGAAGTCCAGGCCAGACTGGCTGGAGCCTTCCCAGTGACTGTATGTTGTGGGTACACCCTGTGGGTGGGACCTGGGTGAATGGGGTGTGACCAATATGCACTTCTTGTTGTGGATGTCTGGTTTCTGGTGTTTGACACAATGACTGAGACAGCCCTGCCTGAAACTGGTATGACTGCAGTGTGGATTGTTGAATGGCTGGGTTCTTGTCCCAATACACAACTTGTTGTGAGTGTCTGGAGAGAAGTGAATGGCCTGAATGCACTATGCACCCGATTGGCTGCCTGCCTGCATGAATGCCCTTTTGACCGATTGGTTGCCTGAGTGTGACCCAGCAGAATGAATGGGAGATCAACTAGTATATCTGGGGGCCTCTCACTGCTAGAATTCGTGTTCAGAAGCTGAATACCACTAAGACAAGTAACTGGAGTAAACCTTGCTGCTGCTCTACTTCGTCGATCCGAAAGCTGCTGTGTCTCCAAAGACTGACCCAGAGAGAACCTGGTTAGGCACCCTCTTCCCGAGCTACGAGGGACCATCGTGCACTGCTAATCTTTGCCAGCACAGAATCACAAGGAGAAGCACCCAGACACGTTTGACCATCACCGTCGACGACCGCTATCGCCAACCGGAGCCGCCGTTCTCCCGTTGCCTAAGTAACATTTGATCGAAGGATGCTCTCGCCTGCACAGTTGACCGTTTTGTCCCACCGGAGAAAGTCGAGGCCGCTGACGTTTCCCGCCACCTGAAGACCCCACAGTCACCGACGACTCAATGCCCTTGCTGGGCCACAGTTCTTCAAACTCTTTGCGGTCCTGAACTATCGTCACCGAGGTGCCCCGCACGCCTCTTCCTTGCATGACGTTAACGCTCCGTCGTCGCCCAGCACTGCTAGGAACGAAGCTGCCACCTCCCCGTCATCGTTCAACACTTTTCCTTGTGGGATCTCGACGATCTGTGGCACCTGCCTTTAAGGGAGCCGCTCAAGAAGGATCCGTCAATGACCCGACATCGAACTCTGCTATTCCAGGTACATTGGGGTTGTAGAACTATTTTAGAGGGAAATAAGACTCTTGTGAACAATATATGGACTGGGCTTGTACGATATAGCTTTATTTACAGGTTGCCCAGGTGGGGGTGGGGAGGATCTCCACACAGAATTGTGCCTAGTTAATAGGGGCCAGTATTCTGCCAATTGTTCGAACCAACTGCTTCCCTTCTATTTCTATTGTTGGTTTCCTTTATTGAGTGATCTGTCTGACATTTGACCAGAATATAGTTGATGCACTTTAATGAGATCTGACAATAATTGTGGTACCACTTAGAACTGTATATATTTACCATTGTAGATCAACTAAGCACAAAGTGAGTTATTGTGATTGTATATAACCTTGAATATAAAATTGTATAAAGACTGTTTTAACTAATACAGTGTGTAGACATTCCTTTGTGGGGGCTTGGGAACTACACTGTACTTAAGAACCATTTTGCATAACCTCCTGAGAAGCTAGGTCTTGATTGCTCGACCACGTACCAATAATAGAGCATCTTGGCTGGGGTCCTCTGTGCCTCTCCTCTGCCATATAGAGAGCAGAAGTACAGATCCCCTCCAGTCTTTACACATTCCTTCTAAGTTCGATATGAATTCTAATATCTGTACTTGAATGATAAAGGAATTATTCATCCCATTCCACGTTAGCTGATTGTGTCATTTGTTTAAATGTCAACCCAATGCTGCCTTAATGCTGAAGAAAATCTTAATTGAAGAAACTTTCAGTGGGTCATATTTTATTCCACCTATTCTGAAAATAAATGTGTATTGATTTCAAAGAAATTGTATATCAACTTATTTAGAAGGCCATTGATTACTTAATAATCTCCCAATTATTGTCAGAATGTATGGCCCCACTTGTCTTGCTCAGATTTTCTGGCATAATCTTAAACAGAAATTCATTTGTTTTCATTGTGATCAATTTACTTTGTCGGGATTGTAATCAAGTTTATGTTTTTGCCTTAGATTGTAAATCTATGGCTAGATGTTAATTTCAAAACTCAGAATTGCTTTACAATTCACAATTGACCTCAATGTTGTTGATTCCTGGACGTTGTGTAACTCCAAACTAAGAGAATTCATTTATTTTTCCTCTCCATTTATATCACCCTCCCAGATCATTCCCATTTTCATCAATAAAAGCCTAGTTTCCTTGCTTTTCTGTGAAATTGACCCTCTTGTGATCTCTGACAAAGGTCCTTTTATCTCCATACTTAAACATGATATTTCCTCAAACTATTACATATACAAGGCCTTCAATTCAAATTTACTAAAGAATAAGGAATTCATTCAAAGTATTAAGGATTTTATTCCCAACTTCCTTTTGCCAAAAATAACCACAAACATACTTCAATACATAATACTTGGGACATCCTGAAGGCTACTTTAAGAGGACATATTATTCAGTTTGAAGCTTGCAATGATACAGAAATTCAAAAACAGTCCTCAGAGATTTACAAACTATTATATTCCTGTTCCTTGAAACCTCCTTTTGTGGATAATCCATTGAATGAGATTAGAACAAATGTTATTACCAAGAACATAGATTTAACAAAATTAACGGATTAGGCTTGTGGCTCCATTTTACATATCAAGGCCAAATACTGGGGCGGCTCTAATCAAGCTGGCAAGTTATTAGCTTCCTAGAGCAAACATAGAAAGGTACCTCCAAGATTACTTCCAATACTGTAACCTTTAATTACCAGTCTCTTCTATAGCTGATATTATGCAATATTTTTCAAAGATTGAAATACCTTAATGTCATACTTTTGAATTACTTTTAGAAGTAAAGAAATCCATTTGTGACCTCAAATTAGGAAAGGTCTTTCTAGTGACTTTTGTAATGCTTTCTTCAAATTGTTAACACCCTATTTATTTCAACTTCAATGCCATTTTATTAACATTGGTAAAAGAGACGATTCTTTTTCTGATGCTTTAAGGTATTTTCCCAAACCTAATAAAGACTCTGGTTTAAAAACCAGCAGCCCATTTCTCTAATGAACTCTGAGTCGAAAATATTTCTTTTTTTTTTTTTTTAAATCAGGTAGTTTAGTGCTCGACTTCTGTCATACATATCGATAAAACAGGAAATCAAGAGAAGATTCTCCTCATTCAGGAGGAGATTATTATGCAGTGGTTTTTCTTATGCTTAGATTTGTCAGTACCATAAACTTTCCACATTTCCCCCCCCCCCATTCCTGTGGCACTTCTCCCCTTCCCGCTCCCCTGCAGTTGGGCGATCTGAATGTCACTAGGCCTAGTTAGATTTGTCCTCCCTCTGTTTCTCCTCCCTTGCCTTGTCGCACCTTGAAACACTTGTGAACAGGCGCGTTATAAATGCCATATCATAACACTGTATCTTAAAGAAAATTATGGATTCCGCTTCTAATGGTTCTTCCCCTTTCTTTCCTGCTGAGGTCATATGGATTTTATTACAATGATGTTTGTTCCCATTATTTTAGATTCGCTATCAATGCTTTCTACCCAGTTGCCAACTTACATTTTTATTATTTTGATTTTATTTTTTAAGTCTTCTTGTCAAATTCTTGTTGAATAAAGTCCCTAGAACTGCTCTAAAAGAAAACAAAATTAAATGTGGCATAATGTTCTCCGACAACACTAGTTTCATGTTGAAAGCTTTATGATAATTAATCGAATGCTTACTTTATGTAAAGATGAAGCCTGTTTCAAATATGCCCACTTGGTGCAAAATAGATCTCCCTTCCATCTCAACCTTTCACATGTGCAACTTATTTTATACAGGACTTACCGGCCGAATAGCAAACAATTTACCTCATAGACTGCTTTAAAAATTTCTTGGGACACCTTTCTTGATTAGTGAAATTCAATGATTTCCTATAATATTTTCTTCCTCTGGCTTAATGAACAAATCTGTTTCAACAATAAACCTATTTTTCAAAGCCAGTGGTACAATAATTGTTTTCCTCCACTATTTTTTAAGGAAGGTTCGCCCATCCTTTTTTCTTCTTTAAATTCAATGTATGCCCTTGAAAACCCCAAAATTTGAACCATGTGTTATTGTTCAAGCTACTCACTGCTTAAAGTATCCTCCCGCAAATACAAATCTCCTTCCAAATGCCTTTAATCTCAGATTGAATCCTCAATTGAAGCTGCTACGCTGTCAATCAATAACCCCAGTGTAAACTCTTGCATTCTGTCTAATATTGAAAACGATTTGGGAATGTTCCTGGTTTATTAGAATTCAGGAACGTTAATGGTAAAAAGCACCAAGTGTTCAGAAAAAGCATCGGAATTATTTTTTAGGAGCAATGTTCTGCATGCAAACTGAATGAATTTCTCAACAGCGTAAACCTTAGAACTTCTAATTTTAGTCATATGGTAGGTGTGCATGAAGAAAAGGAAGGCATTGCAAAATGCACATCAAGAGCCTAGAAACACAAATCCAAGAGCACACACTAGGTTTGCATGATGAGCTAATCAATTACTAGTAGCTAGAAAAACAGAACCAGGTTAAAAAAAAATGCTATTTTTTAAAACCTATTCAATTTCCAACACAATACTTCTCATTTTCCTTTTCCATCATACAACAGAGTTCAAAATGCACAATTTTGATCCACATAATCGTAAATGGTGTCCATGGATGAAAGTGCCCTGTGGACCCACAGTGGTTTTCAGAGACAGTTAAATCAGAGTTAAAGTATTACTGGTCCATGTACTCTGGTTTCAAGGCTCTACATAATATTGAATTTTTTTCTGTGTGACTGGAGCAGATTTGCAGTCAATGATTGCATTTACAGAGCCTGAACTGGTAATAAATCAAACGACTCTTGGTGTGCTATAAAACATATTGGCTTTGCAAACTACACTTGGTTACTAGATTTGTAGACAGTGTGGATAACTCTGCCAGTTTCTCTGAGACATGGTTTCACATCATTTCTTAATCCCATAACAGTCGAGCCATCTGAGATTGGGTGACACAATGCTCTCAGCCAGGAAAGTGGCTTATTCTGTTTGCCGTGTGTCTGCTACAGGCCTTGTAGATTAGGAATGCTCACAATGTCCTGGGGCCTCCCCGCTCAGTTGCTTCGAGGGAGACATGTGTATGTCTCATGCTAATGCAACTGTCAAAGCACAAAGCCAGCACCTTGGTCTTGTAATGTTCTAGGCTGGTCTTCAGTATTGATGAGTTTACAAAACAAGGAACATGGAAACACCCTATGCTTGCGCATGTGGCTGTGTTCTACCAGACTCCCAACGATCATTTGCCAGTACAGCAGAGTTCTCAAGGAGACGCAAAGCTATGTTTTTGGCCAATTCATCACCTTGTGGCACACACTACATTTTGCAGTTCTGGTCCAGACAAGAGTAAAGATAAAGTCTATCAAATTGCATGCAAGATTCAAATCCCAATTATTGTGAGAATAACGATACGAAACAAAATACTTAGCTACATACCCCTGGGTCCTCTTTTTGGCCAGGATTAGCTTCGGGGACTTTACAAAAAAGTGATCTCAATCACTGCACTAGCAAGCAGGAACCAGCTCTGTTGTAAAGCACTGAACAGTCTGGTGAATTAATTCAGGGCTTGCAGGTCACCCTTAAAAAGTACAAGCAGCAACAACAGACTCCAAGATCGTATTCACACCTTGACAGGAGGAACCTTCAATTAGGCCAAGGTGTTAAAGCAGACTGAATACATGGTTAACGGATTAACGCCTTGGAGTTTGTTACTAGATGGGAAGCTCCACTGCGTCAGCTCAATGAGATTGTTCAGTAGAGTGCAAAAAGCGACTGAATTGTGGATTATTTAAATTCTCAGTGTAATTGTAGGTCAAATTAAGCATATTACCTTTAACTGAATGGGTGACGTAAAAATCCACAGCATCTAACTTGAGCACGCCATTAAAAGTGGGTATGCCCTTTTGAATATGCAATAGGATTTGTCAAGGTGCACCAAGCAAGGTCCATTTGTGTGGCACAATCAATACTCTGGCCTTGCCAAAGCAGAATAAGGGTCTCGCTCCGTAGCAGGTTGGAAGTACAGGGGAGGATCCACAGCCGTTTCCTAGAAGGGTGATTCCATGTTCCTTGTTTCGTCAACTCATCAATACTGAAGACCAGCCTGGAACACTCCATGACCCAACTTTTGACCATGGTGGTAGCATAGTGCTTCGACAGTTGCAGGAGCCACGAGATATACAGATGTCCCCCTCGAAGCACCCAAACGGGGAGGCCCCCGGACATTGTGAGCATTCCTACTCTGCAAGGCCTGTAACAGACACAGCCAATAGAGGAAGTCAGTTTCCTGGCTAAGAGCATTGAGTCACCCAACCTCAGATGGCTTGACCATGTTATGGGATTAAGAAACAGTGTGAAACCATGTTTGGACTGAGAAACTGGTGCAGTTATCCACACGGTCTACAGAAGTCCAGTAAACTAGTGTAGTTTGCAATTCCTGGCCTCAGCTTCCCCCATGAGCCAGCATGTATCTGTGCAGACCACTTATCTCAAGCCTTAGCTCCAATATAAGATACTTGTCAGTGTCTTCTGTTGCTTTTAGAGACAATGCATCCAAACAATAAAGCAAGCAAAAACATCAGTGCTAACCCAGAGAAGAGAGTTACCGCCAACAACAGTGAATGGCAACCGTGATCTGCCGCAGAGAGTAAGCAATGTGCCAAGAAGGGAAGTGGCGACAGCGGTTGCAGACGCATGCCAAACGCTGCCGTAACCCACAATGGGGAGAGAGGAAGCTGCATTGAGAAGCAGACACCATATGCTGCAGACAAAATGGCATCACTGAGCGGCCTCGGCAAGCCCAAGCAACAACCCACAAGCCCCAAGACAACCGGGGACAAAAATTTAAGAAGAAAAACCACCCTCCCTCAGAAAACATATCTTGGGGAGATCAAGAGCAGTTCCCAGGAACGCAAACAACTTGCCTTACTGAGCCGTGTGATGAACCTTGAGAGCTCATCACTTCCTCTTTGGGGAGAGTCTCTCCCCATGTTACCACTTCTTATAACACTTAAGACAAAGAAGAGGAATGGAGTGATGAAGATCACTAGAAGCGGCAAGCCAACGCCTCATTCTCCCGGGAAGATGTTAACAGGTGCCGGGACATTCAAATATGGAACACCTGAGCAGAACGAGCGAGTCAGCCCTCACGACATTTGTTGTAATACAGAGGAAAGCAGACTGCAGACCGGAGCAGGAAACTGGAGAGATCAACGTCCAGGGAAGTCAAGCAGAGGAGTGTTCACCACGCTACCACCGCGAGCAGCAGGAGCTGCTGAGCGAAGGAGAAGGCAAGGCGGGACCTGAGAAGTCGCGCACTCCCAGTCAGCGAACAGACAGTAAAGGAAACAGTGAAACGCAAGGGACGTGAAGCTGCCAAAGAAGACCACTAAGTCCAGAGAAGGAGATTGGGATATTGGGGTGCTTCAGGGCAGATGCTGCGTACCGTTAGTAAACAGTAAATACCCAAATAAGGGAGCTGGGACATGTAACAATTGAAGAAGGGTCAGTGATCCAAACAATTAAAGAAATAATTAAGTGGATACAGAAGCAAGTGAAAGATGACTAGTTCAAATATGGAATTTGCACTCGAATATTGAGTGGACTCAAAAGCCCTGGCAGGAGAGTATGCCAGGCACTCAGCGAGTCTGGGACTCGTACCAAAGTAGAAATATAACACCCTGGCAGGAGTGTATACCAGGGATTGGAGAAAAGTGGCAGAGATACCCAATAATTGTGGAAAAGCTGAGAAAACTGAGGAAGAGACCCCCCCCCACCCCTTTGAATTGAGGCCCAAAAAGGAAGAAACATACCCCTTTCCACAAAAGGCATCAGGTGTTGTGCAAAAGGAGAAAGACTCAAGGGAAGAGCCACCCCCCTTGGGATTGTGGAATAGAGAGAACTGTATATCTGAAACACAAGGGAAGAGTCACCCTAACTCCCCTCCCCCACCCTCTTGGGATTGTGGAACATACAAGAGTGACATTGTGAATAACCTAAAGAACCCTAGGGGGAAGGGACACAGGACATAGAACTCTTTGCTTTAGACATCCTGACACAGATGTTCCTTAGTTTTGTTGCAGCAGGAAAACCCCAGAGTTAGGGATAGGTAGGATTTCCCCCAACCCCTCTCTCTTTTATTTAGTATTTGTAAAGCGCTCCGAGCCCAGAGGCATCCGTGTGCTGGTTACAGAAAAGACATGATATCAGAGCAGAAAGTCAAATTATTTCACCATGTGTCAGATTGCTGGTTAAGGTAGATCGTGCCCAGACCTATGGTGCTATTACTTACATAGATGAAAATACATGTACATAGTGATTCATGGAGGTGTTCCATGTATAAAGGGGCTTGCATGAATAACCATGTTTTGAGGATTTTGCCGAAGGACCAAAGGGATGCCTCTGATCTTAGAGGGAGTGTGTTCCAGTGTTTGGCTGCCACCACTGGGAAGCTGCGGCCACCAGCCTTTTTTTTATTTGAATCTGGGGACAGAGAGGAGGTGAGAGTGGGCAGCCCCTGTGGGTCTGTTAGATTGTGATTTGGCGAATTTGTTCGGTAGGTATAGTGGGCGGTATTGGCCAGACAATTATGCGTTAGTGAGAGGGTTTTGAACACGATACGATCGCGTACCAGGAGCCAATGGGCATTCAGTCTGGCTGACAAGATATGCTCTTTTTTTTGGAATGTTCAAGGCTGCTTTAATGACATGGTTTTGTATTACCTGGAGTTTTATTTTATATAGAGAGCGGACGAACCTGCAAAGAGGGCATTACAGTAGTCAATCTTGGAATGAATCAGTGCACTGGCTATCGAGATGCAGCTCTCGGAGGTCAGGAAGGTTCTGCAAGCATTAATACGTTTAGTCATGTATTCTGCCGCAGAGGAGATTGCGTTCACATGTCTCATTAAGGAGAGTGAGGAATCCAAGTAGACCCCCCAGAGTTTTTACTTCTTTGGAGACTAGGATGGGGTTTCCGCCTATGACTAAGTAGCCATACTGTAGTTTTGTAGTTGTGTTTGCATTCTTTCAATGAGCAACTCTGTATTCTCATCGTTTAAGCATATTCCGTGTTGGGCCATCCAGGCTTTGATGATTTGATATATTTTGCTTGTAGTTGCCAGAGATGGGCAAGAGGTTCTGGGTGTCGTCCACGTGGTTGGTGTAGGTGACTCCCATCTAGTCCAGTAAATCAAAGAGTGGCTTCGTGAAAATGTTATAGAGTGTGGGGGAGATGCACGAGTCCTGGGGAATTATGCAGGTAACTAGGGCTGGGGGGTGAGGGGGCGGCGGCCATGGAGAAGACACTCATTGTTCAGTTGGTCAGGAAGGATTCTATCTAGGTTATGGATATAGAGGAGAAGTGGGCTGCTGTGGAGAGGTAGTGGCATAGGATTTCATAGCCCACTAAGTCGAAGGCCGCAGACAGGTTGAGTAGGAGGATGATGGCCAGATTCCCCAGGTCTAGAATGTCATCCATTTGGAATTTGAGGTCCAAGAGTGCCGATTCAGTTCCATGACCCGGGCGGATGCCAGATTGGCACAGGCCAAGGAGGTTGTCAGTTTCCAGGTATTTTTGTATTTGCAGGTATGCTGCTCTGTGTAGTATTTTGTGTAGGAAGGGTACAGTCGTAATAGGGTGGTAGTTTGTGGGGATATTTGGGTCTAGTGTGGGCTAAATAAGGCATAGGAGGACCCGTGCATCTTTGAGGTTGGTAGGGATGCTACCAGCAGAGAAGGAGTTGTTAGTGAGTGATGCGATGAAGGGGGCGAATTAGGCCACGCACTCCTTAATGAGGGAAGCTGAGCAAATATCGCCTTGACATTTGGATGGCTTCAGGCCTTTAATGATTTTAGTGACTTCTAGCTTAGAGACTGTTGAATTCGAATGGGTCGCGAGAATATTGGAAGGGTGTGTGGTGTTGACGGTGTTTCGGTTTGTTGTAGCTCATTTTATTTTTTTAATTCTCAATTTGGAGGGCAATTTTATCCAGTAGCGCCATTTGAATATTGCCTTGAAGACCCAGGGATGTCTTCAAGGCAGCTATCTGGGGGAGCGACTGGCGATTCTAATGATCGCAGGATGGAGAATACCTCTCTTGGACCAGAACTGTCCTTTTGGATTCTTTAATTATACATTGAGCTTTTGGCAAGGAGGATGGCACATTTGTGAGATTTGGCCAATGAGATAAAAAGTTATTTATTGGCTGATGCTGGGGACTTTTTCCGCACATCCTCGGCAGCACGCTTGGTGGAACGTAAGGCTTTGGGGTGAACCAGGAGTTTAGGTGGGCTAGAGGTTTAGGTGTGCATGTCTTCGGCGGGGCCATCTTGTCGATGGCTAGTATGAGTGTTCGGTTGTACATTTCTACCAAGGACTGAGGGTAGCTGGCTAGCTGAGTGTTGGTAGTTTAATATGGGTTGAAGTAATGGGAGCTTGTTTGGTGGGGTGATGTTGCGAGTATTTCTAGAGAGGGAGGCTGGTGCAGCTTGCAGAGTTGAGCAAGTTTGGTTGTTTCTGGGGATAGTGAATAAGATAATATTATGGTCAGACCAAGGGCACTGGGTGTTACATGTGATGTTGGTATTACAATTCATGTCATCCAGCCAGTCTAGCTTTCAACCTTTGACGCGAGTAGGGCCCATGATGAGGTGGGCGAACCCCAGCGCTTCAATTGAGTTGGCTATGGTCAGTGCACTGTTGTCGGAAGGGTTGTTCAGGCCTAGGTTTACATCCCCCCCCATGAGGAGGATTCTAGAAGACGGCTTAGTGTTGTGTTGTTCGATAGGAGAAGTGCAATGTCTTCCTCAAAGAATGGTTATGGACCAGGTGGTCTGTAGATTGTATGGATGGTTAGTGTGGCAGTGTTGGATAGGGATAATTTGATAGAGAGCAGTTCTCCTGAGTGGAATACTTGGTTGGGTAGTTCTCTGATGTCCAGGTGGTTCTTGGCTACGATGGCTACACCTCCACCTTTGGTCCACAGTCTGTCCTTTCTGAAGATAGTGTAGTCGTCAGGAATGGCCCTGCGGCTGCATGCAGCCCGATTTCCAGGATGGCTATTGGGTCTAGGTTGTTTGCCGTGAAGAGATCCGATATATCGAGGGTGTGGGTCAAGAGGGATCTAATGTTGATAAGCACGCCTCTGAGGTGCATTGAGGATGGATCTGTGTTGGTTTTGCTGTTCACACAAATCGACTTACCCAATGCATGAGCTGGGGGCAGTTTTGGGACGGTTGCTGGTTGCGTCGCTCATTACGAGGTGGCAGGCTCTGAGGAATGCGAGTCTCATGCATTTGCTAGGCAATAGGTCCTATAGACTACGTGGCGTCAGATGTGATGGGGCAAATAGGCTCAAGAATACAAGTGGCATCATGTAAGGTGGAGGCACAAGGCTTCAGAGAACATTTATTAAAGACTAGATAATAAAATTCCACTGTGTCAGAGTCTTACTCTTGATCCCACACAGCCGCCATCTCCATTACACAGCAGACGCACATGGAAAAGTGGGCGTGGCTTAGCCCAACACACATCCCGGGTGGGGAGGACAGGGCCAGATTGGCCAGGGCACGAGAGATTCAATCCCAGCAGAGAGAGGGATATAAGCATGACATGTGGGTGGTGAGGTCAGAGGTAGAGGACAACCAAGAGACCAGCAGGAGGCAAGTGTGGCACACTGTAGAGGAGATTTCTGAAGCAGGTGAGGTATTGGCTAGAGTGAAAGCGGTACTGCTGCGTCAGGGAAAGGAGGGTGTGGTAGTGTGGAGGAGAAAGAAGAAGGGTGCAGTAAAGTAGTGGAGGGAGTACCACCAAAGGGTTAAGGCAAGATTTGGAAGCGAGATCATCAAAAGGACAGGAGATTGGTCGGAGAAGTGAGGCAGAGTCAATAAGGGGCAAGAATGAGAAAGGGAGAGGTGGGAATGAGCATGTTAGACAAGCCTAAATCACACAGGGTATTTGTAAGGCACAAACCCCAAATTCCAGTAGAACACTAATCACCTGATGGTTTGGGAAAATGTAGGAAGACTCAGAGTTAGATAAGGCATTCTGCTTTCAGGGCCTCTCCACTTGAATCAATCTTCTCTAT
The DNA here is from genome assembly GCF_040938575.1 of Ambystoma mexicanum. Lineage (NCBI taxonomy): Eukaryota > Metazoa > Chordata > Amphibia > Caudata > Ambystomatidae > Ambystoma > Ambystoma mexicanum. The sequence goes on from NC_090931.1 coordinate 293,599,346, forward strand.
CTGCTAACCCAAGGGCCAGGGAAGCCTGCATTAGGGTGTAGGTGCAACTAGAGAGGAAGACACCAGGGTCCACAAGATCAATAAAAACTCTTGTACCGCCTCAGAGAAGGAGGGTAATTCATAAGCTAACGATTGGACTAAAACTTTTCAAAAGGTTTAACACAGATTTTGCATTCAGTGTTGTGTTAACTATGTTGACAAGACTTCATCTGGAGTGCCTCTACACATCAAACTCATTCAAACAACACGTTATTTCTGTGAGACACCTGTGAGGGCATGGGACTGTAAAATCCTCCCTGAAGCATGTGTAATCGATTAACTGCATGGTTCCCAGGAGTACAGTTCACAAAGTATAGTGTGGGGAATAGGAATATTCAGGGAAACCATGCAAGATTCAAGTAAACATTCCATGTCCCACAGGGACAATACCACAAAGCCGCTCTTTAAAATGTTAGCAGAATGAAGGTACCGCCTGACACTACCCAGTGTATTGCAATGATAGATTAGTTAAAAGCATCCATTTGTTCTGGCAATTAAATTGCATTCCAATCTGGAAATACCCCAGTGTCCAGAAATTCTGCTACAACCAAAACAGGAGCCACTGCTTTCTGATGACTCCTTAGTAATAGACAAGTCAATCTGAACATTTCCTAGAACATCAGAAACGACATCCCTAGGATAGATTCCCTTTTCTAATGCATGCACATTGGAATCAGGGGTTTGGAATCCTTTAACAGCCTCAATCTCAGTCTGATGAATTTCCATTATTGCTTGAGACCAGGTGCAGCAATTACCAGATCTGGACAAATGACCTTCCTTGCCAGGTCAGATACAGGTAGCTGTCCAACACTCCTGCTCAGGGTTGTTTTCAGAACAGTTTCTGCCTGTATAAGGGCTGAAGTCTTCTTTTATCACAGTACGGTGAGACTGCATCACCCGATTCACGTGCGAGTGTGAAGGCATGCTTTGACACAACGTACCTATGGATAAGGCATGGTGCAGTGAAATATTGTGGGAATGACAATAGGGACCTAAGCTGGTCCCTCTCATCTTAAAAGCATTTATGTCATAGGACTTCCCAAAGCACAGATGAAAAAAGCATAATTGCTCTGAGGAGAAGAGGCACTTTCGAACCCACACTCCTTAGCTTCCCAATCAGCACGAAGGGATCGGCCTCTGCTGCAACAGGTAGTCTGGAAGGGTGTATAATTAAACAAATATTTATTACATGGGGGAATCTGCATGCCATATCTAAAGTGTGCAGACCGCCGATTTGCCATTTTGGTCTTCCCCACAGAGTGATCCCATTTCCAAATTCGTCCAGTCGTGTTTGCAAATAAATCTCTGTCAAAAACCACTGAATAAGCAACATACATATGGTGATCACTCTCTGGTTTTGGAGGGAAGTTGTACAGATTCTCAAACTGTTACTTCCCTTCCTGAGGAGACTTCAGTGAGATACAGGAATTGCGCTTAGAATTCAGGTAATCCTGGCTGCACAGGACAGGGCAATGTTCCCAGAAGGTAGGTTTGAGCCACTGGATAAGCTCACTTGGAGGTAAACGGGAACGCATCATAGTTCTTAAAATGCATGGCACCCCAAGACATGGAGGTCTTCAACTACATTACATACAGTCTGGTCCCTACATCTTAACAATTCTCTGTACGTTTTAGAGACGGGGTTACTGGGTGCAAACAGTGCGATTAATCAATTACAGAAAAAAATGTGACTGTGTGGCTAGACCACTAAGTGTTTGAAACAATGGTATTCATAGAATATAAGATAGTTAAAAGGATAAATATATATTGAGGCAGTAATTAGTGCCCATTTCTCGAACTTCTCCCTTCTCATGTAAGGCTTAAGATTAATTTTTCTGCATACAGGTGGATTGGGAATCCTACTCGGAAATTGTCCAAAGTCAGTGAAATGAAAGACACCAAAACAAACAGAACAAAGAACACAGACAACAGCGCATAATGTTTTAGAAGTTTGTCCAAAAGAACTTTATGCCCTTGGCAACCATAAAGGTTCTCTCTGCCTACAAATGTGAAAAGTCTCAGTACTTTGTTGGCTTGATACATTAGGGTCCGTTGTAGTATTATATAGGTCTTGCTGGAAGTCGATCATCATTTGTCGAATTGCCATCTCCTAATCTTCTGGCTCCCCAATTGAAGTCCAGTGTCACTTAGAAACATTGCGGTAACCATCTGGAACATGCTCGAGATGATCCACAGAAACTAGTATTGTGCTTCTCTTCAGCGGTAAAGCGGGCAGGACATCTGTTCTGGAACCTCACATCATATAATTTAACTTCTTGTCTATAGGAAGGGCCAAATGGAATATGGTCATGTATTTTCTACAGGACCCAGTCTTCTGCCATGGCGGTTTCTGGAGTGCAATAGTAGTCTCAGCATCTTCCACCTAGAGAGTGTTCCGCAGCATCATTCTTGCAAAGGATAACATGGGAGGTATGGGAAAATCATTAAGAAGCTCTTCATCGGTGACAACGTAACAGACAAACAAGAACCTGACCATTCAAACAAAAACAAACAATGGAAAGGAGAAAAAACAGATCTGCAATAGGTACTTGGATGGATCAGCATAGATCAAATCATATGTCTATTACCAAGCAGAAAACTAAAAGAAAAGCCTTGGGCCATTACCAAATTAAGCATACAGAACATTAGCACCCTGGTGGGTGACTGTACTTCAAACAGTTTGCTCAGAGTGCATAACAGAAATAACTTTCCCCCTGCCTTGGCATAATCACAATCACCTACATATACAAAAAAGGGCAGCATTCAGGGCCTACCTCGTGTCACTGCATCAGCTTTATCAATAAATGACTCAATTTTATATACCAAAACATTGCTACAGAATGGCCAGGTATGCACCGAAGAGGAACTGGTCACTGCCAGATTCCAGGAAGGCTTCAGGCCAGATAAACTATCAATCAGCCATACATCTTTAACTACCTGCTGGAAAAACAGTCACAAAAAAGTGAGTTGTATGCTACCTTTCTGGACTGTCTCAACTAACAAAAATTGTGCGGTCAAAATGAAGTAAAACAAATGCCATTTTGAATCTAATTCAACAACTTACTACTTGGCAGCACCGATGAGGTGCACAGAAATGGTTAGCTACCAATTTAGGAGTCAAGTAGGGCTGCCTAAGCTCCTTTCCACTACAGCGTGTTCATAAACTACCACCGAAAAAATAAAGAATGAAGCAGTTTCTACCCTGCAATATCAGCATCAAAACGCTCAATGTAGCAAGGGGCTACTGTAGAGAAAAAATAAAAATTCAAGCAGTAGACCTGATTATTTAAGCAAATCTTCTGTATGTACAGTGAGGCTATTTAAAGAACCCCAATGATAACCTACGTGGTGATCACCTTTTCAGCAATAAAACCTAGCCTGATCTCCAAGCAAGGATAAGGAAAATGGTAGAACAGGTGATCAACAATAGTGTGGTTTTACTAAAAACGTTGCTGCACGACTGCTAAATTACACTCCCCCAATTGCAGAGGCCAAAACTAAAATAATGGATTCTGGCAAGAAATGGAACTCAAATATGGGGTAGTAAAGGGGACACCAAAGCAAGTGCAAAAAGACATAAAAGACATGGATCAAGTGAATTGACAAATGCATAAGAACTACTAACTACCACCAGATTTTCCTTAACTAAAGAGCATCGGGAAACTCTCCCCAGGCAAAACATTTAATTCAAAGACTACTGAATTATGCATTTAGGAAAGCCTACTGCCTGGATTGGGAGGGAAAAATCAAGCAAGTCGAAAAGAAAAATTACTTGGGTATCAAACATATCTAATGAACCCACAATTACAACCTTACTGGGCCAAACTACCTAATATCAAATCAAAGAAAGAAGATAAAACAAAATCAAGGCTCCGAATGAAAAAAAGGTGGGTGCTTAAACCCAGAAGATACCTTGGCATGTACAAGACAAAGATGACAATCCACATGAGATATTGAGATCAACTCAATTCGACAAGCTAAGGAGACTGATCATAACAGGCCTTTAGGGACAGATGCGCCAGACAACCTGCAGAAAAGAGAATTCCTACAGAATTTTATTCAACACAGAACACCACAAAGTACACAGCCTGCCCCTTGGACAGAACCCTTCAAATAGGTCCAACAATAGTGGATCATAGTGAAGAGCCCAAACTTCCATCGCCTTAGACAGTTGCCAAAATAAAAGAAGCCCAGAGGGTTACTGCTACTGTCATAACCTGCTCAATATTTTTTTTCCCACTTCTACACTCCGAATAGGCACTGCATTTTAAAGTCCCAAATTAATGACTAAGCAAATTCCTATCATATACATTTTTTTAATTGAAATTTTGGTCCATTTTATTTTTTACTTTTTTGATCCCCTCCAATGTCGATTTGAGTTACAACAGTTTGCATTCTTCAGAAAAAAAAGGTCAGACTTATGATTTTATATTGTACCCTGGCTTTTCTCCTTTACATACACGCAAAGGCCAGTGAAGTGTGATCCAAATAAAAATGGAAAAAAGGGAGTGAGGGTTTGGTCCTACTCATTCAGTTGTCTGCACATCAAAAGGGTAGAACAGCATATACTGATGGGGCAATAGCTGCTGCCCCGATAGAAAACCCGACTGGAAGTGTTCTAGTTCAAAAGACCCATTTAAAACAAGCAAACTGAAAAAAAAAAAAAGACTGCTCTGATCACACAGAGCAGCCTTTCTAAAATCGAACCGTCAGTCCCTGCGACGCACACGAGTGCCGCGCAGGGGCCGACAGACACACCAGGACCCAGAAACGGCCATGAGGTAGAACGTGCTGGTGATGGGTGGGTTTGAGGTGAAACCCACACTCCCCCCCCCCCCCCCCCCCCCCGATTTGTAGCAAATGAGAGGGTGCTTCGAGGAAACGCAATTTCTTTTTTTGAAGGCTGCATAAAATCGGCCAGAAAGTAATTTTAAAAAAAAAAGTTCCTTTGGTTAGGCGACCTACAAAATAAAATACAGAACCACTGAAAAGTGAGCGTCTCCCCCCCAGCACAAAAAGGCAAACTTTAAAACATTGAACAAATGGTGCAGCAATATACCTTGCTCCCCCATTGTTGAGGGACCATTTTTTTACAATATCATTTGACTATCCAAAATACTTTATTTATTTAGCTTTATTCAACTAATTAGTCGTATAGCAACATTTAACAAGAATTTGGGCCCAAAAATATAATACATTCATTATATTAAAAAAAAAGTTTTAAAGCAGCAACACGGATTCCAAAATGGTGGCCCTGCAGCGAGGACGTGAGCGTGGGGTGCTGCGTCCCTGTGGAGGCCAGCCATATTAGGCAGGGCTTGTAGTCCGTTCACAGAGGCTTCGTTGTACTGCCGTTTCATTCAGCACAGATCCTTGAGCCAATGGAGACGTGCGACGTCCGCGTTCACCCCCGGAGAAAGAAGACATTGCAGGGAGTGAATGCAGCATGTACAGAGCAATTTACAAGGCATCACTGGGGCCGAACAGCGGCATCACTGAGGCATGGAACCATCCCCCTGGGGCAGCGATCAATCCCGTGGAGCAACCGCAAACCGTGGGGAGCCGACAGCAACGCAGAGAGGAGTCCACAGAGCAGTGCACATCAGGACACAGTGGTGTAGACAGGCCCCGACACACCGGGAGGTCCCGAGAAGCCGACATAGCAGCAGGGGAGTCATGACGCGGACCACTGCGGGGCGCAGAAAGCAAACCGGAGCCTCGGAGGAGCCTCACCCCAGGCCATCCACGTGTAGTCACCGACTGGTAAGCGCAAGGGGCGGGTGCGGTCTGGAGACACACTGCAAGGAGCACAAAGGGCCTATGGAACCAGCCTGGAACGGGCAGAGAGAGAGAGTGCGGAGCCCTTGCTGGTGTAACAAGCAAAGGTCCTGATATATTACTAAAGGACAAGCGAGTAAGACGCCATACCACAGGATCCACACCACTCAGATCTGCACACCTCTGGGCAGGGTACCCGTCAAGCAAGAGGTGGAAAGGGGGTAGCTGGGACAGGCAGAGGGGGGGGGGGGGGGCCTTGCTCGAAGCCAAGGAAAATATCAGTGAATACAGCTTCACAGGCACCAACCAGATGGTCAAAAGAAAAATAGCCACAACGGTGCATGGGGTGAAAACCCAGCACTGAAAAAACAATAGGAGGGAAATCAGGTATAAATGAAGATAGCGGGGTGGGGGGGGGGGGTAAACCGGACGTATATGGACCTTCAACAAAAGAGGCCCCCACGCTAGTATAGGTTGTAGACACACAATTCACTGGATACTGTTGGGATTCTCACACTTATGAGAACAGTGCAAGTCTAGAGAACAGAAGTTCTAGGAAAATACAACCTGACTTCATCAGGAATTCTGTCAAAAGAAACACATTTTAATATAAATAGTAATTGCATAAAAGCACATAAAAACTAGCATACAAAACTGACAAAAGTGACAAGTGCTTCAGAGACAGTGCTAAGTGTTCATCAAAACAACTGGTATAGAGCAACATTCGCAATTAATCTGTATCTCTTCTCTGAGATACTCTGATAGCATCAAGTGTACAAGTGAACATGTAAACAGTTTTAGATATTTGTAACCTTGGTTCTTCACTAAACATTAAACCACACAATATGTAAATTCAGAGACCATCATTATGTAGTGTCTCTGGTTATGATGCCTAGGTCAACATATACCGAAAGTGCATCAAGGTTGGTTAGTACTAGTTTAGGTACTGCTCAGTTGTATCTATGAAAACCCAACATGTTTCGTTCCTTCCATATTTCAAACTAGTAATAGGAACTTCTTCAGGGAAATTTGAGCAAGGGCCACAGGGCACCCTCAGCCCAACTTGTGGTGGTATCAAGTAAACACTTGAAAAGTTAAGTTGACATAATGGTACGAGGTCTTGGATGGTTTATCCCATTAGGCACTTAAATGAAGTACCAGGCCCACTTTGTGTAGAAAACAAAGTAGTAGATCAAGTGTCAACCGTCTCAGTGTCGGCTAAGCATCCTTGGTAACTGTACTGTATTTCTAAGTCGCAGTTCAAAAAGACAGAAACCTGGACTCGTGTCACAAGTTTTAATAGGCATGTTTTTGTTATAGCAATAGAGATGGTTTGCGAGAGACATGAAATCGGCAGGTTGGCAGATCAATCTACTGGTGATTAATCTCGGCGAGCGCTTGCTCAGTGAAACTGCTCGTTGTCCTCCCTCTGTGGTTGTGCGGAGAAAAAACCCAGCAGCCAACTACCAGCGGAGGAATTTAGCTTGCAGGAGTGCCAAAGTTGAGGAGTACCAAAGTTGAGGAGTGCCAAAGTTGAGGAGTGCCAAAGTTGAGGAGTGCCAAAGTTGAGGAGTGCCAAAGTTGAGGAGTGCCAAAGTTGAGGAGTGCCAAAGTTGAGGAGTGCCAAAGTTGAGGAGTGTTAGGCGGAAACCTGTGCAGTTCCCTTAGGGACCACTGCAAAAGATTTAAGACTACAGGTGTTTGGCAGTAAACCCACTTGGTAGCAGTCTGTACCACACAGATTCACTTGATAGCTGTGGCTGAGCAGTCAGACTTCCCTCAAGAAGAGTTAGGCAGTATGCAGAGTATACACAATAGGTACAGAGACACAGTAGCACAAACAAACACTGACCAGAGCTTTGGTGTAGAAGTATATAATTATTTAAAAACACACTTGTAATTTACACTAGCAAAAACGAGGTGAGTAAATTCAGCACACAGTCACTATCATATATATATATACACAACCCTATTCACTTATTAAACAAGTCTTAGTGAGAAACACCACTTATTTTCAGACAGAGGTGAGCGCTTAACATAAGATGACACTCTAATAAGTTGTAAAGAAAGGCAGGAAAAAGGCAGGGTTAAGGAAGCACACAAGTTTCAATACTTTTACAAAGAACCACAGTAAGGCAGGATAGGCAGAGTTCTACTGGAGAGCAAGGAAGTCAATTGCAGGGCCCACTCTTGGAGAGAGCACACAGAAGGGGTCCAGGTTCACACAGTGGGGTTATGCCCAAAGCGTCTTGTAGATAGTTCGTAAAAAAAGGATGAGATTAAAGTCAGGCAAAGTTAGCTAGGTTGTCCCAGGCCAGCCCAGGTTAGAAAGTCAAGGCTTTACTGTCACCTAAACGATCTGTCGCAAGGGAAGCCAGGCACGGGCAAGGTGGCCACGAGATGCTCCAGGAAGGTGAAAAGAAGGCAAAACTGGTTATCCCCACCAGTCAAAGGAAGAAGACTCTCCGGACTGGAGATCTCCTCTGTCGTCGGGAAAAATGGTGAGACGGTTCAGCAGAGCTCCACCGGTGGTGTCGTCGTTGCAGGTCGGCTCAGCTTCTCCCTCCTCGGATTCTTAGGTCCTGTGGCGACTTCTGACTTTCCAGTCCCCAAAGCCCTGCTTTTATGCAGCACACCCCCATTCACTCAGCCTAGCTGTCAATCAAACATGCTAAGTGGTGAGCCCACTTGGGCCAATCAAACAAGAGTGCGACTTGAGTTACCAAGGTAACTCAGTCCAGGGTGCCTAAACCCCCTCCGATACCCCCTGTGGTACCCAGACAGAGTGGCACCACTTTTGGAGGCTTCTGTGGAGAAGCCCGCCAAAAGGTGGAACAAAGGGCTCAACTTGGGTTGGAGTCACAGAAGAGAACACAAACGCCATTTTAGAATCGAGTTCTGGCAAAAAAATACCAACCGGTGAATTAATATTAAATAAATAAACCGGCGGTATGTTCGAGGCTATAAGAATTAAATAATTAAAGTTGGTAGCCTAGAACAATGGGAAAATCCCATAGAGATATATTTGCGGTCGAATATAAAAAAAATAGTATCCTTTGCCACCAGCCAAAATTCGATCAGGGGGGGCAGAGACATGCCCATCGAACAACAGACCCCGGGGCAATTGAATTGCCCCGATCAGTACGTCCACAATATGATGGTTTGTACTGGTTTCTGTTCATAATTTGGGACTAGCAAAGCCAATGGTGACTTCACATGCCCTGGGAGACAGTAGTCAGTCCCAGGGTATGGAGTCTATGTTGGGGGGTCGCTACGACACCCCTGGGTTACGGCACGGAGGGTGCTGTGTAACCCACATCAAAAAAAAAAAAAAAAACACAGGAGACCCTATGGAGTAAAAGACCCCATAGCCCATAAAACACATGGAAAGTTGAAGGAACACCTCAAATCATGTCTAAGAGTGGGAGCAAAAGAATCTCACTCTTAGCAGGAGAGAAAAAAATAAACCCCAAAAATCCAGCAAAGCTGCTGGGGGACTCACTATGTTTAGGAAATTAGCCTTACAGAGAATTCTCCCTAACAAGGAGTACCAAAGTTGAGGAGGAGTACCAAAGTTGAGGAGGAGTACCAAAGTTGAGGAGGAGTACCAAAGTTGAGGAGGAGTACCAAAGTTGAGGAGGAGTACCAAAGTTGAGGAGTACCACCAAAGTTGAGGAGTTCTCAGGGGGAGTGGCGTGAATCCAGACGAGCTACCTCCAGAAAGGTAGGCCCAGGGAGCTGAGCCTATAGTGTACAAGTGGGAATAGGTCCAATGCCAGGCAATAAGGAGAAGGGTACTACCAGCAAACTATCGCAATCCGCAGCGGCCCAGGACAGTCCTATCCAGTGCTGTTGGGCGGGAGAAGTAGAGTCCCCGAATCAGCAAAACTCCCACCAGGCACCCCCTTGCCAACCAGACAGATGAGTTGCATGCCCTCCACTGGGGCTGCATTCAAGTCGGACATTGAGGCTTGTTTTCAAGTACTCCAGGAAAAACTTACTACATACTAGCAGGGGTCTACTGCAATATAGAGCTACAATGCAAGGACTTACAGGTCCCACAGATCGAACATCCGCATTCGAAATCTGCCCCAGGTGGTGGGGAGCACGGAACTGAAGGAAACGGTCTTGCAAATCGTGAAGAAGGCTCGGCGGATATCCCTGTCAACAGGATTCACAGAACCGGACCCAAAAGGCAAGAACCAGGCATGCGACCCAGAGAAGTACTGGTGGCTCTGGCAAGATTCGCCCATTCTATGGGCCGCTAGCCTAGCAGAGCCAATTATGTACAACAGGGGCAGTCATACAACTGTCTCAGGACTTGGCCCAGGCGACCCTCCAGAAGCGCAGAGTTATAAACCCAGTGATAAAAATGCTACAAGCCAAGCGTGTCAAATATAAGTGGACCTTTCCATTTGGCCTACTCAACCAGTGGGAGGTACGACAGCACAGAATCATTACGAGGGAGGAGGGTATCCACCTACTGACCATCGAGGAGGAGGGCTGCCAAAGGCGAAAGAGGGGTTTGCCCCCCCCCCCTACCTGCCCAAATCCTAGGAATGGTCGCAAACAAGAAGGAACCGCAGAAGCAACCAGCGGCAGGTCCGCACCCCCAGGACATTCAGGAGAAAGGCAAGCAGAGCATGCTACCTAAATGAGAGCGTACACTAAAGGGGACAAGAATTCAAAGCAGAGAACCAACAAGTACATAACTCTGGCCCTTCAGGGGGCAGAGGCCCACCTATTGTCGGCCAGATTGGAATCGCACTTGGGGCTTTGGCATACGAGCGGCAGCCATGGGTGGTTGGCCCAGGGATGTTGTAGGAATTGCAGCTCGCACCATGAGGGGAGGGAGGGGGTACAGGAGGGGCAGGAAAGAGGTTTGGGGGATGCAGCATGGGAATGGGAGCAAATCGCAAATACAGACATTTCAAAGTAAGCAGCTAAGGAGGACAGGACACAGATTCACATGGTCAAGCTACTAACACTTAACGCTTGGGGACTAAACACCCGGGGAAAAGAAAAGAAAAATGGGAAAATCTCCTATCGCACCATATGCCGGACATAGTGGCATTGCAGGAAACTCATACTAGGCAGGTGGACAGGTATACATTCTAGCTAAGGCATTGTCCTCAGCTGCAGTAATCTAATGCCACAGGGAAGATAGCAGGGGTTCTTATAGCCATAAAACAAGGTCCAACAGGACAAATACTGAACACACGGGTGGATAAGGAGGAAGGTTCCTGTTCCTTAATATTCAAATTAATGGAGTGACTCCAACGTTGGCGTCCATATATGCCCCCAACTCAGGCCAAGATGGCTTCTTAGGATCAGTATATCGAACCTGGAAACATTCAGCAGGGGTGAGACGACAGTAATGGGGGACTTTAACTTAGTGTGGCACCACCAGAAAGACAGAAGCAATAAAAACAGATTTGGACACACTTTGCCATCGCCCTCCCTCAAGACAGGAATGGAACACCTGGCTCTGAAAGATATCTGGACATCTCTCTGGGGGAGGAGGTTGGGTTTACCTTTTATTCTCTCTGGGGGAGGAGGTTGGGTTTACCTTTTATTCTCAAGTGCACCGTTCCTTTTTGCTAATCGATTATTTTTGGGCATCCACTACTCTATTGGGCAAGATAACACAAGTAGACCTCGACACAATAGCTTTATCGGACTATGCTCTACTCACATTGACAGTACGTCTCCAGCAGGGTAAGAGGGGCATTTGGAACTGAGGATTCCCCAATGCGCTATTGATGGACCCAATCATGTGGGAGGAGATGGGAGCCAATTTGACCCCATGGGTTCCGAGAATATTGTGTGGGAAGCCTTCAAGGCAAATCTCAGGGGAGAAGCTATAGCCCTTAAAGCTCAGCAGAAAAAACAGAGCCCTGGAAACTGAGCTAGAGCTGGAGCTAGAGAGCATTTTTCAGAAGATGGTCTCGGATTCTAGCACAAAGTTACAGAGGGCAATCAGGAATGCAAGGGAAAAACTTGACTTCAGATGAAAAAAGCAGAGTGCGACCTTTACTTAAAACAAAAACTTTACGTGAAGGCTAATAAGGTTGACAGATTGCTGGCCAGAGAACTCAACGGACGGCCGCACAAACAATACAGGGGATAGTATGTCCACAGGGAGTGAAAGTAACCACCACCCCAGAAATCACAGAACAGTTTGTTGATTTCATTTCTGCGTTATATAGGGGAGACTGCACGGATCACGCTAAACAAAAAGGCATATCTGCAGTCGCTTCTGCTTCCCAGGATCTCCCCAGAATACCGAGAAATGCTGGAAGCAGATATCACATTAGAAGAGGTGACCCATGTCATTAGAAACCTCCCACTGAATAAGTCCCCAGGTCCAAATGGGTACCCAGACGCATTTTATAGGGCATTCAAACAAACACTTGTGTCCAAATTAGTCCACCTATTTAACTTCTTCGGTAAGAGCGGCCAAATAACCAAGACGATAGAGGAAGCGAAAATAATATTCCCTAAGCCGGCCAAACATCCGACACAATGTGGATCGTACCGACCCATTGCCATCATAAACGTAGAAGCAAAGATATATTCTAAGATATTGGCAAATAGATTAGAGGCCCTCCTTCCAAAAATAATTCATCCGGATCAGCCCAGGCAAAGGCAGACACATTACAATATTCAGAGAGCTTGCCATCTTGTTGAAAAGGTTTTGCGGAAGGGGTCCCCGACATACTTCTCTTGTTGGACGCGGAAACAAGCCTTCGATAGAGTTTGGTCTTTCCTACTTATGAACATGGAAGAGATGGGGTTCGGGCAAGCTTTCCTGAATTAAATCCAGGCAAATTATCACAGCCCTGTAGTCAGACTTCTAGGTCAAATTTCCCAGCCAATTCTACTTCAGAGGGGCACCAAACAAGGATTCCCCCTCTCCCCGTTATTATACGTGATACATCTGGAACCCTTTCTAATTAGATATCGAGCCAGACTATCTGGGGGATCCCTTTCGCCAAGGAAGGGCAGACAGTAATGGTTATGTTATGCCAATGAGATGCTCCTGACTCTGCCGGATTCAGAGTTTTCTCTAAAGGGGGTGATCTGCAATATGGAAGACTTCGGTGAAGTGGTGGGACTAAAAGTCATTGCGTTAAAGTCCGAAATCCTGAACCTGTTTCTGGCAGGGGTCCACAGTTCAGATGGGCATTAAGCTACTGGGGGGTCACAATAACAGACACTAGAGGGGCTATACAGGGCGAACTATCAACCTCTTCTGACGCAACTTCAACAGCAACTACTCAAATGGGGCCCCTTATCGGTTTCCTGGTTGGGGCGGATGTGATTAAAATGGTGGTTCTCCCTAAGATTTTGTATTTCTTTCCAGCCCTCCCAATCCCAGTCCTCCCCCTCCCCAAAACCCCCGACATTCTTCAGGGTGCTGAACAAAATGATCACGCAATGCATCTGGAACAACAAAGTCTCCCCACATAGCTAGGAAGGAGGGGTCGACAAAGGTGGCCTAGGACGGCTGAATTTCTGAATCTACTACTGGGCGGCCCAAATCAGAGGGCTCAGAGATTGGTGCGTGGAGGGCTCGGCAAAGTGGAGGGTGCAGATGGACAGGGCAGTGGTTGGGGACTCACTGGCTTCACAAAACAGGCCGCCCACCCAATATGCACTACTGTGAAATCGCAAAACTGGTGGAGGATATATGGGACAGAGTGGTCAGGCACCAACAGATATCCTCCTTTCCATCCACCTTCATGCCACTATTTGGCAACCCCCAATTTTCCCCTGGGCTAGAAAGGGTTATTTTTCTCTATTGGGTGCTTCAGGGGGAGGACATTAAACCCTTGACCCAATGCAAGAGCAAACTGGGGTTGATAGCAGGCGATCTGCTGCAATACTACCAACTCTCACATTGGCTCCTAGATCCGTAAAACCGAGCGGCAGCAACTAGACCTCTGGTAGCACCTCAGATGTCTTTGGCGACTACCTCAGGAGATAAGCACCCAATCTCCACCCTCTGCAAGCGTGTGGCAGATGCAGAAAGGGACTCTGGACTAAAGTACAAGGTCAAAGAGGAAAAAACACTGGGCGAACCCATCCCAGATGCAGACTGTTAGCACCTGTGAATAGATCTCCTTAAACTAGCACAAGCCATAAAAAAATCAGAGTTCTGGTATAAACGTATGACTCAATGGCACTATACACCACAGTGTTTGCACTGTCGGGAGGGGGGTGGGGCGGGGGGGGGGGGGGCAGAGGGTGCTCAGGCAATTGGCTACGTATCTGATGAGCTATCCAGAGATTGGGGGTATTTTGGAAGACAATAAATGGCAATATTCAAAAGATGTTGGGGATCCACAACACTGAAGGTCCCAAAGAAAGCCTACTGTGCATGGGTGAGCAGAATGACCAAGCGCGGACGAAGAATTGACGGGAGGCGTACCTTATTCAAAGTCTTGCGGCACTGCTGGTCATAGCACAGAAGTGGAAAACCAAAGATATCCCTCACGAACACGATTGGCTACTGAAAGATTCAAACTTTGTCGCTCTGGAATGGATTACATACTCCATACAGGGAAAGCAGTCAAGGTTCTCGGGCGAGGGGGCGTGGCTACGAGGCCATGAGCTAGGCAGCAGAATTCGCCGACTCCCGTGACCTGACACAGATCCGTGCCGTAATAGCCTGGAAATATATGGCTCCAGCAGAAGCAAACAATTATGGGTCCATGAAGGTGCCGTGCACATTCAGAGTGAACAGTAGTGTGAAAAAAGGACTCCTGCAAGAAGTTATGGGCATGATGACGGAAGACCAGCACTACAGCGAACAAAAAGATGGCGCCGTTGATCAGCCCAAACAAAGCTTAATGCTGCAGAGGTGCCCCTGCGTACGAGAGCGGTGAAGGAATATTGAACAGGCAAGCGCGGCGGAACGCGCAGAGCAGCGAGCATGGTGACCCGACACATTGTAGCAGCCTGCAGACGCTGCTTGGGCAATGACTGCACACACATTCTAACAGTTGGAGTGACCTAGCACAAGAAGAAGTACGCGAGGAAAACAGCTGATGCCGGGAGGCACTTGACATGCCGCAAGGAGGGGCATGGAATAAACCGAGCGGGATTCCCTTATCGATGGCCTCTCATACATAAACAGAGGTTAATAGACTGAATTCATTGAGAGACGAGTGGCGGTACACAAGATCAAAAGATCCAGGAGGATCTGGGGATAACATGGCATTCCCCATCTTGTGACCACTTGAAGGGGACTGAAAGACACACGGAAGCCACGCTGTGCAGTCGGCTTGAACGCTGACACGTATAGCTCTTGGCACACAGGGAAGTGGGGGGGCTGAGTAGGAGGTTGAGAGACACAGAGACCCCAGAGAGAGCAAGACGAGACTCCTGATCCACAGGTGAGCGGAGAGATCACATTACTACATAACACAGGAAGACTGATGAGCACGAGTTGTCAAGTGATGCAGGTGTGAAGGGAACAACACCTGGAAGACAGGATACGAGGATGACACAGTGGGGGACGAGGCTCCTGACTTGGGGGAAAGTGACCAGGAGCGACGACCCCTGCCTCAAATACAGGGTCACATGTGGCCCCGCAGCAAGGCATCGGCTCAGAAAGGGTGCCCCGAAGCAACAGCAGCCGGAGCTGCCAACAACAGACCCCCAGCAGAGAGCTAACAGAGGCCCAGTGAGAGAAGACACCCCCCCCCAGAGGAACACGCGAGACCGAGGTGGCCTACACCATGTGTATGGGGTGGAGTGGCATTCCAACCGAGAGGCCACCAGGTCTGGTCTTACGTAAGAGCGCGCAGGGAGGGTAGGAATGGCAAATTGATCAGAACGGACCATTGGTGAGGTTATTAACAGCAACGCAGGTGAATAAGGGACCTGCGAAGACAGCCAGGGGAGCACCAGGAGGGGGAAGAGGAGACGGGGTACTGGACAAGTGGCGATCACACAGTCCAGACGCCAGAAGGCCTGACACTGAAGATTGGGGTTTGGCACCGCCTGGAGCAGAAATGGAGACCAAAGGAGTCAAACCAAAAGGGAAACAGGCAACGATGGAGGATTTCACCAAAGCATCCCCAGGTGGCGAGGCCCAAGAAATTAGAAGCACAAGGAGAGACGGCCCACTCTCAAAGTGATCAGCATATCCTAGACGCCATAGTGTAACTCAGTCGTAGGAAAGCAAAATCGAAACGGCCATGGCAGAACAGAGTACTTCACTTGAAGCGAAAATCGACACAGTCAGCATAGATGTCAATCTCCTGCGACAAGATGTCAGGAAGCTGGCGGAGCGCACAAGTGGGCTGGAAGTGGACGTGAAAACCAATATGAACGTCTGGACAGCGAATGCCGAGGGGGCTGCTATCCTGCAGCAACAAGTGCGCAACCTGGAAAACAGGGCTGAAGAAGCAGAAGGGCGGGCACAAATAAATAACATTTGCACTGTGGGACTTCCAGAGGGAGAGGAGGGCTCGGACCCGACCAACTATGTGGAGAATATGCTGCTGCAGGAGATGAGCAGAGAAGCACTCACCCGGGATTTGTGGTGGAGAGAGCACACAGAGCTCCGACTAGGCGGCCACATCCAGGGGCTCCTCCTAGACCGGCAATTGCAAAAATATTAAACTACAAAGACAGAGAGAAGATCCTGGAGCATTTCCACAAAGGGGGGACCATAAGCAGAGGAACAGCGATGATCACGGCATACCCAGACTACACCTTTTTGGTGCAACGACAACGATTGAACTATGTCTATTAAGAGGAGACTGCACGAAGCCGGATACAAATACATGCTGCTCTACCCAGCGAAGCTAAAGGTGATACACACTGGTAAAGCCCATTTCTTTGATACCCCGGAGGAAGTGGCGACATGGCTAGACTAGCAGAATTACCCAGCCGAAACAGCGGATCAGACGGGGGACAGAATGGGGAAGTGAATGAAGATTCCGCAGAGAAGTAGTATGACTGGAGTAGTGGAAGGGGACGGGGGGGAGGAATTGTTTTCGTAACATGGACTAGATTGTAGTGTGTTACGTGAGGAGCTTAAGAGTGAATGGTAAATAAGTTGAGCCTAACGTTGCCTAGAAGGTTAATAGGGAGTTAACGAAAGAATGTAGTTAATTTAGTTGATACTGCTAGGTCGGTATCCCCCCCCGCTGAGATCAATTTGCCTAGGCTTGGAGAAGCCGATAGGGAGAATTTAGAGGCCCCACTCACGCTAGAGGAGCTGGAGCGCATGATCCGGACACTACCCACTATCAAGGGCCCAGGGGCGGACGGTCTCCCAAGCGAGTTCTATAAAACATATAAGGCAGATGTACTTCCACCAATGTTAGCCATGCTAAACGAGGCGTTTGACAAGGGTAGGCTGCCAGAGACCCTTAGGGAAGCGTTTATTCTGCTCCTCAAGCCGAATAAGATGAGAACGGACTGCGGATCTTACAGACCGCTCTCCATGCTCAACCAGGATAGCAAGATACTCACTGCAGTGATGGCGAATAGATTGAGGCCAGTAATAAATAAACATATGCATTCTGATCAGACAGGGTATGTCCCGCGCAGGTGTATCTCCAACAATCTCAGGAGGCTTCATCATGTCATATACCGGACAGAGGGGAGCCCCTAAGTGGTAGCGATAGTCTCGCTAGACGCAGTGAAAGCCTTTGACTCGGTGAAATGGCCTTGGCTGATAGCTGTTCTGAAGGGATATGCGATGGGACCAATGTGCTTGAAGTGGGCTCAGTTGCTGTAGAGTGAGCCGGTGGCTCAAGTCCAAACAGGACCGATCACTTCAGAACGATGGTCCCTGAGCAGAAGCACCAGGCAGGGGTGCCCTTGGTCCCTGATGCCCTTTATCTTGCCACTGGAACCTCTGGCGATATATATGAGGCAACAATATGGCGAGGTGGGAATCAGCACGAAAGGGGGACAGCATCTGATATCATTATACGCAGATGACATGTTGCTATATTTGAAATATAGCGAGGAAAACCTACAATACATTTTAGAGGTGATGGAACGATAGGAGATACTCTCTGGCATAACAATTAACCCTAAAAAGTCTCCCATATTCCCCCTAGGCAAATATGGGGGAATACCACAAAACGAACTACCAGTGTTACAGGTATGATGGACAACTGATACTTTTAGGTACCTAGGGGGGGTGGGGGAGGGGGAGAATATATAATCACAAAGTCGAGGATGAACATAAACATAATACGGAGAAAGAAAAAAAAACGGAAAAATAAATGAATCGAACGTAGCATGCTATTCTGGGCCCGGTTACCTTTAACTATGATGGGCAGAGCGGCACTACTGAAGATGATAGTACTACTCAGGTTACTGCACTATTTTGCGAATGTTCCCTACACGATACCGGAGCGATCTTCACCAAGGTACAGAGTATATGCAGGGGGTTAATTTGGCACAATTCCAGGAATAGAATAGCATTGTGGAAATTGCAAAACCTGTACTAGCAAGGAGTGATTAGACTGCCTAATTTCTAGGTGTACTACCTGGCTGGCCAGCTTCAATACGTGGCAAGATGCTTATCTGAGGACCCCACACCAGAGTCTAAATTGTTGAGGGTGGAGTGTACACCTTCTTTTTTGAATGAATGGATGTGGGTGACAGAAACTCAGAAGGGAAGAAGGTCCACACTACTAGACCTGGGGAGGAAGATATGGCGTAGAGCCTGCCGAGTAATGGGGAGCCCATTTCCCTGCTCCCCACAGGTACCACTAGTGGCATAAACAGGGTGGATAAGCAATTGAGGACTATCAGAGAACACTGGGAACCAGTAGGAGTAACAACCATTGGAGATGTGTGGCAAGAAAGGGAGCAAATAGAATTAGATACACAGAGAGGACATGGCTCTACATGGTGGACAATATTTTACATACGCTAGGCTGGTAACATTTTTAAAGAGGAAGTGGTCGGAGGCGGAGCTGACCCAGCAACCTGATGCCGTCATAGAAACATTTCAGGCCGTGTCTGATGGAGGCCATGAGGTCTCCGGAATCTATGAACTAATGATGGCTAAAGTTGGGAAGGAGGAGGTCCAGATGAGGCGAGACTGGGAGGAAGAAGGCGGGGAAACGATAGGAGACAAGCTACGGGTCAGAATGCAAGGATACCATACGAAAGTGTCAAGCAATGTGAGACTGCAACAGGTTCAGTTATATGTTACCCATAGGGCATATATGACCCCAAAGAAGAATGCCAGGTTTACAAACGCCAGAACACAGACATGTCCGAAATGTGGAGAGGTTGATACAGGGATGGTACATATGTTTTGGGCATGCCCTGAAATAGCGTGATATTGGAAAGAAGTAGCATACCTCTTAGCAGGTAATGGAATAAACTTGGATGTGGACTCTGTGGGCATGCATGGTGGGTTAGTTCCAGAGACCGCGCAAACTCAAACATGTGAGCAAACAAAAGCCTGGCGTATATTCTAGCTCAACGCAGGAGAGCGATGAGCTGGAAGGCAAGCAATGGACCGAATGTAGAGGCCTGGTGGCGGGATCTCCTGAAATGGGCGGATGCTGAAACAGTGGTGTGGTGAGAAGCGGTGGACAGAGCGTGGGGGCAGGGGGAGAGGAAGCGAGTACACCAACAGCCTGGCTACATTTGGTCACCTCATTGTCGGGGTCTGTGCAAGACGAACTCAAGAGGATAGCTCCTCGGAAAGTGAGGAAAGCATGACACCCATGAGTTAGGAAGGGAAGGCTGTAGAATTGCGAGGCCCGAAGGGGAGGGAAGCTGGGGAGGAGGGAAATGTTGGGGAACTGTATTTGTGCACAGTGTTTTGGTGTAATGTATGTTGATTAAATGGAAACCAATACATTTTTTAAAAAAAGGTTCGAGCGAAGTCAGCGCTTGCCTTTCTGAAAGATCATTTCAGGGAACCATATTGCCCTCAAAAACTCTGTATCCTAGGTATTGAGTGACTGTAGTTGGTCATCGGACCATCCTGAACTTGGAGGGGAGAGTGGCGGGGGTTAGAGTTAATATTGATCCATGTTTAAAAAGAAAGGCAGCAACACTTTTTAAAACAAATAGAAAAAAAACATAAAATATGCTGCATCCAACACAGATAAGAAATCATCAGATTTGTTGCTAGTCTGACGGTTTAAACTTGACGCACCTCAAGTAATTAACGAATGTATACAAATGTAAGATTAGAAAACGTACATTTAAAAACCATCTAATACAATACATAAGTTTGATATATTTAAAAAAATGCCCAAAATGATAGCCCTATTGTTGCTCCCCAAATGTCTATTAGCGATGCTCAGTTACAGGGATTACATCATTGATCACTGCCCAAATACTGATAGGACTAGCACTTTGTCTTGTGTTTGTAACATTTTGTTACAGATAATGGGGATGTGCTCTTTTGGGATGTACTAAGGATAGCATATTTGCAACAGTATTCCTCCTAATTAACCATGCTCTAAATTTAAAAGCAGACAATACATAGGTGATTCATCACTGTTGGTTGATTTGTAAACCACAATTGCATCGGATAATTGTGGTACACCAGATGGTAGCAAAATAGGTTAAGTATGCCCGCCTCAGGTGCCTGTAAATTGGGCAGAGAAACAAGAAATGCCCCTCAACCTCCTTGTGTTTCGCGCACACCAAGCAGATATCGTTCTCTTATTTTATATTCGAATATTCGAGCTTTGCTGACAGTAATATACTTAAATGGAATCTCAGGTTTAGTGAGCGCGCGTAGTGTGAACTATCTGATGTAAGTATTTCTCCTGTCCACAATCCTGTTTGATAGATGAATATTGATTGACTCGAGTGGGTAGTGTCAGCTAATATTTGTTCCTTTTTTTATATAGTGTGGGGCTTTTTAATCTCCAATTACGAGTTACTTGCAATGCTCACTGTGGAGTGCCAAATCTCTTCTAGGCCCAACTCTAACAATTTCACCTTGACATGTTTGAATCACTACAATAATGTCCTCCCTCGTGTAATAGCAGATCAATCCTTGCTGCTTTATATTTTCCTAGGCAGGGGGCAGGGAGGGGTGCACGATGTCCGCAAACAAACCTAGTACATTAATGGTCTTAGTGCAATGGTGTCAGCAATCTATATGCAACATTTATTTAATGTGGATTGTGGTAGGCTCGACAAGTTTTTGAGAAATGTATTCTCTATTAAAGACGAGCTTGTTATGGCTGATCTGTTGCAGCCTCCTTTGCTTGAATATTGTATATTATGAGGGCTGGCCTGAATGCGCAATTCCCATGAATGTAGACGAATTTGTTAATTATATTACCTGTCCTCTATATGGAGAGTGTTGATGTATCCATCTGTTCAAACCAACGCCCCCTGCACATGAATCGAATACCCAGGTAGGCATAGCTTCTAATCTATTAAATTATTTTCCCATCCAGTTCAAGATATAATTTGTGCCTTTTATATGTTGGATGAAAAATCAAAGACTTTGATTTACTAAAATTGATTCTAAGGCTGTTTAGGTTTCATGAAGGCTGTAAACATTAGAATTGATTTTTAAGACCTAATGGAGTCAGTGAGATAAAAAATGCATTGGCCGCAAACAGTAAAATTAGGATTTTCTCAAAGCCTAAAGTAGGGGCATCCAACTGTGAAATCTAAGTGGGTCAATCAACCTGTTATTAAAAATACAAAATAACGTGGGTGCCAGGAAGCACCCTTCTCTTATAATCCTCTGGGTGTAAAACGGTTCAGTGGTTTCACCCGGAAGGTTCCATTTTACCGACGCAGTGTTGCCATCATAAAAACTGAGTATTGGATTAAGTAATTGAGTGGGTATTTTTATTTCACCCAATGCTTCCCATTGGTTTGATCTGGACATCCCATCAAATGCAGCTTTTAAAAAACAATGAGCACTACATGTAGGTTCATCTTCCTCAGTATTACATATTTTTGTATAATGCTACTTAAACTACGCTGGAAACCAGCCTGAAGGTGGCTTATTACCTGGTTCTCGTTGACCCAACTAGAAAACTGTATCAGTACGTCCCTTGCAAATGTTTTGCCTGCCGCATCGAGTTGCAAAATGGGCCTGTAATTTTCCCAGGTCCTCACATCCACCCTTCTTGTATAGGGGACTATTTTTGCTATTGTCCAAGATTCCAGTACTGAGCAGATTTTCAATACTGCATTAAAAAAACAAATCGAAAAAATACTGAGGCCCAATGTCAGTTCTGACTTGAAGACATCAATTGGTATCCCAGTCAGTGTTCGGGGGAGGGGGGAAGTTTTGGAGGGGGGGCTTCCACCTTTTTGATACTCTGTACGTTTTGATCTCATGATTTACTGTGTGGCTTCCAAATGAGGGTTATGTAGTCCCTAGCCATTACTTGGTCGCCCAAGTTAGTATACATCTTCTTAAAAGTGATTTAGCCATGTCCCTGGTGAAATGCTTACTTGCATAAGGTTACTGCCACATGTGTGCTGCAGTGACTATTTTCCAAAATCCTGCACTATCCTCGTTCGATGGCTTCCATAGGTTCATGCCCCTTCCTACTTGTGTATTCTTAGCTTTTCTGTCAAGATAGCTTTGTAGTGGTCCCTTAGTTTAATTTGCTCTATTCAATAACTTTCAATGTTGTACCCAGTTTATAAGTGAGGTTTTGACCTCGCTGCCACAGACGATCATCCAAAGTAGCAAACAGACATTGAAATGAAAGGAGAGCTCAACTTTGCTTAAGAGATATATTCACTGTGACTTCCAATCCTGGACTATGGAAGACAGCATCTCAAAAACGATAGTGAAAGAGGCCCTCTTAACCTTTGCAAATCAGAAAAATACGTTTGCAAATAGCAGCCATAGTGTAAATATTCTTTTATACAACTATTATGCAAATAACACAACTACAAATCTTAAGTGGGAGTGAGGGGCAGTGATGAACAACTGACGTTAGGGAAGCAATACAGAGATCCAAGGAACCACCCAAAACTGCCCCATTAAATTCCACATTTAGTACTGCTTCACATAAGCAGGAAAGGTCAACTTTAAGACTGTGGTAAGCAGCATGTTAGCTTTCAAAGGCATCACCAAACCCATGTTTTGGTTTTGACTCTAGGGTGCCTTTAACATGTTTGGGAAGGCATTTGTACAAGCTTCTTCCGTGGGGTGCCATGCGATATGGTTCTGTGTCTTTGGAATAAGGGAGCACACAAATAGAAAGATAAATTACATGACAGGCGGGCCTTCAGTCTGCCACTATCCCACTAAATCAGTAACATCTCTGCAAGTACTTAATTCTGCTTGGAGAATCATGCAATTTAAATAAAGATAAATGGACTATGAATACTCAGTAAAAGGGTTAGCTGGTACTTTATACGCACCTTGCGGAGGGCCAATACCACCAGCAACAGGAAACATGAAGCTGAAATTACAAAATAAAATCATTACACAGACGTACAGCCTATTGCAGAGGGTTATTATGATCGTATCTTAAAAGTTAGAAAAATAGTTACATCTCACAAAAATGTTAACCAAGTTTATACTGAGAATAGGAGGTACGCATATTCACCCGTTTTTTTAAGTAGCGTCATACAACCTGGCAAGTATGATACTGTATGGGGACCATTTTCTTTTTGCAGCTTCCCCATCCACTACAATAGGAACCCCAAAACACCTGCAGACTATTTGGTGACCCTGACCAGATTTTTGAGACCGAGGTCTTTTTAAACCTCAGTCTCTGGTTGAACTCATTGCCTTTTGGGGTACTGTTGAGTCCTTAAGGCTACCAGTACATAGGGACCCCGTCCCACAGTTAAGCCTATTATAGCCCTGTGACCTCTCGAATAGAGTAATGCAGAGAAACCTAGTTTCCCCATTTTCGAGGAATGGATATTTTCCCCATACAAAGTGAGTCCACACAAGCTGGGCCTGTGGTGCCTTTATTTTTATCTTTTTGGAAGCACTCCTGTGCACCTCCACTTTTAAAAACATAACAGCAGATTGTCCCATACAGTGCTCATGTCTGGTCATGTTGTTGTAAACCCATTCACAACCCTTTAAAGCAGTCTCCCGCCAGGGTATGGGTAGGATATGGCACCATATGGGCATCTCTTGCAAGCTTTGGCAAGAGGCCAGTAAGTAGCCTGTGTGTGCACGGATCTGATATAGGATAGGAATGGGGCTGCAGACAGTCCCAATACACATTTCAAACCATGTGCACCGTCAAGGCTGTACCTAATCTGGCTGTCCTGGATTGGACAATCGTCGAGATGGAATGTAGCATGTCCCGATGGAACCCTCATCCCCAAGGTGTCAGATATGAGGAGAGACATTCTTCAGTCAACCTATGGAGCAAAGTATATGAAGGTGAAGATTCTGCCGAGGAACGCTTGTATTCTTCTGGGACCGCCATTGGTCAAGCTCTGCAGGTTCAATCAACAGAGAAGTCCTTCAGAAGTGGAACATCCCTTGCTGGAATCTCGTGCAGCCTGGTGCTTTCAATCGTGCAATACATGCTCACCATAGAGCATAGAACCTTGCTGCTATGCTGCTGCCCCCTGCCTAGAAGGTGAGCTTGGGGCAGTGTTAGGCAGAATTATATGCAGTACCCTTTGGGAACACCACACACAATTAAGACTACAAGTGACAGTACAATTTCACCTTTGGTACAAGCCTGTACTACACAGTTAAAGTGGTATCAGTGGCTGAGCAGCCAGGCTCATGTCAAGAGTAAGTGAGCAGTATCAAATAGTTACACAAAGGAGCAATTACTAGGATTCACGCAAACAATGACTCAAGGTTTTCAAGTTAAAGACTATACATTTATTTCACTCTTCAGTTGTATAACATTACACTATTATAAGCAGTTTATAAAAAAAACAAAAAAAAAAAAAACACTCGTAATACACCACACCACATCCCTTAAATTCCAGACAAGTTAAGCTCACAAAAATGAAGTGGGAGCAAAATGGCACCCAAGCAATTTAAAAGGGAGGGAAAGACAAAGTTAACAGAAATTGAATCACACCAACAGGTAAGTACTCAAGGCAATGGAACAAGAGACGATAATGATAAAATCAGATAGAAAAGGCTTAGGGCCAAAGTCAATAGGTCAAAAGTCTTTTGCTCAAGATAATACAGTTCAGGGTAGTTTGCAGTAAAGTTCGTGCCACGGATTCTGGACGAGGTTGTTTGGTAGAAAAGTTAGTTCAAAGAGAAGAGAAGGACGAGCCCTCGGATTGGAGAAAGATTTCAAACATTTTCACCGCGGGTGAACGAAACGAACAACCGGATTTGCACAGTACCTTTAAACAGAGAGGGAGCTGTAGCTGAGGCAGACGTTCCTGGTAGTTCTTGCAGGCTCTCAGTTCCTGAAGCGACTGTCCGACTATCAGAAGTAGGAAGACTGGAGGGTTCTGCACTACCCAGGGAAGAAACCAGCAGCAGAGCACAGCAACGAATAAAAGGTGCGCACCTTGAAACCCAAGCAGGGTCCGACCTTCCGGGCTATCTGGCCCACTGTAGCTCTGTACAGCGAATTCGATCAGAGGAGGGGTCCTGGCTTGCAGTTTGGTCCCACGAGCTCAAGGGAAGAAGTTTCCTGGAGGATTTTCTCTGTCGTCAGATTCTGAAGATTCAGACCTGCAGCAGGGCTTCACTGGGCGGTTCAGTCGTTGTAGGGGTCCTCTTCCGTCAGTTCCTCATTGGTTCTTTTGTTCCAGTGGCGACTCTGCTCTTCCAGTCCCAGAGACCTGCTTTTTATGCTGTTTTCCCCCATTCATACAGCCCGGCTGTCAATCACACAGCAGGGTGGCTGTCCTGGCAAGGACAGTCACCCAGACAATCAAACAGGAGTGTGACTTGGGTTAGCAAGGAAACCCATGGCAGGGGTCCTAAGACCCCTCCCTCACATCCTGCCTATCCAGACTTTCAGGTGCCTTAAGGAGGGCTTCTGTGCAGAAGCCCGCGAAAAGACGGCAAACAAAAGGGACCAGACCTGGTTTGGCGAGCAGAGTAAAACATGAGAAAGACATTTACAAAAAGAAATGGCGAATAAGCGCAGCCGGAACCGTAATAAAACGGTTGGTCAAGCGGGTTTATGTTTGAGGCTAATCTCATAGCCTAAAACAATACCATGGTTATTTAAGATAACCGCGGTATAAAAAATAGGTTAGATACCACTGCCACCAGCCACATCTTAGTGTAAAGGGAGCAAAACAAGGCTCCAAAAGACACAGACAAAAAGAGATAAGTATTAACCTTTTCCAATACTCCATGTAAGATGGGGTGTACTGGTCTGTGGTTAAAGTGACTATTATAAAGTGAATGGCAACTTTATCTTTTCTGGGGGACAGTAGTCAGCCCCAGAAAAATGGAGTCAGTGGGAAGTCTAAAAGACAACCCTGTGTCACTGCACTGAAGGTGCTGTGTAACATGACAAATATGGTGCCCTGGAGTAGGTGAGGCTCCAGTGCCCAAGATCACACAGAAAGTAGAAATACACACAGCAAAACACATGTAAGAGTGGGAAAAAGGCTGCACTTTTACCAGGTGAAAAAAAAAAATAAACCCTAGAAATCCAGCAAAGCTGCTGAGGGTCTCAGTAGGTAAGGGAAATTAGCCATTTATGAGAATTCTCCCTAACAGGGAGCCCGAGTCCCAAGGTCCTAGGTCCTTTCGCCTGCTGCCCTGTGCAGGGTCATTCAACTGCATGTCACACCAGAGATGCCCTGTGGCACCTCCAATGTCATCTGAGACGTCACAGGGGATCTTGATTCAACTACAGCCACAGGCTGGTTGTGATCCATTTTGTTAGGTCACTAAAACTGGAGCTGTCAAACCTAGCTGTGTCCTAATTGTCAAACCAAGAACACTCTGCAATTGCAACCCGCCCCCCCCCACACCTCCTGGACCTCCCAACACCAGAACAAACAATTAGCAGTTTCCTTCAACAGCCCTAACTCATCAGGGGCTGTTGTGTGTCTTGATCAGGGTTCCAGGGGATGTGTCGTTTACCTGTTTTGAGGCCTGAAGTCCTAACCTGAAGCTACCCAGACCTGGCTTTTTGTGGTGGAACCAAAGGCTTAGCACCCTGCCTGGAGTACCCTTGGACTACGGGATAGATAGCTTGCCTACTGGGGAAATGAGACCCATCAAACGAAAACCTATGTACTGCCTCTAGTACCATCTAATGCAGCAAAGGCCCACTGTTTTATTTAGGAGAACTGGGAGTAACCTACCCTTAAATAGCCCAAAACTGGTTGCATAGCTTAAACATTGGTGAACTCTTCTTACGACGGGGTTTGGACTTGTATTGTGTGATGATGTTGCCTTGTGATATTATCAGGGCTGAAATCTTGCAATCGCCACTAGCCATTGTATAGTGATAATAAAGATTCCCCATTCTTGTTAGTATCAAGTCAGTTCTAAAGCTTTTAAAGACACAAAAAGCTAAGAGTTCTGCTGCTCTTATTCCTTCAGGAGCAAAGCAAAATTCAAACAAAAGACATTTCCCTACAACACCTGGTCTCTTCATTAGTTTGATTTGAATTTGTACTACTGAATCTTCTAAGCAACTACTGACAATCTCGGGGATTGGCCTTCAATGACTTCCTGTCCCCAACCGCTCCTCTTCCAACCGTTCCCCTTGCTTTGCGAGCGCATCCGAGAGCCCTAACCTCCAAATTTCAACAAAAATAAAACAGAATTGGAAAAAGCGAACAACAGCCCGACCTGCAACCATGTTCAGAAATTAGAGAGCACGACATTAACTTCAAGATAGCTGGGGTCCATGACGCACAAAATAAATCTCTAAAAGATGGGCACTGAGATTGTGTGTTCCTGATCAACTAGTTTTCCAGCTGCACCTTGAAGCAGTTTGCTTTGTGCACGTTATAACACTCTCATATCAAAGACAGCATCAAAAGAGCAATACATGATTGTACTGTAATAAAAAGGTGAGACTAATAAGGTTCAAAGATGAGGGGAGCTGGGAGATATTTAGCTCCTGCTTGGGGCCTAGAAGTGCTTGGTTAGCTTGCAAACAACAGCCACCAGGAGCTTCTTTTGGCTCCCCAAGCCAACTGATGACAAACACCTATTTGAATTAAATTCGGTGCTTTTGGCACAATCTATAAATAAACTTTAGGAAACATCTAAAGCATAAATGTAAAAACATACGTTTGTACAGACAGGATGCCCGCCCCCCCTACAGATAAAACCTTCCCAAAACCAATCTCAGATCATTCACTGACACTTGGCGCATCCAGCAGCCATTAGAAAAAACATACAACTTCTACTTCCCCCGCACCCTCCCACACCAAACCTACATGCACATAGATCACTCCTTCCTAGAGGGAGAGCTAGAATACCGGCTTATAAACGCACCAAACGCAACAATAGAAGTGATAGGGTGGTCTGACCACGACATGGTTACCATGGATCTAGACCTGGGCCCATGAAGGCAAATTGAAAGAAGGTGGACATGCAACAACACTTTTTAAAGACAAGCTTTTTAGGGAAACGCTAGACGGGGAAGTACAAGACTTCTTCAAGAGAAATGACCATATTGGGGTGGGGGGGAGTCCGCTCGTAACATGGTGTGGGAAGCCGCAAAAGCAACTATTAGAGGGCAACTAATTGCACAAGGAGCCTCGGTTAAAAGATTAAAACTCCTTAGAGAAAACAAAATCAAACTAGACATAAGGTACAAGGAGGCGGCCAGAGGGCGAGATGGGGAAGACACGCCGGAACTCAGGGAGGAAATTAGAAAGCTTAGACAGGAATTAAAGGAAATTTTGCAGGAAAAAGCCCTAACTCACCCAAGGTATGTCAAGCAGAGGTACTTCGAAAAAGGGGATAAAGCGCACACTCTGCTCGCAGCCAGACTCCGAAAACAAAGAGCAGAAAAACCAGTTCTCAAAATTAATTCTCCTACAGGGGCAACCCTGGCTGACCCCACTCACATCACGGTTTGCTTTGCCCAATACTACCAACAGCTATACTCTTCCGATTGTAACCCCTCACTAGGGTCCACCATAGAATTCTTCACTGGCGTCACATTCCCCTGTATTCAACCTGAGAAGCTGAATTCCCCCATAACACTGGAAGTAGTAGATCACGCTATCTCGCACCTTAAAGTGGGATCAGCAACGGGCACAGACGGGTTCACCCCAGCATATTACAAAAGACAGGAGCCCTAGCGCCCTTCCTGACCTTGCAGTACAACGACATCATGGCGACAGAGATAGCCCCACCATCCTTCACCGAAGCCAGGATCATTGTTATTCCTAAGGAGGGCAGAGATAATCGGGAATGCGGCTCATACAGGACAATATCATTGTTAAACGTTGATGCGAAGATCTATGCCAGCATCCTAGCCAACAGACTGAGCAATGCCCTCCCTCTTTTGGTTCACAGTGTCCAGGTAGGGTACGTGAAGGAAAGACAAGGGGCCGACAACGTCCGTAAGACGCTGGACTTAATTGCCTCATTAGACAAGCACGATGTAGACCCCACACTGATCTCAATCGACGCCGATAAGGCCTTCCACTGTGTCGAATGTCGCTTTATGACCCGGGTCCTACAAAAAGCAGGCCACGGTCCAGAATGGGTGCAGGGTGCTCGGGCCCTGTACAACAACACGTGTGCCAGGGTCATAGTCAATGGAGTAGCATCACCCCAGTTCGAACTATCCAGAGGAACCAGCCAAGGGTGTCCCTTATCGCTATTTGTCTTTGTCTTGGTTATGGTGCCCCTTGCCCAGAACATAAGGAGGGACAATCGGATCAAGGGTCTGATGAGAGGCGAGTTTAAACTAGCTTTATTTGCAGGTTATGTACTGGCTCATGTCACTCATCCAGAACAATCCATACCCGCGCTCCTAGAAAGGATAACGGAATACAGAGACCAATCCGGGTTCCGCATAAACTGTAGCAAAACAGTAGCCCCCCTTTCCCCCTCCCCTTCTCGAAGCAGCCCTGCGGCACACTGCCAGCCTGATGAACTGGGGCCTCAAAACCGCACAAGACAGCATACACTACCTGGGGATAACGGTCACCAGGCGACTTAGCGATCTATACCAAGCTAACCACAAACCGCTCTGGGCCAATATCCAACAAGACCTAGAACGCTCGGAGTAATTGAAACTCCTGGGCGGGACGGCTGACCTCCATTAAAATGAATGTCCTGCCACGGCTTCTCTTCCTCTCCCAATACCTCCCCATTGTACTCCCAAATCTCTTCCTCGACATAGTCAAAAAGGCCCTCTTGACCTTCCTCTGGGAAAGAAAAAGGCCTTGAATTTCTTTCAGTACATTTATCCTCACAAAAGAGAAGGGAGGCCTAACATACCCAGACCTTCACGAATACCATAAAGCATCACAGATGCAAATTCTCAGACCATATCTGAGAGTTAAAGGCCAAGCAGTGGGTGTACCTAGAGAACTGTCTCCACGATCACGTTGGGAGAATGGCTGTGGGCTCTCCCCCCAATCCATCCTGAGCAGGTCACGAGAACACCCGGTCTTAAAGGCACTGTTGTCCATATAGAACGCAAATATTTTTAGCATGGCTGGAATCACCTCCTGGTCTTCCCTGCTTAGCTGCATTTGGCCCCCCTTCCCCCACAACCTCCCCATCAGAGACGCGATTATTGACCCCATACGCTTTCAACCACAGTACGAACAAGGGCTGGTTAGGGCAGGCCAGATGTGGAAAAACGGGGCTTTACTAACCAAAGACGAATTAGAGAACGCGCAGCAAGAGCTGGTGACTAGGTCCATCCCATATCTACAGCTAAAAGGGGTCCTGACAGATATGAAATGGAAGGGGCAGTTGCAGCGCCCACTCACACCTTTAAGAGCATACTGAACACGCACCAAGGCACAAGAGGCCTCATAACAAAAATGTATAGAACCCTCCTGGACAGGGATCACCTGTCCCCGCCAAGCACAAAAATAAAAATGGGACGAGGCGCTAGGATGGGAAGAGAACCATGAGGGGTCGGAAGCAATGCATAGAGCGGTATGGAAATCTTCCATCGCAGTGCAATACAAGATGCACAACTGCAGAATTCTAACACAATGGCACTTGACCCCTCAACGCCTGGCCAAAATGTACACAAGCATCTCCCCCTACTGCTGAAGGGGATGCCCCCCAAATATGCACCTACTGTCATCATTGGTGGAGCTGTTCCCACGCACAGGCATATTGGAAGGAAATCCTGGGCTGGATCCACCAGATAGAAGGCATTCATAGAGAGCTCTTTCCCTCTCCTTGTGCTATTTGGGGTGGAGCAAACGGAAGAGCAATATCAAGTCCCCTCCCACGTGCCCAGGAACCTGCTCCTAGCAGCTTGCGTATGCAGGACTATAAAATGGAAAGCGAACGCGCTCCCCACAAAAACAGAATGGCTGCACAAAGCAAAAGAGATCTATAAAATGGAAAGCCTCCCAGCACTACTCATGGAATCTCAGACGCATATCGACACGCAATGGCTCCCCTTTCTAGACTTCGTCAGAGGGGCCAACAATCGGCGCCGACATCTCACAGGGCAGCTATGGGATGCAACAGGCAGAACACCACCTATCAGCACATCCCGGAACCATGACATCCCAGGGCAATCTCGACCCACACTCTAACTCAAAGACTACACACCCTACTCTGCGGCTCTCAGCCTTTTCGCACAAAGAGACAGGACATTCGGCATGGATTAAACCAGATGGACATACACAGCAAACCGATTACTCTGAACGAACTCCCCACACACCTGAGGAGCAAGGACCTGGGGGAGGGCAGAGGGAGGGGGTGCTTAACAGGGTATTTTCTATCTCTACTTAAAATTGTTTGGTTTCTCCAAAAATGTAAACAAATCTTTGTTGATCACACGCGGAGCTGTAAAGTCAAAAGACACTGCAATGTTCATGTATAAAACTCTTGTGGATCACAATAAAATGTACTTTGAAAAAAGAAAATGATACATTTGCATCTTATATGAAAGTTAGATTTGCTGAACACTACCAACTAGCTCTTTGTTCCCAGTGGTAGCTCCTGCTCACTGTTTAATGCTTTAAACCCAGGTGCTGCCTTTAGCTCCTGCTTATCCAATCTTAATTTCGAACCCTGAACTAATACTCTCCTTTGTGCGTTTAATAGAAACAGAATTCCCTTAATATTAACAAGCGTGGAGAATACTAGTGCCTCCAAAGCAAAGTTAAGAGCTAGACAATGCTAACTAAATATTACAATCCTGCATAAATGTGGCAATGCTGCAGCCAATAAATAATCACAAGTGTGTAATACAGGAAAAGACTACTTATCTGCTGAAAGGGCAGCAATGAAAGGGGAGTTGGGGACAAGACATGACGTCATGGAGGAACAAATCATGGGATTGCTCAATGTTTGCTTAATAGTTTAAATGTTTCAAACTGAAAACAAACTGCTGAAAGTGCAGTTAATTGTTTGAATTAGATTTGCTGCTCAAACAAAGCAAAGGAAGTGAAGCATAATACTTCCGTCTGGTTCTTGCCATAGAATTTTACTTTAAACCAAACCCCCCCGATCTGCTTCGTCCAAGCCTTACTGCTCAGCCGTGTTACCAAGAAAGAGGTTAGCTAGCCTTGCATGAAAACTTTGCAATATCACCAAGGCTGACTTCTCCAACATCCCAACTAATTTCTGACCTATCACTACAGTCCCATTCTTATTAAAAATCCTCGACCGTGTAGCTTACCTGCAGATCCAACAATTCCTGGAAACCAACTATCTCTTAGGACTGAGTCAATCTGGGTTTAGACCCGATCATGGAACAGAGATGGCTCTATTGGACTTAAACACAAATGGACCAATTCAAAGACAAAGGAGACCTTTGTATCCTCCTACTAGACCTTTCCGCAGCTTTTGACTTGGTCAACCAGAATATATTATCCCATCATCTCGAAACTGCGGTCCACTTTTCCCCTGCAGCCATCAAATGGATCGAATCTTTTCTTTCCAATCACATGATGAGAGTCTTCTTTACCTCATCAGCAGCCCCACCAGTAACATGCAGCGTACCGCAAGGCTCGTGCGTGTCACCGACGTTGTATAATGCTTTCACAAAGCTCCTATTTGACAAACTAGACAAAATGGGTATTACGTATACAAATTATGCAGATGATACACGAATACTCCTACCCATCACAGGTTGTTATGACACGGACGCCAACAACCTCAACAAAACGTACCTTGCCGCCCAGGCCTGGATGGCTCAAAATTAATTATGCCTCAACAATGACAAGTCTGAGTTCATCTTAATAGGAAATAAATGTTAGTTAAATAACCTTTCAAAACAATACAAATCTTTCAACATTGACGGCAAGATTATCAATGTCGCCAATGAAATAAAAACACTGGCGGTCTATATTGACTCTTCCCTCACCCTAACCAGACAGGTCAATGCCACTGTCTCGTCGGCAGCCTACACGTCTAAACTTATTAGATCCAGTAGACCTTTCCTCTCGACAGATAACAGCATTACCCTAGCAAGAGCATTGATCCTTTCGAGGATAGACTACGGTAATTCTCTATTTGAGGGATCTCAAAAACTCCAAATAGTACAGAATAATGCTATTAGAACTGTATTGAATACACCCGAGAAGGAGCACATTTCATCAACCAGACGAAACATCCATTGGCTTCCGGTCCAAGATAAGATCAAATTTAAAATCCTCACCCTCAATCACAAATGTCTTGCCAACAATGCACCAGCATACCTTGGTAACCAAATTGTCAGAACTCAATCTAATAGACCCACTCGAGCTTCATATGCTAACCTCATCGCTACACCGAGATGTAAGAGACAGAAAGCAGGGTTGGGGGTCTAGCTTCCCAGCAGTAGCAGCCAAACTGTGTAGCACCTTGACACTACAACTAGGAAATGACCCATCCCTCTGGTCATTCCAAAAACGCCTGAAAACAAGACTTTTCAGCCTAGATTCCCAACAATGAGACACTAGGCCCAGGTTAGAGAGTCCTCTCCTAACAAACCGCCCAAATCTCAAAGAAGATTGGTAAGTACACTTCTCAATGTCTGCAACTCCCAGTACCATCTGCCATGAATAATAAATTACTTTAGCGGTAACTAGATACAATATATCTGTCATGCCTGCTTCATATATCAGTATTCTGTAAATGATATGTTGTAGTGTAACTGTACCTGTTGAAGTACTCTCTTTTAACCAATTTCTTAAGGTGCAGCACCTAGGAGCCTCTGGGCTACAAGCGCTTTATAAATGTCAAAATAAATAAATAAATTAGGACCCTACACCAGTAGTAGTTCTTGAAAACCTAACATATGCACTTCATTTTTGCCAATAAACGTAAAAAAATAATAAAGGGTGGTTTTGCATATCGGTGAAGGTCAATATATGTAATTAAGCACGTATTGTGTGTCAAGAGGCTTGGATCTTCCGGTTTCAACAAAGTGCATTTCTGCTGCTATATGAAACTGCAATTGAACCACTGGCAGGCAGACTGGAGACTCTTTACAAGGCTTTAAAAAGGGACATGTGGTGTCATTCTACACAGAAGACTTACCACTCTATAGCAGAGCTCACAATTTGCACTTGCCACTGGCTAGTGAGATAACGCTTGGTAAGAAATGGCATGCTGTGTGTATGTGTAAAGTTGAGGTGGAAAGTAACTTAATGCCTAGGCGCGTTACAAATGCCATATCATATCAATGCCTGGCTAGTAGCTTGCATCGGGAAAATGTGCCCCCTGCTCTATATATGTCTAATTCGCAAAACCTTCCTTTAAGAGTGTTTCTAATTAATGTTAGGGCTTACAAAAATTGGGACAATCATAGGTTTCACATGGGCTTGTTGGTTGGGGCATCATACTTACAAATTACTAAAACAATGAGCACACAAACAGCATCTGCTCTGGGCCACGATCTTCACACATTACATTTCTTTCCTTTGCACAATATGCTCATCCTTAAAGTTCTAATGCCACACTCACTTCACCACCCATAGTCTGTACAATATTCCTGTCTCACTTCTGCATCGCCTGCACGCTAACTGGCTATTCATGCACAACCGATCCCTCTACAAATTCCTTCTCGTCATCAAACCTATGGGCTTGCACCAGTCCACAGGATCTACCACTTTAGAAAATCCAACTAAAAGAGAAAAAGAAGGCCAGAGCAACAGCCTCTGGCTGTGGTTTCTGTTCAGCCCAAACTCTTAATTACTTGTTCAGTCTCAAAATATAATGACACAGTTCACACTCTTCTTGTAGATTCTGTTGATTAAAAAGACAAAATCCCCTCTGTTTTATCTTGTCCCTTGGAAAAGGAGTCTCCTTAGATTACTTTTCTGAGATTTTGACAAGTGTTCAAATCCCTCCAGGATCACTTTAAACACAATCCTCAAGGCCCAGCCTTCGTGGCACTGGACTCCCCCATAGTCCTGTGACTGAGAGTGTACTGGCTCTTTATCAACTAATAGACGAAGGCCGTCTGCCTGATCAGGAGTTCCAGGATCCCGGAACCCAGTGGCTTTTTCCAACCTTGTTGAGAAGTGTTCACAATCCTTTCAATCTGTTTTACATAGGACGCATGCCCATCCGACTATCAGTTCCTCATACATTTGTAGGGTTTTCCCAGCCTTAGTGTAGTGCTCGAACCTCTTTCACTCTGTTTTACATAGTGTGCGTGTCCGTTCTGTTCTCTCAAGCCCTCGTACCTTGGTCGGCTTGCCCAGCCGTGGTTCTGTCCGTGCTTATCATGTTTCCGTAGCCTCATCAGTTTTGCCAATCTTGGAAAACAAAGTGCACAGCTTTTATTTGCATTTTTACTTCGAGTGTTTGATTCCCTGTCGGTGCTCATCTCGGCAGGAAAAGTCTTGTGCCGTGTGGAGCTCAGCGACCCAGTCTCCTTTCTTTCCTCAGATCTCGGCGTTGGTTGCAGGTGTCAGGCACACCACTGCTTTCGCATGGTCAAGCCACCAATTAAGACAGTATTTCGGTCCGTTTTTATTCCAACCCGAGCCTCTTGCTCAGTCAGAACGTCTGCCTTTCAGCCTCCAGATAGTGATGCTCTCTGCCCCCACATCACTGCTGGTTCTGCAGCCCTGCATAGCTCTGCCCCTCCAGGATGTCATTCGAACAGAGGCTCACCTCTGTGTAGAGATTACTCTCCTCCCTCAGTGAAAGAAATGTGTCCGTCTTCTTAGATTGTGGCATTCAGGTGAAGTTCAGCTTTACCTGAAGCCAAAGCAGTGCAAGAAGGGTCCTTGTTTGTGGGAGATACCAAAGTCTTTGCAACACCCATATAGGCAGAAATTGTGTTTCAGACTGGAAGTTCCTGATCGGAATCAGAGTCCTTGTCCCCAAGGGAGAGCTTGCATAGCTGGCTCACCTCCCTAGCCCCAAAGGGGGTAGCTCCCCTCTGGTGAGAAGGAACAAATTGTCCAGATTCATCACCGCCTCCTCCCTGTAAACTTCCTCCGACCCAGACAAAAAAATATCAACATTCAAGTTAACCCACAAATTCCATCTCTTCACCTTGAAGCAGCAGCCACAAGCTGCACAAACACTGCTCCGCCCCTTGAACCTGCCGTCCCTACCACTGCACTTCACTGTTACCCACTTGTAAGTATCCTCCCTTGCTGTATAGCATTTGTGCTTTACCTGTCCCAGGTCTCCTGTCCCAGGTCTCTCTTTTGTTCCTCTTCCCTCCATCAGAACCACATCATATTCCAACTATTTACTGCATGAAAATCTTTTGTAAGGCAACTGCCCACAGCACTGTTCAGTCGACCGCGTAATGCTCTGGTCGAAGCAACATGTTCCAAATAAATACAAATATACACAAAAACGCAACTCGCTGATAAATTATGCCCAATGAGGAAATATTGACAGACGCCAGGTTAACATTTCCCTTACACTTCATCAGTTAGGGGGTGTCACATGATGGACAACTGAGCAGGATGTAGGACTTTGAAGCGCTCCCCCACAGTGCTTCATTCAAAGATTATTTTCTGCATATCAGCTAGCAAACTTTATACAATAAAAAGGGAATACATGAATTTACCATGAGGCTGGTCCCGATACTACCAGCAGAAGAGATCATCCCGGACCTCAATGCCGCTGATGAAATTACCATGCAGGGAATGTAGCAGCTGTTAAATATAACTAAGGCTCTGAGGTGATCACTGTGGGCAAGGTGTGAAGTGGTAGTTCTCGTGCAGATTCCAGAGAGTAACAGACCACCCCTTAATGCAGATGGAGCTAGGATGGTCTCTGCCTGACTAGAGTAAAACCGTGGAAGCCTAGAAGCCGCGGCTCTAGTAGTGGGAACACACAAGACTAAGGCTAGGTTGAGCAGGCTCCTTCTCCCTTGAGCGATAACATTGGCTGGCGTCTTTGGCTCTTCAGTGTAAATGCAATAGTATTCTCGCTGTGCTGACTCTGTTGAAGGCCCAATATCATGAAAATCCACATGGTTGGAGCCAGGAGTGTTTTGACAAAGAAAGACAGCAATCTCAGAGTTGGGTAGCTTGGCAAAACACCCAAGGTTTACCATCGATAGCAGATGTGTGTGGTCTGATGAGCCAAACTTAGTCATGTTAGCATGTCATCACCTCTGTGGGGAATTTAGATGTGTGAAATATTAGTGGAACTCCGATGGAAAGAAATGCCATAGCAGGTGAACAAGAAATCTATTAAGCCCTCTGTTTAAGTACAATTTCGAATGTCAGAGAAAGGGCATTAGGGAAATCAGTCATCCTTGATTTCGGTCAGGTGTTCTGGCCACCAGCACATTTAGCGGCTGATACAGCTAAGGAGAGGGCAGAATTTTGCTTTGGCAGAGAAGTTGTCGAATGGCAGAGCAGCTGTGATAAGTGCACCACTGACAAAAAGATGAAGAGACAAAATGGCATTGTACTGCTCCAGAGCAACTGTGGAAGTTCCAAGGAATGCAGAGATCAGAGGGTATGCTGTTTATTTCACTGAGCCAGTGAGCACAGAGCAGTGAAGAGGATGAAGAAAGAACAGGAGGAGACCAAGGCTTGCAAGTGAGAGACATGAACCTCTGTGGCACAGCAGAGCCTACAGAGCAAGCAGTGATGTGTCGAACCAGTAGATAGGAGGTAAGTGAGAAGCATGATGAGGACGATGATCTGAACAGAAGTTAGAGGGTTAGCTAATGGACATTGATATAAAACTGGGCTGGGGGACCGAGCAGAGTGGAGTTGACAAAGAGCATGGGAGAGTCTAGACCAGAAAACCAAAAGAGAACTGTAGTCAAAGGAGTAAATCTTCACCTCAATACCTGGAGTAAGATGCCGGAAAGTACCATTAAAAGGGGTAGTACTGAGAAGGTGATTCCGATAACAAATGTTGCATGCCAGGAATCGGTACAAGTTCCTAAAGGGGCCTGAGAAAGCCACACTATTGATAAATGCTACTTGCCGAGACTCAAATGGGGCAAGAAAAATTCCAAGTTGAGAAAAGGAATGTTGCATGATGAACGCTATATGTAGGTGGTCCTGGCAAAATACTACCACTACACACTGCGAGTGCGTACTGGATACAGAAGATCAAACTTGTCAACCAACTGAGAAAAACTTTTGAAGGTTTGACTGCATACAGGGGGGTAAAACGTCCTCATGAATCAAGACCATTACAATGAATGCTTGTTGCAGAAGGAAGCACTTCAAGCACATTAGAAAAAAGATTTGTGCACGATTGTTGCTGAAGTCCGAACTTCTCCAGCCACAGAGGAAGACAATGAATTTGATGCTTGTAGGTTTACAGGAGTCTGAACTCCCCCAAAGAAAAAAAGAATCTAAACATGAAGAAGGGTCAACTGACATTTGAAAAAAATAAAAACTTATGAACTTCACATCCTTATCGATTTCTTATGTCGAGTCTGTAACTGCCCTAAATTTTAACCTGCATTTTCAGGAGTGTGCCTACTTGCATTGATAGGATATTGGAAGGAGACTGGGCCTGTGCTCTCTTCTTCCAAAGGGTTCAAAAATACATAGCGAGGCCAGTTCATAGAGCATGAACATGGAGAAATATGCAACCAGATAAAAAGCACCACGTGACTGCACACCAACTGACAACCGGGTCATAGTCCTGCAAACTCACGGGGTGAAGAAGTCATGATGCAAAAAAATACTGCTAGAAAAAGAGAAAATCATGTCTCACTAGAAAAATAGGCAGTGGCGACGAGATCATGGAGGAGATCCAGATATAGCTGGGGAGCAAACAGAATGCTTTGTGAAGCGGAGAAAAGGGTATGGCTGGTACTGGTGATCAGATATCAAAAACAAAAAAAAAAATACCAACACATGTACTAAAAATGTGGCAAATACATCGAGTAACTAGGACACTTCACAAGAACGGGGCTCTATCCTTGGACCGAAATAGTAAGCAGAGACTGCCAAGATGCAGGATAATATGGGCAGCCACCCAAATCTGTGTAGGAATACTTTACCCATTATAGCACATCTTCTCAATTAAAAGGGCTATAATTATTTATGCCCAGGAAGATGGGTGCAGGTCATTTGCAACATCCATATTAGCTGCAGACTTAAGCCATACATTTTTCTCTGATGCTGCTTAAGAAGAAAAGTAGTACTTTACTGTTCCCTTGGGTAGATCGAAAAAGTGTTTCCTTGTGTACCTTTAGGCTACTCTGGTTACCGCTGCATCTGGGTGGTGGTCAAGGAGAGCGAGAGAGCCTGAACTAGCAGAGTAATTACAATTTGCAAACTGAAAAGTGTCAAGTGGGGAAATATGATGTGTGGTGATAATAACCAACTGATATTTCTCTAAATAAACTGACTTCGCAATCTTGCTATTTATACAGCATTTCTGTAACTGTAAACAGTGCAAATTACAGTTGTATCACATTTAGGAAAGAAGCAGTTCAGGTGGCCAGACCGCCTGGAGAATTTGCAATTACCCACAAGACTATCGGAATGCCTTCCTATACACTCAGGATATGCAAACTGTCAGTTGAGTTGGGACACTGTTGTTGGTGCAAGCCATACAGTTTGCACAGGTGCAGAGTTTATTTTGCCATAGTTTTACTGGCCTTCACGAAATAAAGCCATTTATTTTGCATGAATGCCTGCTAAGACACATGACAGGAAAATGTGCCACTTCTGATAGCTCCTTTATGAGATGCAACGTAAGGGGGTTTCAACAATATAGATGCATCCATACACATATGGGAGTTCCAATTCTATTAATGACACAGAGGTCGTATTGGGCTTCAATTTCCTTACAGCATCAAAGACCAAAGCAAACAAATGACATTACCCAGCAAGATCTCGTCTGAGTAATAGATCCGTCTTGAATTTTGAAACATTGTAACTTGTAAACAAGGTCCAATATTCGGTCACTGCCTCTCCATGACCTCACTTTCTGCCCTCAGCTTCTCCTACACCTTTGCGGTGACACGCATCTCACCCAACATTCACCAGTTCTCCTTTAACACAAGCAGAAAAAAACGAATTCCAAAGGCAAACACAAAGTCTTGAAGAACAGCCAGTGGACAGAGCAATCGCCTGGCTGAAAGGATAAAGATTGTGCCGTCATCTCAAAGTCTTGGCATCCAATCCTCAGGAAGGAAAATAAATTACCAAAAAGGGACAGGCACACGAATGCTCAGTACGAGACAGTAACAGACAGCAAGTAAAAGAGCAAAATATGTCATACATCATGGGATAGACTAGTGGACATAATACTCGCCTCAGTTTCTTGCACAGAATTAAATATCTCTTACATTCAGAAGTATGGGCAAACTATAGAACAGCAAGTGGCAGAGGCGAATATTATGCTTGTTCAGAGCATAGTTACCACCATCCTCAAGTAGAACTCATTGAAAACAGACCCCTTCCTCCCCAACCAATGGGCTGCCTTCCAGACAGACATTCTCCTAGCAAGTAAGCCTTGGAAGACATTTCCCCTCAAGAGGAATGGACTCTGAAATGGATACCTCAATGCTCCGGCTTGTTTTACGAGCCATCAAACCCATCTTGTGAAAATGGGAGAAGAAACTTGTCTTTGAGGATGCCCAATACCCAAGAGCAACAGCTTGCAGTTGGGAGTTCCAAGAGAGGCCTAAGCCCTGTCGTACTGTTTGAAACAGCAAACTACAGGTAACTGCAGGTGTGTGGATAAGGCACAGGCCTAATCCTGGTCTTGGTGTGCCAAGAGATGGCAAAGCATACGCCTTTATGAATGAAGTCTTGCAGAGGAAAATCCAGAGCGCGCACGTTCGAGATGTGCTTGCAAGATTTCAGACTAAAGAGCATGGCAAGCTTACAAGACAGCTCATTGAGCCAAAGAAACACATTGGCCATCATTAAGGCTTTGGCAGTAATTCTGTCAAGCGAATTACCGGTACTGCCATTTGGTCCCGCAGATTTACCAAGTGGTGGTATGCGGTGTAAGTTCCGATTTGTGGACTCCATGGGGATAACAGTGAAATTAGCACCGCCTGCAATTCTGCCGATATTTCAGCAGCAAGGTGGAGCATTTACCTCCAGCATGATGCTGGAGGTAAATTCTGCACTTAATGGCAGAGTGTGAGATTTGGCAGGGTGGTGAAATTGGTGGTAATTCCAACTCGGAATGAGGCCCATTGTCCTTCCAATCATCAAAGAGCCACAGGACCAAGTTCATGTGCCAAACGGAAGAGTAGAATGGTTCTAGGAGGTCTGAGAAATATGGCTGCGTTCAATAGGCGAAAGCCAAAGTGTGTGTGCCAAGTGCCTCACCGTCCACGTATTCCTGACCTGCATATTCCCAAAATGTGAAATTCTATACTGACATCTAAATAATTCATTAACGCCATTACAGGACCTGAAATTGGATCTTGATCCTTCTACATACAGCAGCAATACCAGCTGAAGCAAGAAGCCTAGTAAGCGTTTGCTGTAGAGGGCAGCCAGGATTGTTAGGAGGCTAGCAGCTGTAGCCAAAAAACCCTGGAAAATTCCAGCAAGCCACGAGGCACAAAGACCCTTTGTAAAATCATTAGGTGAAGCCTTCCCCGATGGATAAATCCGAATATCCAGCTTGCGAGAAAGTAAAATCAGAGGAAAGTTCCAGAAGCTCTCCACACTTTGCGTTCAGGACAAATGGGCAGAATGCATAATGCCCTCTGCCCCCACTCCCGTCCCACTCTCCATATCCCAGACCCAAGGTTGGAGGCGAGAATCTGTCACGGCAGCAAACGAGTCTGGCCTCCATCTGAAAGAGCACAGAAGCTGGGCATAGACCTGGACACAAAAAGATCTTTCCAAGAGGGTCCAATTGCTGAAGTCTCCAGGATAGCAGAGTTCCAGATGGCGACTACACTGAAGAGGCCTGGCAAGTATTGCGCCACCATAGACAGCTTCCTTTGAATGCAATAGTGCCAACAATATTACAACAGCTGCGCAAAGAGCATAGATCATGTGCCCCTCAGCTGGTTGATCCTCTTAATCAAAATTATATTGCCTATTATGAGACAGATAAAGGCATCCAGTCTGTCGGGACTCAGAGCCCCTTGCAAACAAGCCCCCTAGCAGCTCCAGGCAAGTTCAATTCCACCAGGAACACGTATCACCAGGAAAGATTCCCATTCATGTCCTCCTCGCATACAATTCCATGAGGATGTCTGGGGTGAAGCCAAACAAGATGAAGCCATTTAATGCGTCCATGTGGACCAGCCAGCAATGGAGCCCTGTTCTGGCTTTATGAAAGGTCTGGACGCAGATGCCGTTCTTCAGCCTCTACAGATCCCCATTATGGCTCTAGGAAGAAGGCATTAATAGAGGATACCCAAAGGTCTACTGGTCTGCAATAGAGAGATCGATTCTGCCAGTTCGATCAGCAGAGCTACATCTTAGGACACTAGTATCCTGTTGTCCGGGTATATTCTTGGATTGATATTCGCATTTGTATTATAATGCACAGTCATAACCCGTAGGCAGCAGAGCACAGAACATTAGGTCAAGATCACAAATAAGACTGATCAACAACTCAGACTTTGAATATGGTACACAAAAGCAAAGTTTTAAAACCTTTACAAAAAATGGCAGTATAGGAGCTAAACCAAGAGAAACACATAGCAAATTCTACAAACGCAACAAGACAAAAGAAAACACCCGCATAAAGGTTTGTGATTCATGCACTTTAGGTCTACTGAGATGAAGAAACTCTGTACTATGGGTAATTCCGGACCAGCCAGAGACCCCATTTTTCCATGTATATGATCAAATTCCTTGTGACCTCAGGGATGAGACCATGGGCTTCATAAGCTTTGTGAAGCACTATAAGGCAGTGGCTAGACCAAATGAGAGAGTGGCATGTCTGCTTAAATAATAAATGTAAAACAAATAGAAAAAAGAAAATAATTTGCAGGAACTTACTGTGAGTCTGCAAGATCTGGACTGTCAGGTAAACATCCTTGAGAACAAGCTGCACCAGCCAGTAGTCCATGCCAAGGATGCCCCTACAAATGTGTATGCCGCCTATTATCTTAAAAGGACAGCAGACCACCCAGTTTTTTCATTCCTTTAAATTGAACAAAGGATGAATTCTATCCTTCCATTGCCCCAAGAACAGTCTGCTAATAAAACCTATGGGATGGCGCGATAAATGCAACTCCGTGCCTTTTCCTTTTTGAGCTTTCGATTACAGGTTCATCAAGGATCGCTCACGCATAGATGAAAACATCAGCTTGGAGGATCCCAGTAGGAAATGGGAAGCCCTCAGGTGGAGATGAATATGGCATGGTTTGCAACACCCAAGAATTGCCGCCATTGTTTTGGGATATCTCTACTGAGGTGCTGGCTGGCATTTCTAGTGATCACCTCTGCCGCCTCTTGCTCTGGAT
The DNA here is from genome assembly GCF_040938575.1 of Ambystoma mexicanum. Lineage (NCBI taxonomy): Eukaryota > Metazoa > Chordata > Amphibia > Caudata > Ambystomatidae > Ambystoma > Ambystoma mexicanum. The sequence goes on from NC_090931.1 coordinate 293,643,034, forward strand.
AGAAAGAATGGGTCTTGCTGCGCGAATCCCAGTAGGACCGCTCAGTGACCTCTTTGGGACCTGTTGATGTGGCCGGCCAAGTGTCCCCTTCCAAAAGCACCCGACAGAAAGACTATGGGAAAGGACTTGTTGCCTATCAAAACAGTAAAGAGGGGAGGGACCCACGTACTGCAGTACCATGCACATGTCCCTTTACAATAGTGAACATAAAGAATCCAGTGCATGCAATAACACTGTGCGCCAGAAGAGCTCCTCGCCATGAACACTCAACATGCACTTTTTTTGAGAGACATAGCACTCCAGTTGACAAGCACATACTATCAGGGGGAAATTAATAAGGCAGTGATGCGGAGCAGACTTTAGCTCAGCACTGCTTGGGATTCCAGGCGCCTCACAACAAATAGTCTAAAAGAGCTGATGCAAGCACTCATCATTCCATGGAATGCACCATACGGTCAAGAACTTGTTCTTCCTTTACAGTGGAGCTGAATAAAACAAGCCCCACTCTAAACCACCCACTAAAAAGCCACATGGTGCCCCCCCACCCTTCCTAACCTTGCTTGCAGAGCAACAGACCGGGGGCCAAAACATCACCACGAAACGACGGTGAGACCAGAGCGCTCAGGGCGAACTCTGAACCCGGCGCAGGGGTGCAGGAGAGGAGTGCGTAGCCCCGCGCAAGGTGGCGGCGGGGGGGGGGGCGAGGAGGTGCGAGTGGCCGCAAGCAGGGGCGCACATAAAGCGCTAATCACCCAGGGAGGACACACCGGCACATCCATAACGCTGCTTGGGGCACGTGTGCCGACTGCTGGAGCCCCGAGTACATACAGGCTCACAGCATTGTAACGTGTGCAATAAAGGGAGAAAAACAGCACCTCAGGCGGACGCATTGTATTGGACAAAAGTGCAGCCCCTGGGGGAAGACACAGCCAGACCTACCACAAGGTCCCAGAGGCACAGTCTGCTGTGGCACTCTACTACAATATGCGGCACTCGACTACAATATGTCTAGATAAAACAGTCAAAACGTCACTTCGAAACCTCGACCCCAGCTAAGGTGACAGGAACAGGGGAAACACCTGTGGAAGAGGCCTTGCAGTCCGGGATGTCGGACCCAGGAGGAGCACTGGGGGACATTTAGAGAATGCTGGGGCAAGTACAGGAGAGCATCCAGTCGCTGGACGGCAAAACTGACACCCTTACATGCAAGGTAGATCACATCCAAGTCTGACTAGACAAGCACAGAGAACGCCTAGATGAGGTGGAGGGCCGAGTGTCAATAGTGGATGATGACACTAATGCAGCCACGAGACAGCGTGTCGCACTTAAGAGGGCTGTTAAGGAGCAGACAGAAAAACAGCATGACCATGAGGCCAGGTCAAGGATAAACAACCTACGCATAGTCAGAGTACTGGAATCAGCGGATCAGAAGAACATGGAAGGGATGGGGAAAACCTACTGAAAGAGATCCTAAGAGCAGAGGAGTTCTCCATGGTGTTAATCGTCGAAAGATTTCACCGTAAAACCATTGCCAGGTGCCCCGGCGCGGCCACTGATCGCCCGTCTACTCACTACTGAGACTGGGACATTGCCCTCCGGAGGGGGGGAGGGGAAATGGATCTCTGCTCCATCAGAACTCCCCTGTCTGCTTGTTTCCGGAGTTCTCGGATAAAGTACAGTCATCTAGGAGAACATTTATCGACATCAAGAGAAGAGTTCAAGAAAGTAACTTGAGTATGCTATGCTGTTTCCGGCCAAGCATCGGGTGGAGCAGGACGGTCGAGTGCTCTTATTTCAAACCCCATAGGAAGCAAACTCCTTGCTGGAAACTTTGCCCAGAGTGCTGCGCCGCTGAACAACTAGAAGAATGGGAAGAGAAGGCAGAGAAGGCTGTTCAAAAGATCACCTTGCGGTCGGCTATGATGGGATGTTAGGGGTCTTTACCTGTCACAGCCGACTGGGGTTGGGCACAGTTGTAGGTTGCCCGGATGGCCGGGCCGTGGCGATCCCCCGAGCGGGAGCAAAGGGTTGGTTATAACAGTTAATTGGTAGGGGGATAACTGGCAGGTTGGGGTTACTGGTGGGGGTGGCGGGAGGGCAAAGGAGGAGGGTTCTTGCTGGGGGTTTGCATTGGACTTAGGAGTTACTCTGGAGGGCGATTTCCAGAATCAGGACTACACCGAGCCTCAGGAACAGGACAGCAGTGACAGATTGGGTTGCACTATGGCTCAGTCACTTAGGTATATGATGTGGAACATCAGAGGTTTGAACTGCCCATCCAAATGCTGCAGAGTGCTGATGTATATGCAGCGTCACTGCATAGTTGTGGCGCTCGATCAGGAGACCCACTTAACTTCAGAAGAGGTGGGGGGGTTAAAAACAAAAAACAGTTTGGGATGAACTGGGGACGCCACAGGCATTTTATCTCTTACTCTAGGGGGCTATGTATTCTTATATGTGGCTCTGTGGGGTTCGGCTTGAGATCTCTGATCAAGGACCGTGAGGGGAGATGTCTCTTGGTGCATGGCACAGTACAGGCTCTACCGACCACATTAATAAACTACTGCGGACCCAATCAATACACAGTGGAGTCCCTGGGGTGGATTGACCGCCAACTGGCAGGGATGTCCCCAGGTGAGATTGTAGGGGCGGGGACTTCAATGCAGTCTTGGACTCGGGTAGAGATAGAACAAGCCCCAAGCCAAGTGCAACTCTTGGTACGACTATGTCGTAATCACTGGAAAGGTTCTTCATTCTGGTCCCCAAAAGAAAAGATCTTCAAAATGTTTGGTCATTAGCTTGGCACTCTTGGGTTACGGCTCTATATAGGGTTTGAACTGGATACTCGAAGAATAATTACTTCCCCGATTCCCTAAACATGGGCGCCAGCTATATGCTTTGGGATTATCATTGTAGATCTATGCCTTTTAGCCTACTCTCCTTTATTAGCTCCACCTCACTGAAGATCCACGCTTCACACTCCTTAATGCAGCCGCAGTGCAATGCTTACCGTGGTTCCATAGTTTTCCTCAGAACTCACAATCTCTGTATCTAGCATTCTTCTCATTTCCAGTTCCTTTCATTTTACCCTTCATTCCTCTCACCCTTATTCCCCTCATTTTTCCGTTCACGTTTAGTTTGTCCCTGTTCCATTTTTACCTCAGACATTTCCTGAAGCGTTCCAGTCAGACGCACAGAGACTTTTCTTTCCTCAGGCGTCCTCGTCGGAGCGGCTTCATAATTCCATTCCGGGGTTCACGCAAGTAAAAGTTACATTTTGGCATTTTGTTGCTGTTATCTCTGTGCCCATTGTTCTCCGAGAAGTGTTACCTCAGTTGGCATTGTAACGTTCTTAAGAGTACAGAGTTCCGCTCAGTTGCGGTTTGTTTCAGTTATAGCATTAGTAGCATATGGGACTAATAGCACTATGGTATGAGTAGAATGATGTACTCAGTCCCTGATTTAATACGTTCTATTCATCTATCACGGCTCTCTGCACATTGTCCTTGTAATTCCATGTATTATCATAGTACGTCTAAAATTAGGGAATTAATAGTTTTTCACTACATGTTATTCGTTTTTCAAATAATACATAAGTAGATTGGTAGTCAGCGCTCATTCATATTAGACATCTGCCTACTTCCTATAAAATGATAAAAGCCTAATTCCAGACCGTACTATTACATAGGGTAATATTAGATTCCAGTCAGAAATATGTCCTTGGCTGCATAGTGGCCATCATTATTCCATTTGATCAGAAGCGACCACCATCATTTCTACAGAACTTGCGCCCCTACACCAGAGCAGGATGGATAGCTCATTAATGTAAAGACTCAGGTGAGCGTTTCCATCTTAATAAGGAAAATCCTTCTGTCATTTAAAGTTCATGCATTGTGTTTAAGGTGGAACACTAAAAGGGGGTTAAGGATAATAAGTCACTATCCAATTATTACAGAATCCACCTGACCCGTTCATCTAAGAAAACACCTGCACCAGTCCAGGTAAGCATTACAGACTCCGACCTAGTTACTCTTAAACGCAGGTGTAGGGTGGCCGAGAGGAATTGGCGGGCATCCTCTGACAAACTGGCCTGCCGCCAGCTCCAAAGGCAATACCAGCTCTGTCCACAATAAGAAGAGCCCACATCCAAGCCTGCGTCTCTGCGGCATCTAACAACTCAGCCGAACTCTTTAAAATCTGCCAGGAGCTTAACATACTACGGCACGCACCCCGGTGCGACCCTGTGATGCCTCCTCCAGCAGCTGCACTCCTTTGAGGTCCCAGATCCCCAACCCCCACTCTCCCCCAGGGTGGCGCTGGGTCAGGGCTGAGCTGGGAAAGGCGGGACCCGGAGAGAACAGAACGGAAAAGAGGATGGAGACTGGAGGACGACGGCAGGCATTTGCTATGACCCGCACCAGCCGCGATTGAAAACGCAACTCCCCAACCTTGGGTAAACCTCGGCAAGGGTGCAAACACGTGCCACAACTTACTACTGCTGAGGCAGTGCAGAACAACAGGCACATCTATGGTGCTGAGGTTACACGGCAGATAAGCACTTTAAAGTGCTACTCTGCCACTGGACACAGACATGTGGGCTCCTGGCCCCAGGATCAACCACCCAGTTGTTGCAGCAGTGACTGTAGATATATGGACTGCAAACAAACAGTGGCTTCATTGGTTGGGAAAACAGTGTGGTAATTATCCCTTTCCCTTGTGGTCCGGTGCCTTCGCCATCGGCACAAAACCAGGCTTGGACTAAGGAAAGAATACACCATCCGCGCAAAATACTCAGACTTGATCAGCAGAAACGACTCAAACTCAGACAGCTGTGCAACTTCTGCAGAGGGATACTTAAGACGGCTCGAGCAGCCCGAGAAGGCTGCTCGCCGTGCAGCATTGGCAAGGATTACACAGAAGGTTCCCCTTCAGCAGGCGACCCGCTTATAAGCCACAGCCGGTAATGAGAGAGGGAGGAGGTGCAGGAAAGTGCTTGCAGGCCCACACTCCAATAAGCACAGAAAGTAAAGACCCCAGTGGGGGTGGGAGGGATATGGAGTGTGAGGGGCAGCAAGGGAGAGAAAATAAAGCGCTGCTGCCTGCCCCTGTTGTTCACGGAATCGGCACCAAATAAGGCGCTAAAAAAAAAAATTCAAACAAAAAAACCCGACATGGCAGAGCTTGACAAAAAAAAGAAATAAGCACTTTGAGGAACTCTTAAGTAGCGAGAACCTTGACCCAGAACGCCAACTTTCCTATATCAACACGCTCCGCTGCTCTAAATTACTGAACAAGACAGAACCAGTCTTGGGAACCCAATTACGGCACAAGAGATCAGCTAGGCCATTTCAGCACTACCAGCGAATAAGACTCCACGTCCAGGCGGCCCTGGCAATGGCTATTACAAGACGTTGCGCACCCAATTGCTCAGACCGATGACAAGGCTATATAATGCAATCAGAGAAAAGGGGAAGGTCACGCTTGATATGGGGAGGTCTATAACTATACTGCCCCTGTAGCTGGGAAAAGATCCCCAAAATGGTGTGAGCTATCATCCCATAGCGTTGCTGAAGACCGACGCAAAAATCAACACGAAAATCCTAGCTACTCACCAAATGAAAATCCTGCCAAACATAATACACGACGACCAAGCGGGGTTCATCACAGACCGGCACACACAAGATAACGTCAGAAGGGCAGTAGACGTCATAAATGCGGGGCGACGAACACGACAGACATTTGCAGTGGCAGCTCTGGATGCCACCCGGGCTTTTGATAGCATGGACTGGTGCTATGGACTGGTGCTATCTGAAACCAATCTTGGAGCACTTCGGCTGTGGCCCAGACTTCACTAAGATGGTGCTTGCCAATTACCAACACCCATCGACAAGTTTGTGAAGATAAGAAGGGGCACGCGACAGGGTTGTCCACTCTCCCCTCTGATTTTTGCGATGGCGATGGAACCATGCGCAATGCAGTTCCGACAAGATGTTAGCAACAAAGGAGTGACGATTGGCCAGGAGACCCACAAAATAGCGCTGTACACGGACAACATTATGTTCTTCATGGGAGACACAGAAAATACGATGCCCAGAGCGATGGCCCAACTGGACGAACTCAGACAGATCTCGGGGTTCTCCATAAACGTCTCCAAATCAAAAGCCATGAACATAAAAGCAAGGACAGAAGTGACTGAGACATTGGAGAGGACATTCCCGATGAGCTGGGTGGGGGAAAACACTGGAATACTTAGGGATACACCTTACTACAGAACCACACAAGCTATTTCAGGCAAACATAATTCCGCTGTGGAAGCAGGTAGAGGAAGACATGCTCAGATGGGAATCTCAGGAGCCGTCATGGTTCGCCCGCATCACAGCCCTCAAAATGTCTATTCTCCCTCGTGTCCTCCAAGTAATGGGTTGACTACTGGTGCCCATACCGCCAGCCAAGATCCGAGAGTTGCAAAACGCGATATTTACATTTATATGACACGGTAAGAAACCCAGGATCCAGAATCCTAATGCGCCCCTGCTCCTGGGTGGCCTGGGAGTTCGAGAAATGGACAGATGCATTTTAGCAGCACAACTAGCACCAATGTTGAGGTGGGCAAAACCAGAGAACTACAAGGGATTGTGTAGAACTGAACAAGTAGCCTCATTAGCCCCCCTACTGATCCTGTTGAGCCTGAGAAGAAGAAAACCGAGAGATCAGGGGTGCGCTATTGGAAATGACGAAATGGTCACTGCAAAGCTGGGACAAAGCCCAGAAAAAGAAACGCATCCTGAGCGGAATGGGGCCCATATACACCGCTGATGCACAACCCAGAGTTCACACCGTGTCTTCAACAAAAGTATTGGGTGGGATGGTCAGGGGCTGAGACTCTGTACTTGTGAGACATGTACAAAGACGGCTCTCCATTACTCTTCACAGACTGTCAGAAGAAATTCAACATAGGAGAAAACGAGCGCTATAGATCTGCACAAATAAGGCACTGGATAACCCACCCGACAGTAAAGAGAGCGGGCACAGGAACGCCATCAGGCCTAGAACTGACTCTGCAGGAAGGCAACATGGAGAAGGGGGGTCACCAGACTCTACAGACTGCTCTCCAACGATCTATCGACTGACAACCTCACATACAAAATCAACTGGGAAAGAGACATGCAAGAGTCGCTAAAAGAGGAGGAATGGAACCAAATATGGGCACATGCACACGGCACCTCCAGATGCACCACGATTAAGGAATCGGCTTACAAACTATGCCTCAGATGGTATATGTCCCCGAACCGCATTCATAAAATCACAGTCATACTCGCCAAAATGATGGAGGAACTGCAGTGAGAAGGGAGACCCATTTCATATGTGGTGCACATGCCCCAAAGCAGTGGCCTATTGGAAGGAAATACTAGGCCACATAAAAGACATTTCTGGGGTTAAACTGCAGAGATCTCCGAAAACAATTCTCTTACGAGTCCCCGTAGTAGGTAAATACGCAATGTCAGGAACGACAGCCATTCTCATTACTCACCTGTTATCAGCAGCAAGAATGACCCTTGCACAAAAAGCTGGAAAAACGAAGAGGGCCCGACCTCAGCATGGTGGTGGATCAAAGTCTGGGGAGTAATGGCTATGGAGAAGATATGTGCACTCAGTACTGGAAAATATCTAAAATTCTTAACTATCTGGAACACATTCCATGAAATGGTGCTTGACAGAAGCCCAATTCTTCAAACTCCGCCTACTCCAGAACACGCATGTCATCTGAGACCTACTAGACGTAAAGATGCCGGGTCCCAAGCGTCAGGAAAAGATCTTAAATCTGATGAACTCTATAGTGTAAAGTAGTGGTTAAAGCTGTGTGGGGGGGGGCAATTAAGGGGAGGGGGGAAATGGAGAGCAGGGGAGAGGGGGGGCGGGAATTGAAAATCTTTGAAGGCTAAAGAAACCTCTACGACAAACACAAGAAAGATACAGAACTTAATGAATAATTGATGGCAAATGTTATGTTGTATTTACTTGTATGCCTTTGATCCAAAAATAAACCTGGTTTAAAAAAAAAATCTGCAAGGAGCTGGCCAATCCTGCTGTAGTCTCTACCTCTCCTGTCCCCTCCCAGGCCCTCTGCACGGCCCTGGCCTCATTTAATCTCTAAAACCCAGGACATCCAATCCACCCTCTCACGCTCTTCTCCTCTTCTCTCTGCTACCTCCAGTCCCCCTGCAGCTGCCTCTCCTCCCTCCTTCTCTTCCTTTCCTCTGTTCTCCCCTGACAAGATTTGCAGACAAGTCCGATCTATGAAAGTCTAGTCAAAACAGGTTCTTCCGTGTTCATCCAAAACCATCAAGGACAATATTGACACCCTTGCTCCTGCCCTGGCTGACTTCTGCAACCACTCTTCGCCTCTGGATCTTTCCCCTCCCCTCTGAAGCACTCTTGTCAAGAAACCCACAGACAACCCCTCCCTTCCAGGTAACTATCGCCCGATCTCCATCACTCCTTTCCTGGGCAAATTTCTGGAAAAGCTGGCCATCTCCCAGCTTAATCTTCACACCAACTCTGTTGGTTGTCTCCATGACCATCAGTCTGGCTTCAGAGCAGCAAAAAGCACAGAAACTGCTCTCCTGAACATCCGTGAAGACCTGCTCTCCAACCTTGATTCTAATCTTCCATCTGTCCTCATCCTACTCGATCTCTCTTCTGCCTTTGACACGGTCAACCATGCATCCTCTACTCAACCGCCTCTGTGATAACCTGGGTATCAATGATCAGACCCTGGCCTGGCTGACCACTTTCCTTTCCAACCAACCCTCCCAGGTCCAACTTGGGTCCTTCCTTTCCTCTATCTCATTCTCTACATGTGGTGTTCCCCAGGGGCCCAACACCTCTCCCTGACTTTCCAACCAATACCTGGCACGCCTCACCCACCACATTGCTGCTCTCTTCTCCAATTTTCAGTGCTATGCGGATGACGCTCAGCTCGTTTTCAGGCTCCACTCTGCCACCTCTTCTCCCTCTCTCATCTCGGACTGTCTGCAATCCAGGAGTGGTGTGACCAACGACCTCAGCCTTAATGAGATCCTCCTCATCGGCACACCTGCACCTTCCTTTCCTGTCACTCTCTGGCCGATTTCCTTTGGCCTTCTCCCACCTGTGAGGCCAAGAACCTCTGGGTCATCTTCGACTCCACGCTTCCTTTTCTCCACACATCTCCGACGTCTCTAAGGAGTGAAACTACCAACTGCACCTCCTCAGAAGTATTCTTCCTTTCCTCTTCTTCCCCCAGAAGCTCACTGTCTCCAGAGCTCTGGTTCTCTCTAGGCTGGACTAATGCAAAAGCCTCCTTCTAAATCTGCCTGCAACTAATCTCCACCCTCTGCAACTCATACAGAATAGGACTGCGAGACTTGTCCTTGGCCTCAGGCCTAGGGATCCTATCTCTCCATCCCTGAAATCTCTTCATTGGTTCCCAATGGCTGCAAGGATTAAGTTCAAGACCCTTTGCATTGTCCACAAAGCCTTCTGGGGCCTGGGTCCGCAATACCTTCAACTCTCCTTTTGGAAATACCTTCCTACTCGAGCTCTTCGCACCTCCCAACTCCCTCATGGTCAATCGCTTCTCCAAGCAATGAGTTGGGGTAGATATCTTTCTTCATCTGGGGCCTCCGTCTGGAACAGTCTCCCTGCCTCTCTGAAACATGAGGAGTACCATCTTCAGTTCCAGAAGTACCTCAAGACATTCCCCTTTGCTTCTGCCTTCACTCTTGCTCTGCCCTGCTGATCTCCGTCTGCTTCGGGATTAGGCACCTGGCTACCCTCTGATTTCGGGCCCTGATGCTTGCCCACCCAGTCGCATACCCGCACTGCCTCCTGGCAACCCTTGCACTTGGGTTTGTATCTGCAATCCTACAGTCCCCTTCCTGCAATGTAAGACACCAGTTCTCTGCGCCTTATTCTTGCACTTACCACTTGCTGGCCGCACTACCCGTTTTGTTTTGATCACGTGTTCAGCACTTTCCACTCCTCCCCTGCCGCTTGCACTTTCCCCTTTCCCTCTTCCCTGCACTTGTGCGTTCCCAGTGTCACTGGGTCTATTAAGATCGTTGTTTTGTCCTCCCTTGTTCCCCTCCGTTGCCTCATCGCGCCCTGAAACACTTGTGTATGGGAGCAATATACATAAAATATCATGCTATCATAACAGCGGGGCCTGTAACTCGTCGCCGAAAACAGACAAGCTTCGTAGCATGCGTTGGACATGGGATGTGGAAGACATATGGAGGGTCCGGCACCCTGTGGGTGAAGAGAAAACGTTTCATTAATCGGTTCACAACTCAACCTCCCAGCTAGATTATGTTCTAATCTCGGATTTAACAGTGGGAAGGTGTCAGAGGTATCCATCTTGGCACGCACACGGTTGGATCACGCCACAGTATTGTTGGCACTGGAGGTCCCAGGTCAGGAGATTGGGACCACATGGGTGTTTCAGATTGAGGGGCGGTAAGATGGAGTGTTTCGGGAGGAACTGACAGACACTTTCTTTGAACACAACGTAGACTCAGTGGAATCTTATGCAACAATATGGGAAAGTTTTAAATGTGTCATTGGGGCCAAATGTATTGCGAAAGAAACTGGGGTGTTAAACATATACATAGACAATTATCAAAGTGGAGACACTTATCCAACAAATGCTGTTGATGACACCTACACCCACACCAAACGAAGAAGCAGAGATTAAAGAGAAGCTTTAGGTGTTTAGAGTTGGCAATAAAGGAGGTGCAGTTCATGAAGGGGTGGGCATCAGTGGGGCAGTATGGGGAGGGGCAAAGACCGGGTAGGCTATTGGCCAGAGCCGCGAGATCAGACACGGCCTGTAGAAGAGTCACATTGGTTAAGGACAAACAAGGGGTTGAGAAGTTTGGGGATGTGGACATCAATCAGGCATTTTGCACATTTTACAGCAGACTGTTTGCCACCCAGGTGCGGGTTTCAGAACAGGAGGTGAACAAATATCTAGATCAGGTGGCGCTATATTGGTGCAGGTACGAGGAGCGGGAGTCTCCGAGTCGTCCTTTGGCGCTGGAGGAAGTCCTGGCGGCAATTAGATCCCTGCCATCTGGTAAAGCCCCTGGCACCAACGGATTTACAGCACAGTTTCATAAGCAATACGCTGGGAAGCTGGCTTCCTATTTATTGGAGGTATACAACCAGGGATTGGATTCTATGAGGGAAGCAATTGTAGTGGTCCTTCTGAAACCAGACAAAGAGGTGGATGATTGCTTGTTTTACCAGACAATTTCCCTTATTAACCTAGACAATAAAATCTTGGCCAAGATATTAGCATCCAGATTGGCGCCGTTAATGTATAAACTTGTGGGGCCAGATTAGGTGGGATTTATCCCATGGCGGTGCACCCCGCACGGGATACACGTGATATTTGGGCTACTAAAAAGGTAGCAAGCGTCCCTCTCTAGAAAGAACATGGCATGACAACCTGTTCTGTGTTTTTTTTACCACAGAAATGGTGTCCAAATAGAAGCCAGCCAAAACACTGTCCAGAGTCCGGAAACCTGTTCCCCAACAGAGAGGAAAAAAACAAGACAACAGTCCGAGTGGACCTAACCAGCACCGCACAAGGGCAGAATCTAATAGATGGGACACCAATAGAATTCAGGCTAGTCCAAGTCCTCTGGGGTGAAGAAGTTCCAGAATAGGATTCCAGTCTCTTTCCATGAAGTGAAAGGGCGCTGTACAGAAGAAGTCTGAGTTAACCAAAGTCAAGTGGTAATCCAAATCCAGCCCAAGAGCCAGAAGCCAAGGTCGCCAGAAAAAAAAGAGAGAAAAATACAAACCAAAGCCGAATGAGGGAAGTCAAATGAACACACTACAGTAATCTGAAGCATGGAGTCAACACAAACCAGGAATCACTGAAAGAACGCTGCTTGCAAACCAATGTGTCAGGAGTTAAGTAGCAGCGTTTATGGCTATGTATGCGGCTTTTACCATTGTATCCCGGGTGGTGCCGTGCGGCAACAGGACATTCTCATTGCACGGGTCACTGGGAAATGCAGTCCGAGCACGCCATCATTGAGGCACAAGGGAAGCCGCCAGCTTGCGTGCCGGAATCTGCTCACCATTAACAGAGAAGAAGAGTCCACAACAATAATGACATTCAGGAATACCCCAGAAACCTCATAATGAAGAAACAAAGTACATATGTTCTTTTGTTTATCAAAGTCACGAGGAAGGTGGCAGGCTCCCATTTATGATAATCAATGGCAGCAGTCTCGTCTCCAACTGTAAGACTTCTCTATTCCAAAGACACATACTTTCCGATTAAACCACCTACAATATGAACCCTTCATTATCTTAGTAGAACTTATTTTGCTTACGTCTCACCAGTTAAGTCTCTCCAATCCAATTCTTGTGACCATAAAACTCAGTTCATACCACAACAATGCCAAAGTCATCTATGCAAGACAGGCAGACCAGGAAGACATTCTATTGATCTTACCCTGCACACACAACTAGGGTGAGGTCCAGAGGGTTACCTGGGTGTTCAGGCCCTTTTCATACTGCAATGACCCTGCTTCATGATCCAGATCGGCCATTCCTCTTAGAAGTCTTAATACCTCTCATTACGATTACTGGGCGAGCTAGTGATTGGTTCATGCGGTAATGGTTTCTATTAGGGTTCAACTGTACTCGTGGTCTTTTCTGTCCACTCCTTGTGGTGTAGTCTGGGGGAACTGTTACACCTTATTGTGGGGAGTACAATACTGGTGCAATGGGTCAGCCACAGTCCCGGACAATCTCCAGCACACCGTCAAGTTACTGCCTCCTCCAATTTGAAGGCCACCACACCAAAGATGGCAGGGATTTGCAGAGGAGCCTTCAACATGCAGCTTTAATCTCCTTCAGGTGCTGCAATTACAACACACCTTAAGCGTGGTTATGTTTCATACCTGGAATTACCTCTTCAAAACTCCCCTAGTAAATTACTTGCTGCAACCCAGTTTATTTTTTCTTCCCTCTTGATGCCTAGATTCCTACTTCAGCCACCCCTGCTGCACCTCGGTTGCTACCCCATCCTGCTCTCCGTAGTTTCCTTGGCTCCTCTACATCAAGTCTTCTGCTTATCATCTGTGACATGCACAAGCCTTCATTTTGCCCTTCTGGGACTCGCCTCGATGCCTGTTACCTGGAATATCAGGATGTTTTGCTTCAAGGTTTTTACTTCGCTTATTTCTGGACACCTTCTTTGTGTGCGGCGGGGGTGGTCTCCTTGGTGACGGTTTTCCTTTGTAGCTATGAGTGGGGGGGGGAATTCTTCAGACTAAACTGGGTTGTTCGAGCGGCCCTGCTACTTTGCGTCTCTGGGACCTTGCGATCCTGTACCATACTCATGAGCCAAACACCCGTTATTTATCTGTTGGGTATTTTAGTCAGCAGAGGCGGCCACATACAGCAACATGGGTTCAGGAATATTATATATCTCCCCCCTCACTGTCTTGCTCCTCTCATATGAGTGCACAGAGTGCCTCAACTTATCACAGCAAATAAATATAAACAATATACATCAATGATTTAGAAGACAATACAGGTTGCGCCAGTGCGTCAACGCGACTCACAGGAAAGTTCTCTCTCTATACCTAGCTGCCACATTTTATATATTTTTAGTAACCAGAGAAAATGGATTCATTACAAAACACTGTAGGTAACTATTAATCCCGATTTCCACGTCAATACATCTAAACATAATCATTTCTAAAAATATTAGCTTTATTTACAATCCCACTTGACAAATGCTGTTAACCTCTCTCCAAACCATCCAGAGGCAGATTTTCCTTTTAAGGGCACATTTAAGTTTTCTATTAAATCCCGATTTTGCTTTGAGCCGAGAAAACCTTTTCATAGCAAACAGGTCCTGCCAGCGAACCTACCACACACAAGTCATGAAGGTAACAAACTGTCCTTTGGCTAAAATACGAATCTGAATTCTAAAGACTAACAAAGAAATATTGTTTCAGTTAATGCTTTGCTACATTAATAAAAGAAAGAAGAACTTTCAATCCATGTGCCGTACCGCCTTGATATCCAACACAACATCCAAGTGGCTTTCTCCATAGAAGAAGGTAACGATGTGTTGGGGGAGGTTGAACCAAAACCTTCTCCAGCACAGGGGCTGCTCCTCCCACATAGGGATTGTTGAGTGTTGCAAGAATCAAGAGTCTGCAACATTTGTCTCTGGATGTTTTGGACTTTCAATCCCATGTCCCCTAGCCAGCATAGTCAATTGTGAAGGATTATTTATTTATTGTTAGATATACATCTAGCCAAAAGGCTTTGTATGAACACATAGACAAACAACATTAATACGAAAACCTAAAAGCATTTACATTTCCAATATATATCATTCAATACATTTTAAAATTGCCACAATCTGCAAATAAAATACAATAAAATATATCAAATTGATATCATTTCTTCTCATAAAAATCATCCACTGTTCAGATATATCCGACATCACAATTCCATTATTGTAAGATTTAAAAACACACGATTCTCAATTCATTTAAACTTTCACAGCGCATAAGGTGATAGAGTGACTCAACAACATTGACTCCACAAAGACGACAGTTTCTTGAGGTGTGTGGAATTCCCATGCTGACCTTTTGTCTCTAGAGCTTCTGTAGTGTTAAATTTCATCATTAAATAGGATCGAAAGGTACCTGTACTTGGATAGGCTAAAATATAATTAGGAAGCATATTTCGATTTAAATACTCATCCAAATACCCTCACTAAAACATTTTGATGCCGAATTTACAATATTTGGTTCATGCCAAAAGTCATGCACTTTTCTCTTTAGTCTCATTTTGAAGGCTAACAACGACAGAGTTCCTGGGGCACACCCCAACGACCATGTGTGATGAAGTCTTTGTATGGTACCAATTGTGCCGATCAACACATTCCCTTCAAGACTAAGATACGCTTTTACATATGGGGCAAAGATTGTGTCGGTGGATAGGGTCACTGCTTTTTCATAGGACAAAACACATTGGCAGACATATGCATATCAAAAGCCTTAGATGTTAAACTCCAGGTACAGGTATTCAACACTAACATTTGGGGGAAAACGTAGTAGTTTTCTTAGGAGTTTGGATTCAAGAACCACAATGAGTTTGACAAACTTATGGCCCCATATTTCCACAGCATAAAGTAACATTGATCTAATTTTCGCCAGGTAGATATTAAGTACTTTAATAGCAGAGAAACAACAATTTCTGTCAATGAAAGTACTCAAGGCGTTAGTGGCAACAGTACAGCGGCTTTTGATAGCATACCACTGGTTATCCCAATTCAACCTTTCATCAACAATTAAACCCAGATATTTTTATGATTTCACCTGTTCCACTTTTGTAAGGGCCAGGTTCCAAGAATATTTCTTAAATTTACGTTTCTTTGAAAAGACCATAATTTTGCTTTTGTCTATGTTGATGGTCAATCCGTTGTCAGAAGAATAAGCAACCAGGGCGTCAAGCATATGCTGGAGACCTGCTGGGGTATAATCTAATAACAGCAGGTCGTCAGCATAGGCAAGCCACCAAATAGTTACACCATTAACTCTCACAGGGTTAGCTTTTGGTATATGAAAAGCTTTCATCATATCTGACAGATAAAGGTTGAATAGGATAGCAACGATCATACAACCTTGCTTCACTCCGCAGCTAGTAGCCATGAATTTTTAGAGTTTGCCAGCCACATTGAGTCTTATGCGGACAGAGTTTGCAGAGTGTAGCAGCATCAACATCTTAAGACCTTGTGGGATCCCCCACAAGTTCAGTTTTTGCCATAATCTATTTCTAAGAATGGTATAAAATACGGCAGAAAAGTCTACATATGCGCAATAGACATCAAGGTTACGTTTGCTCCAGGCGTGCTCAATCGCAGATGTTAATAGCAACAGATTGTGTGTAGTGCTGGATTTATCACGGAATCCAATTTGATTCGAGGGTAGTATGTTAGATGTACTTATCCATTCATTTAGTTCCTGGAGATATACCTTGGTAAAGATCTTAGATGATACATCAAGCATTGCCAGCATTCTAAAATTTGCCAGGTTGTCCCATGCACCTTTCTTATGTACCGTTAATATATGGCTTGTTCGCCATGAAGGAGGAATTTCACCCAACTTCCCTATTTGTTTAAATAGCAGCATAAGTGCAGCACCCCATCGTTTTGGCTGTTTTTAAATGACTAAATTACGGACCCCATCCGGTCCTGCTGCCCGTGAATTCTTGAGATTTTCAATGATCTTAATAATATCAAGCTCCGAAGTTTTACAGTCCCACAAGACTTCTGGCAATAGAATACTATTTTCAGAAGGTTCCACTTTACCCAATGTGCCGTTAATGTGAACGGCCCACGTTTCTTCAGCGATACAATTCATTGTTAGATCGGGTTTTTTTGTGTTTGCTAAGCAGGAGCCAAATACCTTGGTTGTTATTAGACAGCGCCATCAATGCAATTTTTCTCCACAGTTTGGTTGCACATTTACGTTTGTGCAATTTAAGCCACTGTTTTTTTTTTTTTTTTTTTTAAGTTGTTTGATATGGCATGCTACTTCTTGTTCTGTCAGCGACGATGCATTTTTCTTAACTACAATACGAATTTCGTTTCGAAGATTCTTTTTTACTGCATTAATCATTTTATCATTCCCAGGCCTACGTGGTATTACCATATTGGATCGTTCCCCAGCTGATTTTCTGCGTTCACCTACTTGTTTTTGAATATTTTGCATGAGCAGTGAGAAGTTATTTAATATTTGATTTCCGGTGTTCATTCCTGACACCCCCTCCTTAATAGACTCTGGTAGTAAGGTAGATAACAAATGGGTTACATTATCAATATTGCGATGATGCCAGACTATTCTGTTCTTACCTTCATTTAAACTAACCATCCCGTTTTCATCATAATCGTGACTTTCAACACCTTTACCTGGGATAATAAAATAGTAGGCACAAAGGTAAATGATCACTTTCATCCCTCTCAACACCCATGTCAATAACAGTGTGAAAACCAATGCGATTGGTAAAAATATAATCAAGTGCAGCTGCTGATCTGCCCTCGATCCTAGTATACTTCATAGGAACATCGCTTGGGGTCAAACCATTAAGTTTCACAAGACTATAGGTATTCATAGCATTAACCCATTTTTTATCTTGTCTATTAGACACTGGAATGATTCCTGATTTGGTCTGGGCACC
Source organism: Ambystoma mexicanum (assembly GCF_040938575.1). Classification (NCBI taxonomy): domain Eukaryota; kingdom Metazoa; phylum Chordata; class Amphibia; order Caudata; family Ambystomatidae; genus Ambystoma; species Ambystoma mexicanum. The sequence continues at coordinate 293,660,299 of NC_090931.1, forward strand.
CAATGATTCTATAAAATGGCAGAGGTCTCCAATTTTCGCGTTGAGATCACCTAAGAGCAATATCGGGTAACGATGGTTATAGAGTTTTAGCACAGTATCAACTGTCATGATATTTTTTACCGCGTTAATCATGTTGGGTGGATCATATATGTTAATGACAACCTCCAAGGACCAAGAAAGTTTTGCTACCAGTACATACTCAGTTGAAAGGGGTAGTTTCTTGATCGACCAAGGTGACTGCACAGATATCAACAATCCAACTTTTGGAAGACCAAGGGGGCCCTTTGAAGCCAATTGGTGGACAGTAGTTCTATCGTCTAACTGTATTTCAACAGTTAGCCAAGTTTCCTGCAGTGCTATGATTTCGAAAAGTGCCATGTATTCTATCAAACCATTATCCTGGAACAAATGCATATGCCCTCGAGTGTTCCAGGAGTAGAGCATCTGTAGGGCATATGGTCAATGGCGAGATTCTGCAAAGTGGGGCTTGAAGCTCAAAGGCAGCCATTGCCAATAAACTTCGGGAATGTCATTGGTGGCATTTGCCACAATATTAGCTCCTTGTGTTGGAGGACTTTTCACATATTCCGCATTTGGCTGGGTATTTAGAGTAGGGGCATGAGGATTGGTAATAATCGGCCTCTGTGGGATGAGGCTTTTACGCAGTTTTACAGCAGGTATCATGACTTTATGTATAGCATAACCTAGACGTAGTAAATCTACTTCATATCCCATGATGTAATTCAAAGTGCCTTCAGCATCAAAGCATACATTGGTGATGTATTGGTTCGGAGGCTCAAGCTGGTCGACCAGACAAATGTCACTAGAGGTAATAACCCTTAGTGGAACAAAATGGTTTTAAAGAGACTCACCACTGCAGTGCAATTCAATGGGGATGGGCACTTTTCCATATGGACTAACGTAATTTACAATGCTGGTAGCATGCCTGTGTTATTCTGGCCGCTTCCAGAACTAGCATTAGTTGAATTAGCGTTAGCATTATTTTTTAATACCCACGCTTCAGGTAAAGTAGTTTGATTAAAAATGGCTGGCACACATGTTGGTCCTACAACCTTTGGCAGCCTAGTTGCTGACTCAATCGCAATGACAGAAGGCTGCAAAGATTCAACCAACACACAGTTTGATTTGGGAGCGAACTGATTTTTACTTAAGGGCAGCTCCTTAGCTAGAGAAATGTTGATCACTTGGTCACAGTTATACTCGGTGCTTCACCACCAATGACATGGAGGGGATTCAAATGCACTACTTTTGTTCCGATAGCCAACTGTTTTTTCTTTTTGATAATCCGCTTACTATACATAAATGCCTGATTTACACTTCTGGATTTCTTTTTGTCCAAAGTTATCTTTTTCCCAATAGTCACACTATGACCCTTGAGTTTTCTCTTATCGTTGGCATCAAGCAAGTTTTTTAAGGGAGACCTACTTCGCTTGCTTGCACACACTTCGAAACGGTGCTCTTTCAGTGTGGAATGGATAAGAAGGGATTGGACATCAATTTTTGTTTCTAGATGAGCACATTTCTCAAATAACATCGTGAGCAGATGTTCTAATGCATTAAACATTTCGGCTGAGTTCATACTGGTATCAACATCATCATATACACATGATCTTTCTCCATAATCGGTAATGACATTACGGGAAGGGCCTAGGGTCATCTTAGGTATAGTGTTTGTGTCAAGACTAAATACAGATGGAATACCGACATCGAACCCTGCCTCATTCTTCAATATAGGCTTTACATTGGGGACATGTGGAATATCGGGTGCGGCCATCAGTGCCATCTTAGTTGGAGGAGTGAAATACAAAGGGGTAGGGACAGCCTCAGCCAGAGATAATTCCGGATCAATACCCATATAATCGATGTCAAGTTCATCAAGCTCAGAGATGGATATATCTATTGCCCTCTTAGCCTTACTATCGTACTCGCTATAGACTACAGCATTAGTGCAACCATTAACCAATAGGCCACTATTTATAGTTGCACCACACATCTCGTTTTTAAGGTTAGAGGTGCTAACTATACCTGCCACAAAGTCGTAAGCATTGGGATCAAGATGGCTGGGAATAACACTTGCAGTGACATCGTTACGAGTAGTCACATCAGTCAGATCCTCAAAGTTAGTGTTAAGTTGGGCACAGAAAACATCACATAAAAGTTTAGAGCTTACACATCCTAGGTCACAAGTCAGTTTGGATACTAAATCAACAGATGCCATATTTCGATGATCCTTATCTAAAATCTCATTTTGGGCAATTGTAGTGGGAATAGCAGTTTTCACAAAATAATCAGCGATAGGGTTTCCCTGTACAGCACCCTTTTTAGGACGCGTTATGACCTTTGGAACACATACGCACCTATTGCGTAGGTTTTTGTGCATCGCAATTTCCTTGTCATAATCATCCATCCCAGTACTCCAATTGGACACTGTTAGTAATGAAGGGTCCAATACAAAACCTATATTAGGTCAATAAAAGATATACATACAAAATAAGGCTATTCCTGAACAAGGCGCTGCACCATTAGGCAAATATGAAATTACCATTAAAATAAAAAAGTAGGTAGAATGCTGTGATCTTGGGTCAACATATAGTGCGTATCTAGTGCACGCCGCACTCCCTGGTGTTTACTGGTTTAGCGGTAACAAATAAACAAAGGTAAGCATTAACTAAATAAGACCAAAGACCAATTGAGACGCTCGTCAACAGCCGGAAATAGGATGATTGCTTAAAAAAATAAAGAACGGTAAACTGCCACAGCTGTTCACAGAGTCTGATGCGTATTGTTTAGTCAGCCAACACTTCATTAGGCACTGAACATTGGGCTTTGAACAATTAAGTACAATTCACTTTGAGGGTCACAATTTATGCGAAGGAGACCCTTCTTTGTTGGAGTAATACAAAACGCAACAATCTAAAATAGTCTAAAATAGCAGGCTTTCATGCTTGCATCAATAGTTAAAACGGGCAAGACAGAGACTAAAACAATTTTTTAATTATTCATATAGGTATTCATATTGGTAAACTGTTCGCTGTCCACTCACCCACAGGAACGCTATAATCTAAACGTGTGTGCGAACCACGGTAGCGTAGCGTAATTTCATTCACCGCAGGAGACTGCAAACAAAACGAGGGAATGAGAGAGAGGAGGACCTCAAACAAAGCCAAAATAAAGTGGCGCTCGCTCGCTTGCAGCAAAGCAGCCAAACAGCACAACAACCACTTCTCGGAGAACGCGCGCAGGAGGCGGTTTTTGGTGACTCTGACGAAAAGGGGCGTGGCCAATATCTAAAATACAGATAAAAGTATATTTAGATACTACAATTCACAGTGGGCACTGATAAATATATTAGAGCGTCCATATGAGTCAATATGAGTCCAAAAAGAAGGCTGGAAGGATGATTGGGTGCATACCAGCACTAACTCGCCAGGCTCCACGGATTAACAGGTACGTTCTCTCCAGCACAACAGCCACTTCTCGGAGCGGGAAGGATTATGGGACAGTCCAAAACCTCAAGCAAGACAGAGGTTGCAGAACCCCGTTCTAAAAAGGCAGATTTGCGCTTTATATACAGCTCACAGCCCTTTGATTATAGAAAGGTACCATTTAAGAGAACACAATTAAAATGACACCCTCCAACAAAAGTCAAATCCAGATTAGGAGCTAACAAATGTGTCTGGGTTAAGAATTATTATCTACTCCTTCGGGGCGACGCAGCTAGATGGGCTCAAAGAAAAATGGGAAAGGGATATAGGTCACATGGAACCAGAGGACTGGGTAGAGGCATTAATGTCCCCTAGAGAAATAGGTATTGATTCTAAACTCAGGCTTATACAACTGAAGATCCTCCACCGCACATACTATTCACGCACTGCCATGGTCAGATGGGGTGGACTGGAAGATGGGACATGCCTCAGGTGCAAAACAGAACCGGCCACCTTTTACCATATGTTATGGGAATGCCGAGTCTTACAGGTCTTCTGGGAGAGCTGTACCAACACGATTTCTGCCACCCTGGCGACACCAATCCCCAGGGACCCCAAAATGATGCTGTTGGGAATCCGAGGTGAAGTGGATCTCTCAAAACACGATAGAATATTTCTGGCACTGGCACTTGGGACAGTCAAAAGAGTGATCGCGGCTAGCTGGGGCTCCGCCGACCCCCTATCTGTGAACCGATGGTGCAATGAGTTGGACAGATGTGCGGCCCTGGAGCGCCGGATTTACAACGCACGGGGGTGCCCCCGCAAATTCCAGAAAATATGGGGTAAATGGCTGGACGCTAACTGAAATGTACCGAGAGGAATAGAAATGTACTATTGTTAACATTGATTACCTGCCATACCCAACGAATGTCTGATGGCCCTCGGCCCCACCGGGTTCCCTCTGCCTCTTTGAAAACTGCCTTACTAACATGATCTGTTGTATGCCTTTGACTCATGCCTGTTTTGTTGTTGTGTTACTAAAACGTAATAAACAGAATTATTAAAAAAAAAAGAATTATTATCTAATCATATCCAAGGAACTATGTGTTTTTTTTAAAGACTTTAAAGCATACATGATTGAAATTTGGTGCAAATAAATGGTCATGGGAAAGCCATCTTAAAAAAATGGTATACAACCAGATTTCATGAAACCTCACCTTACAACCTCTTGTTCATAAGTAGCCCAACATAATAAAACCAATAAACATTTGTATTTTAATCGAGGTTTACAATTGTGTGCAGTAGAAAAGTATTTCGTAAAGTTTACATTAAAAAGGTATTGTAACCAGGCAAAGTAATGCATCAGATGCTATACTACTAGCCAAGAGACTTCATTAAATATTTATCTTTTCTGCTAATCTTTCAATTGAAGCTTTGATTAATTTAACAGCAGCTGAAAATAAACTAGACCCAATTAAAATCCAACACAACAACGCCAGATATGCAAACAGCTGCACTTCTCTGCATTTTATTTTCGGCATCCATGTGAACTACTGATTAATTGCAAACTAGTTTGCACCTGTCAAACTGAAAAAGTGAACAACGCTAATTCCACTCAGGAAATTAGCAAAGGAAAAATATCTGATGAACCCCTAGAGGCAAGATTCTACCAAGGCGACACGTCTAAATCAGTACAGGTAGTGGCATTCGAATTGAACTGTAGTGGGTAATAACAGTTTCAGAGCTTTAAATATTGGACTTCACAGGGACCTTGACCACAAAAAAATGGCTACGAAGCCCCAAACAGGGACTAATAAAAAAAAAGGACACACATTTACCTTTAGAGCACATGCTGCAAAGAACCACGTTTTCACTCTGCGCTTAAAAACATGTCACGTAGCATGCATTATTTCTCTGCACGGTCATCACTTCTGAAAATTATATATCTTGCGCTCACTGAGCTCATATGCGCTTTAGGCTACCACTTGGGTTGCAAGGATCTTGCATCAACGAACACATCTACTTAGAACAGTAGACAAGAGCATAATGCAACTGAAAATTATTCCCAGCATAACAAATATCCTAATGCCAGAAAGACTCCCACAAGTTCATGCATAATCACAGCGTGTGCTCAAAACGCTGAGCCCCTGTCCGTGGATTCTAAAAGGTCTACAAATCACAATTTTTTATTACACTTTCCTTGTCCCTACAAATTGCTCATGTTGCAAAAATTATTTTTAAAGCATAGCCATAAAATTGATCTAGCTATATGGATATTTGATAGAGGGGCTATGGCATTACAGTGTGGATATAATCATATTCGAATTTGGATTGTGTGATACAATCATGTATAGATTAGGCAAATATATAGTTTATGTACTTTACTTGCATAGATTGTAGACTGGTACAGCTATACTGCTCGCAAACACCACATATAGACCACCCTAAACAGCCATTGGGTCGCCTCTTTGGCAGTGGATGAGGGAGAGAATAGAAGCAAATATATATGTCTATTATACACAAGGCTGTCTATCTATTAAGGCTATCCTTTCTAAATAGAATATACAGAGTACGGTCTTCTTTGCCAATTCAATGTGCTTTGAATACAAACTAGCAGAATGTTGTTTTTTTTTTTTTTTTTTAAACGGTGGTCTCACAGAGGATAGATTGTTCTCTGGGCAGAACCCATGGACTCAAAATGTTCTTTAACAGGACCTACTAGTCACAAAACAAGATATCTAATCCAAAAAGACAGAACCACTTTTTACAAAGAAAGCTCAAGATGGATCTCATCCCCCGGTAACTTGCATAGCATGACAGCATTTCATGTTAGGACTAGCAACACATCCAGTGCCAAGCAATCCTAGCAAGCAGTCACAGCAATTGTGGCCAATACTAACACAAATATAAATGACAGTGTCGGCTATAGGCACATTGTAATTATGTGTAAATTGGTCTCCCCATCAGAAGAGTGATTTTGAGATGCTTATAACTAACACTTATTTCACGAAAATGTGCACACAAAAAAACTAGACCAAAGTAAAATGTTCGAAAGAACAGAAAATAGGTCACACGGGTAAGTATAACAATGAAATCACAATTGATTCCGAGTGTGGAGAGGAAAAAGGCTCAGTCAGATAAACAGATTATAAACATCATATTTTAATATTTATAACAATCTCTTTAATAGCATAAAAATGCATTATATTCACACCATAACATCATAAAATACATCTAAATGTATAGCCATATAGACAAAGAAATTGTCAAGAAACAAAAGTTAAAGATAGAATTGACCTAACATTTACTGACAGATGTAATTAATAATCCATCTGTAATTAATGAGCAGTATGTGTTAGTCACTTCTGAAAGTGCTGACAAAAAAGTGCCTACTACATGTAAAAAATACCACTGTATCTAAAAAATGTAGTTTCAACGACACACTTTATCTAGTTCAAACGATAACTGATGGTCACCTTCGTCTGGGCACACTAATAAGTTGCATCTAGCATTTTGAAAAACATGGATATATACAATTTCTAAATTAAACAGCCGAGACCCGTGCGGAAAAGGTAAGCCCTTTTATTTGTATTGGGGATACTAAGGCTGCATTTTCAGATTAGATCGGAAGGACTGCCAGCCTATAGAAAACATGGTCGAGTCAATTTCCTTAACAATGCGTTTTAACTCTAAGCAGCATTTCTTTGTTGCATGTATCCATTTAGCATACGATTGATGCACTCTTATTCAGTGCCAATATGGAGCTTGTTCAGTGTTCACATTACTTTGTAGATATCTACTGCCTAGAAACGGCAGTTTCTGCCAGGGTGTAGATTTTCCCTATAGCTGACTACGCTATATAATTGCCTATTTTGATGTTACCTAGTGGCATTGATATTATTTAACATCACCATTTGAGATGCCTTTTTGTATGCTTTTAGGCTATTCTTGATGTCACAGCGAGATGCCCATTATCATGAAAACCCTTTAAATGTGGGACATGAACACCGTCCTACTGACTTATATGTCCGGCTCTGACAGATTGTCCAGGTCAGTACACCTCTAGATAGGTAGCTCAATGTCTACATTTTGACCTTTTTTCTATGCAACATGTTTAGAAGTTGGGAAATTAATTAGATCCCATATATATGTTTTCTTGTCTCCTCAGATGTAATACTAGTGTCATCTGTTCACTTTATGGGCTGCGTGTGACGGAAATTATTGGTCTCTGAGCCCCGCATGGACTAATCAAGGTGAACCAGGTTTTTTCGCCTACTATTGATAGTTCAGAACATTGAATTCTAACTGGATGGGGTGTTATAGGAGGCTCAGTCAGTCTCTTGTTGATTTTAACATAGATATTTCTTCTTTTCTCCCTTTTTTATTTTTCTTTCATTATTGGGGTTGATGTTTTTATAGACACTGAAATCTACAATCAAGTCTGAAGTACCATAATGGTGCAAGCACGGGTCTCGGCTGCTTAATTTAGAAATGGTATATATCAATGTTTTTTCAAAATGTTAGATGCAACTTATTAGTGCGCCCTGACGAAGACGACCATCAGTTCTCGTTTCAACTAGATAAAGTGTGTCGTTGAAATTACAATTTTTAGATACAGTGGTATTTTTTACATGTAGTAGGCACTTAGTCAGTTCTGAAAGTGCTGACAAAAAAGTGACTAACACATACTGCTCATGAATTACAGATGGATTTTTAATTACATCTGTCAGTAAATGTTAGGTCAATTCCATCTTCATTTCTTGATAATTTTTTTGTCTATATTGATATACATTTAGATGTATTTTATGATGTTATGGTGCTAATATAATGAATTTATATGCTATTATAGCAATTGTGATCAATATTAAAATATGATGTTTATAAACTGTTTATCTGACTGAGCCTTTTTCCTCTCCACACTCGGAATCAATTATGATTTATAATAATTGTTGTACTTACCCGTGTGACCTATTTTCTGTTCTTTCGAACATATTGTTCCCCCCGGTCCACGGGGTTGGGGATATCCATCTTTTTTGTTACAAAGTAAAATGTTCAGCAATGTTTTGTGGCGTCCTGTTAAGGTCGTGGGTATGCTTTTATTTAATGTTATACAGTGCATCCAAAATACTGAAATGGTACACATTCCTGTCAAAAAATAAATAATCCTAACCAATCACCTTTTTCAATTTTGTTATTTCCTTGTCGTACGGGGCCTCATATTAATACAACGTTATGCTGTTTCTAGTATGAATATGCATCAGTTAACCACTGCTGCCACTTAAACAATACCTAGTGCGTGCATTTAATGCCTTTCCCATTATGTTATTACCAGAGTACATTTTGCCAATACATACACTTTAAGACCGAGGGGCTATGAGGGCACTACTAGGCACAGTTTGCAAAGAAAGGCTAGCATGCTGGGTGGGTACTTACTTTTTGGCAATATCTGCATATTAAGGCAATGCCGAGCCTACAATGGAAATTCCTTGCCTGGCAAATTGTGCGAGTAGCTGGGCATACACAAATGGGGCAGGTTATAATAGTGCCTAGGCATATCATCACTACCTGAGCTTTTGGTTAGTGCCTGGGCCCATGTTGGATTTCCACGGCCATATTAGGATGCATTGAATGTAGATGGCTCTTATGTGATGTTTTGTGATTATATCTTACTGGGTCTTGGTATAGCACAGCTTTCTTCATTTGCAATGCGTTCTGCAATCCTGCAAGTAAAACGGGTGGGTTTCGGTTTGTTAGTGGAAATAGTGGAGGCAAAGGAGAGGATAACAATACGAGATTGGCCTGAAGTTACCATTGCCTGTGAGGAGCTGTGGCTTAGCTCACTCAATGAAAACTAATAGATGTGGAGGAAAGAAGCAGTCATATTTCTCAAGACCATGTTCCGTTTTAAGAGTATAGACACACGATGACAAAAAATATAGTTGCAATATTTATCCAGTATTGTAGTTCTTCCCATACAAAATCACATTTCCAAGAGAACGTACATGTAATTTTGATTGTTTGGCAAATTAAAAAAGGCACATTAAAGAACCTCTTGCACACATTTAAGCCAACAAACTTGCAGGCTGATCCAGTGTGCAAGATAGCTAAAATAATGTGCTGACATGTTTGCCTTCATTCCTCAGCATGTGATCAATCATTGAATTTCAAAAGCAAATTGATGCAACCACAGTGCCTAAAAAAGCTTTAGTTAGACAAATGGGAAGACTGATATGTTTAGCAACGAAACAGACCCATCTATGACGACTTCGAAATTCTGTTTCCTTTGGCAGTCACTATATTTACTGAAAGGTGAATTTAAAAAAGCAAGCGTCATCTAAATGCTAACCGATTCCTTCAGATTGTTTAAATCAAATTGCTAATTTCGATGTCAATTTCACGACTAGTGCTATTAAAATAAAAAAGGGACTGCTATCAACTTGCAGCTTGATAACTTCAGAGTGCCAGTTTTAATCCAGTTTGCTTTTCGATAAAATGGGACCTTGTATCCCAAATTGAAAGGTCTTTGCATTGGCTGTGATTAGATGTAAGACACTCCTCTAGGCTTCTGAGTGTATAATTAAGACTCTCTCTCCAAACATCTAAAGTGTAAATTAATTGTTTTTGACCCATGGAAGGCCCTTCATCAAGAGTTATGGCATTACAAGTGACCCGAGTGGTTTTATCCGACAAAGGTTTTGAACTTTTGCAGTCTAGAAGGCACGTGTTTGTGGAACGATTTCCACTAACATCTGCAAGAAATTAAGATCAGTGGTAGACCAATTTGTCCAAGCAGCTTGGACAGGATGGCTGCAGTAGTGGCAGTCCAATAATTTCAGACATTGAAAACATGTGCAGATCTACTCAAAAGTGGCGATTCCGTCATCAAAATAATTCCAGCCTTGTTAAACAGCAATGTACTGTCCTATCAAAAGAAAAGTCCTACAGAAAGTGCCAATACCGCCCTAAGTAGAACAGCCCTTTTGAAGATGTACATGCCGCATAATATTAAAGATACAGCAGCCCTGCTGAGACGTTTGCAGATCACCTCATTAAATGTATTAATGTACTGCAGCTTCATCTGGAAAGAGATTTTAAAGTGCTCGCAAGGAGCAGTGGGATGGTGTTAAGTGCTCTATAAAAATGATGTCGGCTTTAGCTCTCAATTAAAATATAAAAGCCCTGTGGAGAAGTGTCAGTGGTGTCACCAGGGCTCAGAATTTGCACTTGCCATTGGCTGGTGAGATTGGACTCTTATCGATTAAGAAATAGTGTGCTGTATGTATGTGTAGAATTTATGTGGTGAGTGAATTTTAATGGCTGGCTAGTAGCTTGCAAGCGGACATTTCTACCCTGCTTTGACAACAATGAAGGATTTCCAATCCTGTTGAGAAGTTGATGCTTTTTTTGAGAAAAGGCAGATTTTAAACGTATATGCACACATCTAAACAGGGTTATTAACTCACTTAGTTATTTTGCTGTGTTTGGCTCATCAGCCCTGCAGCTCAAACATATCACAGCAGGTTCATTAACATACTGAGCTGCTTTTGTTAACAGCAATGTGCCTTTGACGAAGACCACTTGGTCCGACTCAGTCAGTCACCCGTTTGTTTTATGTGAGTTGTGAATGCCACTGGCCCAGCCTAATACTTTTTGGGACTTTCCTATATGGAAAACATTACATTTGCAACCAGACTAGTGCATCTGAGCGGTCTGCATTGATAGGGAGTACACTCATTTATTTGGCATTGAAGACAACGAAGTTATGATTGGTGGCATACGGAGTGCTATGCCATACAATCACCCATAGCAATGTAAGAGTCTCACAGTACCCACCATTAGAGCTAGGACTGCCTTCTGGTAATCCACCATGCTAACAAGTGCCGTTATTGTGCAACTAAATGCATAACAGCCTTGGTGGGAATAGGTAGGTGCTTGCAATAGCCACTAGTGTGCATTCAACCTGCTTAGAAGTTATTGTGCACTTCGTTTTGAAAACTATGTTCTCACTCAAAAGGTTTTTCCCACAAAACAGTTTGGGCTAGGACAATGCAAAATACATCTATATTTCTTAAGAATTCTTTGACACAGCAAAAGCATGACTAGATGCAAGCTACCCATTGCCCTACCTTCCCAACCAGAAAATACTTCACAACTGAAATAAATAAAACAGCAGTAATTTGTAGCAAAAATATATTCTTAGACCAATTGCTGCTAAAATGTATCTGTCCTTGGACACATAAAGCCTCTTTCAAAACAGCATTCCTTGTTATTCTGTCCAGGAACTCAGCCAGCACCAGTAGTTCCATTATCACTGGATTTGAAGGAACATGCTTTATTTTTCTTGGATTGCCATCCCAATTCTATATCTCACTTGACGGGTGTCGGAGGTCATATCTATTGCTTGAGTAGCAAAACAAGCCCCTCAGAGCTTCAGCTCATAGGCTAGTTACCTCAGTCAAAGAATCACGCAAAGTATAGTTACCGCAATACTTGGATGCCACCAACAGACCAGAATCCGGACTTTAAAAAATAAAACATGTTGTTCATACTCATAAGCTCCATTCTCGCAGCCTCCAAATATCACTCAAAATCTAGTTAGTTCACGGCTCTTTCTATTAAAAATGTAGTCAACACCCGAGGCTACATATAATCAGTTCTCTCAAGCACTAGAACCCCGCCCCCCCAAAGCACAACGCTCAGCTCACGTACATATTTGTACTGTTCCCGTCAACTTGGTTTAATCAACACAAAAAATTGCCTGAAGAAAACCCCTTGCCTAGTACAGTTCCCCAAGCCTTCTTTTAAAAGAACTAGCACAACTTCAAATTAATTTCCTTCCGCACTAGGGTATAACCTTAGTGAAATTAGTTGCTCACAAAGCTGTGCTTCTTATCCCCAGCACTTTCCCAAAAGCAAGGTCCTAGAGCCACAAGACATTCTGCAAGGCACTGCATCAGCGTTATAAGCCTGCTCTGAGGCCAGGCCCTCCCGCACAAGATTGCAATACCCCAATGCCAAGCAGCCTTCGGAATTCACTAACTGAAGATTTTCAAAGTGGCACACTTTGTCCTGGCAGCATTACAAACACGTTTTAAACCTCAGTCTACAGCCCTCTTACCTGCCTCAGGTTATCCCTTAGGCAGTCTACTCCACTGAGCCACAGGAACTCCCCACTGCAGTCCTCTCAATCCTAGGTCCTCCTCTAAGGCTTATTCCATTTGCAGGGGTCGAAATAAAGATGCGATGAGGAGGAGTTAGCACCTGGGGATCAGGCAACCACAAGTAGTTGCTACCTTTGTGGAATGAGGATGCATACAACATGCAAACAAAACCTGAGGTCAACGTGAAACAAACAATAACTTTTTGTCCCATTCTCATTTTAAAAAAGTGTTCTAGATGTGTCCCAGTGATGCTCTTTATACATCCCCCAAAACACAGAAAATTAATGTCGAATAGGTATGTTTCTATGGGACCAGTTGGCCAAGCGAGTCAAGGTGGTAGTCAAACTAACATGAGTCTTATAGGCTTCAAGCAAAGTTCCAAAAGCTCTATGCTTTTCCGAACTTTGCATTTAGACCCAGGGCTTAGCCAAAAGAGAGTTCTTCTTGCCCACAAAGGAATCACTGGGGACAGTTTCCTAAACAAGCAGGGTTGTCCCCCGGGCTCAATTAGGTGTGTTCCCCTTGGGTGGTTCTCTGAACTCCAAGCCAGGACCTTCAGGAGTCAGGCTTCATGCAAGACCAGTTGCCCCAGCACCAAGAGTGATCATCAGAGGGCACCCGAGTGATCATCAGAGGGCACCCGAGTGATCATCAGAGGGCACCCGAGTGATCATCAGAGGGCACCCGAGTGATCATACAGCAGTGGCTTCTCCCACAGGTTGTCTCAACTGAAGCTGCACATATGTATAGTACTCTGCAACATTAATACCAGTTTCACCCTAGATCTTTGAATTCAGGATCCTTAAATTCAAGTAACTGACAAGTTTCCAGTCCTGCAATTTAAACAAATAGCAACGGGGTCTGAACTCTGTGTAATTAAAGCATAACCATCCCAGAATGCAATCGCTCATTAAAGGGAAGACTCGGACTTAAGAAGCAGTCTCCGGGTGACATTGAGTCATCTGGTCCCGATGCTGAAATGGTGCTTCAGGCATGGTCCTCTGCAGTAGTGGAAGCAATTCCCCTTCCATTCTTATTAATGCATGCTTAAAACCCGTTGATTGTATGCTTGCATCTCATCGAGCATACTTTAGCCCCAAGGTAACCGAATCCCCTACACTAGGCTCCCTCAACACTGAGAGGTCGCTATGCTTGCCCCTCACAGCTCATTCTTCCGCCCGAGAGATCTCCATACTCAGTGTCTTGCTCCCCTCTCTCGCCTGATTTGAAAGCAACTCAGGTACCGTACCCGCCACCTCCGCCTCCGCCTCCAGGTCCCGGGCGCAGCGCCATCTTCTAACACTAGCCAGGTTGCGAGCTGTCAGCTGGGTTTACCGAGGACTTCCGGGTCAACAGCTGCCAATGCTAACTCCGCCTCAGCTGCCCGTCACGCAAAGTTAGGGCAACGGCCATGTTTGAGCGATGTCGGGGCTTTGTCCACTATAATGGGAAACAGTAAAGATAACTATACACCGTAGCCAAAACATAATGACAAAAGGAAGTGTCACAAATAATTTGGTGTTTAGTATGGAATTTATATACCCTTAATTATTAGAAAAACGTCGTATAATACTTCTATATTAAAGTAAAAGAAACAAATCTAAAAATGTTGTTTTTACAATAACCTATAATTTTAGTATTTTTAAAAGAACCTTGTTTTTCCTAGTGATGCTATATCGTCGCACTTATAATTAAATTAAAGGAATTTCAAGATGGCTGGTGTATTTACAACAAAGAAGATGGAAAGCATCTAATGTTTATTGGGTCCATCCTTTCTTTCGGGACACCTTATGGTATCTATTACGTACTGACTGATGGTACCTATTACGTACAGATGAGCGATTGGGAGACTGGCATTGAAGTGGTGGTTGACTTTAACGCTTACCTTTGGTGAATTCAAGCAGTTTCGGTCTTAGTGCGCTAGATGAGCACCAAGAAACTGCTACACGATTATAAGGTGCTTATATGAAACCTAGACAGGTAACATTAGTTTCGTGAGTGAGTGAGTGCAGGGTTTTTAAAACAAGCTTTGGCGAAGCCAACCGTTTGGTCTTTTCAGTAGGCGTGGGATACCCATTTGCTAGTCACTGATATAACGGTACTACCTGACCATAGGATTGCAACATCTGGAATATGAAGTGACTATCTGGTCATATCACGGCAATACCTGGCAAATGGCCAGCAAAGCCATTACAACAAAGCTGTTGCTTTGTCTTTGCATGTTTTTAACAGGATGTAAGTGCAATGAAGAGATATAAATCAAGTTGCTGAAGGCACACTGGGTCAAGACATTTGTATTACACCAGTAGCCACTTACAGCTGCAATTAAGCCATTAACTCTCAGCAGAGTAGCAGACTGCTTTGAAATCAGGCTGCCAGGCTAAATCTTGATGTTTGTGTCTGATAGAGGGAGCTCGAAGGAGGAAGTGTTTTGGGTGGGAAGGGACAGACAGTGGGTGGGTCTGGGCATAGGGATTAGCATGGCCATGGGCAGTCAATGGGTGGGTAAATTACCTCCTCGTGTGTCATTTCCCTGCTACCTGTACTCTAATTAAATAGTTTAGGCTTATAGGTGGATCAAATGCACCACCTAATTTCACAAACTAAAAAGTGGAGGGATTGACATAAACAATGGGAAGTAACTTCACATGAAGTGAACATACCATAAACTGAAATAGGCACATTTCCCAACTGAAGAAAGTGCAGAAGACAAATAAACATTTGTGAAGAGAACCGATTTTTCATAAACATTGCTAAGTATAAACTGTGTGCACCTTTTATGTCTAATAATCTGTAACAAAATGAGTCACATATGGACATTCCGCAACAACTATAACAAACCACACATAGCCTTGCATAACAGCACATGACAACTACAGACCGAAAAATCACACCTACGATCAGCGAACTGTGTAAACCGAACTGAAGCTGCCAACAGCACATCACAGCTCACTTGTGCTTTGCCCGCTCATTCCTACTAACTTACCATACCCTCTTGCTTTTCAGATCCGCCATCGGACTACTCCGGTGGTGATAGTGCACGGTATGAATATCCTTTAACATAACATACAGTGGTCAAAGTGTACGAAAAGAAGTAGTGGAACTATGTTCCCTGCTGGCCTGCCCCTGCTCCCCACAAACCCCATCGCCACACCCCCTCCCAGGCACAATACAAAGCCCCAAACACATGCACCTGCTATCTGAGGGTAATGTTCAGTGAAAGTGCAAGTTTCAACTTCTTCCTACACTTTTACTTTAAAACTAAACCATTCTAGAACGGTTTCTTTTTAAAATAAAAGTATAGAAACAGTAAAACGTAATTTAAAAAAAGTAGACGAGCACCACTCCCAACCGCTCCCTCCCACTTCGACCACTGATAACATAACAAGTATAGGATATATTAAAGATTGATGAAGAGAG
This sequence comes from Ambystoma mexicanum, assembly GCF_040938575.1. NCBI lineage: Eukaryota > Metazoa > Chordata > Amphibia > Caudata > Ambystomatidae > Ambystoma > Ambystoma mexicanum. Next base: position 293,676,326 of record NC_090931.1, read on the forward strand.
GTTCGAATGGTCTTGTGGCCACGTGGCTGGCCTCTCAGCTGCGCAAACTTTGCCTTGAAAACAAAAAGGCTGGACAGCGTCCGTTCTCTGAAAAAAGAATGGGGACAGCATCCACCCACACGGTCCCTAAACCTGTGCCCTGCCTGGGTGGGAGGGTAATTTCTACAGAGAGGTCTCCTATCACTGACCACTTATTTCTCCCCCTGAAAGATTTCTGGATATGCCAATTTATAGTGTTTGTGGTGTGTGACCCTCCCAAGTGTGTTGCCCTTTTAAGGGAATATGTCCCTCCCCTGTGCATTGCCCTTTTAACATGGGTCATGACTATGTCATGTCCCAAGCTAATAAAAGGAGCCTCTGCAGACACGTGCACCAGAACGGCTGCAGACTCCCAAAGAGGAACGACTGAGTCCTTGTCTCATTCATGTAGGCCTGCATGCCCACACCGTGGAAGCACAGGCCTGCAGGCCATGATGCCGTGGGGCAGAAGGTCCGCATGGTTGTGCGCATGGTTCGCCCTGCCCCCACTCCAGATGGTGCTGATGCCCCTTCGCATCCTGGGGCCTGCTGGATGTCCATAGCATGTGCCCCAAACCCTGCAGAGGCACTGGGACTCAATGTTGCTGGTGCCCATAGCACCATGAAACCTGCTGGATGTCCAGACCAGGCCCCCCACCACATTGGCGACGAAGAGAAGAACCCCTGCGGGACTCCCTGTCCCTGCTGTTCCTGTGTTTTGTTCTTTTTTCTTCTTTCTTTCCTTCTTTTTTTGTTTGTTGAAGGAGGAAGGAAGGGAGCTGTCCCCCGCTGGGGGAGAGAATGCAGCAGCTGCCAAGCCGCATATGAGGAGATCGGTGCGGCATCCATCCCTGTTGGCATGGCGGGGAAAGGTAATGACGAAGCCCTGCCAGTGACTTCCCTTGGCCGCGGCCCTCTGTGTGGAGGGTGCTTGTGCGGCCGGGTGGGAGTTTGCCCACTGGGCCGCAAAGAGATGGTGTTTGATGCATGCTCCAGTACATAGCGGGGAGATCCCCATTAGACACCCCCACCTCCTTAGGTCAGAATAATAGTACATTGAAATGAATACACAGACAACTTTTTTAAAGTTCTTTGGAAAACACAAGGTCACAGTTTATTTGGAGCAAGACAACTTGGGACGGTCCCAGCCACATCACAAAAAACAGTCAGATACGGGTGAACCATGTCACCTCTTTAGCCACTGGCCAAACAGTCAGATACGGGTGAACCATGTCACCTCTTTAGCCACTGGCCAAACTGACAAAAACTGCTGGTTATTCCAGCTACACTGGTACTACCAGCAGGACACTCAGGGGCACTGACCAGGAGATTGTTGGCCAAAAGGCCTAAGTAAGGGAGTCAGTGCCCGTCGAGGGATCGGCTCGAGCCCGGCCAATCCCGAGCTGCTGCAGCTGCAGCGTGAAGTCCCTCATTGGCTAGGACCGCCCCGATACTCCGCCTGTAACAAGAGAAGAGAATTAGGAGCAACTCATACAACACACTAAACTTATCTTATCACTAATTAACTCTGTTCACCTTATCACTCCTATTGATGATGCGAAAGCCTCACCCTGATCCTACTCTACTACCGGTCTGCACGTATTAACTCCCTGTTACTACCAGTAGGACACTGTCCCATATATGCCACTGGCACAAGCTGACAACGCTTCTGGTTACTACCAGGAGAACACTGATTACTCCCAGTAGGACACTGTCCCATATATGCCACTGGCACAGGCTGAAAGCGCTTTTGGTTACACTCCAAATCTTACCGACCTTCAACTTGTTTGCCCCAAGACTTTACTATCAGGCGTGGGTGGGTGGGGATTAACACCAGGTGGGAGCTGCAGGGCAAAAGACTGATGGCCCGCCGCTCCTGCCCTTGTAAGTGTCCCCGGGGAGATCTGACCGGAAGCCAGGTCCCCGGGGACACCTCTTCCGCCTCGCTGAGGTGGGAGGAAGAGGAGAGGCATGCCCAGCAACCGGAAGGGGGTGGCCAGAGGGGACAGCCCGCTATGTAGGCTGTCCCTCTAGCGCCCCCTGCGGGGGCCGGTCAGCCTCTTAGCGGGGAGATCCCCATTGGACACCCCCACCTCCTTAGGTCAGAATAATAGTACATTGAAATGAATACACGGACAACTTTTTTAAAGTTCTTTGGAAAACACAAGGTCACAGTTTATTTGGAGCAAGACAACTTGGGACGGTCCCAGCCACATCACAAAAAACAGTCAGATACGGGTGAACCATGTCACCTCTTTAGCCACTGGCCAAACCGTCAGATACGGGTGAACCATGTCACCTCTTTAGCCACTGGCCAAACTGACAAAAACTGCTAACACCAGGCGGGAGCTGCAGGGCAAAAGACTGATGGCCCGCCGCTCCCGCCCTTATAAGTGTCCCCGGGGAGATCTGACCGGAAGCCAGGTCCCCGGGGACACCTCTTCCGCCTCGCTGAGGTGGGAGGAAGAGGAGAGGCATGCCCAGCAACCGGAAGGGGGTGGCCAGAGGGGACAGCCCGCTATGTAGGCTGTCCCTCTAGCGCCCGCTGCGGGGGCCGGTCAGCCACTGAGCAAAAAGAAGTGGAGCGCCCACCCCACCAGAAGCAGCATTGGCTGCGCGGGATGTCCGCATCCAGAGGTGCAGCATCCGCTCCGAAAGAAAATGGGGGTGAGTGCTCATTGGGAGAGAGGGAGAGATGGCCCGGGCGGGCGGTGAATGGAGTGAACAGAGGCTGCCTGCATCAACAAGTAACAAGTAAAGCGGGCATCACTCTGTTGTGCCGGCAGCCCCGGCTGCATTAATACCCAGGTGCCGGCGGTGAAATATGCAGCTCCATGTCCGAGCTTAAGTGGAAATGCTCTGGGGTCGAGGCAGGTAAAGGAAAAATACTCCAGCTATCGGTGGTGAAGTGCCCTACAGCTCCACGTCGGAGTATGAAGTGAAGGTGCCCCCACACATCTCGGGCCGCCTGGAAGTGAATCATGTCAGAATATCAGTGCTTCGTGGGCTGGAACTGTAGACACAAAGGCACCTACGTTTGCCCACTGAGCCTAAACGCTCTGCAATGTTGCACCCTTCACGCACATCCCACGACAGACAAACATGTGTTTGCATAGTCGGGCGCGCCTACTCACAGAATCGATCCGGGCCACGAGTGTGCAGTGCTCCAAGATCAGAGTTTTCTGTTTAACACAGCAAAAGAAGGTGCACGTTGAGCGCTCTGGGCACGGTCTGCGGTAGTCATGATGGGACAAAGAATGGAAAGACAACGGTGCCTCAATGTGCGGTTTACCCCGGCACCCTGTGGCTGGTGAGAGGCAACATGCAACGAAAGAAAGCGCTCCGCCTTGGCACATTGAAAGTTGAAGTGTTTCGAGTTTCGGAGGTTCAACAGGGGGAAAAGGGGAAATGTGGCAGAGCAGCTACCGGTGTAACTTCACTTTTGGCTATTTGTCACTCTGCTGTGCTAACAGCCCCTCCAACGGTGATCCCGGGCCAAGATTCGGCCAACACCATGTGCTCCGATAGTTCGTAAAAGAACACCAAGGCCGTTGCTGGTATGAACACAACACATTGGCACATGGGAAATTGAGCCATGCTAGTGCTGCCTCTTACGACCTCACTACCCGACAAACAGTAGGAATATGCCTGGCTCTTAACACAGGAAGCAGTGCTATGATGCACGTTGAAGATCAGGCCTGGACTGCAGCAAGCTTCATCCCTGCACTCCCTAGCAATCGTACGTAGGGTGCTATAACTGTATCACAATGGAGGACAAGGTAACATCAGCAGTTCCTGCATATGTTTTCTGCATACCATGAAACAACAGCATTCACAAGTAGCAGGGCAGTTAACATTGCAGTTACAACATCCAGTGGTCCAAGACAATGAATGCAGAAGTAAAGAGATGACGTCTTGTGGTCCCAGTGCTGCCCCTCAATGGAGGCCCGTCTCCAGATGCCCTACAATGAGGCCTCCCTCAGTGAAGTCCAAAAATGTAGCAGTGTCAGCAATCAGGGGAGTATCGGCGGCATCTGGTCAAGGTCCGACACCGGACCCTCCATGCCCTGTGCCAATGAGAGTGGGGACAGGTTTGGCAGGAGACGTAAGCCCTCTGAGAAGTGTACGGAAAGGAACAAGTTTCGGAGGCCAGGAGCTTGAGGTTGAGGCAGTTTGTGCGCAGCACTAGTGGCACCAAAGCCTGCACAAACAAAGAAATAGGGTAACGAGTATGAGGGATGCAGCTCTGCATGAGTGCTTGTGCGCCCTCCTGTGCCACGACAGTAAAGTTATACTCCTGCCTGGGGGATAGAACTGTGTGAGTGGCCTCATCGTCCTTTAACTGGTGTGCGCCCTCCCGGGCGCGCCGTCAACGGACCAGACAGATGTGATCCTGGGAGTGAATCTTGCCACACCAAGCTGGTATGTCAACAGATACATCGTCCTGCCAGGAAGCAGGAAAGATGGAGGACTGACCAGGACTACTGCAGCCCTATCAGCAGCAGTGACTCCTGCCCGTGATAGGAGAAGAGGTGGCCCACTCGCCGTGGTGCACCCTGTCTCATGTGTCCGGCCAACGCAGACCTCAAGTCCACCGCTCTGAGGAAGTGCTAGGAGCAAGAGAGGGTTGCAGCTCAGTGCAAGTGCTTGTGCGCCCTCCGGTCCCGCGACAGTGAAGCGACGCTCCTGCATGGCAGAGCATAGCCAGGAAAGAGGGGTGAGTAACATGCTGCCACCCCTGCCCTGTCGACGTCACTTGGCACAGCCTAGACGCCCTGCCACCCGCCTCTCGCTGCCTACCCCAACATCAAGGGACTAAGCCGATGTGGCCCCTGGTGCTGCTTTACCGGCCTTTGAACTGTAACATCAACAGACCTGGACCTGTGGAAATGACTATCCTGAATGGAGGCTAATGGAAGGTGAACTGGTCTCATGCAGCCCTGCAATTGCTTAAAGAGGATTCAGTAAACACGTGCTTTGATGCTGTGAGCCTGCATATTAGTTACATACTTCAAGTGGTTTCAGTATAGAACGGTTAGGTGAAGCTGTGATCGCACAATTTGTAGGTGTGCGCTATATAGTGCCAGCGGCTAACTGGCGTCATTCAGTGGTTGCAGTTCCACACCCCAGGTTATTAAATGGTTTTTGAAACATGTGGTCGAACTGACAACATTCCACCAGCGGTTCGCCAACCGCGACTGTCAGCCGCGGGTTATGTGTTGAGTGTGTTAATATGTCTAGTATGTCTATGACCATGTGAGTCCCATGTGTGTAGCCGTGGCATATCCTATTTGTTGTTGATCCTACAATTCTGAAGTAGTCCAAGTACTGTAATGCTGTAACAGGAGGAGGGGATCGTTTGTGCTTTAGTAACATTGTTTGTTATGAAAAAGGAGGAGTGTGGTGTGTGACCCTCCCAAATGTGTTGCCCTTTTAAGGGAATGTGTCTCTCACCTGTGTATTGCCCTTTTAACATGGACCATAACTGTGTCATGACCCAGGCTAATAAAAGGAGCCTCTGCAGACACGTGCACCAGAACGGCTGCAGACTCCCAAAGAGGAACGACTGAGTCTGTGTCTCATTCATCTAGGCCTGTAGGCCCACACCATGGGAGCACAGGCCTGCAGGTCATGATGCTGTGGGACCCTCGTGCCAGGACGGTGGCAGAGGTCTGCATGGTTGTGGGCATGGTTCGCTCTGTACCCACTCCAGATGGTGCTGATGCCCAATAGCACCGTGGGACCTGCTGGATGTCCATAGCAGGCCCCAACCCCCCAGAGACACTGGGCCTCGATGCTGCTGATGCCCATAGCACCATGGGACCTACTGGATGTCCAGAGCAGCCCCCCCCCACCACAGTGTTGGTACCAGAAACTAGCATTGATGATTTTAGTATCAATCATATAATTTCCCAATGTGTCATAACTATTGAATTTTCATTAAGAGAGAACATTCTGCATAATCTGGGATTTATAATATCTATAAAGAGCTCACAGATTCCTGTCAAGACCTGAGGGTTGTAATATGCTCTCACTTTCTTTATTATTCTTGAACAGCAAACACAAAACCAATAATATATTACTAAAAAACTACATTTCCCAATTCAAAGAGGATCTACTGTAGTGCAAAAAAACAACTGCCCAACATGACTTACTGCAGGTGATCTAAAATCACTAGACCAACCATAAATGCACCTCTCTGAACTCCCTCTTTATTTGCTGCTCAGGCTGCAGTTAAGTACTCTCATTGTTCTCGTTAATGTCGCTAAGGCGTTGACAGGAATGGCAGCAAAAACAGCGTTCACTATAACATTGATGTAAATAATATTAATTGTGTATGTCTTCACAGTTTATATGCTTATTGTAGATTGTATTTTCTTGCGGTGTACCACCTCCAACGCCGCACTCGAGCACTTTGAGGGAGCAGGAGTGATGCAGCTTCGGCATGCAGAAGTGAGCTGCTCTGTAAACCCAGGTGCTGAAAGAAGACCCAGTGTTTCTTTCCATATTTCCTGCATCGCCGAGTGCGATCCAAGTCCTTTGTAGTAGTACACCACTCATGCATGGACTAGAGCAAAGAGAGAGACCTCGACTCTGATATGGCTAGTCTTTCAAGAGAGTTTTAGGATTCTCAGTGAACTGCATGGCCCGAAAACCATATTTGCAGGTGTGGGTCCTTATCACCAGAAACTGAGCATTATGGAGGACTGAATGGTCTCTGAAGGCATCAGAGTCAACTTGAGTGAGTCACCATGGTCCCACAAAGAGCTCTGTATGTCATGAGTATCCACAAGAGATGGGGGAAGTTCTAAGACCCACAAAAGAGGAGATGGTTCTACCCTCTCACCCGAGTCACGCAAGCTACAAAAGGCATGGTCAAGTTTGCTTGATTAGCTATGCAGTGCCTTCCTAGCCAGCCAACTAGAGGTTTAAGACGAACCCTTGATCCCGAATAAAGTAAGATGGGGCGGTGAGTCATTGGAATTGTTGTCCTAATCTGGCGACAGAGAAAGTGACTGTGATGCTGGAAATGCATCGGAGGGACAGGGCCTCCGTATCTTTGTCCTTTACTGCTTTTCATCGTTTGTTCTGTCGTGTTTTCCGCGCAGGAGTTCATGTGGGACTCCTGGCGGTGCAGCTCTCTTTCTTTTGGTTTGGTGAACGGACCCGTGGGATACCCTTATGGCACCCATGGGTGGGGGTACAACCCTGTGCCCCTAGTGTATGTTTTTGGGCACCTGTGGGTGGCCCACAGAGCAGGGTATGGGCTGGTGGCAGTTCCATGCTGAATTTGACAGGTGCGCAGAGTATCCTCCATTTTGGGATACCCCGGCCCTGCCATTGGGATCAGTTGATTCCTGATGGAAAACAAGATGGCCCCGGTGGCCTCTTGCTTTCTATTACCCATTACCTTGTTTTCCCAAAGTCCTGGGAAGCCCTGACTCTGTCCCTTCCCCCTGACTGGCTGTTGGATGGAAGTGCCATATATGGTGGTGTTGTGAAGGCCCAGTCAGACTAGCTGGAGCCTTCCCGGTGATGTATGTTGTGGGTACCTCCTGTGGGTGGGACCTGGGTGAATAGAGTGTGTGACGAATATGCATTCTGTGTTGTGGGTGTCTAGTATCTGGTGGTTGACACAATGACTGAGACAACCCTGCCCGAAACCGGTATGAATGCAGCTTGGAGTGTTGAATGGCTCGGTACTTGTCCCAATACACATAACTTGTTGTGAGTGTCTGGAGAGAAGTGAATGGCCTGAATACCTCGTGTGCCTGATTTCTCTGCCTGCCTGCATGAATGCCCGTTTTTGTGATTGGATGCTTGAGTGTGACCCAGCGGAATGAATGGGAGATCAACAGTATATCTGGGGACCTCTCACTGCTAGGAATCGTGTTCAGAAGCTGAAGTCCACTACGACGAGTAACTGGATTAACTGACGCTTGACCTTGAAGCCCTCCTGGACGAGAAGAATTGCTGCTGCTCTCCTTCACAATTTGAAAGCTGCTGTGCCTCCAAGGACTGACCCAGAGAGGACCTGGTAAGGCGCCCTCTTCCTGAGCTACGAGGGACCATCGTGCACAGCTGATCTTTGCCAACGCTCCCTGGTAGACAGACGTTCGACAGGGTGCCGACCCGATACGGGGACTGCTGCGGAACTCCAAGGAGAAGCACCCGGACTGTTGTCCGCCACTGTCGACGACCGCCGTCGCCGACCGGAGCCGCCGTGCTCCCGTTTGCCTAAGAACTTCAACTGATCATCGGACGCTCTTGTCTGCATCGGCATCCGCTTGTCTCCCGTTGGAGAAGGTCCGACTGTCGACGCGCCAAGGAGCATCCACCGGTGGGTTTCCCGCCACCTACAGACCGCAGAGACGCCAACGACTCAATGCCCTTGCTGGGCCACAGTTCTTCATCATCTCTTTGCGGTCCAGAACTATCGTCACTGAGGTGCCTCGCACGCCTCTTCCTTGCTTCCTTGCCGTAGTTCACCCTGTTCACCATTGGACGTTCGACGACCCGTGACTCCTGCCTTAAAGGGAGGGCACTCAAGAAGGGCCGTCGATTCCCCGACACAGAACGCCAAGTTCCCTGACACCTCTCGACGATCCGTGGCTCCCGCCTGAAAGGGAGGCACTCAAGAAGGATCGGTCGACGCATCGTCTGAGAACTCTACTCCACCAGGTACATTGGGGGGGGGTAAAACCTTAATAGGAAGAAGTAAGACTATAGGACAATATATGGACTGGGCTTGTGCTATATATCTTTATTTACAGGTTGCCCAGGTGGGGGGATCCCCACACAGAACTGTGCCTAGTGGTAGGGGTCAGCATTCTGCCTATTGTTTCCACCATCTTACATTCCTGCCTATCTCTATTGCTGGTTTACTCGTTATTGCTCTGTGTGACATTTTAACCGTACCGTTGATGCACTTTAATGAGAGTTGATAACATTAGTGGTACCACTCTAGACGTGTATATATTTATCATTATTGACTTCCAAGTACAAAGTGCGTTATTGTGATCGTGTACATACTTTTGAATATTAATTATATAAAGACTGTGTTTTCAGTAATACAGTGTGTGGACATTCCTTTGTGGGGGGTTCGGGGACTACACTGTACTTAAGAACCAGCCTGCATCACCTCCTGAGAAGCTAGGCCTTGATTGCTCGTCCATTGCTACCGAATAGAGAATCTTGGCTGGGGTCCGCTGTGCCTCTCCTCTACCATATAGAGAGCGGAAATACAGACACCCCCCACCAGTCTTTACAGTGACGACTCAAAGGAGACAGATTACAGCAACGATGACTATAGCCACTAAGCACAGAAGTGCAAGAAAACTATGGAAGGCATCAAGGAAGGTGCGGGTGACAAGTTCGACCCAGTCACCTTGGTACACTCCCACGCTTCAGATTAGGAGCCTCTGATTGAAGTACATGAGGAAACACCAGAAGTTGGCCCCTGCCTGTTAACCTTCATGTTATGTTATGTTATTTTGCATTTATATAGCGCCTTATATACCATTGGTATGGTCTGAAGGCGCTGGTAGGTTGAACGCCCTTAGGAACCGAAGTTCAGATCAGTAGAGAGAGTATAGAGAGTCAAAGGTGCATGTGAGCACCAGGTATGTGTGCAGCTGGTGCGGTATTCGTGTAATAGCTGCTTCTCGTGTAATAGCTGCTTCTTAACGGTAGGTGTGGTGGTTGAGAGATCAGGAGTATGTGTTTGTTCTGGCAGGATTTATCCAGGCCGAATGTGGCTGCGTTAGGCCTGAAGAAAACGCCTGGCTGGGTTGTGTAACCAGCAGTGTTTATTTAGAATGATGGGTAGTATGCGGCAGATGTTGGTATGAGAACAGTTATACCGAATGGTGTCATTTTATCTCTGTGTTCTAGTTGAATGGTGGTGTAAAGGGGAGAGTAAGCATAGTGGTGTGATATGATGGGTTATGTTTTCTATCAACCGTTCACTGCATTTTAAACCATACTATATACGCATTCAGCAGCTCTACGTACTCGTCCATTCTATGTAATCATCAATACTGCATCCAATCTGCGCTCGTTCGTTCTACGTACTCATTCTCTCTATGCAGCTCGTCCACTCTATGCAACACGTCCGTTTGACTCTAGGCACTCGTTCGCTCTAGGCACTCGTTCGCTCTAGGCACTCGTTTGCTCTAGGCACTCGTTCGCTCTAGGCACTCGTTCGCTCTAAGCACTCGTTCGCTCTAGGCACTTGTCCATTTTATGCCATCACACGCCTAATGCATTCATCTGTTTTATTCATTCACCCGCTCTACGCACTCCGCTCCTCTACGCACTCCGCCCCTCTACGCACTCCACCCCTCTAGGCACTCTGCCCCTCTACGCACCCGACTCCTCTACGCACTCGACTCCTCTACGCACTCGACCCTTCTATGCACTCGACCTCTCAACGCGCTCATCCCTTCTGCGCACCCCTTTTTTCACATGCATTCATTTGCTCGTATGTACTCGTCTGCTCTATATATTTGTCGGTCCTACCCACTAGTCCGTTCTATGCAGTCCTACACTCTACACATCTCATGGGGAGATATGGCAGAGAAATGTATTGCAAGATCATGGAAAGCCTGTCAGTACAAACTCCATGACATGGCGGGGCGCTCACTAAATTCTGCAGATGGAAGAAGAAGCTAAGCAAGGCAGTAGTCCATTGAATCCACACATGCTGGCAGGTTGGTTCTAGGGGGCCATCTGCCTCCTGGGACACTCCAATTTCGCCAAAGCAGCCGAGAGAAGGGGTGGAGCTCCATCCTGGTTAAGAAAGACCCAAAGTTGGGAGAACTAGCGAATTCTGAAGCTGCATCGTGCAATATGGATGCTCTCTAGAGACTCTTTTGTCAAATGCACCGCAAAGTTTGTCAACACCTACACAACTCTATGATGATGCTCTGCTGCAAGTAAGAACTCGCTCCTCCCCACCATCCAGCATGCAGTAGCCAGCAAATAGGGACTGCCGTGTTAAGATGTCCGCCTCAGGGACATTGGAATTGAACTCCTGGGCACAAGGCCCCTTGCTGACACCTGAATGGATGCAGCATTACCCTAAGCACGGCCCGACCGAAGCCGGTTGGCAGAGCCGTGTCCAAAGGCTGTGGCTCAAGACCTCCAGTACTCTGTGCAGCTCTCCACTGCTCGTCGCACTGACCACATACCATCTTTTTCCAGTTGAGTGGGAAGATAACCTAGCAAGTGGAAGATGCACAACCTACACACACCCGAAGCCAGTGGCCACACAGCTGCGGCATGGCCTCCATAGGCCAGGCACCATCCGTCTTCATAAGGCATGTCTCGCACCCTGCTGATAACCTTATCCAATCAATCAGCATGTCTATGTGGCACGTACTACCAAGTAACTCCAACGTGCCGCCATAGCTCTTCCTACCAAATGCCCTACCACGTAGGTGCTCGTCTACCACCCCTACACTAACCATGGCACTTTGCAATTTTGGGCCAGCTTAACCGCTGTCTGTAGCACGAAGAAACCTGCTCCTTACTCTGCATACCGACCTTGAACACAGGTCAAAAGCTCACCAACCCAACAGCTGCCGCGGTCACCGTATGCTGACATCCGGCCCATCAGATAGGGTACTTCCCACAAGCCCACCCTGCCCGCCTGAGCATCCGCTTCAACCGCACACTGGCGTTCGCCAGCAACGTAAGCGCACCGAAAACCGGTGCGCCTTAACCTCGGCCTGGAGGAGCCGCACACCCTGAATAAAGAGGCCTTTCACTATCACCCAACTTGTATACCAATGAAACCGGGCCACAACCCTGCCAAGCACGTCCACTACTCCCTAACGCTACCACCCACACAAGGTTCAAAGACTTGTGGAACCTAAACCACACTACAACTACGGCTGCCCACAGCATCACCATCGACTATATGCCATGTGGGCACTAAGACCCATGTCCCCTTATGTGCTGCAAAACCTATTGTCAACATGACCTCTATAACAACATGCACATCAGAATCGTCCATCCCTATGACGAATGACGCCATATATATTCCAGAGCCAAATGTACCCATTTTTAATGATGCCATATGTATGTTAGAGCCAAATGTTCCTTATTTCTAACTATGCCATATACATTTGAGAGCCAAATGTACCCATTCCTAGTGATGTCACATGTATGGTAGAGCCAAATGTACTCATTCCTAGTGATACCACATGTATGTCAGAGCCAAATGTACCCATTACTATCAATGCCACATGTATGTCCGAGCCACCAAATGTACCCATTCCTAGTGATGCCACATGTATGTTGGAACCAAATGTACCTATTCCCAATGATGCCACATGTATGTTAGAACCAAATGTGCCTATTCCCAATGATGCCACATGTATGTTAGAGCCAAATGCACCTATTCCTAGTAATGCCACATATATTTTAGAGCCAAATGTACCCATTCCCACTGATGCTGCATGTATGCTAGAGTCAAATGTACCAATTTCTAGCGATGCCATATACATTTGAGAGCCAAATGTACCCATTACTAGTGATGCCACATGTATGTTAGAGCCAAATTTACCTTTTCCCAGTGTTGCCACATGTATGCTAGAGCCAAATGTACCAATTTCTAGCGATGCCATATACATTTGAGAGCCAAATGTACCCATTACTAGTGATACAACATGTATGTTAGAGCCAAATGTACCTTTTCCCAGTGTTGCCACATGTATGTTAGAGCCAAATGTACCCGTTTCTAGCGATGCCATATACATTCGAGAGCCAAATGTACCTTTTCCCAGTGATGCCACATGTATGTCAGAGCCAAATGTACCCTTTCCTAGTGATGCCACATGCATGTTAGAGCCCAATGTACCTTTTGCCAATGATGACACATATATGTTAGAGCCAAATGTACTCATTCCCAGTGATGCCACATGTATGCTAAAGCCAAATGTACCTATTCCCAATGATGCCACATGTATGTTAGAGCCAAATGTACCCGTCCCTTGCGACACCATATACTTTTTTTTATTGTGACACAGTCAAAATTAGACTTTTTCCACAACAACGAAACACAAGAAAAACATCAATGTATAATACATACAAAGAAAAGATAAGAAGATAAAAAAATGAAAAGAAAAAAAAAGAGAAAAAACAAGTAAGAAAATAATCTAACAACCAACCGATCATAAAATGCAATAGTAAATCAGTAACATTCCTTACCTAGTAAAAACATTTTTGAATTTCATAAAAGAGCACAGGGTATGGAACTATGGAAATTTCAACATAATTTTCAGTATACACCCCCACGACAATGGTTTAATAACTCGACATTCCAAATTCATTAGTATGTCTATTACTTTGGGAAAGCTCAAACTTCAATTTCAAATGGAATAGTCCCGTGAGCCTTCAGGTCTTAACCAAAGTTTTGATCTCCTTTAAGAGTCTCAATAATTCCAACACTAAAAAGACCTCATTCTCTTCCCATAGTCTTTTCCAAAATTCCTTAAATGTCAACCAAGTGGAATCGTGGACATATAGCCCCAAAAATGTGATTCTCAGACTCAGAGTGCCTGTGCATTCCATCAATAGATGTTTCATTATTTGTTTTCGCTCCCAGTATCATAGGTCACATATACCCTCACTCTCCACAGCTTTCTTTCTTATCCTGAGGGTTTCTCGTGTTATTACCAAATTGTAATGACTGGCCACGTTCAGCATGCACAACATATATAACAATAGCACCAACCTGGAACAGATGCAGCAATTTGGGCGATATGAAAGTCCACCTGGTCACCCTGCACCTCCCAGTGAAACCTGACTGGAGGAGCAGGGCTTCCAGGGAAACCCTCTATGGGAAGAAAACCCTTTCTGTAATCTGGATGCTGGAATGGTCTGTGCAGGGGCTCCCTTCCAGGTGTAACTTCTACTGGTGATAAAAGGCACCCCTGTAACAAGAAGGGCACAGTTAGTACAAGCCTGATTGGAGAGGGGTAAACCTGAAAGAAGGTCTGATTACCCTTTTTACGCTGTACTGATTAGCTACTTGGCATGTGTTTGGAGATGTGACAGTATGCCCCCTCCGAAGTGAGCTGAAACTGGGCTCACCCGGATGCCAGTAGTGAAAGGCCTTCACCAGACGTGGGGCATGCATGGCAGATGCAGGCTCCCAAGTGCGCTCTGCGGGCGTGTAACCCTTCCAATCAACTAGGTACTGTAATACACCTCTGCAAAAGCGTGAGTCGCAAATGCCAGAGACTTCGAATTCTTCCCCTGTAATGGTGAGTATAGGGGGTAGATTGGCCGAGTCTGTCCGCTGGAAGCGACTGCAAATATCAGGCTTTTGTTGTGAAATGTGAAACACAGGAGGAATCCTTTTTTCCATGCGGTTGGCAGCTGCAAACGAAAGGCCGCTTGGCCGCACTGACCAATTACCGGGAAAGGACCTAAGAAACGTGGTGACGGTTTTAATGGAACTAAATGTTTTGGGAGAAAGCGAAATGCCAGCCACACCTTATCTCCTATCTCGAGTGAAGGTGCCGGGCTATGACTCCGATCAGCAAATCGTTTGTCTCCGTCTTGAGCCTCCTGCAGGGCGTCACGTGCTGCCTTGTGGCCCTGCTGGATAGTTGCGATCAGGCTGTCAATGTCAGGAAATGATGAGGCGGAAGGAGCCAGAGTGGGTAATATACCAGGATGAAATCTGTATGAACAGAAAAAAGGGCTGGCTTTAAGTGCCGTGTGCGAGGCATTATTATATGCGAACTCGACAAGAGATAGCATTTCCTGCCAGTTGTCCTGAGCCAATGAAACATAGCACCTTGAATATCCCTCCGGGGTCTGGTTAAGACGCTCAGTTTGTCCATTGGACTCCGGATGGTAACCTGAGCTGAGGGCCCTTTTAATGCCCAATAAACAGCATATCTGTTTCCAATATCTGGAGGTATACTCAGATCCTCTGTCTGATATGATAGTATCAGGGAGTACGTGTTTGGAAAAGATATGCTTAACGAATATACAAGCCGATGGGATGCCTGCCAGAGGAACAAAATGTGCCATTTTGTTTAACGAGTCAATAGTGACCATTATCGCTGTACAGCCTTGAGAGGGAGGTAGTTCTACTATAAAATCTGTAGATAATATCTGCCATGGTCGGTCTGGAAGAGGCATGCGTGTCAGTTCACCCAACAGAGGGTTGCGTGGGGTCTTGGTCTACTGACAAACTGTACAAGAAGAAACATAGTCAAGGACATCCTTCTTCAGTGAGGGCTACCAAAAGTGTCTCTTAACAAGATCTGAGGTATTGAATACTCCGCGATGACCTGCGCTTGGAGAATCGTGACAGAATTGGAGAACTTCTCTTTGTAGAGATGAAACTGGAACATATACCACCTGGTTGTAGAAATAATAGCCCTCTTCCTTAGTCAATATGTATTGTCTCAGGGTATCAGGGTCAGAGATGTCAAGGTTTCGGGAATGTGTCTTGATCTTGTTCATGAAATCCAAGATAGCGTGAAGAAAAACAGCTTTCGGAAAGAGGGGTTCCGAAGGAAACGGTTTACTTTGTATAGGATCCTTCTGGGAAAGGGCATCAGCTCACAGGTTAATCTTTCCTTTCCTAGGATAAATGTAAATTCTATTCGAAAGGGTGAAACAATATGCCCATCTAGCTTGACGACTATTTTGAGTCTGTGCATACTGAAGAGCCCTCAGGTTATGGTGGTCAGTGCAGACTTCCACAGGAAAACAAGCACCAAGAAGTAGATGACGCCATTCCTCAAAGGCTCGCTTGATGGCCAGGAGTTCTTTTTCCAGGACGGTTTAATGTTGTTCAGCTGCTGTCAAGGTTTTAGAAAGGTAGGCCACAGGTCCCTCTCTGTGTGCATGATCTGTCTGTAACAAGACTGCCCCTAAGGCATGTGCTGAAGCATCTGATTCGACTATAAACATTTTGTTTTGATTTGGTGTGAGCAGAATCGGAGCCGAAGTAAACAGGCTTTAATTAAGGTGATCAAAGGCGTTTTCGGTTTCCTGGTTCCACTGAAACTTGGTTCCTTTCTTTAACAGACTCGTGATTGGTTTTGACAGACACGAGAATCCTGGAATGAAGCATCTATAAAAGTTTGCGAATCTGAGGAATCGTGTACTTCTTTCACCGTTCTTGGAGCTAGCCAAGCTGTGACTGCTGCCACCTTCTCTGGATCCATGGTGTGTCTGGTGGCGGACAGTATGTATCCCATATATGCAACCCTTTCCTGATTAAACTCAAATGTTTCTATTTTGCAAAAGAGATGGTTTTGTTGAAGTCTCCGTAATACCTCTTGTAACTGGGAAATGTGTTCTTGTAAGGTGGAGGAGAATACCAGTATATCGACTAAATAGACTATGAAAAAACGTAGGAGAATGTCTGAGAATAAGTGATCCATAAGGCGTTTGAAGACGGCCGGGGTGTTGGATAAGCCAAAGGGCATGACTTGATAATGGTATTGCCCGAAAGGTGTTTCGGAAGGCCGTCTTCCACTCGTCTCCATTTCTTAGCTGAATCAAATGATAGGCTCCCTTTAAATCTAGTTTGGTGTAAATCACTGCCCCCTTTACTGCCTCCGGGATGTCGGGTATGAGCAGCATTGGGTATCGATTTGGGATGGTCATCTTATTCAACCCCCTAAAATCAATGCAGGGGGCGCAGTTGAGTGGTATTCTTTTTCGGGATGAAGAATAAAGAAGCGGCCGCAGGCAATGAGGTTTCTGTGGTGAGAATGTTCTTCAAATTGGTCTGAAGGTACTCTTTCAGCACCTCCTTTTCTCGTGCCAACAAGAAATACATGCGTCCAAAGGGTAAGGAGCTATTTGGCATGAGATCTATGTCACAGTCATCTTCTGTGAGGTGGAAGTTCTGCAAAAAACCTTTTGAAAAGAGTGGTAGGGTTTTGGGAGACCCTGTACTTGTCAGGTTGCAACCGCCGGCACGTTTCGCTCGCTCACCTGGTAGTGGTAAACGAACGATCTCCCATACGGGCATGCGGTTAAAGGACTATTTTGGAGGCTTTGGGGGTTGTCGTGGCGACGCTGGCACCTGACGCGGCTTCAGTCACGTGTCCCGTCTGTTTTACGCTCACGTGACTCCCGCGTTGCTGCAACGCCGATATAGTCACGCCCCCTTCCTTCTTCCGGCGCTTCTGATTGTTTTTCTACAGACCACAACAGTAGCTCTTCATGTGATATTGAATCCCCGGTTTTTTACCATTGCCTGTTTTTTGGACTTCGTTTGCCTTACCCTTCTATCTATGCCTTGTTGAACTGCTACGACCCGGACTGCGTTATTGGCTGTGCCTTTTGTCTTGTGTTTTCACTACTTCTTGTTGGATTTGGATTTATGACCCAGACTGCTTACGGAATGCCTTGCCTCATGGACATTGTTTGAACTCCTCTACAAGGAACTGCACTGTAATTAACTCCTAGGCGTACTCGTGCCGGCGGGAATAGGGTGATTTACTGTGCTGGACTAGAGACTGCCTTCAGCACCTTTGGAACACGACTGTGCTGGACTAGAGACTGTCTGCAGCACTTGGGAAACTTTAGGCGTTCTCGTTTCGGCGGTATAGATGGAGTTCTTGTTTCATCTCTGAATATTGGAACCATTTGTTTATCAAGATTACGTCTTGCTGTTCTGGTGCTACTATAAGAGATTCTGCTTTGGACACATAGGTAAGCAAAGGATACTAGCGCCTGGTATTCTTATTCGATTCTATTCCAGTCCTAGTCTTACCTGTCGTATGTTGTGTTTTCTGTAGACTTGCTATCCATTTCCGTTGCTGGCCATTCCTTACCTGCTATCCCATGATCATCTTGGTTATAGTCAGGTGGGTTACCATTTGTCATCTTTGATACTTGTACCGTCCATAAAACTGTTGTTAACCCAGTGTTTTCTTTGGAGCCATTTGGGCTCCAGCGTGTCCAGCCATCGTCAAATAATCTTTCAACCAATTAAACGCTCAGTCTGTTCTTAAGTACACCTTAGTGTTGCATTGGTGGGAAGAACTTGTTACTGCACTGCGAGTTCAAGTGTACCCCGTGACTACAAGGCCCTTAGGTCTGACAGAATCAGAAGCCTTATAATGGACACAGCTAGTGATCCCTTGGCGACACTGGTCCAGTTGGTGGATGATTTGCGTGCTGATATGCAGACAGCACATGACGCCAGTCATCGCCGCATTGATCACATTCAGGCGGGATTGAGGACCGGTATCACTCAGCCTCCATTTATTGCTGCAGCATCTGGTTCAGGTACGTCCGGAGCCCAGTCCAGGTCAGAAACGGTACCTGTTTATATGGCAGCACAGTTCCCATTGGCCCCTCCGGAACGATTCTTGGGCGATCCCAAAGCCTTTAGAACGTTTATAAACCAATGCAGACTGCATTTTGTATGCAGACATCATCATTTCCCGACTCGACTACCAATGCTGAGTTTGTCCTGTCTACTTTGGGTGGTACTGCTGCAGTCTGGGCCAATCCCCTTTTGGAACAGGGAAGTCATTTGTTATTTGATTGCGACGCCCTTATAGAGGCACTTACATGGGTCTTTGACACCAGATACAAATCTCAAGCCACCGACTTAGAGCTACTTAATATACAGCAGGGTGACACTCCCTTATTGACATACCTTGCTAAATTCAATCAGCTCGTGGCTGAGACCAACTGGCCGGATGAAAAGGCGGCAGCTTTATTTTACAAAGGCCTATCAGATTCACTCAAAGACACCATAGCCATGGTACATGTGGCCTCTTTCCCTGATTTTTTGGATCTGGTCCTCCAGATCGATGCTCAAAAATCTGAAAGGAAGGGAGAGAAAAGTATAATTATTTATTTAAAGACACACTTGTAAATTACACTAGCACAAAAAGAGGTAAGTAAATTCAACACACAGTCACTATTATATATATACAACCCTGATTACTTATTAGACAAGTCTTAATGAGAAACACCACTTATTTCCAGACAGAGGTGAGCGCTTAACATAAGATGGCACTCTAATTAGTTATATAAAATGGGAGGGAAAAGGTCGAAGTTATGAAAGCACACAAATTTCAATACTTTTTAAAGAACCACAGTGAGGCAGGTTAGGCAAAGTCTACTGGAGAGCAAGGAAGTTCAAATGCCAGGCCCACTCTTAGAGAGAGAAAGCGAAATGTGTCCAGGATCACACAGTGGGGTTATGCCCAAAGAGTCTTGGTAGATAGTTCGCAAAAGATTGAGATCAAGTCAGGAAAAGTTAGTTAACAGGCCCCAGGTTAACCCAGGTTAGAAAGTTGAGGATTTACTGTCACCCCGAACGATCTGTCGCAAGGGAAGCCAGGCGGGACACAGGACCTGCAATGGGAAGAACGCTCCAGCGTGGGCAGTTGTTCCTGGCAGCAGGTCTAAGTCGGTGTTTCGTCCAGAGGAAGAGCAGGTCTCGACATGGAGGAAAGATGAAGGTCATTGCACTGCCAGGGAAGACACCAGCCGTGGAGTTTCCCGGTTACAGGGTACTACCCTTTTCTTCGCGGTAGTGGTAAATCGTGGTATTCCGGTTGCCGGGGTGCTTGGCACGGGCAAGGCGGCCACGAGATGGTCCAGGAAGGTGAAAAGATGGGCAAACTGGTTATACCCACCAGTCAAAGGAAGAAGACTCTCCAGACTGGAGATCTCCTCTGTCGTCGGGAAAAGTGGTGAGACGGTTCAGCAGGGCTCCACCAGTGGTGTCGTTGTTGCAGGTCGGCTCAGCTTCTTCCTCCTCAGATTCTTTAGGTCCTGTGGCGACTTCTGAAGTTCCAGTCCCCAAAGCCCTGCTTTTATGCAGAAAACCCCCATTCATTCAGCCTAGCTGTCACTCAAACATGCTAAGTGGTGAGCCGGGCGGCTCACCACTTGGGCCAATCACACAAGAGTGCGACTTGAGTTGCCGAGGCAACTCAGTCCAGGGTGCCTAAACCCCCTCCCACACCCCCTGTGGTACCCAGACAGAGTGGCACCACCTTTGGAGGCTTCTGTGGAGAAGCCCGCCAAAAAGTGGAACAAAGGGCTCGAACCAAGTTTCGGCAAAAAATACCAACCAGTGAATTTATATTAATTTAATAAACCGGCAGTATGTTCGAGGCTATTTTAAAAAGTGGTAGCCTCGAACAATGGGAAAATCCCATAGGAATATATTTGCGGTCGAATATAAAAAGTAGTATCCACTGCCACCAGCCAAAACTCGGTTGGGGGGGACTGGACAGTGCCCCCTCGAACAACAGACCCCGGGGCAATCGAATTGCCCCGACCAGTACGTCCACAATATGATGGTTTGTACTGGTTCTGTTCACAATTTAAGACTAGTAAAGCTAATGGTGACTTTACATGCCCTGCGAGACAGTAGTCAGTCCCAGGGTATGGAGTCTATGTTTGGGGGTCGCTACGACACCCCTGGGTTACTGCACGGAGGATGCTGTGTAACCCACATATCAAAAACACATGAAACCATATGGGGAAAGGACCCTATAGCCCATAGAACACATACAAAGTCAAAGGAACACCTCAAATCATGTCTAAGAGTGGGAGAAAAAGAGTCTCACTCTTAGCAGTAGAAAAAAATAAACCCCAAAAATCCAGCAAAGCTGCTGGGGACTCACTAGGTTTGGGAAATTAGCCTTTACAGAGAATTTTCCCTAACACCTACCATAGACAGAATAGCTTTGTTTATTCCCTGGTACATGTTCCACATCTCTGTTGTATTCTTTAGGCTACAGAACAGAAACACAGAGTTATTTTACCATCAGACAACCTCTCTTAAGACTTTCAGCCTATCATCAAGTACTCCACAGGTTAATGTTGTCCTAACTGATTCATATTTTGATCTTGCCAGGTTATTTGCACTAAAACCCACTCTTTATATTTTCAGCCTGGCGTATACCTAGTGGTATTTTTGTTCTTTCATTTGAATCGTAGCTCCACCTGTATAGTTCAAACGGGCGGAATTGTGCTTCATAGGAAAGGTTGCCGTCATAGAGGAGACCCCCTTTTGTATTTGGGCTTGTCTCGGAGAACAACCCACTGACCTGTTTGTGAGTACTAAGAATGTCCCTTGAAGGTGCAACTTGTTGTGGACTCCGAAAAGGCCTGGCTGGAGAGCATAAGACCCTTGAGGACCTTGGATGCCTTTCGGTGGCGACGAGTGCTAGGTATCGGGTTTCAGGATTTTATGATTTGCCGACTTTTGGTTCCTTGGTGCTGCAGCTGCAGCACAGACGTCTGGATGCCGAGGTTGAACATCTTCCCAGGTGCGCCTAGTGGCTGTGACTGCAGAGCCATGACCGTGCTGCAACCCGAGGCCCGTGTACAGAAACAAGCTGAGGAACAGAGGCGTGCAGAAGACTCTCTGTGGTTAACGCCGGACCGAAGACACATATACTGCTGTGGGGTGTGGGATGCAAGAGTGCCTAAGTAGTAGCAGAAGCAAATTAATTCTGCAAGTGGAAGCAGCCTGCAAACGCAGACTTCCTGGAACTGGTGAGGGAAGCTCTGTGTGCAGGTTCACTTTAAAACCCTTGCCGGTAACTGTTGCCATCTCTATAATAACTTGTGTAAGAGTGGGAGCAAGTAGAAGTTGTTTGTCGCTGTGAAGAGTCCTGTTAACAATGAAAATGTATCCTGCACACTTCTAATGCAAGTCGGAGTGCTCACGTAAAAATGTTTCCATTGTTGAACTGTTTAAACGTTACCGGAGTGGTTGTGTGGTTCCAATGAAGAAGGGGCAAGCTTTCCAAATCACTCAGAAACTTAGTGTTACAAGGTATACCATCAAGAAGAGGTCATGTGTGATAAATTGTGTGGCAATGCAGCTTCACGGTAGCTACTGGCAAAGGTGTGAATGAAGCTGGGGAAGAGAACTGGGTGCTTGTGAGAAGATTAAGTCAACAATCGGTACTGCTGAGACTGTTGAAAGAGGAGCAGAGGCAGGTTATATTGGTGGCAATAAGACAGACAGAAGAGGCA
Source organism: Ambystoma mexicanum (assembly GCF_040938575.1). Classification (NCBI taxonomy): domain Eukaryota; kingdom Metazoa; phylum Chordata; class Amphibia; order Caudata; family Ambystomatidae; genus Ambystoma; species Ambystoma mexicanum. The sequence continues at coordinate 293,698,352 of NC_090931.1, forward strand.
AAGAGGCTGTTCTTTTCTTACAGCTTAGAAAAGAAGAGTGCCTTTTATTTTTGAACATTTGGGAGAAATTGACTTGGGCAATCCTGGGAAAGGGATATACTCAGGACATGTGGTGAAGGTCATCCACATCACTGGTTGTTGGTTATTCTATTATTTATATTGTTTATGTTTTACTTTGAATGTTTTGTTGTTTAGTGTGAGGGACAGTTTTGTTGATGCTAGGAGTAACCCCCTTAGGCCTTAGACTAGGTAGGGAACTCCCTGTTAGAGTAGGTTTAGTGAGGATTAAATTGCACTTTTTACCTTTCATAAAACATTTAATTTGGATAAAAACACAAGCAGTTGTCCGCCTCACATTACTGACCCCTCCCAGGTGAGAGTAAAGAAGAATAGAGCGTTCCACAGTGTTGAAAGCAGCAGAGAGATCAAGGAGGACAAGACGAAAAGAGAGTTTAGAGTAGCACGCAGTGAGGAGAGAGTTAAAGACAGCAAGAAGAGCTGTCTCCATGGAATGCAGAGGGCGGAAGCCCGATTGATGAGAGGAGAGAGGTGCATTAGAACTTATATGATGAGAGATCTGGGAGTAAATCATGCACACCAGGAGTTTAGAGAGAAAAGGCAGAAGAGAAACAGGACGGAAGTTAGCTGGAGAGGAAGGGTCCAAAGAAGGTTTTTTGAGGATAGGTAAGATAGATGATTGAAGAAAGAGGAAAATACAGCATTTGAGAGTGAAGAGTTGAATAAAGCCATATGAAATGGAATGAAAAGGGGATCAACTTAAGGAACAAGAGAGGAAAGGAGAGGGCTGGTAGAGTGGTTATTCCTGACTGCCTTTTCAAAAGGCCCAATTATTGGCCTGGTCACACTACATTTAAGGAGTACACAATGGGTATTATACAGTGGTGTTGGAGGAAGGATTATCAAAATGGTCAAGCATGATTTGTCCTCCTTATGGACCCTTGATAATGAGCATACCAGAACAGAGGCCCTGCTCTCTTACATCCTCTAAAACCAAAGCTGGATTATTTCTGGTCTGTGGCAGATCAAGAGGTGGTAAAATTCTTTTGTTAACCTGGTTTTGCAAGGAGATTTTGTAAGGGTCAATTCAGTGTAGGACTCTGGCATGGCTTCTTCATGAAGACCAAGGGTTCTCCTATCATGGATATCTACAACATGCAGAGAATGCTGTGTATGTAGCTGATGAACAGGGTGGTCAAGTCCTTTCATAGCGAGCTATACGCTAACAGTGATATCTGGTGGTTATTATCCCATACTTGTCCAGTACACCATTTAGAGGAAATCGCTACCCGATGCGAGGGAGAAGCCGTACAGGCAATGTGCCTGCGAGCCTGCAATTGGTGAAAGCGCCAGGGTAGTTGCCACTTGCGCATCAGGGACAATGGGCGTCGGAGTAATCTACCATGCCCCTCAAGTCTGGAGTAGTGTGTCCTGACAGTACCCTTGCCCAAAGGACCAGACTCCCCATGGGAGGCATGGAATCCAGCCAACAATAAAGGAGCATGGACATCCTCAGCCCACACCCAGGAATGGTCCTCTGGAGCGTAGCCCTTCCAATCAATGAAGTAATAGCGTATTCCTTTGCAAAGCTTTGTGTCCAGTATAGTGTGTAACCCCTAACTCCTCCGAACCATCCACCAACAGAGGCACCGAAGGGGCACGCAGCCGGGTGTCAGGCCGGCAGGGTCTCAATAATGAAACATGAAACGCTTGGTGCACACGCCAATTGTCAGGAAGTTCTAAGCGGACAACAGCAGGGTTCAGGGCACGGGAGATGGTATAGGGACCCACGTACCGGGGCAGAGGTTTCCTCTTACCGGACAATCACAGATGTTTAGTCGAGAGCCAAACCCTGTCACCAACCGCATACTGGGGGGCAGAAGTGCGATGTATGTCCGCACATTTCTTAGCCCATTCCTGGGCCTGTGTCAGGTGGTTCTTTATCATGAGATGCAAGGAAGATAGATCTCGGATGCAATCAGCAGCCGGCGGGTTGTCTACGGTCAAAGGTGGATCCAACGGAATTGATCTAGGATGCTATCCATACAGAGCAAAGAAAGGAGACAACTGAGTGGAGGAATGCAAGGAGTTATTATACGCAAACTCAGCCGTGGGCAAGACAGACAGCCAAGAGTTTTGGTGTTGAAAACAGAGGCAACAAAGATATTGTTCAATAGTGGCATTTAGAAGCTCCATCTGTCCGTCTGTTTGAGGGTGGTAGGCACTTAAATACCTATCCTCAATGCCCAGAGATGTCGTCAGAGTGGACAAGAAATGTGATGTAAATTGGGACCCCCGGTCGGAAACGATGATAGAGGGAAGACCAAAAAAAATCAGAAGATATGCCTGGAAAACAGATCCGCCAACACCGGAGCCAAGGGAATCCCCCTACAAGGCACAAATACAGCCATTTTGGTGAAATAATCAATGACGGACCAGATGGTGTCATACTCTTGAACAGGCTGGAGCTCCACAATAAAATCCATGGAAACCATATACCAGGGCCGGTCAGGAATCGGGAGAAGACGTAGGAGACCCACAGGTTTACAGGACTGGCTCTTGCACTGAATACAGATGGGTCAAGTAGACACGTATTCAAGGACGTCACATGCCATGGAAGGCCACCAACACCATATGCGCGGCAATTCCAAAGTCTTCCGTCTCCCCGGATGAACGGTGATATACGAGTCATGACACCACTGGAGAGCACCCCTTCTAGTTTCTGCCGTAGCAATATAGATCTTCTCCTGAATGTAGAGATTCCATTAAGAACAACGGCATTAAGATCATCAAGCTCCTCCGGGGAGGCCAGAACCCTGTGTTGTAGCTGTTCCCTAAGGGATGACTGTGACATGCAAGAACAGGCCACCTGGTGAGGCAGCAGAAAGTACTGGTCCCCCTTCGGAAACAACAGAAGGAGCACCAATGCGAGATAGAGCATCGGCTTTGGAATGATGAACAGCCGGAAGATCGTTAATCACAAAATCAAACAAAGAGAAGAAGGAATGCCATGGGCCTGTCGGGCAAACATACACTTTACGATGATAGACTGTTACCGTGTGACGAGCATCCAAGACGTGGTGCCTCCATTCTATAAAGGTGGCTTTGACAGCCAGGAGTTCACCCGCCGTGATGGTGTAATTTCTCACAGCAGGCGTGAGCTTCTGGGAAAAATAAGCGACTGGGTGGAATCGGGCAGTGCCCGGACACTTCTGGGAAAGGACAGCACCCACGGCTATGCCCGATGCGTCCGCCTCAACCATGAATGGCTGTAAAGGATCCGGGTGTTGGAGAACCGGAGCAGTGGTAAAGGCAGACTTGAGAGTGTCGAAGGCCTGTTGCGTGTCTGGAGTCCAAAGGAAGACCGTCTTGGAGCTTGTGAGAGCAGTCAAAGGGGCAGCAATGTAGGAAAAGAATTAACAAATCTCTGATAAAAATTTGCAAAACCCAAAAATGATTGTAAAGTTTTGACGGAAGTCGGGACAGGCCAGTCAAGCACTGCTTTGACTTTTGCATCGCTTATCCATACACCATGATCAGTTAGGTCATAACCCAGAAGCTCAACCACATTGGTGTTAAAGACACATTTTTCGGGTTTGGCGTAAAGATGGTTGTCCCTCAATCTATGGAGCACAGAACGTACATGTACAACAAGTTGATCATAGGACTGAGAGTAAATCAGAATGTCGTACAGATATATAACTACAAACTGATCCAACATTTCGTAAAAAACGTTGTTTATGAAGAACTGAAATGTAGCGAGTGCATTGCATAACCCGAACAGCATTACCATGTATTCATACAAACCGTAGCGTGTCTTGAACGCGGTTTTCCATTCATCACCATCCCGTATGCGCACCCGATTGTAAGCCCCCTGAGATCCAACTTAGAGAAGATCACAGAGGAACCCAACTGGTGTAGTAGAATGGAGATAAGTGGAAGAGAGTACTGATTCTTCACAGTAATGTTGTTAAGAGCCCGATAGTCTATGCAGGCCCTTAAGTCTCCTATTTTCTTTGGTACAAAGAATAGCAGAGAGGCTGCAGGTGATTTAGAAGGGCGGATAAAGCAAAGGGCCAGCGATTCCTGGATGTATTTCTTTAGAACCTCATCCTCCTTCACGGTAAGGGAGTACACCCGCCATAAGGGACTTTAGAGCCCGGGAGCAGATCAATTGGGCAGTGATACGGGCGATGAAGTGGCAGTTGTTCTGCCTTTTTCTTGTCGCATACATCGGAGTAACCACGATACTCCTCAGGGATTGGAGCCTCAGTGTTCCTGAAGGTAGCCCCTATGGATGAGACCGAATAGAGCATGGCTTTACAGGGAGACTGTGGACAGGCATTCTCTGAAAGGCAATGAGTGTCACAATAGGTTGAGGAAAAAAACGATTTCCTGTGTGACCCAGTCTACGTGGGGATCGTGGACTTGTAACCAGGGTAGACCCAGGATGATTCCGAATTGCGTTTTATTCGATTTATTAAATCGAATGTGATATTTTCCTGGTGTCCATCCCTGGTAGACATTTGTACTGGTTCGGTTTGTTCTGCGACTAAGCCAGAGATGAGCGTGGTACCATCTACTGCATTCAAAACATTTGGATTGTCTTTAGACAGGGTAGGAATCCTCACCTGATGAGCAAATTGCATGTCCATGTAATTGCCCATAGCGCCTGAATCAATAGCGGCATGGGCATGTGTAGAGAAACCACGCGTGTCAGTGAAAGTAACTGGTAAATAAACCAGTGACAGAGTAGAGATCAACTGGGAGTCCAGAGGATGTTTCCTCAGCAGAGGGCTTGCACCTACGGCCAAGTTCTGGAGTTTCCTGACTTTCTAGTGGGTTTATTAGGGCAGTCACTTAACAAATGGTCAGCAGAACCACAATACATACATTAATGTGCCTTACGGCGATGCTCTCTCTCTGCGTTAGTGTCACGCCTCCGATTCGCAAACACCACAAGCCCCGGTTTCCTGTCAGGCATGTTCACCGTTCGTGACCGTTCCATGCCAGACTGAAATGTGGCAGGCTGGCCGCTACCTGTCCTGAAAGACACCAAAGGAGAAGACATGGACCTGCAAGAGTTGTTACGCTGGTGGCTCCGGCCACATTCCCGCTGGTAGTTGCGATGCAAATTAGAGTACGCTCGGGCGGCGTTCTCCTCCGCTCACGTGGCACGTTTACAGACACGTGATCGGTAGCCACAGCAACCACGCAAAAAGATGCTGAATGCCCGGCTCAGTGCTTCCCAGCTATGTATCTCGCAAGCTACGAGCGTCTCCATTGCTTCACGCCTCTTGACTTCTTGGACTTTGACCTCGGCCTTACCTTCACAGATTGCTTTTGGATCCTGTTTTGATTCGACGCTTCCACCCTTGTGCACTTGGATATCACAGACTGTTATTGACCTCGGACTACATTCTTGGATTGCCGCTTGGACTCTCCCTCGTACTACACATTTTTCCATCTGGCTTTTTGCTGCCCGAGCCCTGGTCATGTACGCAGCTTCTCTGTGCTGCTTCCTGGGACACTTGTCTGCCGTGCTTATCACCTTGGTGGCTGGACTGTTACTACCAGACAACGTTGAACCACATTTAGTGGGGGAATACCTGTCACGCTCACTCCTCGAATCAGCCAACTTCACCCCAATCTCCAGATTACCCTTCACACCCTCCTGCTCACCTGCGGTCTTTTTGTCCGGTTTGATACCAAATCTCTTCTTCCAGAGTGCCTCTTCTCTTGAGTGTAGATGAGGTCTGTCTCGGGAGGAAGCCACCTTGCCCCTCAGACCCAGGGCCAAGGGGGCCCCTGAACCGGGGCAGACCAGTAAAGGGGAAAAAGCCGCAAGGCACAAAAAAAACCTTCCTAGCTGGATGAGGACGGCAGGTACCTAGGCAGGACTGCGTTAGGTAGAAGGATCCAGGTGGTCGGAATCCCCACAAAGAGTAGAGTCGGGGGGAGCAGCTCCAAGTGAATACCACACAACTGAGATAGGGCATAAAGTGAATGAGCAGAGGGGGGAAGAGACAGGGGAATCACAGAGAGTGAGCCAAGGCAAGTGGAGCAGGGAGAGGCGCTCCCACGGAGAGAGGCGGGCAGAGAACAAGAATGAAAGCCAGGGAGGCAAATGGAAGAGAAAGGACACGAGCGGCAGCAGCCGCGGAGGAAAGAACAGCAGCGTACCAACCCGGAAGCCTAACGCGAATAGGTTGCAACGTGCAGGCTTCCGGGTAGCGCACGTAAAAGGACTGCCGCTGGCCGGGAGGCAGAAAGGCTAGACCGCTGCTGTCGGACGCGGGCGGCGTGACGTGTCATCTCAATGGCCGCTCAAACGCGAGCGTCTCCACAGCTGCCAACGGCCACCGTGCGTGACAGTATGCCCCCCTCCAGATCCGACCCCCCCGGGTTTACCTGGATGGGTCCAGTGAAAACGCCGGAGTAGCCCAGGTGCATGTACATAAGACTTGGGCTCCCAGGAGTCCTCCGAACTGGGATAGTCCTTCCAAGACACAAGGTATTCCAACCTGCCCCTACAATATCTGGAATCTAGAATGGCAGATACCTCGTACTCTTCAGGCATGGACTTGCGATTACCCAACAACCCCGTAGCCTTCCTAACCGGAGTGCCTGGATCTACCGGGCGGAGAAGGGAGGAGTGAAAGACCGGGTGCAACCGATGCATAGACTTGGGGAGTTGTAATTTGTAAGCTACTGGGTTAATCCTCTTGATGATCTTGAAGGGCCCTACATATCGGGGGGTTAGTTTGGTTGAATGTACCCATCTAGGCAAGAATCGAGTAGATAACCAGAACCGATCGCCCTCTTTCCAATCAGGACAGGGTAAATGGGCTTGATCAGATAGGTCTTTATACCTGCTTCTAACAGAAGCTAAACTCTGTTGAGCTGTGGTATGGCCTGTGGTTATTTGGTCCAAGGTGGATTCAATGGTGGGTATATTAGTGGGTGAGGAAAAGACCTGTAAAATACCGCAAGGGTGAAAACCATAAGAACAGAAAAAAGGGCTAAGACCCGTTGCCGAGTGCACTGCGTTATTATACGCGAATTCGGCGGTGGGCAGGAGGCGCCCCCAATTGTCCTGATTTTTGTTTACATAACACCGGAGGTATTGCTCAAGAGAGGCATTGAGTCGCTCTGTCTGACCGTTGGTCTGGGGATGGAAGCCTGAAGACAAAGCCCTCTCTATACCTAACCGTTAACACAGGGCCCCCCAAAATTGAGATGTATACTGACTACCTCTGTCAGATATAATCTTGTCAGGCAGTCCATGGAGTCTGAAGATGTCCCTGAGGAAAAGCCGGAATCCCTAGGTTCACGAGCAGAGTCCATCTGTCTCAAGACAGCGTTGCCATCCTTCACGTTCTGCAATTCCACGTTCATGGCTTGGACTGCGGCCACTAGTTCTTGTATTTGTTCGGGGGTGGCCATGTTTCCCTTTTGGCGTTGCAAACTGTCAGGCTCACTCCTCGAATCAGCCAACTTCACCCCAATCTCCAGATTACCCTTCACGCCCTCTTTTCCAGTAGAGATAAGGAAAACATGCGACTAAACGGAACAAGAGCATCTGGCACCAGCTCGATGGCACAGTCTTCAGGCCTATGTGGAGGTAGATCTAAAACAGGATCGTCTTTGAAGACTTCCTTGAATTCGGCCAATTCTGGGGGAACCCTACAAATTTCATTTACCCCTTCTTGTTGGGGAGTGAGGACTTGTACCAAATCTTCCGAAGGATGAAATAAACAATTTTGTTTACAGTATGAGGAGGTAAAGGCCAAGGTGTTCTGTGCCCAATCGATGAGTAGATTATGCCTCCTCAGCCAGGGAATTCCAAGGATTACCGTAAAGTGGGCTGCTCGAATTAAATCAAATTGCATCTGTTCAGAATGCTGGAGAATGCGGACCTTCATGGATATGGTGGAATGGGTGATAGGACCCGACGAAAGCGGGGAACCGTCGACTCCTTCTACCTTCTGAACTTCTTCTCTTTTCAACAGAGGGAGACCCTGTTTGTGTGCCCACATGGTATCCATAAATACCCCGGCTGTGCCACAATCCAGCAGAGCCATGGTGGTAAGTACTTCTGTCGGAGTTTCCAGTTGAATTGGAACCGCCATAAGGCGTGAGTCCAAGGTGGTGGGGTGTGATGCTACAGTCACAGTAACATAGGGACTAGCACTCTGACCTTGGTTACTCGTCCCCTTTAGTTCCGAGGTCGTTCGTTTCCCGCCCGCCTAGGCGGAACTTCTGGACAGTTACGAAGTAGGTGAGAGTCTGATCCACAATACATACAGAGCCCAGCATCCCTCCGACGTCTTCTTTCTTCGGGTGTCAAGGGGGCTCTTGCAGACCCAACTTGCATAGGTTCTTCCTTGTTACTGGAGTGAGGCAGAGAGGGCAATGAGTGGGTACTTGGCGGAAGGGCGACAGGGGCCTTATGTCTCTTCTTTTCCGCCTTGCGTTCACTAAGGCGGTAGTCAATCTGAGTGACAATGGAGAACAAGTCGGACAGGGTCGTGGGGAGGGCTATCCTTGTCAGTTCATCCTTAATCTCCTCTTTCAACCCTCGGCGAAAAATCGTATACTGGGCCTGTTCTGGCCATCCTGCTTCAGAGGTCAATCGTTTAAAGGTGGAGATATATGTCAGCAGGTCACTGGACCCCTGCTGCACATCCAACAGCTCTTCAGCAGCCACATGTATAATCTCGGTTTGTCCAAAAGTTTGGCGCAGTAGGGCCAAAAAGCCCCCATAATCTCTGATCACTGGATTGCTGTTTGTAACCAGTGGGGTGGCCCAAGCTAATGCATTCCCTGTCATGTTGGATACCATGAACCCCACCTTGGTGTGATCGTTAGAAAACAACTGCGGTCGAAAGGCAAAATAAATGGAGCAAGCTTCCAGGAATTCCTTGAGACGCTTCGGAGTTCCGTCAAACTTGCCCGAGGATAAGGCCATGGGAGGTAAGTCGGAATCCCTAGGTTCACGAGCAGAGACCATCTGTCTCAAGACAGCGTTGCCAGCCTTCACGTTCTGCAATTCCACGTTCATGGCTTGGACTGCGGCCACTAGTTCTTGTATTTGTTCGGGGGTGGCCATGTTTCCCTTTTGGCGTTGCAAACTGTCACGCTCACTCCTCGAATCAGCCAACTTCACCCCAATCTCCAGATTACCCTTCACACCCTCCTGCTCACCTGCGGTCTCTTCGTCCGGTTTGATTCCAAATCTCTTCTTCCAGAGTGTCTCTTCTCTTGAGTGTAGATGAGGTCTGCCTCGGGAGGAAGCCACCTTGCCCCTCAGACCCGGGGCCAAGGGGGCCCCCGAACCGGGGCAGACCGGTTGTGGAGAAAAAGCCACAAGGCACAAAAAACCCCTTACTAGCTTGATGAGGACAGCAGGTACCTAGGCAGGACTGCGTTAGGTAGAAGGATCCAGGTGGTCGGGATCCCCACAAAGAGTAGAGTCGGGGGGAGCAGCTCCAAGTGAATACCACACAACTGAGATAGGGCATAAAGTGAATGAGCAGAGGGGGGAAGAGACAAGAATGAAAGCCAGGGAGGCAAATGGAAGAGAAAGGAAACAAGCGGCAGCAGCCGTGGAGGAAAGAACAGCAGCGTACCAACCCGGAAGCCTAACACAAATAGGTTGCAACGCGCGGGCTTCCGGGTTGGCGCACGTAAAAGGACAGCTGCTGGCCGGGAGGCAGAAAGGCTAGACCGCTGATGTCGGACGCAGGCGGCGTGACAGCTCATTTCAATGGCCGTTCAAACGCCAGCGTCTCCACAGCTGCCAACGGCCGCCGTGCGTGACAATACCTTCCTGAGTTCAGGGATGCTGTCATCCTCCCTCTCTTCCGAACCTTCTCCAAGTCATATCATTGCTAGGTGCGGTTCTGTGGGGGGTAGTTTCTGCATACTATTCTTTGTGATTTGCCTAATACCAGTTCTGTTTCCATTGCAGCTGCCTGGGGTACCCGGTGTTATTGTTCCAGCCACCTGTGGTCCCAATAACTAGCCAGCAAGTTCTTTAGTATCTCCCTGGCTGGTGCTTGGGGACGGAGGTACTTTAGTCTACATGGTACTCACTTTTGACAGTTAGTCAAAGGACCCTGGATGGCCCCAATCTGGATGAGCTTGGGGTCAGAACGGACGAGCCGGATCTGACGGTTTAACAACAGTAGGAATATTGACTCTACGCTCCCCAAGTCTTTCAGCCCGTCTGGCATCAATCTGGAGTACCAAGTCCAGGGGTTCATGGAATCCAATGGGTACAACTGGGACGGTTACAAACGTGTCCTTGAAGCCTTCAGATAGACCCTTACAAAACACGGCTGCCTCTTTATCCTCAGGCCATCTGGTCTTTGCGGCCAATTGATTAAATTTGGCCAGATACGACAACAAAGAAGAATTCCCTTGAGTAAGATTAAGGTAATTCCAAGTCTGTAGCTTGCATCTTGTATCTCGTGTCAAAGACACGACTCATGGCTGTAATAAAGGCATCACAGTCGTACAGCATATAGCTGTTGGTTTCTAGCAAGGGATTTGCCCACAAAGCAGCCATACCACCAAGATATGAGAGCACAAAAGCTGTGAAAGGTTATATTGTAACCATATACAATAAAAAAAAAGAGAGCACAAATGCTGCCTCGAATCAGGGAACAGTGCAAGACGGCAAAGGAAATGCAGCTTGCACTGGTTAATAAAAGTCATGTAAGACTTTAGGTCAACCATAAACCGTTCAGGTGGATGCAGGGGGAATTGGTTTGCCATCATAACCAGTATGGGAGGTTGGATCACTGCAGGGAAAGATGAACCGGAAGTCGAAGCACCAGCCTGGGTCCCATCCACTACACCAGAACTGTGACGTAGGTCGTCATGGGCAGTTATGTCACCTCTCAATTCCACCACTAATTGGGTGACGGCAGCCAATGGCTCAGATGCGTCCATTCTAGGCTTCTAATTTTGTTGAGAGCTAGAGGACAGATCTCTGTTGAGGGCTAGAGGACAGATAAGATACTCACAGTAACTGGACAGCCGAACCTAAAGATCTTGAGTCTTGAACCGACAAGGGGTCTCCTACTTACAGGGCAATCTTTTCCCCTAAATTCCCTTCTGACTGTTAGAAAGGTTACAGACAGAGTTGTCTTTAGAGTAAAAGAGCAATTCACACCACCCGGTGTGCTCCAGGCTGAAAAGAGGGATAAGACTGGTTTAGTATCTTTTAAATAAAAAATAAGAAAATATCACAACCGTGTCAGCAACCAAACTAACCTGAATATTACAGTATAGAGAGTAACCAAGGAGTTCTGTTTAGTAGCTCAAATCCAAGAAGAATCCACAGCAACAAACACCCAAGAACGTGGAGGAAAAAACAATAAAAAGGGAAGATTAGTAAGAACCTACCCGGTTGGAACGAGGACGCTCTAGCGGCCCTATAGTTGGCATCAATGTCAGCAACGCGTTGGTAAAAGGTGCTTGTGGTAGAGTCCATTGATGTGTCCAGTTTTAGGAAGAGCAAAGAAGGAAAGTCAACAAATCCAGGGAAGTCCAATATCAATCCATATAGTGGTCCGGTGGTCAGTTTATGAAAAGTAAGGTGATGTTCAGCCTGGCTCAAGGGTATCTTCTGAGGTGGAATTGGATACCGATAGAATGACAAAAGTTGGTTCAGTGGTAGCTAAGTGCCCCAAATAATGAGCACGGCGAGGCAGATGCACTATAGCTAACAGGTTCCTTGAAATGCTGAGTAGCGGCCAGATAATAGAATACACGGAGCACCACAAAGAAACGCGACCCGTGCATCGCCAGAAAAGCTCAGCGGCGGTGTTGAAGAAAGAGGATTTTGGGGCGCTCTAGAGAGCTAGAGTCCAGTGTTGACAAAATCCCCTTTGAGAGCGGAAGGCAGCTGAAAACACTCGCGAAAGAGACGCTTGCTCTAACTACCGGCAGGAAAGGATCCGCAAGGTGATTTGTACGGAATCCGACGTGATGACAAGAAAAGGCTGAAAGGAGAATTATTCTTTCCAGAAAATCCTGATTCCCATGAAGAGTAAATAAACAGCCAGCCGGCACGATAGCGCTGCAACTTCAAGTAGAACAACGTCCCCTAGAAGAGGAAGGATTTTGAGCGAATCCCGAAGTGCACGCACAAGGCAACGTCTCCTCGCGTTGCGTCAACCATGGAGATGAAAGCGTTACCCGACGCGAGGGAGAAGCCGTACAGGCAATGTACCTGCGACCCTGCAATTGGCGAAAGCGCCAGGGCAGTTGCCACTTGTGCAACAGGGACAATGGGCATCGGGGTACTCTACCATGCCCCTCAAGTCTGGAATTGTGTGTCCTGACAAAATCACATTTTATTCCATTGACCAGATCCATAAATGCCCTGCTGAGTTGGGGCCTTATAGGTAGAATGGGCCTCTATCACCTGTTTAGAGGTTTGGGTTTGTACTGGAGCCATCGCGCATCAGCGTGGGAACCACGGGCCATGCCTGGTGACCTGACTCTCTGCTACAAGCGACTGGTGAGCAGGAGGTGGCTCTGATCGACATAGTGGTTAATCTCACTAGTACTACCTCACTCTGCTAATTTCTAGGAAGTTGAGATCCATCAAGAGATTCCTCTGGGGACACATGATCATGCAGGAGAGATTCAGGAGATAAGGAAGCTGGATGGTATCTAACAGTTACGTTCCATATGATTTTAAACTTGCAGGTGAACCTCTGTTTTACTTTGAGGATCCTGTGGTGAGTCAGAAGAAGGAAAGAGACTTAATTCAGGCATATTAATGACTTATTTGTAAATTAAAAACTTTAACACTGGCCTTTTCTTTCCTGAAAGGCCTTTCCTCTTCCTCTTCATTCAATATATTCTTCATGCCCTGTGGATATAGTGACCAATTCCTTTCCTGGCTGGGCCAGCCAATAACACTCTCTCACACCTTCTCAGTATCTTTCAACTCTCTCTTATCACACTGTCTGTGTTTTATCCAACACATATAATCACTTGGTTTATACTTCCCGCTGTCACTAGGACGCGTATGATTATGCCAATAATGATTCTTACTCAATTCTTCACCTTAGGGTTTACTCAGATGAGTATACATGGTCCAGTAATCATTTACCTTTAATGTCCAGTTCTCTTTATTACTGGAACAGGTGGCACTGTTCCGGTAATATTACACACTTGACCTTCTCACCTTAATATTACTGCGATGAGTATGGTTGTGCCAGTAATGATCCACACCTTGACCTTCTCACGTCACTATTACTGGCAGAAGTATGGTTGTACCAGTGATGATCCACACTTGGTCATCTCACATCAATATTATTGGGACAAGATTGATTCTGGTGATCGTCATCTTTGAAATCCCTATCGGTCTCCCACCATCCCTGTTACTTGCTGTCCAGGGGTTTGGCATCACCATACCTGCTTGCAGGATGGGAACACCTCTTCTTCTGTTCAGGACGGCTTCCCTGTTCTCTTTGACTCTCTCATTTCCTTAGCATCCGCTCTGCGGTGCCCAAGTCCCAATGGTCTCGGCGCAGTTAGCAGAATGCACAGTCCACCCTTGCAGGGTCACACCACCATGCACAACTGGCTCTCTTCATTCGGGTTTCCTTCCCCTTGCCTCTCCTGCACCCAGCTCTCCATGTGCATCCCTCGCACTTCAGCTGGTTGCCTTCACAGGACACAGGAACTTCTGGATTCGATCAGCTGTGACTGCAACGCAGGCTTGAAGCTGCCGGATTTCTCCTTTCCAGTGATGACTCTCGAATAGGAGTCATTCATCTCTTTTTATGTCACTTGGCTGGGCACTCTACAGCAGAGGATTATAGTCCTCTTTCTCTTTCCTGAGTGATCAGCATCACTCGCTCATTCTTCCTCTTCACAGTACCAATTTGTTTCTTAAGGTTGATTCATAAACCTTAGGTCACAATAACAAATAGTGGTTTGATCTTCTTGGCCCTTCTTGAGCCTTGAGACTGTTGATGATCCCAGAGGGAGTAACTCAGGGTGTTCCTTCGCAGAACAGGATTCCTTGTCCCCAAGGGGGGGAGTCTCTCCCGGTGAAGTCACGCTTGCCTCTACCCCTAGGGAGGGTATCGTGTAGCGGGCTCACCTCCCCAGCCTCAGAGGGAAAGGCTCCCCCCTTGGGAGAAGTGACTGAATCTCGTGTTTCGTCCCAGTGCCTTCTGTGCAATCAACTTACAGTTAGGGTGCCACACCATGGCCAGAACTATTCTCAGCCCCTGCTTCCAACTAGTTAGCCCCAACATCTCACCCGTATATGCAAAGTGGCTGGGATTGTTGGGCATGCGTGGTACTATTTAAAACGCTCCTGCCCTAAGGGGAACACACCAGAAGAGCTCAACAGAGCTTAACACTATGTAGGTCATTGGAGCCACCTGGCCTAGTCTTTCACATGGCCACGGACAACAAGAGACAATCGAAATTGTCCTTTTCAAATAAAGACCTCCCTGCTGCACTCAGACAGAAAGCTCACACCTCCAAGAGGACTTCAGCAAGAGAATATAATGGGTCAGTGGTGGCCTTGGAATCTGCGATGCCTGAGGCTCCGACCGATGCACGGCCAGGGCACCAGTCCGAACTGTCCATCATCCTTGCCCAAATTAAAATGGGCATAACTCAGTTAACAGCAAATTCAACAAATATCAGGTCGAGCATCGAATATGGATTCTGAAAGACACCAGTTCAGAGGTGAACCATGTGATACGAACACTGTAACAGGAGTTGAACAGGATCCCAGCCTAGAATGAGGATCTTGAGGCGAGGTCAAGAAGAAACAATGTACGGGTGGTCAGCATACCTAAATTTATTCCCACAAGTAACATGGAAATCTTTATGGAGATGTTCACTAGGGAAGTGCTCTATGAACCCCGACTATATACACAGTTCTTGGTGGCAAGGGCACACTGAGTAGCCAATCCGGATGCTCCACCTGGTCAAAATTCCGGCCCAGGGATTGTCAGACTGTTGAACCATAGAAATCGAGATCTGATTCTATGGTGAGCCTGCGAATTAGGCAACCTAAAGTATCAAGACGCTAGAGTCTCCTTTTACCTACACTTTACATCATCTATCCAAATGGCCTGACTATCATTCACCTCTGTAAAGGTCAAATTGAGGGACAAAGGATTGAAATATGCGATATTGTACCTGTCCAATCTTCTTATCATTCACAACAATAAAATACACTTGTTTACTGACCCAAAAAGGAAGCACACTTTTTTTCTGGATTCCCTCCAAGCCTTTTAAAATACCAGAGCCCTTAAGATGAGCAGGATCTGGGAGTAGAATATGGGAATGCACACTCGGCAATCTCGATGGAAGGGTATAATTGAATGATGCAAGTTCAATAAACAGTGTCCCCGATGTCCACACGATATAACGGTTGAACTCTTCTCTTTCATTGCACCTTTGACTCTATCACAAGGATGCCTAATGGGGTATCGCCCCCCAGCATATGCTTAAGGATATAACACTTAAGTCCATTTTTGTCAAAAATTGAAGTTTCTGGAGCTTGTTCCCCCGCACCCTCCTCAAAGTGAGGGTGAATGGATGAGCGACTCAACGTTGCTCTGTGGCAGTTGCTCAAGGTTTGATGTTTGGGATTGTTTGATGGCATGATATGATACAAGAAATGATGTGGCATTTATAACGTGCCTGTACACAAGTGTTTCTAGGCGCGACAAGACAAGGAGGGGAAACAAGGGAGGACAAAATAACGATTTTACTAGGCCTTGTGTCGTTCAGATCGCACAAGGGAGGGGAAGAGGGAAGGTCAGAAGTGCCAGGGGGGAGCGGAAGGTGGAAGTGCAGTTCACTCACAAGTGCAGCCAGCGGGTGGCTCATAAGTGCTGAGAAAAGGGACTGTAGGGTTGAAGATACAGACCCTTAAGTGCTGGAAAGCCCAGAGGCTGTGCGAGGGCAAGTGGGCATGTAGGAGCCTGGGCCTGAGTTCAGAGGGTGACCAGGTGACCAGTGCGTGGAGCAGTCAGGTGCATCAGCAGGGGAGAGGAAGAGAGAAAGTGGAAGCGAAAGGGAAGGTCTTGAGTTGCTTCCAGAACTGGAGGTGGTTCTACTCAAGTTTGAGAGAGGCAGGGTGGCTGTTGCAGAGGGAGGACCCAGCCGTGGAGATAGATCTGCCCCCAACTCTCTGTTTGGAGAAGCGTCTGACCCTCAGAGAGTTGGAGGTGGATGAGCAGAGAGCTCGAGAAGGATGACGTTTTGGAAGAGAAAGTTGGAGGTGGAGCAGTCCCAGGCCCCAGAAAGCCTTGTGGACAATGTAGAGGGTCTTGAACTTGATCATTGCAGCCACGGGGGGCCAGTGAAGAGATATCAGAGCTGGAGAGATACGATCCCTTGGGTTGAGGCCAAGGAAAAGTCTTGCAGTCCTGTTCTGGATAAGTTGTAATGGTCAAATAGTAGAGGTAGGAAGATTGAGAAAGAGGCTGTTGCAATAGTTCAGCCCGACGAGGACCATAGCTCTGGAGACAGTGAGCTTCTGGAGGAAAGTGAGAAAAGGAAGAATACCTCTGAGGAGGTACAGCTGATAGTTTGACTTCTTAGAGACATCAGAGATGCGAGGAGAGAAGGAGAGGGTGGAGTCGAAGATAACACCAAGGTTCGTAGCCTCACAGGAAGGAACAGGAAGGGGGCCCAGAGTGGGCGGCCAGAGAGAGCGAGGAAAGGAGGGAGCGGGTGTCCCAATGAGGAGGATCTCAGTCTTACTGGCATTAAGGCAGAGATCATTGGCAACACACCATTCCTGATTTGCGGCCAGACAGTCTGGTATGAGAGAAGAAGCAGAGGTGGCTGAGGGGAGCCTGAAAGAGAGTGGAGTGTCATCCGCATAACATTGAAAATTGGAGCAGAAAATAGCAATGTGGTGGGCAAGAATTGCCAGGTAGTGGTTGAAGAGCCAGGGAAAGAGGGTGGATCCCTGGGGAACACCACAAGTAGAGAGAGAGATAGAAGAGAGGAAAGACCCCAGTTGGACCTGAGAGGGTTGGACAGTGAGAAAGGAGTTCAACCAGGCCAGGGTCTGATCAGTAATACCAAGGTTGTCGCAGAGGCGAT
Source organism: Ambystoma mexicanum (assembly GCF_040938575.1). NCBI lineage: Eukaryota > Metazoa > Chordata > Amphibia > Caudata > Ambystomatidae > Ambystoma > Ambystoma mexicanum. Next base: position 293,715,485 of record NC_090931.1, read on the forward strand.
TGAGAAGAATGGCATGGTTAACTGTGTCAAAAGCAGAGTATAGATAGAGGAGAATGAGGACAGAAGGGAGATTAGAGTCAAGATTGGAGAGCAAATTTTCACGGGTGTTCAGGAGAACGGTTTCTGTGCTTCTGGCAGCTCTGAAGCCAAACTGGTGGTCATGGAGGCAAACAACAGATTCAGTATGTAGATTGAGCTGAGAGATGGCCAGCTTTTACAAGAGTTTGCCCAGGAAAGGAGTGATGGAGTTCCGGCGATAGTTAGTTGGAGAGGAAGGATCGGCCGAGGCCTTCTTTATAAGGGGGTGCACAAGAGAGTGCTTAAGGGGGGGACTTCCAGTGGCAAAGGGGTGATTACAGAAATCGGCCAAGGCTGGAGCAAGGGTGTCGATGTGGTCCTTGATGGTTCTGGAAAATAGGGGAGAACCTGCTTTGAGAAGACTTTCATAGATCAGACTACAAACATTGTCAGGGGTGAACAGGGGGGAAAAGGAGGAGAAAGGAGGAGGAGAGACAGCCTCAGACGGGGAGGAAGAGGAAGTAGAGGTAGAGGAAGAGAGGGTGGACAGGATGTCCTGAGTTTTAGTAGTGAAATGAGAGGCCAAGGCCGTGCAGAGGATCTGGGAGGGAATAGGAGAGGTAAAGACTGCAGCTGGCATGACCAGCTCCTTGCAGATTTTGAAAGGTTCGGCGGAGTTGTTAGATGTCGCAGAGATGCAGGCTTGGATGTAGGCTCTCTTCTTAGAGAGGAAAGAGAGTCTGTACTGCCTTTGGAGCAGGCAGCAGGCCAGTTTGGCCGGTGGTGCGCCTGATGCCCTCCACTTCCTCTCCAACGCCCTACACTTGCGTTTCAGGGCAGCAAGGTCGGAATCGTATCAAGAGTTGCACTTGGATTTTGGCTTCAAGCGGATCATTATGACAGGGGCAAGGACATCCAGAGTGTTAGAGACAGAGAGATGAAGGTTAGGGAGGGTTGTGTCAGGGTATGAGTCAGCCAAAGGTGCAGGGGGAGGAGAGAAAGTAGTAGCGAAGGCCTCCACTGACACACGCTTCATGAGTCGGATGATCGAGAAGGTAGGTGGCAGTGCTGGAGTCGGCTTGACCTGCGGGGAAGAGAGAGAGGTGGGAAAAAAGGAGAAAGTGATCACTTCAAAAGAGAGCAGTGGTGAGAGGGTTAGAGAAGGGGAAGTCTGAGGAGATCAGAACATCCAGGGTGTGCCCTGCAGAGTGAGCCGGGCCAGAGGGAAGGATAGATAGAAAGAGAGAGAGAGAGAGAGAGAGAGAGAGAGAGAGAGAATCGCACAGGTTGTGAAAGAGTCCTGAAGAAGAGCTAGTAACATCCAGGTGGATGTTCAAGTCTCTGAGGAGGAGAAGTTGAGAGGTAGAGGCAAGAAGCGAGGAGGACAGGTCAGCCCACTCAGAGAGGAAGAGGGTGACCTGGCCAAGTGGCCTGTAGATAGTGGGCACAGTGAGAGAGAGGCCAGGAGAGATAGAGAGCCTGCAGACCAGTCATTGAAAGGAGGAGGAGTGCTGCATTGGAATGATAGAAGCAGGGATCCACTCAGGGAAAATCAAGGCTACACCCCCACCGCGACGGTTGATTCTGGGTTCCGAGAGGATCTTGTAGCTATCGGGAAGGAGACTGGCGAAACTCATGACAGAGCTGGCTGTGAACCAAGTCTCTGTGAGTCCGAGCACCTCAGAATCAAGCTCTTCCAGGAGACGGCAGATATCAGAGGAGTGTTTGACAGCTGAACGAGAATTGAGAGTAGCGATGTGGAAGGTTGCCACATTTGAAGGAGTTCCAGGGAGGAGTACAGGCCAGAGGTTCACCTTGCGTAAGTGTTGGAGGTGCCCGAGAATGGGCGGAGCAGGAAGGAAGAGAAGGCAGGGTAGTCAGAGAGGGAGAAGAGAGTGCCAGAGGGGTGGCAGAGGGAGGCAGGCAACAGGGTGGCCAGGGAAGCAGCATGGGGTGCCAAAGAGGTGGCAGAGGAAGGAGGCAGCAGAGGAGCTATAGAGTGTTAAGAAGGGATAGCAGGAGAGGAAAGGAAGTTGATAAGGTGTGGTAAGCATCTATCAAAGAGGAGGAGATTGGCCCTGGATCAAGACAATGCCATTTAAGTAGACATTAAGGATGGTCTTAGAGTAGTGCAAGGGGGCCAGGAGGGCCTCCCCCAGGGTGCCACCATTAATGGGAGAAGAGGAAAAAGGAGAGAGAACAGAGACCATATGGGGGGTCCATAGGCCTGGAGAGGGAAAGACAAAGAGTATGTCGGTACGGGTCTATCTGGAGGAAGCACTGGCATAGGTATCAGCAATAGGGAGGCCTGGGTTGGAGACCAGGATGTCCCTTTTGAGCTTCTTCCTGCCAAACCTAGTGAGAAGGATATGATAATCGATAGAAAAGCAGTTAGAAAATATAGGTGAGACAGAGAGCACCATAGGGGTGCAAGGAGGAAAGAGGGGGTTAGGGAGAGGGCAGCCCAGGCAGGGGAAGGGAGAGGAGAGGTCGTGCAGGGGGGAGGGTGGGCAGACAGGAGGGAGTCACATGGGGGACATGAAAGGGAAAGGGCACAACAAAGAACAAGAGCAACGGACCTACAAATTAGATGCAGTACAGAACCATCAGAAAGAAAATAGCACAGCAGGGAACCTAGAAGTAGAGAATGCAGATGAAGTACAGAACCAAGGCAAAGCACAAAGCACAACAGGGAACCTGGAAGTAAAGAATGAGATGCAATACAGGACCAAATGCAAAACACAGAGGTCAGCAGGGAACCTAGAAGTGAAGAATTCAGGCAATTGTAATTTGATGCCACAAACTGTGGATAGCAACACAATATCATATCAAGACCCGTAGAGAGCAAACACAAAGTCAATGCAAAGTAATGCCAGAAACACAGTGGAGCACGAGACAGTGTCAGAGTAGTACAAAATAGATCGAAGAGGGAAGGGCTGAGATGCGAGAGGAAGGAAGGGAAACGCGGGAGGGGGGACAGAACAGTATGCAGGGACCTACGATGCGAGGGAGCGCACGTGGCAAGAGAAGCAAGGGAGTGCACGCGGCCAAGTTGTACACGCCAAGCTGTCGGCTAAGTATTTGAACACAGCACAATACAACACACAAAGATTTGACTTTCCCAAAAGGGGGGAAAAGGCTAAGGTATTGAGCACAGCACAATACAACACACCCAGCTTCGACTTTCCCAGAAGTCGCAGCAGCTCGATGGCTGCAGGCTAGGTGTTACCACGGCAGATACTGGCAGACACCACTGGAGCTGTCCTTAGCCTCTGGTCCATGGCCGAGGGGGCTGCCACGGCAGTGTGTGCCTTGGGTGGCCTGGCCTGCCAACCAATGGGAGCATGGTGGGATGAGGGAGGGCCAACAAACAAGGAAGAAACCAGGACAAAGGGAGGGGGGAGAGGGCACACACACGCTGCAGCGTGTAAGGAACTCATGGTGGTAACAGTAAAGACAGACACAAGTGATCGCAGTTCAAGGGTGTTTATTAAACTGGATACAGGTTGGATAAACGCCTAATCTAAGCCTAAATCTAAGATGGGAGCAAGCATCAACCATCAAATGAAAATAAGGCAGTCCTAGTGGCGTTGTGTCAAATAAAAAGGGCCTATACTAAGAAACCGTTTGCCAAACCTTACAACTAATACAAAAAGAGTGGGGGATACTTTTCAAGAAAAGAAAGCGGTGTTCACAAATAAAATGCCATGATGCGGTAGCTTGTGTTACGCTCACCTGGTATCCAAGGGGACGCCACCCAGCTGCGGGGACTCTGGCGCCCTTCTCAGCCGCTCCCTGGTATAATCAGCGGGGAAGTTCTGCCTGGAAAACAGGTGGGCAATGTTCAAGACTGGGCAACTGGGGTAAGAGCTTCCCAACACCCCGTAGGTCCACAGCCCCTCCCCGGACCTTTCCTCACCTTGTTATGGGTTTTGGCATGTTCTCCGTCCTGCCTTCTTGGCAGGGGCGCGTTGTCCTTTGTGGGCGAGTGCGATCTAGTTACCTCACTGATGCTGCCCTTTAGAGTCTTTCAGGTAGGTCTTATTACTGTTATACTGTAAGCCTTTCTTGGATTCAATAATGTCTTTTCTCTCTCCTTTGGTGCGCGGAAGTCCGCTGTGGAACGTTGGCTGAATTTGGACTCATCGGCAGGAGATGGTGTTTCGAGAGCGCCTTGATGCGGTAAGTAGGCGCTATGCGCAGCGCTATGATGCCTTGCCTTTGCTAATCTGTTGTCTTTTGTTCCCGTAGGTTGTGGGGCTCACCAGGAGCAAGAAGTCCCAAGGCGGTGCTGGTCGATGGGAGACTTGAGAGGTAAGCTGCCGGCACAGTTGTAAATGTCTAATGTCTTGTTTCTCTCCTTTTGCAGATCCGACGGTCCGGGAGGCTCGCTGTTCCTTGGATGCTGTTTGCAGGAGCAGAGGGCAACTAGCGGTGGAATCACAGGTAAGCTGGTGCTAATAACGATGTCCCTTTTGTTTTTCAGGTGCTGTTCTTCCGAGGTTCGCAGATGATGCTGAACACGATGAGCGTCATGTTGCAGGATTGCAAAGTAACGCGAAGCGTGTTCTCCAAGTCGGGTGTGGTTTAAATAGCATCAAGAAAGTAGTCCAGGTAAAATAGTCCCTAGGCTACCACACCTAAAACACTATACCGCTTAGCTTGGTTCCAAGGAGCCAAGCTATGTGGATGCCTCCATGTTGACTGGCATTGAAATAAAGTAGTTCCCAAGCACAAGTCTTCATTAAGTATGAGCCTGGCGCCAAAGGCGCCAGGACTGGCCCCAAGAGGGCCTAGGCAAAGGATGCCTAAGCTTGTTGGGGGCCCGAGCCGAGACCCCACCTGGCCCATGGGACTGGCGGGGGGGTTTCAGGAAGTGGGTTGTGACAGCACTCCCCCCCAAGGCCCCTCTCAAGGTGTTCCTTCTGTCCGGCCCTGGTTTAGTTGGAAAGTTGCGATGATATGTTCTGATCAGACGTGGTGCATGAATGTTTTCACAGGGTTCCCAGGATCTGTCTTGGGGTCCAAATCCTTTCCAATCAACTAGGTAGTATAACCTTCCCCTCGAATACTTGGAATCCAAGATGCTTCTGACTTCGAATCCTGGTTCTCAGTCAATAAGTAGGGGGTTTTAGTGGTGTCCCAATCCGTGTACCGGGCTGCATCGGTTTTAATAGGGACACATGAAATACTGGCCGCTGGATAGATAATTGCCTTGATGGTGTAAGGCCCTAAGTACCTGGGTTAAAAGTCCAGGTTCCCTTGATGGGTACAAACTTGGCAGCCAGCCAAACCTTGTCTCCTACCTGATAGTCTGGGGCCTTTTTCCGGTGTTGGTCTGCAAATTGCTTTTGTTTTTCTTTGGCAAAAATAAGATGTTCTTTGGCCTTTTTGAAAGCCTGAGTGATGTTGGTGTGAAGAGTTTTTACTGCTGACATTTCGAAATTTGTTGGGACATCTAGTTCTGAGGTACGTGGGTGTCTACCATAAAGGGTATAAAAGGGTGTTTTTCCGGTACTGGAGTGGAAAGGGTTGTTATATGCTTACTCGGCTATCCATAACAAATCTTTCCAGTCTCTTAGTTCATGGTGTAACATACACCGTAGGTATTGTTCGAGGGTCTAGTTGGTCCTCTCGGTCTGACCGTCCGTTTGGGGGTGATGGCTAGTGGATAGCCTGACGTCAATTTGTGCCATTGCACAACATTTTTTCCAGAAGTTGGAGATGAACTGGTTACCTCGATCGGAGATCAGGACTGATGGGAAGCCATGTAGTTTTACAATACCATCCAGGAACACTTTGGCTAGAGTGGGTGCGTCAGGGAGGCCTCTGAGTAGAAAAAAGTGCGCCATCTTTGAGAACAAGTCCACGACTACCAGGATGGTGTTAAACCCTTGACTGGGAGGTAGGTCTGTGATGAAGTCGAAGGAAAGAGTGTGCCAGGGAGTGGGAGGAATGTCTAAAGGTTGCAGAAGAACGGATGGTTTTTGTTTTTGCGACTTGTTTTGCGCACAGACTCCGCAGGACTGAACATATTGGATGACATCCTTACGCCAGGCAGGCCACCAGAAGTTCTGTTTTACGTGGCTAGAGTCTTGGTGATTCCTGGGTGCCCTTCGATCAGGGAATCATGATAACTAGCAACAATTTGTTGTTGTAAGTCTTTGGTGGGTACATACAACCGATCCTTAAAAAAGGGTAAGTGATCTTTAATGGAATATTGTTCTCCTTGCGCTTGCCATGCGATGAAGGCATCTGGGTTCATGGTTCGTTGAATCTTATCTCTCAGTTCAACTTGGGTTAAGGCCGTAGTGAGGCCCAAGTGCTTGTCTTCCGCTATGATGGGGAATGGATCTAGGGGCGTATATACCAAGTCATCAGTGCCTGTACAAGAGAGTGCGTCAGCTTTTCCATTCTTGACCCCTGGTCGAAAAGTGATGACATAGTCGTATTCGGCGAAGAAAAAGGCCCACCCCAATTGGCGTGAAGACTGGGCTTTAGCTGTCTTAAGGTATTGCAGGTTTCGGTGGTCTGTGATAACTGTAATGGTGTGTCTGGCCCCCAGAAGGTAGTGCCGCCAGGCCTTAAAGGCGGATTTGATCACCAAGAGTTCTTTGTCCGTGATGGCATAATTCATCTCCGGGGGAGAACATTTCTTCGACCAAAAGGCCACTGGATGTAGCTGGCCTGTTACTGGATCTCTTTGCAAGAGGACAGCTCCCATCGCTATGCTGGAAGCGTCTGTTTCCACGATATAAGAAAGATCTGGACGAGGATGTCGCAGGATTGGCGCGGAGGTGAACCTTTTCTTGAGTTCCTGAAAAGCCTTCTCTGCTTCTTCGGTCCAGGCAAATTTCTTGTTATTCTTTCTTAGCAATATGGTGATCGGGTGTACGACCTGTGAGAAGTCTGGTATGAACCGGCGATAGAAGTTCGCAAAGCCCAACATGCTCTGTACCCCTTTTACTGACATTGGTGATGGCCATTTCAAAACGGCGTCCACTTTATGCAGGTCCATTCTGATGCCTCCTGGAGTAAGAATAAAACCCAGAAACTCAACTTCGGTGACGTGAAAAAAGCACTTCTCCAGCTTTGCATATAAACGATGTTCCCGGAGCTTGGAGAGGACTGAACGGACGTGCTTGATATGATTCTGTTTTGAAGTTGAGTACACTAACATATCATCTATGTACACTAGGACGCAGACATCAATTAACTCTCTCAAAACATCATTCATAAAATACTGAAACGCTGCAGGAGCGTTGCATAACCCAAAGGGCATGACTTGATATTCGAGCAAACCATATTTGGTGCGGAAAGCAGTTTTCCATTCGTCTCTGCTTCTGACCCGCACCAGGTGGTATGCTCCTCGAAGGTGCAGTTTGGTGTAGATTTGGGCATCTTTGCCCTGGTCCAGCATTTCTGGGATGAGCAGCAAGGGGTAACGGTTCGTTACAGTGATCTGGTTTAATGCGCGGTAGTCAATACAGGTTCTTAGGTCCCCTTCTATTTTCGGTACGAAGAACAAAGGACTAGCTGCAGGGGACTTTGATGGGCGGATGAATCCATTTGCGAGGTACTGATCTAAATAAGCCTTCAGATGAAGGTTTTCGGGTTCCGTGAGAGCATAGATTCTGCCGCAAGGAACCTGAGCACCGGGAACAAGATCAATCTGGCAGTCATAGGGCCTGTGCGGCAGCAGCGTGTTTACTTGGTCCTTCTGGAATACATCCTGGAAATCTTGGTACTCCTCAGGCAAGGTACTAGTCACTCCCAAAGTTGCCACTTCAGGAGTCGTAGAGATACTGAAAGCAGGTTTCTGTTCTTGGTAATAACAGGCTGGAGAGCAGTCACTGGGAAAGGTTAATTTTCTTACCCGCCAGTCAATCAAAGGGTTGTGAGCAACTAACCATGGCATCCCTAGTATGAGCCGGAATTGAGGTGCCTTGATGAGATCGAACAAAATAAGTTCCCGATGTCCGTCCTGGCACAGCAAGGTTATCTCGGCTGTGCGCTGGGTTACAGGTCCGGAAACAATTTCTGTCCCATCCACCGTGGTTACCTTGTCTGTAGTCGGCTTGGAACACAGGGGAAGCCCCATCTCTGCAGCTAGGTCCTGATCTATATAATTCCCAACTGCTCCGCTGTCGATGTATGCTTCATTTACATGCATTCTTGACGACCGTTGGTTATTAATTAAGATCACCGGAATTGCAAAGTGTGAGGTCGGTGGCTCTTTTCCCTCACTCAACAAACTGACCTCTACGTTTGCCGAGATGGGCAGTTTCCCGACTGACACTCCTTCTCTTCATCTTTTTCCGTGGCTCCAACGATCTTCCTCAGAGGTTTCACTGGGCAGTCCTTCAGGAAATGTCCTGACTTTCCGCAGTACAGACATAGTGTTGTTGTCTTCTTTTATCGCGCTCTTGTTTTGTTAGTGGGGATCGTACCCCTCCAATTTGCATGGGCTCCACAGTATTTTCTTGCACTCGAGTTACATTGTCTCTAGGCCGAACGTACACTGGCCGAGGGTCCATTTTAGAACGGTCTGCTTTTTGGTCTTGCAACCGGTGGTCCAGTTGCACAACCAAGTCTATTAATTCAGAACAATCTCTGGGAGGATTAACCACTTGAGCCAGAACGTCTTTTAATTCGCCTCGTAAGCCCCGATGAAACAACGTGGTTCCTTTGTATTCAGGCCACCTAGCTTCAGCAACCAATCGGTTGAAAGTAGCGATGTACGTTAACAAATCCTGATTCCCCTGTCGGAGGGAAAGGAGTTCATTGTCCACAGCTTGTTCTCGGGTATGGCGAGCAAAGAGTTTTTTCATTTCCCTCTGAAAGTCTCCAAAGTTATGTAATAAAGGGTCATCATGGGACACCAATGGTACCGACCAATCTGCGGCGCTGCCACTTAGGTATGATAAAACAAAGGCTACACGGGCGTGGTCATTTGGGAATGCTCCCAGCCTGCAAAGAAAATGAAGGCGACACTGATTCATGAAAGCTGAGTATTTTCGTGGATCACCAGCAAACCTCTCCGGTGGTGCCAAAGGAACTGTACCTGGTAACACAACTTGTACCGGAGTAGAGACAGTGGATGACATGCTAGGATTTTGCATCGGTGGGTTGTTCCCAGGTAGAGGCGTCTGACCCGCTTGTGATTGCAAGACTTGCCAGCAGATATCTTCGGTACGCTCTTTAGTCACCAATAAGTCTCTCCGGAGAGCGTTAGTCTCCTGTCTGGCAGAGTGAACCTCGGCACAAAGTTCTCCCAACAATTGGGCCAATTGGTCTAATTCTGATGTTTCCATGGCGCCCAGGTGGATTGGTTTGGTAGGCTTCACATTCTGTTACGCTCACCTGGTATCCACGGGGACGCCACCCAGCTGCGGGGACTCTGGTGCCCTTCTCAGCTGCTCCCTGATATAATCAGCGGGGAAGTTCTGCCTGGAAAACAGGTGGGCAATGTTCAAGACTGGGCAACTGGGGTAAGAGCCTCCCAACAACCCGTATGCCCGCAGCCCCTGCCCGGACCTTTCCTCACCTTGTTATGGGTTTTGGCGTGCTCTCCGTCCTGCCTTCTTGGCAGGGGCGCGTTGTCCTTTGTGGGCGAGTGCGATCTAGTTACTTCACTGATGCCTCCCGTTAGAGTCTTTCAGGTAAGTCTTATTACTGTTATACTGTAAGCCCTTCTTGGATTCAATAATGTCTTTTCACTCTCCTTAGGTGCGCGGAAGTCTGCTGTGGAACGTTGGCTGAATTTTGACTCACCGGCAGGAGATGGTGTTTCGAGAGCACCTTGATGCAGTAACTAGGCGATATGCGCAGCGCTATGATGCCTTGCCTTTGCTAACCTGTTGTCTTTTGTTCACGTAGGTTGCGGTGCTCAGCAGGAGCAAGAAGTCCCAAGGCGGTGCTGGTCGATGGGCGACTTGAGAGGTAAGCTGCCGGCACAGTTGTAAATGTCTAATGTCTTGTTTCTCTCCTTTAGCAGATCCGACGGTACGGGAGGCTTGCTGTTCCTTGGATGCTGTTTGCAGGAGCAGAGGGCAACTAGCGGTGGAATCACAGGTAAGCTGCTGCTAATAACGATGTCCCTTTTGTTTTTCAGGTGCTGTTCTTCCGAGGTTCACAGATGCTGCTGAACACGATGAGCGTCACGTTGCAGGATTGCAAAGTAAAGCGAAGCGTGTTCTCCAAGTCAGGTGTGGTTTAAATAGCATCAAGAAAGTAGTCCAGGTAAAATAGTCCCTAGGCTACCACACCCAAAACACTATACCGCTTAGCTTGGTTCCAAGGAGCCAAGCTATGTGGATGCCTCAATGTTGACTGGCATTGAAATAAAGTAGTTCCCAAGCACAAGTCTTCATTAAGTATGAGCCTGGCGCCAAAGGCGCCAGGACTGGCCCCAAGAGGGCCTAGGCAAAGGATGCCTAAGCTTGTTGGGGACCCGAGCCGAGACCCCTCCTGGCCCATGGGCCTGCCGGGGGGGTTTCAGGAAGTGGGTCGTGACAGCTTGGGTCTCCCTTTCCCCCGTTTTGTGCATGGGGTAAGGTGGGGTCTTGGGGCGCAGCACACACTGAAGCTTTCCCAGCACAAGTCGACAGTTCTGTTCGAGTTTATCAGGAGCCTCGATGGCCAAGTGTCTTTTACCAAAAGTATCTTGTCTTCGAGGGCCTGACGTCTTCAAATATCCAAAACAAAAGTTCCTTCAACAAAATGAAATTATGTTTCCTGGTTTCACTTAGGGTGAGAATTCTTCACCCCTGGTTCCCCCTCTTCCCGGTTTCGATCCTAAGAAAGTTCCCATCGATATCAAGGCCTTTGGGGTTGTGGTTTCCTGGTCCCGAGGGCCTGATAGGTTTAGCAAGAAAGGGCCAATCAAACACACACAAAGTTCTGTTTCACGTATTTCTGGGGTGATGGATTCACCCCTGGGTCTCCCTCTTCTGGGCGCAGACCCCTTTCTGCTTTCAGCCTCCCTCCACCGGGTTCACTGTGGCTTTTACCGGGTGATGGATTCACCCCTGAGTCCCTCTCTTCCGGGCGCAGACCCCTCTTTGCTTTCAGACTTGCTCCACTGGGTTCACTACAGCTTTTCCTTCCTTCACGAATCTTAATGTCTTTTCAAACAGTTCCAGTGAACATCCCTCGGTCGGGTTCACTCTTGTCAACACACTGTTTCTTGGGACTTTAATAGACGTGCCCCCTTCTCGTCAGCATCCATCTTCCGGGTTCACTCATGCCAACTTTACATTATCATTTACTTTCAATGTTCACAGGATTCACTTCCCTTGCTTTCGCATGTGGCGGGATTCACTTTCCTTGCTTTCTCATGTGGTGGGATTCCCTTCCCTTGCTTTCTTTAAAGTTCTTAGGTCAAAGGCTTTTGACTGTATGGGGATTTTGCTTGACCTCCTGTATGACCACTTTGACCTATCTTGGCGGCTCTCCTACGGCCTTCTGGTATCTGTAGTTTCCCTCAGACCGGGAATGACCAGGGTTTCTTGGAGCAGCACCCACATGGTTCCAGCCCCCTTTTGCGGCTGGTCTCCCCTTTACAATGTTACAGTTCTTTGAACTTCTCTTTGCCAATTTGCGACTTTCATTCACCAGAGCCCGGCTCTTATTGGTTCTCCCCTCGACTCTGTTACTCACCACACTGTAAGATGGACGCGATGTTGGTTATATGACCTCAAAGGACAGGAGTGGTATTTGAGTAAAGCAGCAATCGGTCTCCAGAATTCCAGCTCCACTGATTTCGAAGAATCAGGCTTCCTCTAGACGAGGGGCTCTTCTTACGATGTACCACTCTGCTGTTCAGGTAAAACAGACAGAGTTGTCTATCGCCCAAAAGAGCGGGGAACATGCGCACCGCCAAACCAATGCTGTAAAGGAATCAAAGAAATTATTAGAACCAGAGCAGTTTGTGTTCTATCAGCAACCAATCTAATATAACAACACGTACCTGAAGTTTTTAGTGTAGGTGGTGTTGATTAGAGATATGGATCCTGTACCTATACAAGAGAAACACCCCAGGCTGTGAGTCACAGATCAGAAATGTCCTACTAGTGAATATAAGTTGCAAAGACTGACCTGAGAAGGGACTGGTACTGAAGAAAATAAAATTCAGATGGGTTGAACACAACGACAGGAAAAAATTATAAACAGGGAAATTAGTATGGGGAAATACAACCGCCCGGCATGAGGGACGCACTAGGTACGGGTTGGTGCATGTACTGGAGAGCGTTCAGAATGCACTTAGCAGGATAGCCAGAAATGATCCAAACAACAGATTTTGAAATGTAGTTCCAGAACAACAGGAGCAGGACAAAGGATATCACTATTTGCATACTGAAGTAGTGTAAAGTAAATATGACCTTGAGGCAGTGTTTGTTTACAGTCAGAATACAGGAACAAAACAAGTCTGTTAATGTTGTAGGAAGAATGCAGAACCAATGAGTAATAAACAAAAGATAGACTCACGCTTGCTGGTATGGCTCGGCAGCACCCGCGAGGGAGGTATCCGGAAGACGTTCAGCGACGGAGCCAGGTAATCGAAACAAACAATGGAACAAACCGTTGCAATCCAGGAGAGTTCTGCGTTCGATAACTGCAGTTCAAGTCAAGTTCAAAGGGGAAAAACAAGTAGGCAATCCGAAAAGGAGGAAGCAGAGTGCAGGTAACCGGGAAATCAATAGTAAACCCACGGAGGGGAATCCGAGGGAAAAGCAGCACGAAAAGTAAGTGAGTAACGCTACAATTAGCAGCAACGAGCCCCCTGCAGTAGCTGGATTTTAAACTGCAGGGGGACAGGCCTTCCATGTACGTAATATAAGCATGGACCATATCAGCTGACACAGCCGTCTCTGTTGCCCAAACAAGCTCCATGGCAACCTGTATCTGTGCCATAGGGAAGTCCAGGATCTCGTTGTTCGCCGCAAGGAAGTAGCACGTAGTGAAGCAAGGTAAGATCCCTGCTGCCGGTGCGTAATAGCATCCGCCCCCAAAGACACAGGCAACCCTTTGGCAGCATGGAACTCCCGCAAGAGCTTGGGACAATGTAGATTAGCCAATGGTTCCCAAGTACGGTCCTCTGGTCCGAAGCCCTTCCAGTCAACCAAATAGAGGGCAGAACACCTAGAGACCCTATAATCCAGGATGCGGGAAACTTCGTATTCTTCCTAGCCGTCCACCACGACAGGCGATGGACACACTGGCAGACGTGTTGATGGAACAAAGGGTTTGAGTAGGGATACATGAAACACAGGATGAACACGCCAAGACCCCGGTAGCGCCAATTTGACAGCAACAGGATTCACCACGGAGTGGATACGGAAAGGACCCACAAACCGCACCTTCATGCCAACCTGGTAGTTTGGTGTTGGTGACTGGTGTGCATCAGCGGTTTTTTTGGCATGCTCCTGGGTCCGAAGCAGGTGACATCGTACATCCCGATGTATCTGGTCCAGGTCACGTATGCAAGCCAGCGCAGCCGGGTTTGTGTCAGGCAAAGTTGGGTCAAGTGGTAATGACTGAGGATGATATCTGTATAAGGCAAAAAACAGAGAGACCCCTGTGGATGAATGCATGGAATTGTTGTATGCGAATTTGGCTTGTGGCAAAGCCTAGTACCAGGATTGTTGAAATTGAAGACACGGGCAACGTAAGTATTGTTCAATAGTGGCATTGGCTCGCTCAGTTTGGCCATCCATCTGAGGGTGGTACGATGAGGAGTACCTGTCCTCGATGCAAAGAGAAACTGTGAGCGCCTTGCAAAACCGCGACGTGAATTGAGTTACTCGGTCAGACACAATGATGTACGCTAGGTCGAAGTATCTAAAGATGTTAGTCATAAATAGCAAACCCGAACACTGTACGAAAATGGCATACTTGGTAAAGTTATCAACGACCACCCAGATGGTGTTGTGGCCCTCTATTTCCAGCAAATCAACAATAAAGTCCATTGACACCATTTGCCAGGGTTTGTAAGGGACCGGCAAAGGTTGTAACAAGCCCACAGGTTTGGATCTGGATGATTGGCACTGAGCACATACTGCACAGAAAGCTATGTAGTCCTTTACCTCCGTGACATGTTAGACCACCAGGACCAACGCCGTAGGGCTTCTACTGTCTTTTTATGTCCTGGATATGCAGCAACAGCAGAATCATGAGACCACTGGAGGGCCAAAGTATGGGCATGGCCAGGCGGAATAAATATGCGCCCTTGGATGATTGGTAAACCCTGAACCAGATCCATGTTGAGTTCTGTTACCTCTGTTGGATGATCGGATACCAATTCACAAATGACTGAGCACAGTGAGGGCTGCACTGAACACCCGTAAATGACTTTGTTCGGTAGAAGCATGAGGGGCTCTGCCCTTGAAGAACTACCCCCTGCATGAAGGCGAGAGAGAGCCTCAGCTGACACCTGAGCCTTGGCAGGGCAGTACATAATAGTGAATTGATATTGCGAAAATAACAAATGCAAATGTGCCTTTCTAGCTGTGAGACATTTCATGGATTTGAAAGCAAGTAGGCTTCTGTGATCAGAGTAGACGGTAACAGAATGACGGACCCCTAGTAAATGGTGCCTCCATTCGGAAAAGGTGTCCATGATGGCTAGTAGTTCCCGTTCTGTGATTGAATAGTTCCTTTCATATGCAGTCAGTTTGCGGGAAAAGAAGGCTGTGGGATTCATGTGTCACACATCGGGGTCTGAATGACCCGCGCACCTCTTCATCACGCCAGGTGAAACAGACCACCAAGGTACCTACCAAAGTTGTGACGCTTTGCCACAATATCCGACGTTTCCCAGCCCCTTACTTCTCTCGGTGGCGGTTACCCTGGAGATTGGGCTCAACAACATCAAAGGTATCGACAACCTAGCCTTTGCCTACAACTCCCAGGAAACCTACTTTTGCGTGTAATTCCGACTATTCGGAACGTGAGCTCTGACTGGCTTACGGCGCTCCGCCTCCTGAGTATATTAGGCACTGCAGCTGCTTCTGATTAAAGTTGCAACCGGCATCCGAAGTTTCGTCTTCTGTGCCTTCCAAACCATTGCCTTCCCGTGTACCAATTCCTGTTTCTCCAATTACGGACTGCCTTGAGACTTCTCAAACTCTTTTGACTTCCTGTGCACCTACCCGTATCTAGTGCGCCCCTCGTGCGCCCGGGTATAGCATCCCTACTATCCTTCCTGCTTATTGTTTTGTACCTCCGTTGTTCTAGTTTAGGTTATTTCAATTCCTGTTCAATTCCTGTTCTGGTAAGACTTCCTTCACATTATTTATTGATTCCTATCTGAATCTATTAATTCTTATCCGAATCCTCAAAATAGAAGTTAATCTCTTTTCTGTACTTACAGGGGAAATTCCATTTCTGTTCCTTTTCGATGATAAGGGGAGTGGGTGACCCAGGTACTTTCTGCTTTTGAGAGGCTTTTCTCTTGTGATGATCTTTGCTCTTTCCAAATATTTACCAATTGTCTTTTTCTTTTAGCTGGGTCCGTGGCGGTGTGTTCTCCCCGCTCTTTTGGGTGATCAGTCTCTCAGTCTGTAATTTAGCGCAGCTGAGAGTCATATCATCAAAAAGAGCTTATTCCCTCAACAGAGAGGAGGCTCAGGTGGAGGCTCCATCTCGAGCTCTTCAATCAACATCCAGTACTTCCTTCCTGGTCGCTTGCCCGAACCACTCGCCGGCCAGTGAGTAACAAAATCAGAAGCCATGGATGAGACGGACCCTCTGAACGCTTTGGTTCGCTTGGTGTCCGAACTCCGTACGGATATGACGGCAGCGCATGATGCATTGCATCACAGGATTGACAGTCTGCGGAGATTTCCAACTCCTTAGACTCTGGGCATAGATTCCTCCGGTACTACGGCTTCAGGTTCTGGCGCCTCTACGGCTGCCGCCTCCGGGTTTTCCGCAAACCCTGTGCTCATGGCAACACAGTTCCCGTTGGCTCCCCCGGAGCGTTTCACAGGTGATCCAAAACAATACCGTACTTTCATTAATCAGTGTAAACTACACTTTCTTTGCTGCCCAACTGCTTTCCCCAATTCCACGACAAAGGCGGCGTTCATTCTTTCTCATCTGGGGGGGCGGCAGCTGCTTGGGCTAATCCTCTACTTGAATCTAACAGTTACTTTCTATACGACTGTGACGCTCTTATCACAGCCATGAACAGGGTCTTTGATACCCGCTACAAATCACAGGCCACAGACCTGGAATTTTTGAATCTACGCCAGGGCACTTCCTCTCTGTTTACCTACCTTACTCGTTTCAACCAATTGGCGGCTGAAACAGATTGGCCTGAGGAGAAGTCGGCAGTATTCTATAAAGGGCTGTCTGAGGAATTAAAAGACATCCTAGCTACTGTCCCCGTGGTTCCTACTGTTTTTGGGGAACTTTTGGATTTAGTTTTGCAGATAGACGCCACAAGGTCCGAAAGGAAGGGGGAGCGTAAGCCACAAGCAAATTTAACTCCCACCTTTGACCCTGAGCCAACACAATCTTATGCTCCAGAGCCAATGCAAGTGGGGGCAGTGCGGGGCCCTCTAACCCCCGCACAACGTGAGTATCGACGTTCTCACAATCTATGTGTGTACTGCGGCTCGGCCGATCACCCGCTGAAAGACTGTCCAAAGAAACCCAACAAAAAGGCGGGAAACGCCAAATGCCGGTGATAGACAGAGTCCCTACCCTGGGAATCTTATCATTGGACTCTCATGGTACTGCCTCTGCCCCTGTCACCTTGCCGGTAGTATTTACTGCAACTGCTGACACTTCTTTTTCTTCTCTGGCTATCATCGATGCTGGGGCAACAGGGAATTATATGGACTATGATTACGCCATCAATCACAAGGTTCCTGTATTGGATAAGGCCCAACCAGAGGCGGTCCACGCAGTGGACGGCACTTCTCTGGTTTCTGGGTTGGTAACTCAAAACACGTCTCTTGTCCGTATGCAAACAGAAGACGGACATGTGGAGACTATCTCCTTTGATTTGATAAAAGCACCCCAATTTCGGGTCATCCTGGGAGTTCCATGGTTACGCTATCACAACCCGGCCATTGATTGGGCTGAAAAAAACGTCCAATTTCCTTCCTCGGTCTGCAATGAAAAATGTTTTTAGGACTCGAATGTGTGTCTGGTGTCTTCTTGTCAGGCATTGGCAGCCTCCAATGCATTTATCGGTGCTATTACCACTACCAAGGAAGTTCATGTTCCCTCAGAATACAGTGATTTCCGGGATGTCTTTGACAAAGGGGGTGCAGATGTTCGGACCCCTCACAGACCCTATGACTGCCCTATTGATTTAGTACCAGGGTCTAAGATACCAGCAGGAAGGGTGTATTCGCTTACACTGCCCGAAGACAAAGTACTTAAGCAATACATCAACAAGGCCTTGATCACCGGGTTCATCAGACCATCTAAGTCTCCTGCGGCATCTCCCCTCTTTTTCATCCCTAAGAAAGAAGGCGATGTTCACCCTTGCATTGATTACAGGGCCTTGAACGCTATAACTGTAAAGAATCAATACCCTCTTCCGCTGATATCTGTTCTTTTAGATCAGCTTTGTTCTTCGGCAGTTTTCACTAAACTAGACCTTCGAGGTGCATATAACCTTGTTTAAATACAAGAGGGGGATGAGTGGAAAACAGCCTTCAAGACCCGTTGTGGACTGTTTGAGTACCTGGTGATGCCCTTTGGGCTGTATAATGCGCCTGCTACCTTCCACGCATTCATGAATGATATTTTTCATGACTATCTGGATCAATTTGTCATTGTCTACTTAGACGACATTTTGATATACTCTTCTTCAATGGAGGAACACATTGACCATGTTCGTCTCGTGCTTCAGAGACTACGAGACAATCATTTATTTGTTAAAGCTGAAAAATGCGTATTCAATTCTGCTGAAGTAGAGTTCTTAGGGTACGATCTTACTAATCACAGCATTAGAATGAGCCGTTCTAAAGTCAGAGCTGTTCTCGAATGGCCTGAGCCTACTACTACCAAGGCATTACAATCCTTTTTGGGTTTTTCAAACTTTTACAGATGATTCATTCACTCGTTTTCATCCATCTCAGCTCCTTTGACAGCATTGACCAGTTCTAAACGGGCATTCCAATGGAGTCCAGAGGCGCAAAAGTCCTTTGAAGCTCTGAAAGCCACCTTCTCGACTGCTCCAGTACTGCAACATCCAAATCCGCTCTTACCATATCTAGTGGAGGCCGATGCCTCAGGTTCCGCCATTGGAGCAGTACTATCCGAGCGTTGTCCCGATTCAGGTGAAATCCATCCTGTTGCTTTTCATTCACGGAAGTTGACTCAATATGAACAGAACTACCCTATCACGGAAAGAGAGTTGTTGGCCATCAAGGACGCTTTTTCTGAATGGAGACATCATTTGCTGGGTGCGCGTCATGCTGTCACAGTCTTTTCAGATCATCGGAGTCTTCTTACGTTCAAGTCCATGAAATGTCTTACTGCTAGACAGGCTCGCTGGCATCTCTTCTTTTCACAATTTAACTTCACCATTACTTATCGGCCAGCCCGATTCAATACCTGTGCTGACGCTTTGTCACGTTTGTCTTCTAATTCTGGTGGTAAAACTAATGACCACTCTCTCTTGCTACCCTGTAGAGTGGTCTGTGGGTGCACTCCTCAACCTCCACTACGCTCCCTGATCTCTGAGTGGGTTTCCTCACATGCAAGGGAGTGTGAGGCTCTCAACCTTGGTCTCATGGTCTCATGATTCGCTTATGGCGGCTCATCCTGGACAACAAAAGACTCTTGACTCTTTGCGCCGTTGGGCTTGGTGGCCTTCTATGTCCAGCGACGTAAACGATTACTTGGCCTCCTGTTCAGTATGTTCTCAGTCTAAAATCTCTAGATCTAAACCTGTGGGTTTATTGCAGCCTCTTCCAGTGCCACATAGACCATGGTATATGGTCTCTATGGATTTTATAGTCGATCTACCTTCTGTGGATGGCTTTGATACTATTTGGGTTGTCATCGATTATTTCACTAAAATGGCAGTGTTCATTCCTTGTTCCGGGCTGCCTTCCGCACCTATATTGGCCTCCATGTTTCTGAAACAGGTTTTCCGATTCTTTGGGCTACCTTCCATTGTGGTTTCGGACCGCGGCCCTCAGTTTACGTCCCGCTTCTGGAGGGCGTTGACATCGTCTCTTGGTGTTGATGACAGGTTCAGTTCTGCTTATCACCCGCAGACGGATGGGCCAACCGAAAGGCTCAATGCAGCTCTTGAACAATACCTGCGTTGTCTCTGTCTTCATTTCCAGTCATCCTGGTTGGCGATGTTGCCACCCGCCGAATTCGCCTATAACAACCCGCGACATTCGGCTTCTGGTGTTTCTCCTTTCTTCGCTTTGTATGGCTACTATCCTCGGTCTTTGCCCCTGGATCCTACACTTCCTATTGACAACCCAGCTGCACAAGCTTGTATTCGGGATCTCAAATCTGTTCGTAAATCTGTTCTGGAACATCTCCTCCATGTTCAGGTTAAGGCTAAAAAATATGCGGATCAGCATAGGATTCCTGCTCCCAGTTATAAAGTGGGTACGAAAGTTTGGTTGTCCACTCGTAACTTGAAGGTCCCCGGAAAACGCTTGCTCCTTCCCAAGTTCGTGGGTCCGTATGCCATCACTGAGGTGATTAGTCCAGCTGCGGTCCGGCTTTCATTGCCTTCTTCTTGGAAAGTGCATCCGGTTTTTCATGTTTCCCTGGTCAAGCCTTGCCCGCCTTCTGTCACGATGCCCGCTCCCGGGGAGCCGGCTCAAGCCCTGCGTCCCCGAAAGCGGACATCAAGTCCCCGGGGAAGGTCCTAGCAACCCCTTATAGGGGCCCTTTGGACAGCGTCCTTGCGCCTATGGCGCCAGGCTCATAGAAAATGTCAGTCCTGGCGCCATAGGCGCCAGGCTCATTATGAAAGTGTTTGGGTGCACTTACCTGATGCAGACCATGCTGCAGAACCCCGGCCTCCTTGAGGCCTGAAAGGAACTACTTTACCTGTGGGACTCATTTACCACCCGGGCGTGGTCGGGGAAGGATACATACCTGATTGGAGGAAGGACACATTCTAGGAACTTCTTCCAAGGCTATTTAAACCACACCCGATCAGCCACACGTGCTTCGCGTTGTTCTGCATCTAGCAGCTGGACGCTCACTGTGTCTGCTCCTGCATCTTGACTTCTGCCACACCTGCCAGCATCCTGAATCACCTGCAAAGGAAGGGAACAAGAGAACAGAAGAAGGAAAAGGCCTCACCTGCTAAATCTGCATCCCAGAGACATTTCGCCGACAATCCTGAAAAGGAAGATATTTATTTTTAAAAGCACATTGCATCGATCGCTGCACCGCGGCATTCTACTCACCTTTACAGGGCGCCTCCATGTTCAGCAGGGACCATCCGGATTCGCAGTCGCACCCCCGCGCCTAGGGAGAAAAAGACAAGAACAAAGGTGAGAGAAAGAAGGGAAGAGGGAAGCTAAAACTCCATGTCAAGACTTACCTGTTGGGTCATTCCCTTTTCATTTCGGGTCCGCGCCGCATCCAGGCATTTTCGGACCCCGGCCCCTAAGGGGAAAAAGACATCAGCGTTAATGAGTGAATGAAAAGACATTACCAAAACACTCATTAAAGACTTACCTGATTTCCACAAGGATTTCACCGCTCACCTCGGTCGGTGCCTGTTCCCCGGCATTCCGTACCCCGGCCCCTATGGGGAAAAAGGCACTAGCATTAGAACATTAATGCATGGACACAAGGGGAACCACTTATAGAAAAAACTTACCTGGAAGCCAAGCAAGTTCGGTTCTCACCCATCCGAAAATCCAGTGACTTAACTGGATACCAACGCGCCCCTGCATCAGAAGCAGGATGGAGAGCTCGTCCTTCCAGACCCTAAGGTGAGACGCTACGGGGAAGCACAGAAGGGTTTTGAGGAGGGTGAGAGAGGTAAGTGGGAGGCCGATTGCATTACCCCGCAGACAGTTAACCCCCTATTCTCACCTACAGAAGGATACTTCTGCGAGTCAGACAAGCCAGATCTGGGGCCCGGTCCAGTCCGTCTTCAGAACCCTGCGCATCACCTTAGACGAGGTCACAGCAGCGCAAACCAGGCCAGCGCCCCTGTAGGAGTCAGGTGAGCGTCACAGAACGCGAAGCCTTCCTACAAATTCCCACCCAGGCGCTATGGAAACTTCTGAGACTGATCAGTTGGCCCAATTACTGGGGGAATTACGGGCCGAAGTACATGCCGCTCGTCATATATATATGCACAGAATATATAGACTTAGTGGTCCAATTGGATCACAGACTTCAAAACAGAAAAACAGATCGGTCCAGGTTTGAGACCCGGGTGTTGGTCAAGACCCACGCTAACCCCAAGGGAGTTGATGTCTCTGAGCCTATGCAAATTGGAGGAGTTAAAGAACCCTTAACTCAAAAGGAACGTGAAAGGAGGCGGCAGTTAAAATTATGTCTTTATTGTGGGAACTCTGGACGCTTTCTACGAGATTGCCCGGCAAAACCGCCCCGAAAAGCGGTAGGAGCAACTGATAAAAACCATGAAGACTCTGTTTCGGGAAACGACTCAGCCCGACAAGCGTAGGGGTCCGCTTGCCGAGCTTGAAAACTAACTCTCAGACCTCGCATTTCATTGTGCCAATGGTTCTCGTAGATCCAGAAAAGCCTAAGCGGTTGCATGCAATAAAGGCATACATCGATAGTGGGGCTATTGGAAACTATGTGGATCGTGAATTGGCCTCTAGGATTAACCTCCCTCTCCGTCCTAAAACCAGCAAAGATGTCATCACCACAGTCGATGGAACTGAAATTGCCTCTGGACCGGTAACACATTCCACTACTGGGGTGACTCTTATTGGTCCTGATGGCCATCGGGAGGCAGTTGTGTTTGATGTAATCAAGGCTCCACAGACTAATGCCCTCAAGAGGGAATTAATAATATTAAAGGAAAAAACTGATGACCTGGCCAGACAGCTTTTGCAAGGTCAAGCTGGACAAACTCCTCTACCCTGTTCCGGAGGGAACCCCGCTCCTGTGGTTCCCAGTAACCCTGTGCAGATTAATCTACCTGGAAACATGCCGCTGGCCCCACCTGAACGCTTTGCTGGGGACCCCAAACGATTTGCCGTATTCATGAATCAGTGTCGTTTGCACTTCCTATGCAGACCTGGGGCCTTCCCTAATGATCAGACCAAAGTAGCCTTTGTATTGTCATATCTCAGCGGCTGCGCTGCCGATTGGTCAGTTCCACTGGTTACTCAAGATGACCCGATTCTCCGTGATTTTCAAGGATTTCAAGCAAGTATGGAAAGGTTATTTGCTCGACACTCTCAGGGGCAGGCTCTGGATGACGAACTTCTATCCCTGCGACAGGGCAATCAGGACCTCCTATCCTATATTGCAACCTTTAATAGACTAATTGTGGAAACGGGATGGCCAGAGGATAAAAGAGTCACGTTATTTTATCGAGGTCTATGCGGAGAACTTAAAGATCTCTTGGCCCAAGTTGTAAATCCGCCCCAAGAATGCACAGAATATATAGACTTAGTGGTCCAATTGGATCACAGACTTCAAAACAGGAAAACAGATCGGTCCAGGTTTGAGACCCGGGTGTTGGTCAAGACCCACGCTAACCCCAAGGGAGTTGATGTCTCTGAGCCTATGCAAATTGGAGGAGTTAAAGAACCCTTAACTCAAAAGGAACGTGAAAGGAGGCGGCAGTTAAAATTATGTCTTTATTGTGGGAACTCTGGACGCTTTCTACGAGATTGCCCGGCAAAACCGCCCCGAAAAGCGGTAGGAGCAACTGATAAAAACCATGAAGACTCTGTTTCGGGAAACGACTCAGCCCGACAAGCGTAGGGGTCCGCTTGCCGAGCTTGAAAACTAACTCTCAGACCTCGCATTTCATTGTGCCAATGGTTCTCGTAGATCCAGAAAAGCCTAAGCGGTTGCATGCAATAAAGGCATACATCGATAGTGGGGCTATTGGAAACTATGTGGATCGTGAATTGGCCTCTAGGATTAACCTCCCTCTCCGTCCTAAAACCAGCAAAGATGTCATCACCACAGTCGATGGAACTGAAATTGCCTCTGGACCGGTAACACATTCCACTACTGGGGTGACTCTTATTGGTCCTGATGGCCATCGGGAGGCAGTTGTGTTTGATGTAATCAAGGCTCCACAGACTAATGCCCTCAAGAGGGAATTAATAATATCAAAGGAAAAAACTGATGACCTGGCCAGACAGCTTTTGCAAGGTCAAGCTGGACAAACTCCTCTACCCTGTTCCGGAGGGAACCCCGCTCCTGTGGTTCCCAGTAACCCTGTGCAGATTAATCTACCTGGAAACATGCCGCTGGCCCCACCTGAACGCTTTGCTGGGGACCCCAAACGATTCGCCGTATTCATGAATCAGTGTCGTTTGCACTTCCTATGCAGACCTGGGGCCTTCCCTAATGATCAGACCAAAGTAGCCTTTGTATTGTCATATCTCAGCGGCTGCGCTGCCGATTGGTCAGTTCCACTGGTTACTCAAGATGACCCGATTCTCCGTGATTTTCAAGGATTTCAAGCAAGTATGGAAAGGTTATTTGCTCGACACTCTCAGGGGCAGGCTCTGGATGACGAACTTCTATCCCTGCGACAGGGCAATCAGGACCTCCTATCCTATATTGCAACCTTTAATAGACTAATTGTGGAAACGGGATGGCCAGAGGATAAAAGAGTCACGTTATTTTATCGAGGTCTATGCGGAGAACTTAAAGATCTCTTGGCCCAAGTTGTAAATCCGCCCCAAGAATGCACAGAATATATAGACTTAGTGGTCCAATTGGATCACAGACTTCAAAACAGGAAAACAGATCGGTCCAGGTTTGAGACCCGGGTGTTGGTCAAGACCCACGCTAACCCCAAGGGAGTTGATGTCTCTGAGCCTATGCAAATTGGAGGAGTTAAAGAACCCTTAACTCAAAAGGAACGTGAAAGGAGGCGGCAGTTAAAATTATGTCTTTATTGTGGGAACTCTGGACGCTTTCTATGAGATTGCCCGGCAAAACCGCCCCGAAAAGCGGTAGGAGCAACTGATAAAAACCATGAAGACTCTGTTTCGGGAAACGACTCAGCCCGACAAGCGTAGGGGTCCGCTTGCCGAGCTTGAAAACTAACTCTCAGACCTCGCATTTCATTGTGCCAATGGTTCTCGTAGATCCAGAAAAGCCTAAGCGGTTGCATGCAATAAAGGCATACATCGATAGTGGGGCTATTGGAAACTATGTGGATCGTGAATTGGCCTCTAGGATTAACCTCCCTCTCCGTCCTAAAACCAGCAAAGATGTCATCACCACAGTCGATGGAACTGAAATTGCCTCTGGACCGGTAACACATTCCACTACTGGGGTGACTCTTATTGGTCCTGATGGCCATCGGGAGGCAGTTGTGTTTGATGTAATCAAGGCTCCACAGTTTCAGGTTATTCTTGGAATTCCTTGGTTAGAGACACATAATCCTCGAATTGATTGGCGAGCTAAGAGAATAACCTTCCCGGATTGTGCACAAACATGCTACCGAGAAAACCTGAAGATTAATCTAGCATCTGTAACCTCTGCCTCCATGCAATTACCTCCGGAATACCAGGACTTTCAGGACGTCTTCCAAAAGGAACAGGCCAACACGTTACCTCCTCACCGATCGTACGATTGCCAAATCGATCTGGTGCCCGGTGCACAACCCCCTTGTAGCAGGATTTATGCCCTTACCGAACCTGAGAACCTGCATTTGAGACAATATTTGGATCAATACCTCGCCAATGGTTTTATTCGCCCGTCAAAGTCCCCGGCATCCTCGGCTTTGTTCTTCGTGCCTAAAAAAGAAGGCGACCTTAGAACTTGTATCGATTACCGCGCATTGAACCAGATAATGGTTAAAAACCGTTATCCTCTGCCTCTGATTCCTGAACTCCTTGACCAGGTGAAGGACGCTTGCATATACACCAAGTTAGATCTCCGGGGGGCATATCATCTGGTGCGAGTAAAAGAAGGCGACAAATGGAAAACAGCCTTCTGTACAAAATATGGATTATTCGAATACCAGGTAATGCCTTTCGGGTTGTGCAATGCGCCTGCTGCCTTCCAATTCTTCATGAATGATGTCCTTCGGGAACTCATCGATGTTTGTGTTGTCGTCTATATCGATGACATTCTAGTGTACTCCTCTTCGGAATCTGATCACAGAAAACACGTTAGGGCAGTTCTGGAAAAACTGCGCCAACACAAACTATTTGCTAAACTGGAGAAATGTGTTTTCCATACCACAGAAGTTGAGTTTCTCGGTTTCATCCTGACACCCAAAGGAGTCCGAATAGATCAAGAAAAGTGGATGTCATCCTCAAATGGCCATCACCTAGCTCTGTAAAAGGGGTTCAAAGCATGCTCAGCTTTGCCAATTTCTATCGCAGGTTTATCCCGGAATTTTCACGCATAGTACAACCCATTACTGCACTCTTGAGGAAAAAATAAACGTTTTGAATGGTCTGAAGAAGCCGAGCAGGCCTTCCAGGATTTAAAAGCTAAGTTTACCTCCGCACCTATATTGAAACACCCACGTCCAGATCTCCCGTATGTCGTCGAAACTGACGCATCCAGCCTAGCCATGGGAGCAGTTCTGTCTCAAAGAGATCCTGAAACCAACCAACTGCATCCCGTAGCATTTTGGTCCAGAAAATTCTCAGCACCAGAGATTAATTACGCAATCACTGACAAAGAACTGTTAGCCATAAAGTCCGCTTTTATAGCCTGGCGGCATTACCTGCTTGGCGCTCGACATACCATCACGGTGATCACTGATCACCGGAATTTACAGTATTTGAAAACCGCCAAGGCTCAGTCATCACGGCAGCTCCGATGGGCTTTGTTTTTCGCTGAATTTGATTTCGTGATTACCTATCGATCTGGCTGCAAGAACGGCAAAGCAGATGCCTTATCCCGAATTGGAATGGGAGAATCTGATACAACTCAGAACCAGTACCAATAATTCCCGAACAGAGAATTCTAGGCATGACTTCGTTACAGACGCTTGAAGACATTCAAGTCAGAGTGAAACAACTCCTGGACCCTACAGTCCTACAGGATTGGATACAAAAGGGATCATACTTTACCATAAATAATGGTTTACCTTATTACCAAGGACTCTTATTCCTGCCGCACAAGGATTTACATTAACTAGTTATTTCAGTTTATCATGATACATTAATAGAGGGACACCCCGGTATTGCCAAGACAATGGAAAAGGTGAAACGACAATTCTGGTGGCCCTCCTGGCGAAAAGATGTTAAATCTTTTGTGATGTCCTGTGGTGTTTGCGCCCAAAATACAGGTCAAAAGAAAAGACCAGCCGGTCTCCTTCAACCTCTAGACATACCACCAGCACCCTCGCACACCCTATCAATGGATTTTATTACGGACTTGCCTCCTTGTTCGGGATACAATACCATTCTGGTAATTGTGGATTTGTTTTCCAAAATGGCCCACTTCATTCCTTTGAAAGGCTTACCTTCAGCTTCTGTCCTAGCCAAAGAATTCCTCGAAAATATTGTTCGGCTACATGGATTCCCATCTATACTAATCTCTGACCGGGGAAGCCAATTAATTTCCCACTTCTGGTGCAAATGTTGTCAAATGGCACAAATCGACGTAAGATTATTGACCAGTCACCACCCACAGACCGATGGTCAGACCGAGAGGACAAATCAGACCCTTGAGCAGTACTTACGGTGTATGTTACAGCAATCTGAAAGCAACTGGAAAGACATTCTTTGGATAGCCGAATACGCATATAATAATTCGGTACACTCTGGAACTGGCCATAGTCCTTTTTATACCTTGTTTGGACACCCTCGAACCTCAAACCTCGACTCACCTCAGAACCTCGGAGTGCCCGCAGTAGAACATCTGCATTCTACCATTACCCGAGCCTTCAAAGAGGCAACCACGCATTTAAAACAAGCCAAGAGAAAATACAAGGAGAATGCCGACCTACATCGGAGTGAAGCACCTCCGTATCAGATTGGGGATCTCAAGTGTGGTTAGCTACCAGACATTTACCGCTCAAAGGGCCTCGAACCGTTAACCCAAAATATCTGGGACCTTATTCTATTACGGCAATAATTAACCCAGTAGCGGTTAAACTTGATTTACCAGCTAATATGCGAATTCACCCTGTTTTTCATGTGTCACTTCTGAAACCAGTGGTCCCCGGAACCCGACTACTCAAACCTCCAGAACCTATTCAAATAGATGGGGAACCCGAATTCGAAGTGAAGAACATTTTAGATTCAAAAATGTTTAGGTCAAAGCTTTTCTACCTAATTGATTGGAAGGGGTACGGACCTCAGGAGAGGTCGTGGGAACCCAGTGACCAGGTGCATGCACCTCGATTAGTCAGGAAATTCCACCGACTCTTCCCAAACAAACCAAAACCCCCGGAGGGAACAACCTTGGGAGGTGCCTTGGGGGGGAGTGCTGTCACGATGCCCGCTCCCGGGGAGCTGGCTCAGGCCCTGCGTCCCCGAAAGCGGACATCAAGTCCCCGGGGAAGGTCCCAGCAACCCCTTATAGGGGCCCTTTGGACAGCGTCCTGGCGCCTATGGCGCCAGGCTCATAGAAAATGTCAGTCCTGGCGCCATAGGCGCCAGGCTCATTATGAAAGTGTTTGGGTGCACTTACCTGATGCAGACCATGCTGCAGAACCCCGGCCTCCTTGAGGCCTGAAAGGAACTACTTTACCTGTGGGACTCATTTACCACCCGGGCGTGGTCGGGGAAGGATACATACCTGATTGGAGGAAGGACACATTCTAGGAACTTCTTCCAAGGCTATTTAAACCACACCCGATCAGCCACACGTGCTTCGCGTTGTTCTGCATCTAGCAGCTGGACGCTCACCGTGTCTGCTCCTGCATCTTGACTTCTGCCACACCTGCCAGCATCCTGAATCACCTGCAAAGGAAGGGAACAGGAGAACAGAAGAAGGAAAAGGCCTCACCTGCTAAATCTGCATCCCAGAGACATTTCGCCGACAATCCTGAAAAGGAAGACATTTATTTTTAAAAGCACATCGCATTGATCGCTGCAGCGCCGCATTCTACTCACCTTTACAGGGCGCCTCCATGTTCAGCAGCGACCATCCGGATTCGCAGTCGCGCCCCCGCGCCTAGGGAGAAAAAGACAAGAACAAAGGTGAGAGAAAGAAGGGAAAAGGGAAGCTAAAACTCCATGTCAAGACTTACCTGTTGGGTCATTCCCTTTTCATTTCGGGTCCGCGCCGCATCCAGGCATTTTCGGACCCCGGCCCCTAAGGGGAAAAAGACATCAGCGTTAATGAGTGAATGAAAAGACATTACCAAAACACTCATTAAAGACTTACCTGATTTCCACAAGGATTTCACCGCTCACCTCGGGTCGGTGCCTGTTCCCCGGCATTCCGTACCCCGGCCCTATGGGGAAAAAGACACTAGCATTAGAACATTAATGCATGGACACAAGGGGAACCACTTATAGCAAAAACTTACCTGGAAGCCAAGCAAGTTTGGTTCTCACCCATCCGAAAATCCAGTGACGTAACTGGATACCAACGCGCCCCTGCATCAGAAGCAGGATGGAGAGCTCGTCCTTCCAGACCCTAAGGTGAGACGCTACGGGGTAGCACAGAAGGGTTTTGAGGAGGGTGAGAGGGGTAAGTGGGAGGCCGATTGCATTACCCCGCAGACAGTTAACCCCCTATTCTCACCTACAGAAGGATAATTCTGCGAGTCAGACAAGCCAGATCTGGGGCCCGGTCCAGTCCGTCTTCCGAACCCTGCGCATCACCTTAGACGAGGTCACAGCAGCGCGAACCAGGCCAGCGCCCCCGTGGGAGTCAGGTGAGCGTCACACCTTCTACTCGTTTGCCTGCTCGTCCTCCCCTGATCAGGGTGGATGGCAATGTCGAATACGAGGTGGCGGATATCCTGGATTTCCAGCTCCGCAGGGGTCGTCCGTACTATCTTGTTGATTGGAAGGGATATGGCCTGGAGGATAGATCCTGGGAACCATTGATGAACATCCGAGCTCCGGTGCTTCTGCGCCGCTTTCATGCCCGCAAGGGGTTGGCGCTGCCTTTGGGGGTGGATGCTGTCACACATTGGGGTCTGAATGACCCGCGCACCTCTTCATCACGCCAGGTGAAACAGACCACCAAGGTAACTACCAAAGTTGTGACGCTTCGCCACAATATCCAACGTTTCTCAGCCCCTTACTTCTCTCGGTGGCGGTTACCCTGGAGATTGGGCTCAACAACATCAAAGGTATCGACAACCTAGCCTTTGCCTACAACTCCCAGGAAACCTACTTTTGCGTGTAGTTCTGACTATTCGGAACGTGAGCTCTGACGGGCTTACGGCGCTCCGCCTCCTGAGTATATTAGGCACTGCAGCGGTAGGACTCTGCTTCTGATTAAAGTTGCAACCGGCATCCGAAGTTTCCTCTTCTGTGCCTTCCAAACCATTGCCTTCCCGTGTACCAATTCCTGTTTCTCCAATTATGGACTGCCTTGAGACTTCTCAAACTCTTTTGACTTCCTGTGTACCGGACCCTTGCCTGCTCTACGGTTTGCTTGTTTCCTGATTCTGTACTGTTTTCTGCCTACCTGTGTACCAGACTTTTGCCTGTCCTACGGATTGCTTTCTTCCTGATTCTGTACCGTCCTTAGCCCGCCTGTGTATCGGATCTCGCTGCCTGTTTGCTGGATTGCCTTCCTTCTGTCCTGATTTACCTACCACCGCCTTCAACTGGTTTTCCTCACCTTCCGAGCTGACTCCAAGTACTGGGTACTGTTCCTTCTTCAATTGCAGTGTTTTTTTGTGGATTTCGACTCCATTCCGCGGTTTTGGATTTGCTCCCTCAAGTGCACGCAAGGACGCTTTGCTGATTATACACAAAAACTCATTTTCTGAAAGTGCACAGGGACTCCTTGCTGAGAAGTGTGCACCTGCCCGTATCTAGTGCGCCCCTCGTGCTGCCTGGGTATAGCATCCCTACTAACCTTCCTGTTTATTGTTTTGTACCTCCGTTGTTCTAGTTTAGGTTATTTCAATTCCTGTTCAATTCCTGTTCTGGTAAGACTTCCTTCACTTTATTTATTGATTCCTATCTGAATCTATTAATTCTTATCCGAATCCTCAAAATAGAAGTTAATCTCTTTTCTGTACTTACAGGGGAAATTCCATTTCTGTTCCTTTTCGATGATAAGGGGAGTGGGTGACCCAGGTACTTTCTGCTTTTGAGAGGCTTTTCTCTTGTGATGATCTTTGCTCTTTCCAAATATTTACCAATTGTCTTTTTCTTTTAGCTGGGTCCGTGGCGGTGTGTTCGCCCCGCTCTTTTGGGTGATCAGTCTCTCAGTCTGTAATTTACTGCAGCCGAGAGTCATATCATCAAAAAGAGCTCATTCCTTCAACAGAGAGGAGGCTCAGGTGGAGGCTCCATCTTGAGCTCTTCAATCAACATCCAGTACTTCCTTCCTGATCGCTTGTCCGAACCACTCGCAGACCGGTGAGTAACAGCATGTCACCCGTATGAGGACACTTTTGTGACAAAATAGCACCAACAGCAACCCCGGAGGCGTCAGCTTCCACAAAAAAAGGTAGATCCGGATCAGGGTGCTTGAGGACAGGTGCAGAAGTGAATGCTGACTTCAACTGATCGAAGGCATTTTGTGCCTCAGGAGACCATATATACGGTACCTTGGCACTGGTCAAAGAAGTAAGCGGAGTGGAAAGCGCTGAAAAGCCATGAATGAAATGCCTATAAAAATTAGCTAACCCCTAAAAGGATTGGAGTATTTTAACTGTTTGAATTCCGGGCATTCCAGGATAGCTTTCCCTTTGGATTTGCTCATATGAACGCCCTGGTTCGTGAGGTCGTAACCCAAGAATTCCACCTCAGGAGCGTGGGATATGCAATTTTTGGCTTTTACAAACAGTTTTTTTCTCATGCAAGCGTTGGAGCACTGTTCTGACATGTTGGACGTGTTCTGGAAGAGTACGCAAATAAATCAGGATGTCATCTAAGTATACTACAATGTACTCATCTGATATGTCATGGAACAAGTCATTCATAAAGGCCTGAAAAGTGGCCGGGGCGTTACAAAGCCCGAAGGGCATCACCAGGTATTCATACAGACTGTAGCGAGTCTTGAACGCAGTCTTCCACTCGTCCCCCTCTCTCATGCGTACCAAGTTGTAGGCCCCTCAGAGATCTAACTTAATAAAGATTTGAGAGGAGCCCAATTGATTGAGAAGGACGGATATCAACGGGAGCGGGTATTGATTTTTTATGGTCACTGCATTCAAAGCATGGTAATCAATATAGGGGTGAAGATCGCACTCTTTCTTGGGAACAAAAAAGAGGGGGGATGCTGCCTGTGATTTCGATGGGCGGATTAACCCCATAGCAAGAGACTTGTCTATGTAGTCTTTTAGCACTGTGTCCTCTTTCAGGGTGAGTGAATATACTCTTCCAGCAGGGATCTTAGCCCCGGGTAGTAGGTCTATTGGGCAGTCATAGATCCGAGGTGGTGGTAACATCTCTGCCATACCTTTGTCGAATACATCCAAGTAGTCTGTAGGAACAGAGGGCAAAGAGACATTTGAGACTGCTCCAATATGCAGGGAGGAAGACACAAGCGCTCTGGTAGGAGCACCCTGAGTGATGCCATGCAATGGAGTGCATTGTGTGTTGCATACAGTGGAGGGGAATTGTATCTGTAGTGTTGACCAGTCAATGGCAGGATTGTGGTAGTGAAGCCACGGAATGCCCAGAATGACTTTATAAGCTGGAGCTTTGATAATGTGAAAGGATATTTTTTCAGTATGTCCTTCATCGGTGCACATAACCAACGGCACCGTCTTATGAGTAACCATACCGGAAACAAGAGTAGATCCATCTACTGCATTGACTGTTTCGGGTTGTTACTTGCAAATCAGTGGGATCCCTGACAGAGAAGCAAAACAGTGATCAAAGTAGTTGCCCGTGGATCCTAAATCTATGATGGCCTTTGTCTTAAGAGACCCCCCATGAGCCAAGGAAAAGGTGACAGGGAAATGAAACAATTGGATTGGACCATGACAGGGTGAGTCCAAATTTGGACCTCTCGACATAGAGACTCCATCTACTGTCAGGATTTGGCATTTCTTGCCTTTCGTTTAGGTTTTTTGGGACATTCAGGCAACACATGGTCAGAAGCGCCACAATACATGCATAGGTTTTGGGACCTGCAATATACCCGCTGAGCTGGCGTTAGAGGACCTCTAACAGCACCGATCTGCATAGGCTCAGGGGTCGGCAGCTGTATGGCAGCGGCTTCTGAGGCCACAAGCGAGAGAGGTGTCACTCTCTTTTCTCCACGTCTTTTGGTTTGCGGGCGTCGATCTGGAGGACCAAGTCAAGCAGTTCCCCAAACGCTGTGGGAACAACTGGAACAGTGGACAGTATGTCCTTTAGTTCTTCAGAAAGTCCTTGATAGAAAACAGTGGCCTTCTTCTCTTCAGGCCAATCCGTTTTGGCTGCCAGTTGGTTAAACCGAGCTAAGTAAACCAGCAGGGACGTGTTCCCTTGTCTATGTTTGAGTAACTCCAAATCTGTGGCTTGAGTAGTATATCGGGTGTCAAACACTTTGCTCATCATAGAGAGAAGAGCATTGCAGTTGTACAGTACATGGCTGTTGGATTCCAGCAATGGGTTTGCCCAAGCTGCGGTGGTACCACCCAAGTGTAATAACACAAAAGCCACCTTAGTGGTGGAAGTGGGAAAAGAAGCAGGATGACATAAAAAGTGCAGTTTGCACTGATTGACAAACGTCCTGTATTGTTTGGGGTCTCCCAGAAAACGTTCTGGGGGAGCCAACAGGAACTTGGTTGTGAGCATTACAGGGGCATGTCCTTGACTGGGTGCAGGAAACCCAGACCCCGAAGCCGTAGCTCCAGTGCCTGCCTGTGATGCTGGAGTAGTAACTAGAGACTGGATTGCATCCATGCGTTGACTTAAAGCCTCTTGTGCATTGGTCAGGTCTGTTCAGAGATCAGTGACCATCTGCACTATTTGTGCTAAAGCATCAGTTGTCTCAGTTGACATTTTTGTAGGCTGATCATTTTGTTACTCACCACACTGTAAGATGGACGGGAGGTTTGTTATATGACCTCAAAGGACAGGAGTGGTATTTGAGTAAAGCAGCAATCAGTCTCCAGAATTCCAGCTCCACTGATTTCAAAGAATCAGGCTTCCTCTAGATGAGGGGCTCTTCTTTTTGATGTACCACTCTGCTATTCAGGTAAAACAGACAGAGCTGTCTATCGCACAAAAGAGCGGGGAACACGTGCACCGACAAACCAATGCTGTAAAGGAATCACAGAAATTATTAGAACCGGAGCAGTTCGTGTTCTTTCAGCAACCAATCTAATATAACAACAGGTACCTGAAGTTTTTAGTGTAGGTGGTGTTGATTAGAGATATGGATCCTGTACCTATACAAGAGAAACACCCCAGGCTGTGAGTCACAGATCAGAAATGTCCTACTAGTGAATATAAGTTGCAAAGACTGACCTGAGAAGGGACTGGTACTGAAGAAAATAAAATTCAGATGGGTTGAACACAACGACAGGAAAAAATTATAAACAGGGAAATTAGTATGGGGAAATACAACCGCCCGGCACGAGGGACGCACTAGGCACGGGTTGGTGCATGTACTGGAGAGCGTTCAGAATGCACTTAGCAGGACAGCCAGAAATGATCCAAACAACAGATTTTGAAATGTAGTTCCAGAACAACAGGAGCAGGACAAAGGATATCACTATTTGCATACTGAAGTAGTGTAAAGTAAATATGACCTTGAGGCAGTGTTTGTTTACAGTCAGAATACAGGAACAAAACAAGTCTGTTAATGTTGTAGGAAGAATGCAGAACCAATGAGTAATAAACAAAAGATAGACTCACGCTTGCTGGTATGGCTCGGCAGCACCCGCGAGGGAGGTATCCGGAAGACGTTCAGCGACGGAGCCAGGTAATCGAAACAAACAATGGAACAAACCGTTGCAATCCAGGAGAGTTCTGCGTTCGATAAATGCAGTTCAAGTCAAGTTCAAAGGGGAAAAACAAGTAGGCAATCCGAAAAGGAGGAAGCAGAGTGCAGGTAACCGGGAAATCAATAGTAAACCCACGGAGGGGAATCCGAGGGAAAAGCAGCACGAAAGCAGGTCACGAAAAGTAAGTGAGTAACGCTACAATTAGCAGCAACGAGCCCCCTGCAGTAGCTGGATTTTAAACTGCAGGGGGGCAGGGCTTCCATGTACGTAATATAAGCATGGACCATATCAGCTGACACAGCCGTCTCTGTTGCCCAAACAAGCTCCATGGCAACCTGTATCTGTGCCATAGGGAAGTCCAGGATCTCGTTGTTCGCCGCAAGGAAGTAGCACGTAGTAAGGCAAGGTAAGATCCCTGCTGCCGGTGCGTAATAGCATCCGCCCCCAAAGACACCGGCAACCCTTTGGCAGCATGGAACTCCCGCAAGAGCTTGGGACAATGTAGATTAGCCAATGGTTCCCAAGTACGGTCCTCTGGTCCGAAGCCCTTCCAGTCAACCAAATAGAGGGCAGAACACCTAGAGACCCTATAATCCAGGATGCGGGAAACTTCGTATTCTTCCTAGCCGTCCACCACGACAGGCGATGGACACACTGGCAGACGTGTTGATGGAACAAAGGGTTTGAGTAGGGATACATGAAACACAGGATGAACACGCCAAGACCCCGGTAGCGCCAATTTGACAGCAACAGGATTCACCACGGAGTGGATACGGAAAGGACCCACAAACCGCACCTTCATGCCAACCTGGTAGGTTGGTGTTGGTGACTGGTGTGCATCAGCGTTTTTTTTGGCATGCTCCTGGGCCCGAAGCAGGTGACATCGTACATCCCGATGTATCTGGTCCAGGTCACGTATGCAAGCCAGCGCAGCCGGGTTTGTGTCAGGCAAAGTTGGGTCAAGTGGTAATGACTGAGGATGATATCCGTATAAGGCAAAAAACAGAGAGACCCCTGTGGATGAATGCATAGAATTGTTGTATGCGAATTTGGCTTGTGGCAAAGCCTAGTACCAGGATTGTTGGAATTGAAGACACAGGCAACGTAAGTATTTTTCAATAGTGCATTGGCTCGCTCAGTTTGGCCATCTGTCTGAGGGTGGTACGATGAGGAGTACCTGTCCTCGATGCAAAGAGAAACTGTGAGCGCCTTGCAAAACCTCGACGTGAATTGAGTTACTCGGTCAGACACAATGATGTACGCTAGGTCGAAGTATCTAAAGATGTTAGTCATAAATAGCAAACCCGAACACTGTACGAAAATGGCATACTTGGTAACGTTATCAACGACCACCCAGATGGTGTTGTGGCCCTCTATTTCCAGCAAATCGACAATAAAGTCCATTGACACCATTTGCCAGGGTTTGTAAGGGACCGGCAAAGGTTGTAACAAGCCCACAGGTTTGGATCTGGATGATTGGCACTGAGCACATACTGCACAGAAAGCTATGTAGTCCTTTACCTCCGTGACATGTTAGACCACCAGGACCAACGCCGTAGGGCTTCTACTGTCTTTTTATGTCCTGGATATGCAGCAACAGCAGAATCATGAGACCACTGGAGGGCCAAAGTATGGGCATGGCCAGGCGGAATAAATATGCGCCCTTGGATGATTGGTAAACCCTGAACCAGATCCATGTTGAGTTCTGTTACCTCTGTTGGATGATCGGATACCAATTCACAAATGACTGAGCACAGTGAGGGCTGCACTGAACACCCGTAAATGACTTTGTTCGGTAGAAGCATGAAGGGCTCCGCCCTTGAAGAACTACCCCCTGCATGAAGGCGAGAGAGAGCCTCAGCTGACACCTGAGCCTTGGCAGGGCAGTACATAATAGTGAATTGATATTGCAAAAATAACAAATGCAAATGTGCCTGTCTAGCTGTGAGACATTTCATGGATTTGAAAGCAAGTAGGCTTCTGTGATCAGAGTAGACGGTAACAGAATGACGGACCCCCAGTAAATGGTGCCTCCATTCGGGAAAGGTGTCCATGATGGCTAGTAGTTCCCGTTCTGTGATTGAATAGTTCCTTTCATATGCAGTCAGTTTGCGGGAAAAGAAGGCTGTGGGATTCATGTGTCACACATCGGGGTCTGAATGACCCGCGCACCTCTTCATCACGCCAGGTGAAACAGACCACCAAGGTACCTACCAAAGTTGTGACGCTTTGCCACAATATCCGACGTTTCCCAGCCCCTTACTTCTCTCGGTGGCGGTTACCCTGGAGATTGGGCTCAACAACATCAAAGGTATCGACAACCTAGCCTTTGCCTACAACTCCCAGGAAACCTACTTTTGCGTGTAGTTCCGACTATTCGGAACGTGAGCTCTGACGGGCTTACGGCGCTCCGCCTCCTGAGTATATTAGGCACTGCAGCGGTAGGACGCTGCTTCTGATTAAAGTTGCAACCGGCATCCGAAGTTTCATCTTCTGTGCCTTCCAAACCATTGCCTTCCCGTGTACCAATTCCTGTTTCTCCAATTACGGACTGCCTTGAGACTTCTCAAACTCTTTTGACTTCCTGTGCACCTACCCGTATCTAGTGCGCCCCTCGTGCGCCCGGGTATAGCATCCCTACTATCCTTCCTGTTTATTGTTTTGTACCTCCGTTGTTCTAGTTTAGGTTATTTCAATTCCTGTTCAATTCCTGTTCTGGTAAGACTTCCTTCACATTATTTATTGATTCCTATCTGAATCTATTAATTCTTATCCGAATCCTCAAAATAGAAGTTAATCTCTTTTCTGTACTTACAGGGGAAATTCCATTTCTGTTCCTTTTCGATGATAAGGGGAGTGGGTGACCCAGGTACTTTCTGCTTTTGGGAGGCTTTTCTCTTGTGATGATCTTTGTTCTTTCCAAATATTTACCAATTGTCTTTTTCTTTTAGCTGGGTCCGTGGCGGTGTGTTCTCCCCGCTCTTTTGGGTGATCAGTCTCTCAGTCTGTAATTTAGTGCAGCTGAGAGTCATATCATCAAAAAGAGCTTATTCCCTCAACAGAGCGGAGGCTCAGGTGGAGGCTCCATCTCGAGCTCTTCAATCAACATCCAGTACTTACTTCCTGGTCGCTTGCCCGAACCACTCGCCGGCCGGTGAGTAACAAAATCAGAAGCCATGGATGAGACGGACCCTCTGAACGCTTTGGTTCGCTTCGTGTCCGAACTCCGTACGGATATGACGGCAGCGCATGATGCATTGCATCACAGGATTGACAGTCTGCGGAGATTTCCAACTCCTTAGACTCTGGGCATAGATTCCTCCGGTGCTACGGCTTCAGGTTCTGGTGCCTCTACGGCTGCCGCCTCCGGGTTTTCCGCAAACCCTGTGCTCATGGCTACACAGTTCCCGTTGGCTCCCCCGGAGCGTTTCACAGGTGATCCAAAACAATACTGTACTTTCATCAATCAGTGTAAACTACACTTTCTTTGCTGCCCAACTGCTTTCCCCAATTCCACGACAAAGGCGGCGTTCATTCTTTCTCATCTGGGGGGAGGGCGGCAGCTGCTTGGGCTAATCCTCTACTTGAATCTAACAGTTACGTTCTATACGACTGTGACGCTCTTATCACAGCCATGAACAGGGTCTTTGATACCCGCTACAAATCACAGGCCACAGACCTGGAATTTTTGAATCTACGCCAGGGCACTTCCTCTCTGTTTACCTACCTTACTCGTTTCAACCAATTGGCGGCTGAAACAGATTGGCCTGAGGAGAAGAAGTCGGCAGTATTCTATAAAGGGCTGTCTGAGGAATTAAAAGACATCCTAGCTACTGTCCCCGTGGTTCCTACTGTTTTTGGGGAACTTTTGGATTTAGTTTTGCAGATAGACGCCACAAGGTCCGAAAGGAAGGGGGAGCGTAAGCCACAAGCAAATTTAACTCCCACCTTTGACCCTGTGCCAACACAATCTTATGCTCCAGAGCCAATGCAAGTGGGGGCAGTGCGGGGCCCTCTAACCCCCGCACAACGTGAGTATCAACGTTCTCACAATCTATGTGTGTACTGCGGCTCGGCCGATCACCCGCTGAAAGACTGTCCAAAGAAACCCAACAAAAAGGCGGGAAACGCCAAATCCCGGTGATAGACAGAGTCCCTACGCTGGGAATCTTATCATTGGACTCTCATGGTACTGCCTCTGCCCCTCTCACCTTGCCGGTAGTATTTACTGCAACTGCTGACACTTCTTTTTCTTCTCTGGCTATCATCGATTCTGGGGCAACAGGGAATTATATGGACTATGATTACGCCATCAATCACAAGGTTCCTGTATTGGATAAGGCCCAACCAGAGGCGGTCCACGCAGTGGACGGCACTTCTCTGGTTTCTGGGTTAGTAACTCAAAACACGTCTCTTGTCCGTATGCAAACAGAAGACGGACATGTGGAGACTATCTCCTTTGATTTGATAAAAGCACCCCAATTTCGGGTCATCCTGGGAGTTCCATGGTTACGCTATCACAACCCGGCCATTGATTGGGCTGAAAAAAACGTCCAATTTCCTTCCTCGGTCTGCAATGAAAAATGTTTTTAGGACTCGAATGTGTGTCTGGTGTCTTCTTGTCAGGCATTGGCAGCCTCCAATGCATTTATCAGTGCTATTACCACTACCAAGGAAGTTCATGTTCCCTCAGAATACAGTTATTTCCGGGATGTCTTTGACAAAGGGGGTGCAGATGTTCTGCCCCCTCACAGACCCTATGACTGCCCTATTGATTTAGTACCAGGGTCTAAGATACTAGCAGGAAGGGTGTATTCGCTTACACTGCCCGAAGACAAAGTACTTAAGCAATACATCGACAAGGCCTTGATCACCGGGTTCATCAGACCATCTAAGTCTCCTGCGGCATCTCCCCTCTTTTTCATCCCTAAGAAAGAAGGCGATGTTCACCCTTGCATTGATTACAGGGCCTTGAACGCTATAACTGTAAAGAATCAATACCCTCTTCCGCTGATATCTGTTCTTTTAGATCAGCTTGGTTCTTCGGCAGTTTTCACTAAACTAGACCTTCGAGGTGCATATAACCTTGTTTAAATACAAGAGGGGGATGAGTGGAAAACAGCCTTCAAGACCCGTTGTGGACTGTTTGAGTACCTGGTGATGCCCTTTGGGCTGTGTAATGCGCCTGCTACCTTCCACGCATTCATGAATGATATTTTTCATGACTATCTGGATCAATATGTCATAGTCTACTTAGACGACATTTTGATATACTCTTCTTCAATGGAGGAACACATTGACCATGTTCGTCTCGTGCTTCAGAGACTACGAGACAATCATTTATTTGTTAAAGCTGAAAAATGCGTATTCAATTCTACTGAAGTAGAGTTCTTAGGGTACGATCTTACTAATCACAGCATTAGAATGAGCCGTTCTAAAGTCAGAGCTGTTCTCGAATGGCCTGCGCCTACTACTACCAA
This sequence comes from Ambystoma mexicanum, assembly GCF_040938575.1. Classification (NCBI taxonomy): domain Eukaryota; kingdom Metazoa; phylum Chordata; class Amphibia; order Caudata; family Ambystomatidae; genus Ambystoma; species Ambystoma mexicanum. Next base: position 293,755,160 of record NC_090931.1, read on the forward strand.
GGCATTACAATCCTTTTTGGGTTTTTCAAACTTTTACAGATGATTCATTCACTCGTTTTCATCCATCTCAGCTCCTTTGACAGCATTGACCAGTTCTAAACGGGCATTCCAATGGAGTCCAGAGGCGCAACAGTCCTTTGAAGCTCTGAAAGCCACCTTCTCGACTACTCCAGTACTGCAACATCCAAATCCGCTCTTACCATATCTAGTGGAGGCCGATGCCTCAGGTTCCGCCATTGGAGCAGTACTATCCGAGCGTTGTCCTGATTCAGGTGAAATCCATCCTGTTGCTTTTCATTCACGGAAGTTGACTCAATATGAACAGAACTACCCTATCACGGAAAGAGAGTTGTTGGCCATCAAGGACGCTTTTTCTGAATGGAGACATCATTTGCTGGGTGCGCGTCATGCTGTCACAGTCTTTTCAGATCATCGGAGTCTTCTTACGTTCAAGTCCATGAAATGTCTTACTGCTAGACAGGCTCGCTGGCATCTCTTCTTTTCACAATTTAACTTCACCATTACTTATCGGCCAGCCCAATTCAATACCTGTGCTGACGCTTTGTCACGTTTGTCTTCTAATTCTGGTGGTAAAACTAATGACCACTCTCTCTTGCTACCCTGTAGAGTGGTCTGTGGGTGCACTCCTCAACCTCCACTACGCTCCCTGATCTCTGAGTGGGTTTCCTCACATGCAAGGGAGTGTGAGGCTCTCAACCTCGATATAGTGCAAGGTTTGCCCTACATCCAGGGCAGATTGTTTCTACCTCCTGGGGATGTGCGTTTACGTGCACTTGCTTGGTCTCATGATTCGCTTATGGCGGCTCATCCTGGACAACAAAAGACTCTTGACTCTTTGCGCCGTTGGGCTTGGTGGCCTTCTATGTCCAGCGACGTAATCGATTACTTGGCCTCCTGTTCAGTATGTTCTCAGTCTAAAATCTCTAGATATAAACCTGTGGGTTTATTGCAGCCTCCTCCAGTGCCACATAAACCATGGTATATGGTCTCTATGGATTTTATAGTCGATCTACCTTCTGTGGATGGCTTTGATACTATTTGGGTTGTCATCGATTATTTCACTAAAATGGCACTGTTCCTTCCTTGTTCCGGGCTGCCTTCCGCACCTATATTGGCCTCCATGTTTCTGAAACAGGTTTTCCGATTCTTTGGGCTACCTTCCATTGTGGTTTCGGACCGCGGCCCTCAGTTTACGTCCGGCTTCTGGAGGGCGTTGACATCGTCTCTTGGTGTTGATGACAGGTTCAGTTCTGCTTATCACCCGCAGACGGATGGGCCAACCGAAAGGCTCAATGCAGCTCTTGAACAATACCTGCGTTGTCTCTGTCTTCATTTCCAGTCATCCTGGTTGGCGATGTTGCCACCCGCCGAATTCGCCTATAACAACCCGCGACATTCGGCTTCTGGTGTTTCTCCTTTCTTCGCTTTGTATGGCTACTATCCTCGGTCTTTGCCCCTGGATCCTACACTTCCTATTGACAACCCAGCTGCACAAGCTTGTATTCGGGATCTCAAATCTGTTCGTAAATCTGTTCTGGAACATCTCCTCCATGTTCAGGTTAAGGCTAAAAAATATGCGGATCAGCATAGAATTCCTGCTCCCAGTTATAAAGTGGGTACGAAAGTTTGGTTGTCCACTCGTAACTTGAAGGTCCCCGGAAAACGCTTGCTGATTCCCAAGTTCGTGGGTCCGTATGCCATCACTGAGGTGATTAGTCCAGCTGCGGTCCGGCTTTCATTGCCTTCTTCTTGGAAAGTGCATCCGGTTTTTCATGTTTCCCTGGTCAAGCCTTGCCCGCCTTCTGTCACGATGCCCGCTCCCGGGGAGCCGGCTCAGGCCCTGCGTCCCCGAAAGCGGACATCAAGTCCCTGGGGAAGGTCCTAGCAACCCCTCATAGGGGCCCTTTGGACAGCGTCCTTGCGCCTATGGCGCCAGGCTCATAGAAAATGTCAGTCCTGGCGCCATAGGCGCCAGGCTCATTATGAAAGTGTTTGGGTGCACTTACCTGATGCAGACCATGCTGCAGAACCCCGGCCTCCTTGAGGCCTGAAAGGAACTACTTTACCTGTGGGACTCATTTACCACCCGGGCGTGGTCGGGGAAGGATACATACCTGATTGGAGGAAGGACACATTCTAGGAACTTCTTCCAAGGCTATTTAAACCACACCCGATCAGCCACACGTGCTTCGCGTTGTTCTGCATCTAGCAGCTGGACGCTCACCGTGTCTGCTCCTGCATCTTGACTTCTGCCACACCTGCCAGCATCCTGAATCACCTGCAAAGGAAGGGAACAAGAGAACAGAAGAAGGAAAAGGCCTCACCTGCTAAATCTGCATCCCAGAGACATTTTGCGACAATCCTGAAAAGGAAGACATTTATTTTTAAAAGCACATCGCATCGATCGCTGCAGCGCGGCATTCTACTCACCTTTACAGGGCGCCTCCATGTTCAGCAGCGACCATCCGGATTCGCAGTCGCGCCCCCGCGCCTAGGGAGAAAAAGACAAGAACAAAGGTGAGAGAAAGAAGGGAAAAGGGAAGCTAAAACTCCATGTCAAGACTTACCTGTTGGGTCATTCCCTTTTCATTTCGGGTCCGCGCCGCATCCAGGCATTTTCGGACCCCGGCCCCTAAGGGGAAAAAGACATCAGCGTTAATGAGTGAATGAAAAGACATTACCAAAACACTCATTAAAGACTTACCTGATTTCCACAAGGATTTCCCCACTCACCTCGGGTCGGTGCCTGTTCCCCGGCATTCCGTACCCCGGCCCCTATGGGGAAAAAGACACTAGCATTAGAACATTAATGCATGGACACAAGGGGAACCACTTATAGAAAAAACTTACCTGGAAGCCAAGCAAGTTCGGTTCTCACCCATCCGAAAATCCAGTGACTTAACTGGATACCAACGCGCCCCTGCATCAGAAGCAGGATGGAGAGCTCGTCCTTCCAGACCCTAAGGTGAGACGCTACGGGGAAGCACAGAAGGGTTTTGAGGAGGGTGAGAGGGGTAAGTGGGAGGCCGATTGCATTACCCCGCAGACAGTTAACCCCCTATTCTCACCTACAGAAGGATACTTCTGCGAGTCAGACAAGCCAGATCTGGGGCCCGGTCCAGTCCGTCTTCCGAACCCTGTGCATCACCTTAGACGAGGTCACAGCAGCGCGAACCAGGCCAGCACCCCCGTGGGAGTTAGGTGAGCGTCACAGAACGCGAAGCCTTCCTACAAATTCCCACCCAGGCGCTATGGAAACTTCTGAGACTGATCAGTTGGCCCAATTACTGGGGGAATTACGGGCCGAAGTACATGCCGCTCGTCAAGAGACTAATGCCCTCAAGAGGGAATTAATAATATCAAAGGAAAGAACTGATGACCTGGCCAGACAGCTTTTGCAAGGTCAAGCTGGACAAACTCCTCTACCCTGTTCCAGAGGGAACCCCGCTCCTGTGGTTCCCAGTAACCCTGTGCAGATTAATCTACCTGGAAACATGCTGCTGGCCCCACCTGAACGCTTTGCTGGGGACCCCAAACGATTTGCCGTATTCATGAATCAGTGTCGTTTGCACTTCCTATGCAGACCTGGGGCCTTCCCTAATGATCAGACCAAAGTAGCCTTTGTATTGTCATATCTCAGCGGCTGCGCTGCCGATTGGTCAGTTCCACTGGTTACTCAAGATGACCCGATTCTTCGTGATTTTCAAGGATTTCAAGCAAGCATGGGAAGGTTATTTGCTCGACACTCTCAGGGGCAGGCTCTGGATGACGAACTTCTATCCCTGCGACAGGGCAATCAGGACCTCCTATCCTATATTGCAACCTTTAATAGACTAATTGTGGAAACGGGATGGCCAGAAGATAAAAGAGTCACGTTATTTTATCGAGGTCTACGCAGAGAACTTAAAGATCTCTTGGCCCAAGTTGTAAATCCGCCCCAAGAATGCACAGAATATATAGACTTAGTGGTCCAATTGGATCACAGACTTCAAAACAGAAAAACAGATCGGTCCAGGTTTGAGACCCGGGTGTTGGTCAAGACCCACGCTAACCCCAAGGGAGTTGATGTCTCTGAGCCTATGCAAATTGGAGGGGTTAAAGAACCCTTAACTCAAAAGGAACGTGAAAGGAGGTGGCAGTTAAAATTATGTCTTTATTGTGGGAACTCTGGACACTTTCTACGAGATTGCCCGGCAAAACCGCCCCGAAAAGCGGTAGGAGCCGCTGATAAAAACCATGAAGACTCTGTTTCGGGAAACGACTCAGCCCGACAAGCGTAGGGGTCCGCTTGCCGAGCTTGAAAACTAACTCTCAGACCTCGCATTTCATTGTGCCAATGGTTCTCGTAGATCCAGAAAAGCCTAAGCGGTTGCATGCAGTAAAGGCATACATCGATAGTGGGGCTATTGGAAACTATGTGGATCGTGAATTGGCCTCTAGGATTAACCTCCCTCTCCGTCCTAAAACCAGCAAAGATGTCATCACCACAGTCGATGGAACTGAAATTGCCTCTGGACCGGTAACACATTCCACTATTGGGGTGACTCTTATTGGTCCTGACGGCCATCGGGAGGCAGTTGTGTTTGATGTACTCAAGGGTCCACAGTTTCAGGTTATTCTTGGAATTCCTTGGTTAGAGACACATAATCCTCGAATTGATTGGCGAGCTAAGAGAATAACCTTCCCGGATTGTGCACAAACATGCTACCGAGAAAACCTGAAGATTAATCTAGCATCTGTAACCTCTGCCTCCATGCAATTACCTCCGGAATACCAGGACTTTCAGGACGTCTTCCAAAAGGAACAGGCCAACACGTTACCTCCTCACCGATCGTACGATTGCCAAATCGATCTGGTGCCCGGTGCACAACCCCCTTGTAGCAGGATTTATGCCCTTACCGAACCTGAGAACCTGCATTTGAGACAATATTTGGATCAATACCTCGCCAATGGTTTTATTCGCCCGTCAAAGTCCCCGGCATCCTCGGCTTTGTTCTTCGTGCCTAAAAAAGAAGGCGACCTTAGAACTTGTATCGATTACCGCGCATTGAACCAGATAACGGTTAAAAACCGTTATCCTCTGCCTCTGATTCCTGAACTCCTTGACCAGGTGAAGGACGCTTGCATATACACCAAGTTAGATCTCCGGGGGGCATATCATCTGGTGCGAGTAAAAGAAGGCGACAAATGGAAAACAGCCTTCCGTACAAAATATGGATTATTCAAATACCAGGTAATGCCTTTCGGGTTGTGCAATGCGCCTGCTGCCTTCCAATTCTTCATGAATGATGTCCTTCGGGAACTCATCGATGTTTGTGTTGTCGTCTATATCGATGACATTCTAGTGTACTCCTCTTCGGAATCTGATCACAGAAAACACGTTAGGGCAGTTCTGGAAAAACTCCGCCAACACAAACTATTTGCTAAACTGGAGAAATGTATTTTCCATACCACAGAAGTTGAGTTTCTCGGTTTCATCCTGACACCCAAAGGAGTCCGAATGGACTCAAGAAAAGTGGATACCATCCTCAAATGGCCATCACCTAGCTCTGTAAAAGGGGTTCAAAGCATGCTCAGCTTTGCCAATTTCTATCGCAGGTTTATCCCGGAATTTTCACGCATAGTACAACCCATTACTGCACTCTTGAGGAAAAAATAAACGTTTTGAATGGTCTGGAGAAGCCGAGCAGGCCTTCCAGGATTTAAAAGCTAAGCTTACCTCCGCACCTATATTGAAACACCCACGTCCAGATCTCCCGTATGTCGTCGAAACTGACGCATCCAGCCTAGCCATGCGAGCAGTTCTGTCTCAAAGAGATCCTGAAACCAACCAACTGCATCCCGTAGCATTTTGGTCCAGAAAATTATCGGCACCAGAGATTAATTACGCAATCACTGACAAAGAACTGTTAGCCATAAAGTCCGCTTTTAAAGCCTGGCGGCATTACCTGCTTGGCGCTCGACATACCATCACGGTGATCACTGATCACCGGAATTTACAGTATTTGAAACCCGCCAAGGCTCAGTCATCACGGCAGCTCCGATGGGCTTTGTTTTTCGCTGAATTTGATTTCGTGATTACCTATCGACCTGGCTGCAAGAACGGCAAAGCAGACGCCTTATCCCGAATTGGAATGGGAGAATCTGATACAAACTCAGAACCAGTACCAATAATTCCCAAACAGACAATTCTAGGCATGACTTCGTTACAGACGCTTGAAGACATTCAAGTCAGAGTGAAACAACTCCTGGACCCTACAGTCCTACAGGATTGGATACAAAAGGGATCAGACTTTACCATATATAATGGTTTACCTTATTACCAACGACGCTTATTCCTGCCGCACAAGGATTTACACAAACTAGTTATTTCAGGTTATCATGATACATTAATAGAGGGACACCCCGGTATTGCCAAGACAATGGAAAAGGTGAAACGACAATTCTGGTGGCCCTCTTGGCGAAAAGATGTTAAATCTTTTGTGATGTCCTGTGGTGTTTGCGCCCAAAATAAAGGTCAAAAGAAAAGACCAGCCGGTCTCCTTCAACCTCTAGACATACCGCCAGCACTCTGGCACACCCTATCAATGGATTTTATTACGGACTTGCCTCCTTGATCGGGATACAATACCATTCTGGTAATTGTGGATTTGTTTTCCAAAATGGCCCACTTCATTCCTTTGAAAGGTTTACCTTCAGCTTCTGTCCTAGCTAAAGAATTCCTCGAAAATATTGTTCGGCTACATGGATTCCCATCTATACTAATCTCTGACCGGGGAAGCCAATTCATTTCCCACTTCTGGCGCAAATGTTGTCAAATGGCACAAATCGACGTAAGATTATCGACCAGTCACCACCCTCAGACCGATGGTCAGACCGAGAGGACAAATCAGACCCTTGAGCAGTACTTACGGTGTATGTTACAGCAATCTGAAAGCAACTGGAAAGACATTCTTTGGATAGCCGAATACGCATATAATAATTCGGTACACTCTGGAACTGGCCATAGTCCTTTTTATACCTTGTTTGGACATCACCCTCGAACCTCAAACCTCGACTCACCTCAGAACCTCGGAGTGCCCGCAGTAGAACATCTGCATTCTACCATTACCCGAGCCTTCAAAGAGGCAACCACGCATTTACAACAAGCCAAGAGAAAATACAAGGAGAATGCCGACCTACATCGGAGTGAAGCACCTCCGTATCAGATTGGGGATCAAGTGTGGTTAGCTACCAGACATTTACCGCTCAAAGGGCCTCGAACCGTTAACCCAAAATATCTGGGACCTTATTCTATTACGGCAATAATTAACCCAGTAGCGGTTAAACTTGATTTACCAGCTAATATGCGAATTCACCCTGTTTTTCATGTGTCACTTCTGAAACCAGTGGTCCCCGGAACCCGACTACTCAAACCTCCAGAACCTATTCAAATAGATGGGGAACCCGAATTCGAAGTGAAGAACATTTTAGATTCAAAAATGTTTAGGTCAAAGCTTTTCTACCTAATTGATTGGAAGGGGTACGGACCTCAGGAGAGGTCGTGGGAACCCAGTGACCAGGTGCATGCACCTCGATTAGTCAGGAAATTCCACCGACTCTTCCCAAACAAACCAAAACCCCCGGAGGGAACAACCTTGGGAGGGACCTTGGGGGGGAGTGCTGTCACGATGCCCGCTCCCGGGAAGCCGGCTCAGGCCCTGCGCCCCCGAAAGCGGACATCAAGTCCCCGGGGAAGGTCCCAGCAACCCCTTATAGGGGCCCATTTGGACAGCGTCCTGGCGCCTATGGCGCCAGGCTCATAGAAAATGTCAGTCCTGGCGTCATAGGCGCCAGGCTCATTATGAAAGTGTTTGGGTGCACTTACCTGATGCAGACCATGCTGCAGAACCCCGGCCTCCTTGAGGCCTGAAAGGAACTACTTTACCTGTGGGACTCATTTACCACCCGGGCGTGGTCGGGGAAGGATACATACCTGATTGGAGGAATGACACATTCTAGGAACTTCTTCCAAGGCTATTTAAACCACACCCGATCAGCCACACGTGCTTCGCGTTGTTCTGCATCTAGCGGCTGGACGCTCACTGTGTCTGCTCCTGCATCTTGACTTCTGCCACACCTGCCAGCATCCTGAATCACCTGCAAAGGAAGGGAACAAGAGAACAGAAGAAGGAAAAGGCCTCACCTGCTAAATCTGCATCCCAGAGACATTTCGCCGACAATCCTGAAAAGGAAGACATTTTTTTTTTAAAAGCACATCGCATCGATCGCTGCAGCGCCACATTCTACTCACCTTTACAGGGCGCCTCCATGTTCAGCAGCGACCATCCGGATTCGCAGTCGCGCCCCCGCGCCTAGGGAGAAAAAGACAAGAACAAAGGTGAGAGAAAGAAGGGAAAAGGGAAGCTAAAACTCCATGTCAAGACTTACCTGTTGGGTCATTCCCTTTTCATTTCGGGTCCGCGCCGCATCCAGGCATTTTCGGACCCCGGCCCCTAAGGGGAAAAAGACATCAGCGTTAATGAGTGAATGAAAAGACATTACCAAAACACTCATTAAAGACTTACCTGATTTCCACAAGGATTTCACCGCTCACCTCGGGTCGGTGCCTGTTCCCCGGCATTCCGTACCCCGGCCCCTATGGGGAAAAAGACACTAGCATTAGAACATTAATGCATGGACACAAGGGGAACCACTTATAGAAAAAACTTACCTGGAAGCCAAGCAAGTTTGGTTCTCACCCATCCGAAAATCCAGTGACGTAACTGGATACCAACGCGCCCCTGCATCAGAAGCAGGATGGAGAGCTCGTCCTTCCAGACCCTAAGGTGAGACGCTACGGGGAAGCACAGAAGGGTTTTGAGGAGGGTGAGAGGGGTAAGTGGGAGGCCGATTGCATTACCCCGCAGACAGTTAACCCCCTATTCTCACCTACAGAAGGATACTTCTGCGAGTCAGACAAGCCAGATCTGGGGCCCGGTCCAGTCCGTCTTCCGAACCCTGCGCATCACCTTAGACGAGGTCACAGCAGCGCGAACCAGGCCAGCGCCCCCGTGGGAGTCAGGTGAGCGTCACACCTTCTACTCGTTTGCCTGCTCGTCCTCCCCCGATCAGGGTGGATGGCAATGTCGAATACGAGGTGGCGGATATCCTGGATTTCCAGCTGCGCAGGGGTCGTCCATACTACCTTGTTGATTGGAAGGGATATGGCCTGGAGGATAGATCCTGGGAACCATTGGTGAACATCCGAGCTCCGGTGCTTCTGCGCCGCTTTCATGCCCGCAAGGGGTTGGCGCTGCCTTTGGGGGTGGATGCTGTCACACATTGGGGTCTGAATGACCCGCGCACCTCTTCATCACGCCAGGTGAAACAGACCACCAAGGTACCTACCAAAGTTGTGACGCTTCGCCACAATATCCGACGTTTCTCAGCCCCTTACTTCTCTCGGTGGCGGTTACCCTGGAGATTGGGCTCAACAACATCAAAGGTATCGACAACCTAGCCTTTGCCTACAACTCCCAGGAAACCTACTTTTGCGTGTAGTTCTGACTATTCGGAACGTGAGCTCTGACGGGCTTACGGCGCTCCGCCTCCTGAGTATATTAGGCACTGCAGCGGTAGGACTCTGCTTCTGATTAAAGTTGCAACCGGCATCCGAAGTTTCGTCTTCTGTGCCTTCCAAACCATTGCCTTCCCGTGTACCAATTCCTGTTTCTCCAATTACGGACTGCCTTGAGACTTCTCAAACTCTTTTGACTTCCTGTGTACCGGACCCTTGCCTGCTCTACGGTTTGCTTGTTTCCTGATTCTGTACTGTTTTCTGCCTACCTGTGTACCAGACTTTTGCCTGTCCTACGGATTGCTTTCTTCCTGATTCTGTACCGTCCTTAGCCCGCCTGTGTATCGGATCTCGCTGCCTGTTTACTGGATTGCCTTCCTTCTGTCCTGATTTACCTACCACCGCCTTCAACTGGTTTTCCTCACCTTCCGAGCTGACTCCAAGTACTGGGTACTGTTCCTTCTTCAATTCCAGTGTTCTTTTGTGGATTTCGACTCCATTCCGAGGTTTTGGATTTGCTCCCTCAAGTGCACGCAAGGACGCTTTGCTGATTATACACAAAAACTCATTTTCTGAAAGTGCACAGGGACGCCTTGCTGAGAAGTGTGCACCTACCCGTATCTAGTGCGCCCCTCGTGCTGCCTGGGTATAGCATCCCTACTAACCTTCCTGTTTATTGTTTTGTACCTCCGTTGTTCTAGTTTAGGTTATTTCAATTCCTGTTCAATTCCTGTTCTGGTAAGACTTCCTTCACTTTATTTATTGATTCCTATCTGAATCTATTAATTCTTATCCGAATCCTCAAAATAGAAGTTAATCTCTTTTCTGTACTTACAGGGGAAATTCCATTTCTGTTCCTTTTCGATGATAAGGGGAGTGGGTGACCCAGGTACTTTCTGCTTTTGAGAGGCTTTTCTCTTGTGATGATCTTTGCTCTTTCCAAATATTTACCAATTGTCTTTTTCTTTTAGCAGGGTCCGTGGCGGTGTGTTTGCCCCGCTCTTTTGGGTGATCAGTCTCTCAGTCTGTAATTTAGTGCAGCTGAGAGTCATATCATCAAAAAGAGCTCATTCCCTCAACAGAGAGGAGGCTCAGGTGGAGGCTTCATCTTGAGCTCTTCAATCAACATCCAGTACTTCCTTTCTGGTCGCTTGCCCGAACCACTCGCAGGCCAGTGAGTAACAGCATGTCACCCGTATGAGGACACTTTTGTGACAAAATAGCACCAACAGCAACCCCGGAGGCGTCAGCTTCCACAAAAAAAGGTAGATCCGGATCAGGGTGCTTGAGGACAGGTGCAGAAGTGAATGCTGACTTCAACTGATCGAAGGCATTTTGTGCCTCAGGAGACCATATATACGGTACCTTGGCACTGGTCAAAGAAGTAAGCGGAGTGGAAAGCGCTGAAAAGCCATGAATGAAATGCCTATAAAAATTAGCTAACCCCTAAAAGGATTGGAGTATTTTAACTGTTTTGAATTCCGAGCATTCCAGGATAGCTTTCCCTTTGGATTTGCTCATATGAACGCCCTGGTTCGTGAGGTCGTAACCCAAGAATTCCACCTCAGGAGCGTGGGATATGCAATTTTTGGCTTTTACAAACAGTTTTTTTCTCATGCAAGCGTTGGAGCACTGTTCTGACATGTTGGACGTGTTCTGGAAGAGTACGCAAATAAATCAGGATGTCATCTAAGTATACTACAATGTACTCATCTGATATGTCATGGAACAAGTCATTCATAAAGGCCTGAAAAGTGGCCGGGGCGTTACAAAGCCCGAAGGGCATCACCAGGTATTCATACAGACTGTAGCGAGTCTTGAACGCTGTCTTCCACTCGTCCCCCTCTCTCATGCGTACCAAGTTGTAGGCCCCTCAGAGATCTAACTTAATAAAGATTTGAGAGGAGCCCAATTGATCGAGAAGGACGGATATCAACGGGAGCGGGTATTGATTTTTTATGGTCACTGCATTCAAAGCATGGTAATCAATACAGGGGTGAAAATCGCACTCTTTCTTGGGAACAAAAAAGAGGGGGGATGCTGCCTGTGATTTCGATGGGCGGATTAACCCCATAGCAAGAGACTTGTCTATTTAGTCTTTTAGCACTGTGTCCTCTTTCAGGGTGAGTGAATATACTCTTCCAGCAGGGATCTTAGCCCCGGGTAGTAGGTCTATTGGGCAGTCATAGATCCGAGGTGGTGGTAACATCTCTGCCATACCTTTGTCGAATACATCCAAGTAGTCTGTAGGAACAGAGGGCAAAGAGACATTTGAGACTGCTCCAATATGCAGGGAGGAAGACACAAGCGCTCTGGTAGGAGCACCCTGAGTGATGCCATGCAATGGAGTGCATTGTGTGTTGCATACAGTGGAGGGGAATTGTATCTGTAGTGTTGACCAGTCAATGGCAGGATTGTGGTAGTGAAGCCACGGATTGCCCAGAATGACTTTATAAGCTGGAGCTTTGATAATGTGAAAGGATATTTTTTCAGTATGTCCTTCATCGGTGCACATAAACAACGGCACCGTCTGATGAGTAACCATACCGGAAACAAGAGTAGATCCATCTACTGCATTGACTGTTTCGGGTTGTTACTTGCAAATCAGTGGGATCCCTGACAGAGAAGCAAAACAGTGATCAAAGTATTTTCCCGTGGATCCTAAATCTATGATGGCCTTTGTCTTAAGAGACCCCCCATGAGCCAAGGAAAAGGTGACAGGGAGATGAAACAATTGGATTGGACCATGACAGGGTGAGTCCAAATTTGGACCTCTCGACATAGAGACTCCATCTACTGTCAGGATTTGGCATTTCTTGCCTTTCGTTTAGGTTTTTTGGGACATTCAGGCAACACATGGTCAGAAGCGCCACAATACATGCATAGGTTTTGGGACCTGCAATATACCCGCTGAGATGGCGTTAGAGGACCTCTAACAGCACCGATCTGCATAGGCTCAGGGGTCGGCAGCTGTATGGCAGCGGCTTCTGAGGCCACAAGCGAGAGAGGTGTCACTCTCTTTTCTCCACGTCTTTTGGTTTGCGGGCGTCGATCTGGAGGACCAAATCAAGCAGTTCCCCAAACGCTGTGGGAACAACTGGAACAGTGGACAGTATGTCCTTTAGTTCTTCAGAAAGTCCTTGATAGAAAACAGTGGCCTTCTTCTCTTCAGGCCAATCCGTTTTGGCTGCCAGTTGGTTAAACCGAGCTAAGTAAACCAGCAGGGACGTGTTCCCTTGTCTATGTTTGAGTAACTCCAAATCTGTGGCTTGAGTAGTATATCGGGTGTCAAACACTTTGCTCATCATAGAGAGAAGAGCATTGCAGTTGTACAGTACATGGCTGTTGGATTCCAGCAATGGGTTTGCCCAAGCTGCGGTGGTACAGTGTAATAACACAAAAGCCGCCTTAGTGGTGGAAGCTGGAAAAGAAGCAGGATGACATAAAAAGTGCAGTTTGCACTGATTGACAGACGTCCTGTATTGTTTGGGGTCTCCCAGAAAACGTTCTGGGGGAGCCAACAGGAACTTGGTTGTGAGCATTACAGGGCCATGTCCTTGACTGGGTGCAGGAAACCCAGACCCGAAGCCGTAGCTCCAGTGCCTGCCTGTGATGCTGGAGTAGTAACTAGAGACTGGATTGCATCCATGCGTTGACTTAAAGCCTCTTGTGCATTGGTCAGGTCTGTTCAGAGATCAGTGACCATCTGCACTATTTGTGCTAAAGCATCAGTTGTCTCAGTTGACATTTTTGTAGGCTGCTCATTTTGTTACTCACCACACTGGCCCTCATTACGACCCTGGCGGAAAGTGACTGACCGGACCGCCACAGCAAAAATAGCGTTTCCACCATTGCACGAAGGAGCAAAGTGCGGCCCATTCCGACCCATCGGGCATGAGCACCACGGCATGGCGGAAGTGCAAAGTCCGCGATGGCGGAAATGACCCCAAAACGGCCCACACCGCCGCCGTACGGCGCCCTAGGTGCAATACCGCCACCCATCACAGCGGACACCGCAGTGTGCGCCTACCGGAAAGTACGGTGACCGTAAATATACGGAAACGGAAGTAAAAACATGGGCCCGGAACGGGAAACATCCCGCCGTACACCTATAAAACCACTAAAACCACACAACCACTAAAAACACTACCCTGAGACACACCCCAACCCGTCATCCACCCTAGCGAAACCAAGAAAAATGGGAAAAGTAGCGACGAAAGCGTGCGACCGCAAGCGGCAGGTCCACTTCTCCCGTGAGGAACTCACCGTGCTAACAGAGACCCTCCAGGAGAATGCTGCCGTCGTCTTCTGCACAGAAATGACCAGGACGGCACTTGCAAACAAGAAGGCCATATGGGCTCTGGTGGCACAGCGGGTAAGTGCGGTGGGGACCGCACCCCGCACCCCACAGCAATGCCGAAAGCGATGGGACGACCTGCGGATACGCGTCCGCAGCATACTCTCTGCCAACCGCAACATTGCCACAGCCACCGGGGGAGGTCCTGAATCACCCATCAAGTTGACCCCCTGGGAAGAAATCTGTGCCTCCACCATCGGAATGGAGAGCATAGAGGGAGTCGGAGGGATGGAGAAAGGAGTGCAGACATCCGAAGATTCAGGTAGGTGGGCCAAATAAAACAATGCTAAATCCACAATGTCCAATCATGTGAAGTACCATGTGTCCACATAGTGCAACAGAAACACATGTCCAGGAGAACGTCCACACACATCGACCTGATAGCGCACTTTAAAACTCACAATAAATACATAAATAATTAAAAACCCCTAAAACACCCACTACACGTGCAGCAGGCACACCCTAACTGCAGGCTGCCAAACAACTGCACCCTCACTCCACACACAAATGAAAGCACCTCCAAGGCCCCGACCCAAATCACCCTCAGGTACCACCCCAATGCATGTGATACAATGCCATTCCAATACCCACAGACCCATTAATAACCCTCGCCCTCCTTTACTCCACCACAGGGTCCGATCCAAATGACGAGCATCAGGACACCCCTACCAGCACACCTGCAAAGAGGGCCAAGACCAATGGCCAAAGACCCTCCACCTCAGCTGCACGCATCAAGACACGGCAGCAGCACAGAGGAGGGAACATCAACAGGCACCCCAGCAGCCAGCATGCCCACAACACCACCACCACAGGTCCCCCCAACGGATGCCACAGAAGGCACTGCCTCTGGTGGCAGCAGCACCATAGGTGACACCCCATTGATGGCAGCATGCTCCGACACAGAAGACGGGGATGTCGAAGTCAGATCCATCCATGACCTGTCCCAATCCCCCTGTCTGTCCCATCCCGTACAACATGAGGATACCACGCAGGGGCACCCACAAGACGACGACTGGCCATCCCCCACAAGCCCTGTGGCAAGGCAACATGAGGTCAACAGCCCCTCTGTGACACCCCCGCAAATGGCCATGGCCCAGCAGAGGCAACAGTCCCTCGACCAGTTAATCGTGCAACAGCAGCAACTGGCCACGCTCCTCAAGGACCATGCCGATGAATGTGGGGGCACTAAGGCAGACATAGAAACATCAACTGAGACACTTAGGGCAGAAATGGTGAGAAGTACAGAGACACTAAGGGCACAAATGGAGAGTAGCACCGAGAGCCTGAGAGTCCAAATGGAGACTAGCACCGAGAGCCTGAGAGTCCAAATGGAGAGTGGCACCGAGAGCCTGAGAGTCCAAATGGAGAGAAGCACCGAGAGCCTGAGGGGGGAACTGCATGCGACGTCCACAGACGTATGTGCCG
Source organism: Ambystoma mexicanum (assembly GCF_040938575.1). NCBI lineage: Eukaryota > Metazoa > Chordata > Amphibia > Caudata > Ambystomatidae > Ambystoma > Ambystoma mexicanum. The sequence continues at coordinate 293,770,522 of NC_090931.1, forward strand.
AACTTGCCGCAGTGCGCCGTGTGCTCACTGAGCTCTCACAAACACTTAGGGACATGCATGGACGTGAGCAGGCAGAGACATCATCCGTTGCAAGTTCCGTCCAGGGCAGCCCCCAACGTAGATCTGGGAGGAACCTGCGCTCCACAGGCAGGGGTGCCCCTGATACCCGCAGAGGGGGCTTGCAATAGCGACAGCCCACTGACAATGAGCATCTTTGGACACTGGTGTTCGGGGGGGAGGTAGGAGGGTGGAGGGGGTGTGTTGGGCTCACTTGGGTGGCGGGTCGATAGGGTGTTCAATATGATATCACATATGCCATAAACAGTGCACGATCAACCAATGTGATGTGTGGACAATGATCATTGTGTACTAGGCCATCATAGGCGTACAGTCCATATTGTGCATGTACCAGACACACACAGTGCCACGAGTACCGTGTCCATGTATCAGCCACCAGGCGTGAGTGCTAGAAGCATGCATCAATGAGATGCTGACGAATGTCACGGCCCTGCGGTGCCTCGCAGACTCCTTGAGGTGCTGCCACATCCCCACCCTCATCATGACCATCATCAGGTGCTTGCAGTTCTGCGTCAGGGGGCATGGGCACATTTCTACGTACGCACATGTTGTGGAGCATGACACATGCCATCACCATCTTTGCAACCTTCTCATGGCGGTACAGGAGTGCCCCGCCAGACCTGCTGAGGCAGCGGAAACGAGTCTTCAGTAGGCCGAATGCCTGTTCAATGACTACACGGGTACGTGAGTGGGCATGGTTGTAGTCCTCCTCATGCTGGTCCCGTGGGTTCCGGACTGGTGTGAGGAGCCATCTCTTCAGTGGATATCCAGCATCACCTGTATGTGGACGATAAACGGATTATGTGGAATGCCATTGCTACGTACGCACACCACCCCCCCCCCTTCCTGCCAGGTCATTGCCGAATCACATACCCCACATTATCATGCATGTAATGAGACTCACCGAGTAGCCAGGATCTGTTCCCTGCGTGTCGCTCCATGTAGCGTGGTATTGTAGAGTTCCTCAAGACCATAGAATCATGGGTTGATCCAGGGAATCGGGCACAACAATGTGTAATGATCCTGTTGGAGTCACACACCATTTGTACATTCAGGGAATGAAATTGTTTTCGGTTGCGGTACTGGGCCTCCATGGCATGTGGGACGACCAATTCAACATGGGTGCAGTCGATGGCACCAATGCAACCCGGTATGCCGCCAAGTGCATGGAATCTCACTTTCGTGTTTGTAATTTCCTGCTCCGAGCGTGGTAGGGAGATGTAGTCGTCTGCGTGCTGCAGGAGGGCATCGAGCACTTGCAATAGTGTCCGTGAGAACAGTGGCTGAGAAATGCCATGCAACTGTCCGACTGTGTGCTGGTAGGTGCCTGTGGCCAGGAAGTGGAGTACAGACACCACCTTCAGTAGGGGTGGGATGGCGGTTGGGCTATCTATCATGCTGACAAGGTCAGCCTGTGTCATGTCCACAATGGCGGCTATGGTGTCCCGGTCGAAACGGTAGAGGGTGTGGATCTGCTCATCAGTGAGGTTGAACGGATGTGCTCGGAGGCGTGGGATTGCGGCCTGCCTGCGTGGTGGTAGTGGCTGTGCTGGCGGCCCTTGCTGGCCCTGCCTTGCCCTCCTCCTCCTCCTGCGTCTCCTCCGTGCGGCCGGTTGTAGTTGGTGTTCGTCTTCTTCTTGGAGTTGGAGTACTTGCAGTGCTATCAGGTCCCCCAGGGCCAACATCGCGAGTCCTGCCGGTAGCATTTCGGAGTGGGTGTGGTTGTGGGAGGAGACTGGGTGTGCAATTTATGTGTTTTCAGGCTGTATGGCCTCCACCTGTGGTGATTCATTCCACCTGTGCAAGCTGCTCTCCCCTTTGGCCGAGCACGTCCCGCACACAACGCTGCAATTCGGTAATGGCATCTTGCTATTGCAATCATGTATTTGTACCCGATGGCCGTGTAACATTTGTTGATATGTACATTCGGCTATGGTCCCATTGTTTCACATACAATCTTTGCCGTCGCGAACAGACTTGTGAAGGGTCAGTGGAACGTAGTACTCGAGTAACGGTGGGCCCTCATGCATCACTGTACCGAGTTGCACCGACGGGCGGGGCGTCCCATTTGTGGGTGAAGGCAGTTGCCATTTTCACACACAGCCGCACTAGATGGATTAATTTGTGATTTCAAACGGCCACAGATGCCTTTTCGACGTGACGTTGCAAATGAGGAATTCGAAGGGCGGCGCTTTCGGTTTTCAGCTCGCGGCGAGGAGATGCCCACAGGTCTGACTACAAATATAACGTTCTATTGTTCAATGTCCTTGAGACAGGGGCCATGGCGAGGAAGCAATGATTGATATGAATAGTTTGGGATGCGCAATAGCGACGTGGGCGATGAGGCCGGACGTTCCCAAATACATGTTACTTCACAACACTGGAATTACGGGCTGGGGCACTGTGGATTTTGCAGGCTGCATAACGCACAGACTCAATGGATATTTCTAATGTTATGTGAGTAAATGTTCAGGCGTTTTTATACCGGGATGAGGGAATGATGAATGGATGCATGGGCAGATGATTTGATACAGAGTTTGCCATGTTCAGGGCTTCTTGGAATCTATCCGCCTCCCCTGCGCTATGTGATGCAGGGCTGCCATAGTGGGACCATCGTCTATCTGGCCTTGTTGAGCCCTCCCTTTCTCGACGCGCCTTCAGACACTTGTGTCCATGCACGTTAACAATCCCATCTGATGGATTCTGTTTTCACAGACGCATGCACAGGTACACTCGTTTGTGATGGTGTTTACACCTCGATATAGATGGTTATGAGTCGCAAGTGGTTTTGGGGTGGTGATGATCCTTTGGAGTGGGCTAGCATGCATATGGCTGTGGATTCAGTGTGATCATTGAAGTGAGTTGTTCGGATGTAGTTCTGATGGCCATTCTGTTCTTTTTCTTTTCTTTTGGTTGACAGGTATCTCCTCCCCTTTTGCCACTGCCATCTGTATGCCACTCCTGCAGATGGCTTTTACTCCCGACACCTGCTGCTTCGTGTTAATCAGTGGAGCAGCATTACGATCTTATGGGACGATCGCCAATGGGCCACATGCCCTTACGCAGTACTAGTGGCTCGGAGCAACATTTCGGCCTTTCAGCTGGACTAGTACCTCCCCATTGGGACGGCCCTGCGGTTCTGTGCGCTTCCATGTTGCCTTTTCGTACGTGAATGTGGCTCTGTGTACCATGATGGAACAGGGCGTCACACAAGTAGTGGCTGGTCATTTCTTGCGGATGCAGCCCACAATGGTGAAATGTGTTTTGGAGTTCATGGCCTGATGGCTGTATGGGCTTGGTGATTTTGTTGTGCATTAAATTTCTATTCTGATTTGGCCCGTGTAGCGTTCTTCTTTGCAAGTGATGTGGCATATTCCTATTTGGGGAGCGATGTATTGTGAGGAGATCTGCATTGGGTTCCAGCTTTGGAGTTTAGTTGCGTGGTACTGTACTGGGCGCGTTTGCCTACGAAGCCCGTGAGGTCAGGGATGGGGGCTGCCAATATGACTGTTTGAATGTTGTCATGCTCAGGGGCGGGGGATTGGGTTTTGTGTAACAGATGCCGGTCAGCCAGGTGGACTGGTGGAATGATGTGATTTTCGGAATATTGCTGGTCACAGGTGCCTGTGTTTGCGTGCGTTTCTTGGTGGGGGACTGTGGTCATGTCCATTGGGATGGCTTCTGTATTCGTGCCATCTGTGCCCTGCAGCTCCCATTGGCCCCTCTTGTGTTTCATTTGTTCGTTGGCATGCATGGGTGACTTGTACATTTCAATGGTTGCATTGTGACTTCATTGCACCTACGGGGAGTTGTACTTTGTGGGCAGGGAGCGGTGTACAGGCACTCAGTGGGGCCGTTTACGGTTGATTCGCGATGCCGTACTTCTCACCATGGCGGAATGGTACATTCCGCCATGCTTGATGGCGTTAGGTACATGTCCGCTAGGGTCGGAATTAGCGTACCCTTGCGCCATGGTGGTGTTTACGGTTTGGCATGGCGCGCGCGCGCGTGCTTGGTGCAGTTAGCGTTGGCGTTCACTACGGTGTCGCTAATGGCTTCGTACTTTGCGGTGACGGGTCATAGTCGCACCGAGCGCTATTCGATGGCGGTATTGCATTTCCGCCATCGTTTTCCGAATTCCGCCAGGGTCGTAATGAGGGCCACTGTAAGATGGACGGGAGGTTGGTTATATGACATCAAAGGACAGGAGTGGTATTTGAGTAAAGCAGCAATCAGTCTCCAGAATTCCAGCTCCACTGATTTCAAAGAATCAGGCTTCCTCTAGATGAGGGGCTCTTCTTTTTGATGTACCACTCTGCTGTTCAGGTAAAACAGACAGAGCTGTCTATCGCACAAAAGAGCGGGGAACACTTGCGCCGCCAAACCAATGCTGTAAAGGAATCACAGAAATTATTAGAACCGGAGCAGTTCGTGTTCTTTCAGCAACCAATCTAATATAACAACAGGTACCTGAAGTTTTTAGTGTAGGTGGTGTTGATTAGAGATATGGATCCTGTACCTATACAAGAGAAACACCCCAGGCTGTGAGTAAGTGACAGATCAGAAATGCCCTACTTGTGAATTTAAGTTGCAGAGACTGACCTGAGAAGGGACTGGTACTGAAGAAAATAAAATCCAGATGGGTTGAACACAACAACAGGAAAAAAATAATAAACAGGGAAATTAGTATGGGAAATACACCCGCCCGGCACGAGGGACGCACTAGGTACGGGTTGGTGCATGTACTGGAGAGCGTTCGAAATGCACTTAGCAGGACAGCCAGAAATTACCCACATAACCGATTTTGAAATGTAGTTCCAGAACAACAGGAGCAGGACAAAGGATATCACTATTTGCGTACTGAAGTATTGTAAAGTAAATATGACCTTGAGGCAATGTTTGTTTACAGTCATAATACAGGAACAAAACAAGTCTGTTAATGTTGTAGGTAGAATGCAGAACCAATGTGTAATAAACAAAAGATAAACTCAAGCTTGCTGGTATGTCTCGGCAGCACCCGTGAGGGGATCAAGTGGAGGGGTGCAGCAGAACCAGAAAACCTAACCAGCGGTGAGGGAGGTATCCGGAAGACGTTCCGCGTCGGAGCCAGGTAATCGAAACAAACAATGGAACAAACCGTTGCAATCCAGGAGAGTTCCGCGTTCGATAACTGCAGTTCAAGTCAAGTTCAAAGGGGAAAACACGTAGGCAATCCGAAAAGGAGGAAGCAGAGTGCTGGTAACTGGGAAATCAATAGTAAACCCACGGAGGGGAATCCGAGGGAAAAGCAGCACGAAAGCCGGTCACGAAAAGTATGTGGGTAATGCAACAATTAGCAGCAACGAGCCCCCTGCAGTCACTGGATTTTAAACTGCAGGGCGGCAGGGGTTCCATGTATGTAATGTACGCATGGACCATATCAGCTGACATAGCCATCTCTGTTGCCCAAACAAGCTCCATGGCAACCTGTATCTGTGCCATAGGGAAGTCCAGGATCTCGTTGTTCCCCGCAAGGAAGTAGCACATACTGAGGCAAGGTAAGACCCCTGCTGCCGGTGCGTAATACCGGGTGTGATGAAAAACTTGGATTTCCTCTTTACTGGAGTCAAGGCCGGAACCATGGAAGCAGGAGTCTCCCTCGCTCCAGCTTATCAGCGTCGATACGCTCTGTGTACCGTTGACATCTGATGCAGCACACTTTGGCTATTGTCCTCGGTTTTGCGATTCTTTCAGAGGAGGATTTGCAGGGTTTTGTCGAAAAGGGTAAGGTTGTGTCTCTCCTCATCAGCCTCTCGATATTTGCCACCTTGCTCCTACTCTTGAACTGGTGGATCTGAATAGCTGTCTCATCATGCGGTCTGCCTTGCTCGTACTGTGTTCTCTAGATCCACCCTTTATAGGAATTGTACGATCGGACCGAATAAAAAGGTCTGACCGTACAAAAAGCCTGAAAAATGCTACCACCAAAGGTTTGAACACCAAAATTTCGAACCTTTGGTGGTAGCATTTCAGGTAAGTATTAAAAAAAAAAGACTGAGGGGGCTGCAGGGGTGTACCCCGCAACACCCCACACACTATAATGTGTGGTATAGTGAGCGGGGTGTTGCGGGGGAAACCCCTGCAACACCCGAAAAAAATAAAAAATAAAAGGACCCTGCAGCGCCGGTTCCCGATCACGGAAGTGAAAGGGAACTGGCACTGCAGGGATACAGCATCTGAAAAGGTAAGTAGGATTTGGGTATGTTGGAGATGTGTGTGTGGGTGTGTTGTGGGTTTGTGTGGAGGTGTGGGTCAGTTGGGGTTTCAATGCGTGTTGGCATGGGAAATGTGCAAACCTTTTGATGTTCGCACATTTCTCATACAAGCTTTTCCGTCGCTGACTTTTCCGCGACGAAAAAATCACGTAGATTCCTTTTATACATGTGGGAAAAGGAAGGTGTATGTGATTCCAGTTAATTGCTTGACTCTGTCTGACTCTGCCTGACTCTTGTGTAGGGACATGTCAGGTACACAACTCTAGGGTTAGTCCTTTGGTTTTCATGTCGGGAAAAAGTGTTTGAGTCAAAAAGGGGGGGTTGGAGTGTCAAAGTATCCTACGAGGTTGGAGGGGGAAGAGGTTTTATAATAAATTACAACCCTCATGTCAGGGGGTTTGATGACCTTGGAAGGTGGGGATTGGTAGGGTTTGAAAAGTGAATGGGAATGATCGGGACTTTTCTGATAAAATAAACAAAGCGGATTGTGGGAACAGTAGTGTTTTATCTGAGCATGTTGGGAGTGCGGGAAATAATAATCAGAGGGACGGGAAGAAAAAGGACTGGGAGTATTTGCGTAGGATATAGGCGAACAGAGGTTCTGATAGACGTAGATTTGGGTTTGGGCTCCTAGTTGGTTTACCAGAGGTGTAGGGGTGATTGGATTTTATTAAGGGAGCTTCTTTGCAGAGGTGTTGCTAGGTCTGGAAAAGATCTGGGGCTATGCTAATGTCAGGACTATCGGGACTCGGGGCTAGCTAGCCTTTCGGTTGTAGCTCCTGAGTTTCTATCTGGGGTTACAACCAAAATACCCAGGGCTAGAGCCCCCTCACACCCCTCCCTAGCAACACCCCCGGGGTGAAGGGAGGTAGAAGTGGAATAACCAAGGAAACACTCAGGGACTTCGTCCCCCTCACCTTCCTCCTCGGTATAATACCCACCTCACCTTTGAAATTCCCCCTAGCATAACCCCAGTCTCCCTCACCCAGGTAATCCTCCCCCACTGGTCCGCCCTCTGGAACTGGATCCAACAGCGATGGCCGTGTCATGGCCACCTGGATAAGGGATTCCTGGGCTCTACCTGGGAGAATACCCTCAGGTTTCTCACTGGCGCAAGAATAAAACGTTTACAAATGCACAACTTGCTCTGCCTTGGAGTACGTGTCCACACCCCAGCACCGAAGCAGTTGACGTTGGCATTGCCCGATGATGGTGGGGATGGCCTGTGGGGACAGAGGGAGAAAACACATGTTGGTGCATGCTTACCTGCTGTCTGAGCAGGGGTTCGGGCCCTGGGTCCTCCTTGTCCAAACAGGAATTGTCCTTTTCTTCGCCTGACCTTTGCTTCTGACGCCCGGGCGAGAGACACCCTTGATCTAAGAGTTAAAAGCAGAAACGAAGAGCCAGGGCTAAGAAGGTGGGTGGTGCTTAGGCCAGGTGACCTAGATCCAATTGCACCTGCTCACTAAATGCAAAGGAAAGGAGGGTGGAGGGCTGCTTAAGTAGGGAAAAATAGTGGCAACCAGGAAGGCAGCAACAGTTTATGGCATGAGTTGGTATTATCACTGCATGGTGTGGTCTGGCAATAGGGTTGGGAGAGGGAGGGGCTTGGCTCCCAGAGAGCAAAGCAAAACTTAAAATTACTTCATATCACAGCACAGGGTTATCCACAACATGCAGCCTCTTAAATGCAACTAACATTGTGGCTGTCACTAAACCGCCCCTAATGAGATACTCCAATTCCCCCTTCCCTGATATATGTATGTTATTAAACTGGAATGTTAGGAGTCTCAATAAGCCTATAAAAGGCCCACAGGGTACAATCCTACTGTGAACAGCACAGGGCAAAAATAATCGTACTGCAATAAACGCACCTCTCAGGCCCAGAAAACGAGTCTATTGCTAAGCTCTAGGGTTCCTCCAGATTTTATACATCCTTTACTTCTAATTTGCATGGAGTCCTCTCCTTAATTCAAAAGCCCCTTAGATTCAAAGTACATCGTCATGAGCAAGATCGAGAGGGCCGTTATGTGATAGTTACAGGCACACTTGCCAACACTAACTTACCATTGTCAATAGATATGCCTCTAATATTGATTACCCTACATTTCATAATCTCCTGCTCGGTTAATGTGTCAAATGTCTTCATACCTAGTTTATATGGGCCAGTGATTTCAACCACTTTAAGCACCTCCCTAGGTAGATCCAGCAGGGCTCCTAGAGCTCTTTCATTGTCTGCACGGGAAATTCACAAGGGCATGGAAGATTTTGAGCTTTTAGAACTGTGGTGGACACTCCATCCAAGTGATGTGGAATATTCATATTATCTTCAGTCCATGATATGCAGTCACGGATTGAATGCATCTTAATCGGGGCGGGACTGTTACATAGGTCTCGGGAGTGTACTCTACTCCCTAGGACTCTATTAGACCACCCCCACCCCCTTATTGTGGAAATGTCTTCTTGAGGAGAATGTGATTGAGCAACTTCTCTGGCGTTTTAAATTGCATGCACTCTCGGATGTAGCGTTTAAACGTGACATCAAGGCGGTCATTGACTCCTTTTTTAAACTAATATCGGCTTGGCCCCCCTGAATAACTACTATTCTAGCTCCGTGCCCCTGGCTACCCTCTGATTTTGGGCCCAGGTCCTGCCCACCCAGCCACACACCTGCACTGCCTCCTGGCAACCCTTGCCCTTGGGTCTGTATCTGTAACCCTACAGTCCCCTTACCTGCACCTATCAGACACCCCTTGTCTGCGCTTTAAACCTTGCACTTGACACCTTGCTGACTGTACTACTGTTGTTTTTTTATCCGTTACTCAGCACTTTCCACCTCTCCCCTCTCCCTTGCACTTTCCCCCTTCCCTCTCCCCTGCCCTTGCGCGTTCTCAATGTCAATGGGCTTAGTAAGATTGTTGTTTTGTGCTCCCTTGTTCCCCTCCTTGCCTCGTCGCACTCTGAAACACTTGTGTATGAGCGCGATACGAATAAAATATGATATCATAAATATCATACTATCTGGGAGACATTCAAGGTTTAACTTTGTGCTGTATAGTGTAAGGAACTCATGGTGGCAACAGTAAAGAGAGACACAAGTGATCACAGTTCAAGGGTGTTTATTGAACTATATAATGGCTGAGAAAAATGCCTAAACTGAACCTAAAACTAAGATGGAATCAAGTTACAATCATCAAACAATAATAAGGCAGTCCACGTAGTGTCTTGTCAAATAGAAAGGGCCTATAATTTTAAAAAAAAATATTGCCAATCCTTACCCCTTAGTTATAAAAAGAGTGTGGGATAATGTTCACCAGAAAAGAAAGAAGTGTTCACAAAATGATAAGGCAGGATGGTGTGGCTGGGTCTCCCTTCCCCACGTTTCAATCATGGGACAAGGCGGAACTCCTAAGCACAGCACACTCCTGGGCCACTCCAGCATCAGGCTCACAGTTCCAGTTCAACAATACCAGAACCTTCATGGGTCAAGTCTTTTTCCTTAAAGTCTCTTGCCTTAGAAGGCCTGCTGGATCAAAACAAACAATCAAAAGTTCCTTTGGTAATCTTGTACCTTTGGGTGATTGCTCCTCATCCCTAGGAACTCCCTCCACCGGGCTCGGATCCTCCTTGCAGAGTGGGCCGCCCTCTGCAGGGTTCACTGCATCCTTCTTTACAATTTATGTAATTTCAACACAGTTCGTGATTTGATTATTCTCGTCAGAAAGCGCGAGGTCCTTTTCCTTAGCTTTCTTTCATCACCCCTCTGTTGGGGTCACACTTGCCTTCTTTCCCAGTTCACAATCTTCTCAGAAAGCAGGTCTCCCTTCCTCTAGCTTTCTCTCAACTATGAGTCAGAGACTTTCGATTGTACAAAGGATTTGTTGTGACCTTTGTAGGGTCACCATTTCCTAGGGCCTTCTGGTACTTGCAGTTTTCAACACTCAAGGGCCAGCGAGAGTCCTTCAACTGAGCACTCGTATGGCGCCTGACCACTCTGCAGTTGGCCCTTCTCTGGGCTTTCACAAAAGTTTGCATACACACAAGCTTTGTTTCAGGTTCCTGCGTTCATCAAATGTTGCCACTTGCAACCTTGGGCTCAACACACATGTCAGTTTGCTATCACCTTCCTCTGACTTTATTTCTTAAAAGTGTTTAACAAGGTATGGGCTTGGGTAGGGGTAAAAGTCTGCTGGGGTGCCATGCAGTTCTTACTTCTCTCTATATAGTGTCTCTAGAGGTTCACTTCCCCTTCCAGGGTCCAACGTTAATCTGATATTTATTCTTGTCTTACCCTACTGTCTTGTGAGAGACTTTGCGCTTTTTAGTTCTTCCTGGGCCTCTTCAATTAACAAGTAGGAATAAAACTCTATAAATGTTTTCCTGCTTTGATACAGTGAGTTCCCCACATGCATAGTAAAGGATTCCCCTGCCGGCGTAGCGTCTCTCTATGTTTATTCTCAGACGGTTTATCAATATTAGAATAATCCGGCTCATGGGTTTAGTCAATTTCAATTGCGGAGCTTCTCTTCATAACAAGTATGCATGGGATATCTTATGGCCACCTCTCCGGTCTATTGTTTACACTGTCATTACTTTCAGCTTCCATGACACCGCTCCGAGCGCAAGCGTGTCAGTTTCACTTCAGCCAGACTCCTAATGGACTTCTTGGGTAATACGCTTCCATAGCTATCAACCATTTGCATTGCAAAGGCGGGTGAAAACACCCGATTTTATTTTTGGCGGGCGTGAGGCGAAACGAATGGGGGTGCAGGTGGCTTGGCGGGTAAGTCAGCTGTTTAGAAGGCGGGTGATACCCCCAAAAGCGTGTGAGTTGAGAGCTACGTGCTTCATGGTTGCTTATCTGAGTTTGTTTATATTTGAATCATTACACTCTATGGGCCTCATTAGGACCCTGGCGGATCGGGTTTCCGCCAGCGCTAATCGCGGCGGACCCGTCCGCCGTACTACGAGTTCCCTTAGCGCCATGGAGGTTTTCTCCGCCTGGTTTTACCAGCCGGAGAAAACCATGGCGCTACGGGACCTCGTTGTTAATTACGCCACCGTATTTTACGGTGGCGTAATTAACTCCTTCCCCACTCCCATTATACCCTATGGGGCAAGAATGGGAATGGGGAAGGGCAGAATGGGGATTGGGGATTTACCGCTCCGCCGAGGTCGGAATGGGGCGGTAAATCCGCCAACCCCCATGGCGCTATCGACGGCTTTCCGCCGTGCTTCGCGGTGCATTTAGCACCGCGAAATCCGCCTGGGTCCTAATGAGGCCCTATGACTCCTTGACACGGCTCCGAACGCGAGCGTGTCAGTTTCACCAGTATTGACTTCGCATGGAATTTCAAGTAATACACTTTACGGTCACAGATCTCTCTGGCAGTAGCGATGTTGGATGAAACTGCTTCTCTCTCAGAATTAGTGACATGGTTCCGATCGCGAGCGTTTTAGTTTCACTCCGGTATCCCATGACAACCTTCTCCTTACAATCCGCTCCGCTACTTCACTCTGCCGGCGTTGCAGTCGGACTTTGCTGAGTCTTTTCAATTCAGCCCAACGTGGCTGAAGTTTATAACAATTCTCATAAATGGCTGATTTCCCTTACCTAATGAGTCCCTCAGCAGCTTTGCTGGATTTATAGGATTTATTTTTTTCACCTGGTGAAAGTGTGAGCCTTTTTTTCCCACTCTTACATGTGTTTTGCCATGTGTGTTTTTACCATTTTGTATGTTGTCGGGCTCTGGAGCCTCACCTACTCCATGAGCACCACTTTTTGTGTGTGTTACACAGCACCTTCAGTGCAGTGACACAGGGTTGTCTTTTAGACTTCCCACTGACTACATTTTTCTGGGGCTGACTACTGTGCCCCAGAAACATGTAAAGTTGCCATTATCTTTATGTAGTCTCTTTAAACCACAGACTCAGTACAACCCATCCTACATGGAGTATTGGAAAGGGTTAACTCTTATCCCTTTTTGCTTGTGCCTCTTGGTGTATTGTTTTGCTCCCTTAACATTAAGACTTGGCTGGTGGCAGTGGTAACTACCCTAACTTTTCTACCACGATTATCTTATATAAACGTGGTATTATTTTAGGCTATTATATTAGCCTCGAACATAAACCTGCTTGACCAAACACATTTTATTTTGGCTCCGGCTGGGTTTATTTGCCATTTCTTTTTGTTAAAGACTTTCTCGTGTTTTTCTCTGCGCGCCAAACCGGGGATGATTCCTTTGTTCGCTGTCTTTTCGCAGGCTTCTGCACAGAAGCCCTCCTTAAGGCGCCTGAAAGTCTAGATAGGCAGGATGTGAGGGAGGGGTCTTCGGACCCCTGCCATGGGTTCCCTTGGTAACCCAAGTCGCACTCTTGTCTGATTGGCTAAGGGGACTGGCCTTGCCAGGCCAGCTACCCTGCTGTGTGATTGACATCCAGGCTGTATGAATGGGGGAAAACTGCATAAAAGGCAGGTCTCTGGGACTGGAAAGGCAGAGTCACCACTGGAACGAAAGAACCAACGAGGAACTGGAAGAAGAGGACCCCTACAACGACTGAATCACTCAGTGAAGCCCTGCTGCAGGTCAGAATTTCCAGAATCTGACGACAGAGAAGATCCTCCAGGAAGCTTCTTCCCTTGAGCTGGTGGGACCAACCAGTTCACCCAAACTGCAAGCCAGGACCCTTCCTCTGGTCGAATTCGCTGTACAGAGCTACAGTGGGCCAGATAGCCAGGAAGGTCGGACCCTGCTTGGGTTTTAAGGAACGCACCTTTTATTCGTTGTTTTGCTCTGCTGCTGGCTTCTTCCCTGGGTGGCGCAGGACCCTCCAGTCTTCCTACTTCGTGTCAGTCCGATAGTCGTTTCAGGAACCGTGAGCCTGCAGGGACCACAAGGAACGTCCGCCGCAGCTACAGCTCCCTCTCTGTTTTAAGGTACTGTGCAAATCCAGTTGTCCGTTTCCTTCAACCGCGGTGAAAGTGTTTGAAATCTTTCTCCAATCCGAGGGCTTGTCCTTCTCTTCTCTTTGATCTAACTTTTCTATCAACCAACCTCGTCTGGAATCTGTGCCACAAACTTTACCGCGAACTATCCTGAACCGTGTGATCTTGAGCAAAAGACTTTTGACCCATTGACTTTGGCCCTAAGCCTTTTCTGGCTGATTCTATCTCTGTAGTTCCTCTTATTCAATTGTACTGAGTACTTACTTGTTGGTTTGATTTAAGTTCTATTAACTTTGTCTTTCCCTCCTTCAGCCTTTTCTAGCTGATCTCCTCACTGTAGTCTCTCTTGTTCAATTGCCCTGAGTACTTACCTGTTGGTTTGCCTAATTTCTTATAACTTTGTTTTTCCCTCCCTTTTAAATTGCTGCAGTGCCATTTTGCTCCCACTTCATTTTGTGAGCTTAACTTGTCTGGAATTTAAGGGAAGTGGTGTGGTGTATTTATGATTGTGATTTTTGACTTGCTTATAATAGTGAAATGTTGTACAACTGTTGAGTAAATAAATATATATTATTTTACTTAGAAACCTTGAGTCAGTGTTTGCCTGAATCATAGTAATTGCTGTCCTTTGTGTAACTATTTGATACTGCTTACTTACCCTTGAGATAAGTCTGGCTGCTCTGCTACTGCTACCACTTTAACTGTAGTACAGCCTTGTACCAAAGATGAAATTGTACTGTCACTTGTAGTCTTAATTGTGTGTGGTGTTCCCAAAGGGTACTGCATATAATTCTGCCTAACATTCATTGTCCCTCCTTCCATGCAGTCATCCTTGCACCCTTTCCATGCTGTGTTGCTCTTTTGTCCCTCAGGACTGAACTTCTGGTTTATCCCTTCACAGGGGGATAGAGCTTCTAAATATCCCACAGGGTAAGATTGGGAAAAGGTGTTAGAGGGAATGGGGTACTGCCTCTCACCCGTCTGTCTCCCACTTCTACTCCCTGAAGACCCCTCACCCAGGTGATGCTCCCCCAATGGTCCAGCCCCAGGAACTGGACCCAATAGCAATGGCCGTGTCCTGGCCACCTAGTCGACAGATCTCTGGGGACCAGCGGGTGAGGCACCTTCAGGTTTCTCACAATAGGCATAGAGAATGGAGTTCATAAGGCCATAAGGAAGAGTTTGATGGAATTTGAGGTAGAGATCAGACGACTTGAGATTGAAATGGATCAGGTACGGCAATAACATCCTGCTACCATCCATAAAAGATAAACTGGACCAATTCCGATCACTGGCATATCAGGAGGTGAACTTAGTTTCTGCCCAGATACAGACCCGCAGATATGGAGTGGACGGAAGACCTGCCACCTCCTAGCCTGACCGTTGTGTTCTGAACGAGAAATCACCTGTTTTGTTTTGCTGTAGTCACCTCGAGTGGGACGGGTATGCCCAGACGTGGGACCCGTGCCTGCTGGGCCTAGAGAACTAAGCTACCCCTCAAGGATGAGGCCCAACAATGCCAAAACATTTTTGGAATTGCTTGTGGTCTCGTGCAGAAGGGATGTGATCTAGCAGTTCAGGCTGGACTGCCCCTTTTGGGGTGGGACCAAGTGTGATTTGCATATGGTCTTTCCTCTTTTGTAATGGCTTGGCAGGCAAAGAACGGTGGTCTGAAGGGTTGCTCAGAGCAATGCCAGAGTTTAAGATTCATTCTAAACCTTCCAGCCATCACCTCTTTTGTTTTGCGTTATGGATAAGGGCCAAAAAACAGTGACCATATTGAACGATAAAGGGACACTCATGTCAAATCTGAGTTACATAGTGAATAAGTGTCATACTTTTTTTAAAAATTATAATAAGTCGTTTATTAAACAAACTTTTACAACATTTACCTATCATATAGAATAACATAAATCTTTCCATATAAATCATTCTTGATTATAAACAATGAAATTAACATCAACTTTTAACATCAAACAGTTTTTTTAAGTGTCATATATAACAATGTGTTACCAGCACACATTGATTTCACTAATAAAACAATACTCTCTCATGTAAAAATCACAAGAATCCATTGCAAAAAGTTACATTTTACAAATTCATTAGTTAGTTGTGTTTGAATACTTCACAAGCAAGGACTATCACTGTTGATAATTAGCGCGCCTATGTTCTAATTCAGCACAAAGCTCTACCAGAAATGTTGCTAAGGACAAAACTGGCTTAGTTGAGTATCCCCACATAAATGACCTCCAACACCATTCCCTCGCAGACAACATTAAGCCCATTGTATCCCAACCCAAGAGTGCGGCCCGCTTGATCTCAAAATAATGACAGTAAATTACGAGGCGTTTTAGTGTTTCATTGTGCGCTATGTTGTGGCAAAAACGGCACCTCATGCTCCCCTCAGTATCAGGTGTCTTCTCCCATTTCATGATTCTTTCTTGGGTGTAGACCTGATTTAAATTAAATCGTAAATAGAAGTCCCTCAACAAACAACAGGCAAACTTCACTAAATACATTCGGCGGGTGTCCGCTTAGATGAAAACAGAGCAGCTTCTGTGTATAGTTTCCTTGTATGAACCAACTCTAAAGTTCTTACCCAATCATTTTCAAATACACGTTTCTTCACGTATTGCAGCCGATACTCCAGATCAGCTGGAGAAAGCGTTCATTCATCTAACAGTTTGACCATGGTGTCATAAAATGTTGTTACCGATGGTGGATTTCTCTCATTGATCATTTGTCGAAATTCTTCATATAATGATTTAGGCGGGGGATACAACATTTTTGATGGATTGGTCAAGCGCCGCCAGTGAAATCTGTTTGACAAGGCGATCAATCCTAATTCTTGGCGTAGAACAGCATTGGGCAGTGACTTGGCCAAGCGCAGAGAGCCCTTCCAAAGAGCACCCTGTATCTGGTCGAGAACATTGTCGATGTTTAAAAGACACATGTCCAGTCCATACAAAATTATCGTTTCAACTTTAAGCGTGTAATATTCGAATAATGGAGCATTGAGAATCTACAGAACTTTGCATAAACAATCCGCATTTGCGTAGCCAAAGCTGTGACCTTTTTATTTAGCCCACTCTTCCACATTATTACTGAGTTGGAATCAGTTGTATCATAACATAGATATTTTAAGGTCAGGGCCTTAGGAATAGAAGTGCGGTTTATGGTCCATTCTGCAGTTGGAATTTTCAGCTTCAAGTTCCGAAATGTAAAAACCCTTGATTTTTGGACATTACACTGTAAATTGTGGTTGAACAGATAATCCGCAAATATGTTGAGCTTTGTTTGCAGTCCGAAGGGAGTACGTCAAAACTTAAAATGTCATCAGCAAAGGTGAGCCATTGGATCTTTAGGTGGCCCAGCTTTGCGGGATAAGAATTCTCCTTTTCCCAAATCTCGTCGATTCCACAAAGGTAGAGGTTAAACAGGGTCTCCGCCCAGTTTCAGCCCTGTTTAACCCCCACCACCGTCAGAATTGGCTCTGTTGTCGCTCCTGCAGTATTTATCCCTTCCAGATAGGAGGTGTTGTAGTGCAATTTTGCTATCAGAGAAATAAGATGTACAGGAACACCCAAGCGTTCTAACTTTTTCCAGAGTCTTCTTCAGATCACAAAATCGGACGCAGCCGACAGATCGACTAATGCCATATAAATTGTGCCTCAATTAGGAATTTTAGTTTTTACAAGTAAGTGGGCCAAAATAGATGCATTTAGCATTGTTCCCAGTTGGGCACGAAAACCAATTTGTAATCTTGACAGTATTTTGTGTGAACCAATGTGGTTTTGAAGATCCTGTAGTAACAATATTGCCAAAACCTTTGCTCCTGCATCAATTAAGGCAATGGGCCTAAAGTTTGCTGGGTTGTCTTATTGCCTTGATTGTAACCAGGACAGGGGAATTGTGGTGGTTTCTAAGATTTAATCAAACTGAACTTTCAACAGTGCAGCCCATAAGGAAGGATTCCTCTTAATTACACATGGGGGAATAGAGTCAGGTCCGGGAGCTTTAGAGTTTTTCAATAACCCAATGGCTATGAATATTTTCTTCTATGGACCAACCATTAAAGTTAACCGAACACATGGCCGTAAATTTGGAATGTGATTTACCAAATCTCTCAGGCAGGGCAAATTTTTGCCTGAAAAATTGTGTCCACACATCTGCAGTGATGTTCGATGTCTGTTCTATGGTGGTTCTTTGTTCATTTGAACGTAACAGAGCCCATATGGAACGCCTATAATTGCAACATAAGTTGAGCAACATCACCTCATTGGTTGTGTGGTGTAGATAAAGTCTATACTTTTTACATTTATTTCTATGTGAGTTACATATAGTTTTCTTAAGTTTCTGAAATTCCTCATTACCCAAATAGCAAATTTTTAGGTGTCTTAGCTTAGCATTTTTATTTGCTTTAGCAAGTTTAATTGCATTAATGCAGGGGTGAACGTGCTGTAATTGTTTTTCGGAGTTTTGGAACTTTACCACTTTTTCAATTGCAGTACACGTTATACTTGAAGTTTGATTTACACTCAACTGAAGAGGACGATTCAATGATCCTTCATACCAGATTGTATGTAATTCTTGGTCAATCAGTGAATTCAACTTGTCGCATATGTAGACGCTCCACCTCAGGGACATAACCGGTCGATCACATAGTAATAGAGATTGTGAGTGATCACTCTTCATTTGTAAGCTCATAGCCTCTATTGTTAGTTCTAGGATTGAGTGGTCACTTAGATCTGGGGAGATATGTACAGTCTCACTACAATCTTGAATCAGATTTATAGAAGCAGCAAAATAATCAATGCAGGAGTTCTTATGACCCCGCTGCCACGTAATGATATGTCCCTTAGCTTGAAAGGCAATGAAAAAAATATCCCAATAGGCCAAGAAGTCACACCATTGCAAGCCTCTCTGTCTCGTTGCCGAGAGTTTCGCGACACAGTCAGAACGTACCCCGCTCTTAGGAGTGATTATACATTCTGCATTGACGTCACCTCCCAAAAGGACCTTACAGTTGGGCCATTCAGTGATCACCTCATGAAACATGCTGGCAATTTTCTCAAACATGGAGTCAATCGGATTTTGAGTTGGATTGTGGTAAAGAGATATAATTAGGTAGGTGTCCTTTACAAGCCCATTGATTTCCACCACCATCGCGAAAAACGAGTGAGATCTATAAAGTTTAAGAATCGTGTAAAACATGTTTGTGTTAAGAAGAATCGCTAAACCACCATATGGTCTTCCCTGTAAGCTGTGTTGCGCCACCACGTGCATTGCGGCAAAACCTTTTACTTGGGATGGATGGACACGCATTGTTTCTTGACATGGCATAATATCAACAGACTCATGTGGGCTAGAAAGATCGACCCAGGTTGAGAAGTTTAAGTCCACATGAATTCCAAGAAACAATCCTCAATGAGGGTTTGCTACTATGTGGAGGCCGTATTAGCCGTAAACTGGAGATTACCCAGCAGCGCGGTTAACCATGACCAATCTTTGGTCGTCGATGAGAGAGCAGCGAGTTGGGCTATCACAGATGTTTCTGGCGGCACAGACGCTGTATCCCCACCGACATGATTAGGAAATTACTTTTGAGTTTCTAAGGGCATTTCATTAAAAACAATCGCTTCTTCAATAGCATCAAATGGGTACAAGGATAAGCCGATCATTTTAAATTCTTGCCTATGGTTCCAAATCAGGTCCTCGATTATTTATGATTGTACTTGAAGTACCATTCGATAATTATTTATTGGTGGTAATGTGATCCACTTGATATCGTTTGTGGCTAAGGTTCTTATGGTCGGAATTTTTACAAAAGCCTGAAGCATAAATGATCGGTTCAGTCTCTTGTCTCCATTGATCTCTGGATCACTCAGCCACCCTATAATGATGGAAGCATGCGGGTGGAAGTAACCTCATCCTCTCGTACAGTTACTCCTTTTGCTTTAGGTAAGGGAAGTTTAGATGAAGACACAGTGGGATGTTTATTGTTCACTTGTACGTCATGTTTGTGTACACTATGTACTTTAGAGAAGTACTTCACAGGTGACTTTACCTGATTTAAGGCCTCCACCAAAGGATCCTTCGAAGAGGGATGGGTAGTGCTCGTGCCAGGGGATACCTTGCCATCCGAGCCAAAATTGCCCTCGGGATTCCCTTCTGTCACAGAGGAAACATTCTGGAAATCAGACTTTGCAGTATCATTTATCCCCTCGATAATGGTTATCCCTTTACCTAAGTCAGTTCTTTTGTTTGCAATAGGTTTGTAGTACATTGATAATTGAGTTTGTTGAGGCACTGTCAATGTGGAAGTAAATTAGTTTTGTTTTTCTAGAATTAATTCAGTTTCTCCTTTACTCTGTATTTTTTTTACTGGAGGACTCATGTGTAAAGCGTCAGTAATGTCAAGATGCAAGGGAGGATTTCCTATAGGGGGTACATTTTTAGTCTACACATGATCAAGTTGCAAGGCTACCTTACTTTCCGCAGTAAGTTCATCCAAATTAATACCATGATCAGTAGGGTGTCATGCCTGCGCCATGGGCGCATACATTTACGATCAATATGGACTTTATTTTCCATTTGCGAGACTTTGGTGCTTTTCTATTTTTCCCAACACACTACACTTACCACAATGCACTTGGCTATAACCATCTATTCCTGCCCATTCCTATTAGCCATCTTCGGAACTACAATCCCCAGAAGCCCTAGGGATTTGCTCTGCTTCCACCAGCTCAGGAACAGAGGTCTTGTTCCATAGGCAGGAAAGGCACACACAGACCAAGGATGCTTTCCTTTCGGGTTAAGAAACCTTTGCAAAAATCTATAGGTTCCCTAAAGTCAGCAAACGAGAACAGTCTCGCCTTAGTAAACAAAGATTTACAAGCACGGTACTACACTCACTGGCTTGCTGACCCTTCTATGTGTAACTATTATGACATTTGCAACTATGAGCTGCAGTCTCTATCTGTAGAAGAACTACAACAAGAAAATGAATTCCTGCAGATTTTGTTAGCCCAACCAATGGAAAACACTCATGCATTTTCTGACAATTCCTCTAACACTGCTACAGCCAAGGACATAGCACTCATTGTGGGAGACTCTAACCCAGAGTACGCTGTTGCTACAGTGATATGTTCAAGATCAGCTTGCCAAGCTCCCCAGACTGCTGGTAACCCTCATTTGATAGGACACGGCATTAAGTATACTGAGGTTAGTCCACCTGGTCCTGGGTACAAAAGACCAATACTGACCATCGGTTGTCTTAATACTTCCCCAGTATCTACTAACCATAATAACCTTAAGGTCAGTCTTCCTATTGCTACAACCAAATTTTCTGCTACACCAGATTCTGAAGCTTTAGATCAGGCTAATGAAACATACCTGCTTCAAGAACAACTCCTACGCCTTAAAAGACAGACCGAGGATCTCTATGATGACTTTGTTTATTTACATAGTAAAAATTTAATGAAGAGACACAATATTCCAGACCTTCTGACACTATGACCTACACCTGATATTCTGTCTTTAGAGATTGACATGATAAGGCCTGGAATTCCCACGCAGAAAAAGATACAGACTTATACCAGCAAGATGGAAGACCTAAATTTATCTTATGCATCCCTTCTAAAGTCTGACACAGCTCTTTCACCTTCAAACCACAGTAATTCAGGTTGTTGTACAAACAGTAAAGAATTAACTCCTTCGATGGGCCAAATCACTCACACTGCCATTACACCACAAGACAAGTGTAATCTTCTGATGAGAGATCCTTCTGAGTCAAAGGATTGTTCCGCTCTTACCCCTGACTACTGTCCTCTACTCTCACTTACAGCCTCTTCTGAAGTGATCAAAACAGAAATGTACTCTGCTTCTAAGGGTTTTTGTACACTAGACCACGAGTCACATTCTGAACAATACCCAGTACCTGTCTGAAATCCAGTCTTTCCATCAGTCAGTACCCCAGATCCACCTAGCAATCTGAGCACACCAGACTTTGAAGATCAGCCTTCAGAATGCCTACCCTATCCTGAACCCTCATCTGTCATACTGCCTGTTACTGTATCTGCTAACCCAATTTCTGCTGCTCCTCCTGCTAATACTTCAAATTCTGCTACTGTTGCAGCATCTCACATCACTCTTTCTGCAGCAGAAGCACCCCCTTCCTCTCTGCCTGCAAGGACAGAACCGGTTGCTGATTATGATAACAACTTTTCTTTTAGGACTACAGCTCCGGTTGTTCCTGCTGGTGCCTCTGCAGCACTAAAACTACCAGACTCAACTCTATCATTCTCAGGTGCGTCACTGCCCAGTGGTTTTTCTATGGCACCCACACTCTCAGTTGCTACAGCATTGGAACTATCTACAGCCATTCATGAGCTCCCTGCTGCTGTGGTTTCTGAACTTCCTACAAATCATGGAGAACCTGCCACTGTGACTCCTGAAATTTCTGCGGCTAATCTTGACTTTGCCATTGCTGTTTCTGATGCCTTGGAAAACCTTTCTAGAGCAACCAACTCTACTGTACCTCTGGCTCCACCTTCCAACACCTTACTGTTGCCTTTCCAAGCAAGATTTGCCATGGAGCCTGCAGCAGTCTTTCACAGTTCCTCTGAACACACTGTTGGGTTTTGAGCTCTAAAGACTTTGTCTTTTGTGAATTCTACCTCAAAGGTTCAGAGCATTGATACTGTCTCCGTCCTTCAAGACTCCCACCTAGCAACCTTAAACAGTTTTTGGTGCCTCATGATGTGCCTTTTTGGAATAAGCCTCTTTCACGGTGTGACAGATATTCTTCTTGTTGGTCAGCCCGCAGGGAGCCTGGAGAGGGGCCTGGAGAGGGGCATACTGTCATGCCTGCGCCATGGGCGCATACATTTACGATCAATATGGACTTTATTTTCCATTTGCGAGACTTTGGTGCTTTTCTATTTTTCCCAACAAAATACACTTACCACAATGCACTTGGCTATAACCATCTATTCCTTTCCATTCCTATTCGCCATCTTCGGAACTACAATCCCCCAGCTCTGCTTCCACCAGCTCAGGAACAGAGAGGGAGGTGGCCGATTGTCTGCAGGTGTGCTGAGCCAGGTGCAACCAATTAGCCTGCCTCTGTGCTGGGCAGGGCGGTATAAAAGCTGCTGCCTGCAGGGGCTCAGTCTCTTGCATTAAGAGTCCTTCCGGCACCTTTTTGCTTCGAGCTACGGATCTTGTATGCGGTTCCTCCTTACTCCGGCTTTGGATCCAGTGCCCTGCCGGGCTCTCTACATTGCAGCCTATCACGCTCAGCTGCTTCCTTCCCCCCTGGTCTTCCAGGCTGCTGCCTTGCAGCCTGCCTCACTCCGGCTGCCTACAGTCCTTGTCCTTTGGGCTCCCTGCCCTGCAGCCTGCCTCACTCCGGCTGCCTACAGTCCTTGTCCTTTGGGCTCCCTGCTCTGCAGCCTGCATCACTCCGGCTGCCTACAGCCCTTGTCCTCTGGGCTCCCTGCTCTGCAGCCTACCTCACTCCGGCTACCTACAGCCCTTGTCTTCTGGGCTTCCTACCTTGTACCCTACCGTCCTCTGCTATCCACATCAGTTTACCGACATTATTTACTTTCAGTTATTGCAGTTCGCCTGTTTCCTGACTGCTACTCCCTTGCTTTCTTCCTTGTTTTCAACCCTCAGTTCTTTCTCCCTATCCAATCACGCTCCGCTGCTTGCTACCTACAGCCTTTGTCCGCTGGGTTCTCAGCCTAGCAGCCCTTCACAGTCCTCTGCAACCTTCTACGGTCAGCGGCCCTGCCCCTCAGGGCTCACTCCTTGCTGCCCGGCCCTTCTGGGCTCCTTGCCGTGCAGCCTGCTTTACTCCACTGCCTTAAGCCCTTTCCCTCTGGGCTCCCTACCTTACAGCCCTGCTCCTGTGGGCTTGCTCATTGCTTTCCTGCTCCTCTGAGCTCTCAACCTTGTTCCTTACTGTCCTCTGCTATCCAATCCTGTTACACGACTTTCCCTTCATTTCCTTATGCTAGTTTGCTATCAACTTCCTTTTCCTGGATTTGTCTGTAAGTATCTTCTCTTGTACTGTTTGTAGACCCTTTTGTACAGAGCTTGTCTGTTGGTTTCCATCAGGCAACCTCTGCCCCTTCCCTTGTCTCGTTTCTACGTTACAGACACCCATAGCTGTTGTTCCAAGCCATGAGCAAACAGCGTGGGCCTCTGTTATAGCAAACTGTGCAGAAGGCTAGAGTTTTTCCTAAATCCGTGGAATACTCTTTTCCTATATCTGCATACACCCCTAGAGGGAATTCATTCTGTAGTACCTTATTCCTTGCTACACTTGACTACTCTTCGTTCTCATTACTTTCAGCTGTGTGTGTACTTATCTGTCCACCTTACTTCGGCACAACCACCCGAAACCCTTCCTGGGTATCCTGTGCCTCTCTTTACAGGGTGTCAGCCCGTGACAGAGGGAGAGAAGGCAATGCTCCCTGGGAGACTAATGCCTTCTTGGTTTGTTGTGGCGTTATATTAGAGGTTTCCTTCTTATTGTTTTGTTTCTTTTTATTGGATTTTTTGAATTTATTATCTAATACATTTTGAGCTGCTAGACGGTCATTATTCCTTTTAAGTGCCCGCAGGTAAGAGCGTTTGTCTTTCCTGGAGCTAAAATATTGTTCCTTTGGCTTAGATTGCAATTCCTCAGCAAGTTCCTCACTGTCCACTTTTATTTATTAATACTTATTGCAAGACACTGTATGCTAGGATACACAATTCCCTATGGAACACAAAGCATACCCACACGATATACCAATGTGCAAGCTAAATCAGACCATTGTATACTTCTAAATGCCCCAATCATGGCAAAAGATATAATGAATGCCATTGCAGCACTTCTCACCTCAAACGCCCTGGTATCTGATGGTCTAACAGCTGCATTTTGTTAAAGAATTTGGTCCTAAAGTGGCCCTGCACTTGTTGAAAGTGTAGCAAGAAGCTTTACAGCAAGGCTCCCTCCCACCTACTATGGTGAAGCCATGATTACGCTAATCCTGAAGCCCAGTAAAGACCCCACTAATTGTGCCTCCTGTAGACCCATACCACTATTACCTACGTGTGGTTGTACATATATAGTTGGCAGATATGAACTCTTGCCAGGAATTTATATGGATGAGGGAGCAGATAGAAAAACGGGGGAGGGCGGGTGACCAGGCATAGGGTGCAAGCTTTAATCGGCCACTGACTACTGTATGCTTTTTATGTTGAAGGGAAAGTGTGAAGGGGAATTGTATTTTGGCAAGCACAAAAAATAGAGGCTGTGCCAAAACTAGGGCGAGTTGGCAGTTAGTTGACAAGTTGTCCCACTGAGCCTGATCAGAACACCGGGGAGCCGCTTCCTCCAAGGGTTTGACAGCGGAGAACTAGGTCTGCCTCCCATCAGAGTTTTCAGCTACAACCCAAACACACTCGTTTTGGTACACTGAGAATTCTAGAATCCCTTGCTGATTGTTTCAATGTGTCCCTCTTCAGCACACGAGTGAAGCTACTGCATCCTGCATGCACAGCCCCCACTCACACGCACAAATACTAGAGCAGCGTCTTCTGATTCTGGAACAGGTCTCTGAAGTACCGGGAAGTCCCAGTTTGGTCCAGAACCTTGCAGCGTGCCACCTCAGCAAGCTCTTCCCAATGTGGCAGACGGGCGGCTGTAAGCCTGGTCTGTGGCAGGGCGTCCCTCTGCATTTAGTGGGTAATACGGCACTGGTGCTACGCCAGCTCAGGGAAGCCTTTCATAGCGATACCCTATTTAAATGAAAAGCTCCAAGATGCTGTGCTGAAGCGGGGGCTTATCTCTTAAATAGCGCGCCACTGCCACACCACCACGGGGCAGCCTTTCAATGGCTGACCATTCTGGTGTAGCAGCAGTGCTCTATTTAAATGAAAAAGAGCACTCAGTGCCAGCACGAGAGCGGGTGTTTTTCCTTACAATAGGGCGTCTTCACCACGCCAGCTTCAGGGGGCCCTTAAATTGCTCCCCAGAGCTGGCGTGGCATCCGCACCCTTTGAAAAGCTGCTCTGCCACACTGGGAAGCAGCAGTGCCCAACTTAAGTGAAAAGTCCTCCCAAGTGGGAGGATCTTTTCGCTTAAGTTGGACGCCGCTGCTGCCCAGCACAGTGGAGCCTTTTATTTTACATGAGGTGCATCTGTCTCTACTGCACCAGCAAAAAATAGCTTTTTAAAGGCTCTGTCATGCTGGTGTGGCAGAGGCTAGGGCTCCCCATGTAAATTATGTTAATGTGGCACCCCGGGCAACCGCCCAGGTCGCCTATGCCTAAGGCCGGTCCTACCTTAATACACAAAGGGACAGATACATACAAATTATCCGATTTTGTTACACGTTAACAACTAAATGGTTTCATCAGAGTGCTGCTAGAAAGAACCACCTTTTTTGTTGAAATGAGCCACCCGTCTTTCTAAGAAGAGATTTTTTTTTTTAGGAGTAAATCGTGATATATTTTTCCGTTTTTCGGGAGTGTGCTGCAGGGGCCAAAGCTCTTACGCTGTTTAGAATAGTAGGTATGTGCAGTGCATGTTACAGACAAATCACGGCAGGCATATTAACCCTTTGTGCAATCTAACTGGGAATGGAAAATTCTGACCCGTAAGATACAAGTATATTTCTGCACCAGAGCCATTAATACCCTTGGCTATATTAGAAGGACTCAAACTAACTTTAATCTCTTATTTGATTCATTTTTTATTTTAGTAGAATTTTTAGAGTACTGATTAAATGGTTATGGTTTAGTTCCCCTCTACATGTGAGCCAAAATGAATGCCCTAAATGATGACTAGTAGATAGAGGCAGATATAGAGTCTGGCTTTTGTTTGGCTGAGCTGTCTTTTGTCTCGGTTAGTTGCAGTTAAAAGGTTTTGCATTTGGTATTATTCATATTAGCAAACCTTATTTTAGGATCAGACAATAGTCAACCATTGCCAAACACAGTCGGCTATTGCTTACTGTCGCCAACCTCCAAACCAACCACAGTTGCCTATCCCCACGCCAGCCATTGCCAACCATTGCGAACCATGGACCACCATCCCCCATCATCGCCAATCATGGTCAAGTCTTGCCGATCATGGTTGGCGATTGTGGACCATGGCCAACTATAGCCATGTAGGCTTCCTCCTTGGTCTGCCTTGGATCTGAGAGGTGGCATGCATGACAGAAATACTGCATTGAAAACATTGTCAGCTTCCACTGCCACGAGGTTGATCAAATAGGAACTGTTCCTTTTTTTAGTAGTATCATCTGTTATGGCAGACTTCGTTACACCAGGGGATTACACCAAATACTGCACTATAAGCATCTAACATGCTTTAACAAGCCTGTGGCAGTGGGGCTTCGAGGGAAAGGCTGTATCAATCCTACTTGCTGACAAATAAGCTGTCAGGGCTTCTGTATTGAGCTGCACAGAAAGGGAATACAGCAGTACAGTTCTCCGCTCATGCACATTTTCTGAACTAAGGATGTGAGACCAAAGGACATGCAGGAGAGAAGAGGGGACACATTGCATCAGCACAGCATCTTTCTTATCTCCTGACTCAGGGTCTGTGAAAGCAGGCCATTGTAAAAGTGAGGCAACATAATGTGTGTCTGCTGCACTCAAGCACCAAAGCAGTATCCCATTTGTGTTTTCAATTGGGGACTTGTTACCTGCAGATGTTGTAAGGGGCGAGAAGCACAACATGTACGCCTACTGTGCAGGGTCAAACTGGGACATAAAATTGTCTTGGGCTCCAATGAAAAAGTAAACCACAGTTTCAAATGGCAATTCATTCCTTTTGTGACAGACTGAATAGTACCCAAGGTGTCGTTTTTTTGATAAAATGTGATGCAAATTGTGCATTTTAAAGATATTAATTGAGCAACACTGATCAAAACTACCAGCTGCATAGTGAAGTAACTCATCACTGGCCCGAATTGGCCAAAAAAAGTGGATCACTTTGACCAAAGAAACTGGCCTACATCAGCATTTAGCGTTTCTGGTTCGGGCATTGTCCTATAGGCCAGTCCGAGACTGCTGCTGTGTCCATGTTTCTGCACAGCATACTGTAGTGCTGCAATAACTGTCGACTGCATCGCTCCATCCCTCGCCATGAGGGCACGCCGCTTGTGGTACAGGGAGGAGTGTGGGGGTGTTGCAGGGTGCAACACAGAAAAGCATGCAGTGGCAGGCAGAGAGGTTGCTCCCATGGGGCTCTTCTGCTTGTGGAGCGAACTACACTATGCACACAAGCCGGGTGTCATAGCAACATAGATGATTTATGAAGAACTATACAGTATCTGGTTAACAATAACAAGTCTATCTGCTTTATTTAAGAAAGTCAACTTTATGTGTACAAATGCACATTTCTACACATACCTCTTAGGCACATTACTTGTCCCAGCACTTACTTTTAAGGCACCAGCTTCTTTGACAGGAACCCTTTAGGTGTCAGCATACGAGAAGGGACACACAGCTTGTAGATGTTGTTTGGCTATTTGCCCACCCATTGACTGCCCATGGCCATGCTAATCCCTATGGCAATTCGCACCCAGTTTTTACCTCTCCCTGCCCAAAACTCCTCCCTATGGGAACTCTTTGAGCTGGCTATAATCAAGCCTTATCATCAAACGTAGTGCTCAAGTGCCGGCCAGTGCATTTTCAAAGCAGTTTTATGAGACTTAATGACATAATAGGTGCTGTAAACACGCTACTGGTATAGAAAAAATGCCATAGCCATGGATGCATTAAGTCACTTGATGTGTAAACACTCTGTGTTTCTTTCATTGAAGTCCTGTTAGGTAAGATTTGCACATAACTGTTAAATCTTCCTGACCTGGGTCAACCCCAGAACTTTTTGCTTTCTTAGTGGGACATTTTTCCATAATACCTCAGTGAGTGGGAACCTTTTTCCACACTCACATAATCTTTAACTCTTTTTATGGGTGTCATTTTTAAGACCCTCCATAGTGTCTTTTTAAAGTTATCCTCTTTAACAACATGTTAGGCAGAATTATAGGCAGTACCCTTTGGGAACACCACACACAATTAAGATTACAAGTGACAGTACAAATTCAACTTTGGTACAAGCCTGTGCTATACAGTTAAAGTGGTAGCGATGGCTGAGCAGCCAGACTTATCTCAAGAGTAAGTGAGCAGTATCAGATAGTTACACAAAGGACAGCAATTACTATGATTCAGGCAAACACTGACTCAGGTTTTTTTTTTTTAACCAACTTTATTTTCATTTTTTGAACTTAAGACAATAGTTGGGCTTTCGTCACAACATATGTTAAGAACATTGTTATCAACATGAACCTTTTATTCAACTCCCTTGAACTTTCTTGTAGAGTCTAGTATTGTCTTCATACTTTTCCCCACTCCCCCCGCCCTCCTCCCCACCCGCCCCCCTTCCTTTTATTAATTGAACCAATCAAAACCATGGTTGTAACCAGAACAGTTCCAAGAGGTAGCCCCTCGCCATATCTTCTGCTGCCTTTATCTGATATGGATGTTTCTAAGAGCCTGGGGTTTAAGGTATTGATTCTCCTGCTCCCCCACATAGTCCTGGAGTGGGTCCCATATGGCTAAGAATTTCAGATATGACCCTGATTTTGTTGCGCAAATGTTTTCCATTCCCATAACTCCCCACACTTTCACCCACCACCATGGAGTTGTAGGGCCCTCCACTGTCTTCCATCGTTGGGCCACTGTCATCCTTGCTGCAGCCAGAAGGTGGGTTATGAGGGCTGCTCTGTTCCCTGAGGCTGCATAGCTCCCTTCTGCCACTGCCCCCAGCAGAATGACTTTCGGGGACCATGGTAGGTCTGCACACGTTATGTCCCTGATCAGGCTCAATATTTCTTTCCAGTATATTTTTATCCTTGGGCACGACCACTACATATGGAACACGTCTCCTCTTTCTCCACACTGCCGCCAGCATTCTGGGGGGTACGTGGGGATCATTCTGTGTATTCTACTTGGGGGTAAATACCAGCGGTAACATAGTTTGTATGCCGATTCTTTGATTGCCGTGGATTTGGATAATTTGTGCGCCCTCCTCCAGATTTGACTCCATTCTTCCTGCATAATCTCCTCTCCTATGTCCCGCTCCCAATCTTTCATGTACTGGAGGGAGTCATCAGTTTGCACCTTATCCAGTAGCTTGTACAGTCTAGTGATCCCTTTTTCATGTGTCCCCTCCCGGATTGTTAGTTCTAGGCCCACTGGGGGTCGTAACCCTGCTCTTTTAACCTCTGGGTGTGAGATCCAGTGGCGTAATTGAATATATTTAAATCTGTGGTTTTCGACGAGGCCAAATCTATGTTTACATCCTTCGAAGGTGAGTGGGGCGTCGTCCTGATACATATCTTGTAGGGACATTGTGTCTGCTTCGTTCCAGCCTTCCCAGAATCTTTTGTGAAGGCCAGGTGAGAAATCTGGATTATGCGTGATAGGGGATAGTGGGCCCAGACCTAATTTGACCCCCCTGTTATGGATAGCCTTATAACAACTGTGTAGGGTCGTTTTAGTGGCTGCTAATAGGATACCTCCCGTGTCTCTTGCTTTTGTTTTTAGGAATGGTAGCTTACCCAAAGGGATATCTGTCGCAGTCTGTTCTATTTTCCCCCAGCCTGGAAGAGGATCTTCACCCGCCCATTTCAGTGCTGGTGCTAATTGGGCTGCTAACACGTATCCTCAGCTTCTTATTTCCCCAGATGAATTTAAGCACCGCCTTTTGGAGTCCGAGGATCTGTTTTGGGGGGATGACCACTGGGGTTGAGCTTACTACATACAGTACTTTGGGTAGCAGGGTCATCTTTATCGCCGCTATTCTAGCAAACCAGGACATTTCCTGGGCATCCCATCTCTGCAGATCTTCCTGCAGGCGCTTCCAAAGGAGTGTAATGTTTGCCTTGAGCAGATTCTTGACGGTTCTAGTGATATGGATTCCTAGGTATTCGAGGGACTGTTTTTCCCATTTCAGGGGATAATGTTCCTTCAGGAAAGCTGCGTCCCCACTACCTTCTGTTATATTCAGCGCTTTGGATTTTGAATAATTTATTGTGAACCCTGATGTCTTTTCGAACTTCTGCAGTTCTCTGATTATTCTGGGTAATGTGTGTCTTGAGTCTGCCATATAGAGCATGATATCATCTGCGTAGAGGGCTATCTTGTTTTGAATCTCCCCGGTGCGCACCCCTCTAATTCCCGGGTCTTCCCTTATTCTGCAGGCAAATGGTTCCATTGCCATGGCAAATATGAGCGGGGATAGAGTGCACCCCTGCCGAGTACCACTCCAGATATTGATTCTTTCTGAGGTGTAGCCATTCACCATTAGTTGCGTAGATGGGTGCTGGTAATTTGCCAGAACCATTTTAGTGAATATCGGTCCACAGCCAAAACCCTCCAATATCAGTTTTAGGAAACTCCAATCTATGCTGTCGAATGCTCGTGTGACATCTAATGCGGCGATCGAGAATTTTTGGTCCTCCCTGGCCGCCCAGTCTATTATGTCAATTACGCGCCGGACATTATCCTGAGTATGTCTCCCCCTTACGAAGCCTGCCTGGTCTGCGTGTATTATCTCGGGCAGTACTGCTGCCAATCGATTCCCCAGTATTTTCGCATACAGTTTTGTATCTGTGTTGAGGAGAGCTATGGGGCGGTAACTGGTGCATTCTACTGGGTCTCTCCCAGGTTTTAGGGATAATATCGTGGTCGAGTGTCCCATATCCTTTGAAACTGCTCCCCTATCCCTGATTAGATTGAAAAGGCGAGTGAGGGGAGTTGCCATTTGTGTCTGGAATATTTTGTAAAACCCATTCCCTAGTCCATCGGGGCCTGGTGCCTTTCCCCTGGGTAGTGCTGCTATCGCATCACACACTTCCTCTATTGTGATGGGATCCCCCAATTTTCCTTTTTGTTGTTCCGATATCTGTGGCAGTTTTACGGCTGACAAATATGACTCCTGTTCTGCTGCATTCAGGTTCTCGCTAATCAGCAGTTTTTTATGAAAGTGGACCATCGTTTCTAGTTTATCCTCTTCTCCCGTCTGCAGTTCCCCTCTACTATTTCTTAGCCTGGTGATATAATTTTGCGCCTTCTGTTTGCGTAGTTTAGCTGCCAAGAATTTGCTCGCTTTCCCCCGTGTATGTAATTTGATTGTTTCGTGTTTAGCAGTATTTGCACCGTTCTATCTGCGGTATGGTTTTCTAGTTTGGCTCTAGCCTTTTTAAGGTCTCGCCAGGCTCTGGGCGTTTGACGGGTCTTATGGAGCTTTTCAGCGTTTCTAACCTCTTCTTCTAATTTGCGCGTTATAAGGGTTCGCTCCCTATAGTATTGCGTTGCTTGTGCTATGAATTCCCCCCTAATTACTGCTTTCCCCGCATCCCACACCACCCTCCAGTCCACCTCTCCATTGTCATTTTCCAGGAAATAGTTCCCTATGGCTTCTTCCATATGTGCCCTAAGTGCAATATCCCTTAGGATTGTTTCATTTAGCCTCCATTGTGGTCGGGGTCTATGTATTGTCCTTTGCAGTTCTATGCAGGTCACGACTGGGGCGTGGTCGGAGAGGTATTGGACTCCGATTTCTATTTTTTTGACATAGGGGATCAATGTAGAGGACACCAGGATCATGTCTATTCTAGAGTAACCCCTGTGCACTGCTGAGTAGTGTGTGTATTCTCGGGTGTCCGGGTGGAAAAATCGCCACGTTTCTATCACATCCAAATCTCTGAAAAGCTTTCCAAGAGCCTTTCTGTTTCGCTGATCTGCTGTGGTTGGGGGGGGAGTGTTTTGTCCAATTGTGGGTCCATTACACAATTAAAATCCCCTCCTATTATCACTCGGCCTTCGCACCATCCTCCCACCTTCTGGAGTAATTTAGGGATGTACTGGTCCTGTTTTTCATTGGGGGCATAGAGTGCTAGTATTGTATCCAATTGACCATTAACAGTACCCTTCACCCCCAGGTATCTACCTTCCTGATCCTTCAGTGTTTGTTGTTTGCGAAAGTCTAAGTCTCTGCTACATAGGATTGACACCCCTTTTGTTTTTGTTTGGCTTGAGGCGAAAAACTGAAGAGGGTATGTTCTGCTCCGCATCCTTTTTTCATCTTTCTGGAGCAGATGCGACTCCTGTAGGATCGCTATCTTTGATTGCATGGCTTCCAATCTATCTAAAATCGAACGCCATTTAGCGGGGAAGTTTAACCCCTGGACATTAATCAAGACAATGTTCACTTCTTCCATTACTCCCTAGGTGGAGATTGTCTGCCTGTGGGTCCCTATGTTCTCGTTCGCTATAGCTTACTCTGCCTGTTCTTGTTTCCGTTTCATACACTCGTGAAGCTGGCTCCTTTTCCTTCCCGGACTTTTGGTTCCCTGCTTTCCTGTCTTTCGTTCCAGTTCCCTCCCTTACCCACTCCCCTCTCCACTCCCAATCCTGGGGGTGCATCAGGCCTGGGCTCCCAAGGGGCCCCCCGCTGGTCACTGCGGGCTTAGGGCCTCCGACCCTTCCCCAGTTCACAATAGTCAAGAATTGTATTACCTGACCCTGTTTCCAAGAGTTATGACCTCCTACCTCCATGCAGGCGGTTCCATTCAGCCGTGCTGTTTTCTCAAATTTGGTTAACACTTTATTCATTGTCCGTGTGATGGGCCGAGTCTGGATCTTTTGGGCCTCTCCGTTCCCTGTCATGAGCCGGCTGTGAGCTTCCGGGTCTTCCTCTCCTCCCTCGTCTTTGCTTTCGCTCCGTTGACCATTCCCATGGTTTGCTAGATGGGCCGTTCATGTTTGGGCGTGGGTGCACAGATGCCTCTGGCTGCTCATCCTCCAGGTGCAGCAACGCCAGGCCCTCTGCGCAATTCACGATTCTCCTCTGTTTTCCTTCCCATGTAAACGACAGGCCAAACGAGTATGTCCATCTATAACGGATTTGCTGTGTTTGAAGGGCCTTCATAACAGGTTGCATTAGCCTTCTTTTGTGGAGAGTAATCAGGGCCAGGTCCTGGTACAACTGTATACGGGACCCATTAATCGTAAGGTGTCCGTTTGTTCTTGCCGATCGTAGCACCTCCTCTTTCAGACCATACAATGTCATTGCTATCAAGACATCTCTGGGTCTCGACCCTGGTTCATTGCGTATTGGGCCCACACGGTGTATCCTGTCGAAGCCGATCGTCTCCAGTTGGACATCTGCTAGCAGGCTGCTGAAACAGAATTGCATGGTATCTTTCAGATCCTTGTCCTGTACCGATTCCGCCAGGCCCTTGACCCTAATATTGGATCTCCTTGAACGATTTTCCAAATCCTCCGCCTGGAGTTCTAAGTTGTTTGTTGCGGTCACCAACTGGTCCAGTAGCAGGCTATTTTGGTTTGTTTCTCCCGTGACATTCGAGAGGCCCCTTTCGACTATGTCCACTCTTTCACCCATCTCTGCCATTTCTTTATTGACCTCCTGGAGGGATGATTTCAGGTCCTCCCTTAATTGTTCCATTTGATTCTGGAAAGCTTTGGTCATTCTGGCCTCCATGTCTTTCAAGCAATTTAAGAGTTCATCCTTGTCCGTTGCCATTATGCTAGTTGGGAGGTTCTTTACTGCAGGAGTCGGCCCCGGGGGAGGGGATGGTGATTCTGCGTGTGTTTGTCGCCTCTGCTGCCAGCACTTCTCAATTTGCCCTTCCTGGGATCTCACTGGAGTTTTTGCTCGGGATGTGCCCGTTTTGGATCTGGCGCCCGGCATCTGAGTTGCTCTGCATGGATGTTGCTCCTGCCTCGCCAGGTACCCAGTACCTCGCTCCTATAACTGTATATTGCTGGAATGGGCTGTGTCCTCCCACGTATCCAGAACCCGGGGCTTTCCCTCCGCCGTTGTGTACCTTGCCTCGGCAAGTTTTATTTCTTGTGTTGCCCTTGCCGTGTCGATGCAGTAGGGGATTATTCAGGCTTATTATCGTGGATGATCCCACTACCCCAAGTCCATCTGCTTTTGTTGTTGCCTTGTGCCAAGCCGTTTTCGGGGATCGGGCGGCAAACCCTCCTAGCCAGATCCCGTGGTGTACGTTGTTAGGTGTACTGCTCCGTTGTGCCAATGGGGACAGGTGGTTCGGGACAGCAATAATAACGTCGTTTCAGGCGAGACCCCACCTGCCGCTCACTCCTGGTTGTTTTCGGCGGGCACACGCCCTGGGGGTGAACCCAGGGACCACCACCTACTTTTCGGGGTAATATACCACTGCCCCTCTGTCTGTCCGTACTGTTTATGTAGGCCCTGTGTCCTCCTGGCCTTTCGGGGGGGGAAGGGGAGGCACCCCCTCCCAGTCAGGCTCCGTGGTGGAGGGCCGTCCGCTCCGCGGGGGCCCCTATGGTCTGCGTGATCTTCTTGTGGGGGGGAGTTCTGGGGCAGGGGCTGGGCAGTCTCCATGGGCCGCACCGAAGCCCATCACAGCCGGCGTCTGTCCTCAGGCCAGCGAAGTCGCCGACCCGCGTCTTATGCAGCGATCTCTGCCAGGCCTCTGGGGCAAGGGGGGCTCCACTTCCTGTGTCCCCTCTGCAGCGGCTGCCCCAGGACCCAGTCGCCCAATGATCGCAAACCCATTGTTTTTTCTCCGTTTTATATATGGCAAGTACCTGGCCTTGAGTTCACTTGGATGCAGTACTGGCCTCAGTTACTTATTTATGGCAATGAGTCTCCCCTCTCCTCACCCTGAGGAGTTTAGCTTGGCACAAGCAGTTCTCGTTGTGAGGGGCCTGTCCACCCCACTGCACTTACTTGAGATAGGGGGTGCGACACGACCCCCCCGCGTGTCTCAGCGCCGCTCCCCTGCGCTCTTCTCCTCGATCCGCTGGCACGGGAGAGAAGGGGGGGCCAGCCCTCCAGCAGCGGCCGCGGCGCCAAGCGTATGGCAGCCGCGAGAGCCGTGTGAAGCTCCCCGATCCGCTCCGCCAGCTCCCCGAGCCTCGTCCTTGGCGGCCACAGCAACGTGTGTTGGCTGTCCCCGGCGGCGGCAGCAGTGGGGTTGATGTTACCCGCCGGCGCCTCCCCCGGTATTCCAAATCGGCCTCCGCTGTGTCTTCTCCTGCCTGCAGGCGCCGCGGTGCGAGATCACCGCTACGACCCTCCCCCACTGCGGCCCGCTTCGCCTGGCAGATCTCCGGCACGCAGTAGAAATACTATGGAGCCAGCGGGCGGCCGCGTCCGCTCCTCCAGCCCGCCCGAACTTCTCCAAGCCAATATAGCGGGTTCCCCTGGATTTACAGCTTCAATTTTTCCTGTGCTTGCTCTGTAGGTCTTCCGCCACAGGTGTTCTCGTCCCACAGGCTTGCAAGACGGCACTGACAGGATATATTTTGGTAAAGGATTGATGTTAGAGCCGGAGCTCTCTACTCAGGCAGCCATGTTGGTCGTGCGCAACAGCGCCCCCGACTCAGGGTTTTCAAGTAAAAGAATATACATTTATTTCACTCTTCAGTTGTAGAACATTACACTATTATAAGCAGTCTAAAAATCACACTCTTAATACACCACACCACTTCCCTTAAATTTCAGACAAGTTAAGCTCATAATATGAAGTGGGAGCAAAAGGGCACTCCAGCAATTTAAAAGGGAGGGAAAGACAAAGTTAATAGAAATTAAATCAAACCAACAGGCAATTGAACAAGAGGAACTACAGAGATAGAATCAGGCAGAAAAGGCCTAGGGCCAAAGTCATTGGGTCAAAAGTCTTTTGCTCAAGATCACACAGATCAGGGTAGTTTGCGGTAACGTTCGTGGCACGGTTTCCGGACGAGGTTGGTTGATACAAAAGTTAGTTCAAAGAGAAGAGAAGGACAAGCCCTCGGATTGGAGAAAGATTTAAAACACTTTCACCGCGGTTGAATGAAACGAGCAACCGGATTTGCACAGTACCTTAAAACAGAGAGGAAGCTGTAGCTGAGGCGGACGTTCCTGGTAGTTCCTGCAGGCTCACAGTTCCTGAAGCAAATATCGGACTGACAAGCAGTAGGAAGACTGGAGAGTCCTGCACTACCCAGGAAAGAAACCAGCAGCAGAGCAAAGCAACAAATAAAAGGTGCGCTCCTGAAAACCCAAGCAGGGTCCGACCTTCCTGGCTATCCAGGCCCACTGTAGCTCTGTACAGCGAATTCGACCAGAGGAGGGGTCCTGGCTTGCAGTTTGGGAGAACTGGTTAGTCCCACCAGCTCAAGGGAAGAAGTTTCCTGGAGGATCTTCTTTGTCAACGGATTCTGAAGATTTGGACCTGCAGCAGGGCTTCCCCGGGCGGTTCAGTCGTTGTAGGGGTCCTCTTCTGTCAGCTCTTCGTTGGTTCTTTCGTTCCAGTGGCGACTCTGCCTTTCCAGTCCCAGAGACCTGCTTTTTATGCAGTTGTCCCCCATTCATACAGCCTGGCTGTCAATCACACAGCAGGGTGGCTGTCCTGGCAAGGACAGTCCCCTCAGCCAATCAAACAGGAGTGCGACTTGGGTTACCAAGGAAACCCATGGCAGGGATCCGAAGATCCCTCCCTCACATCCTGCCTACCCAGACTTTCAGGCACCTTAAGGAGGGCTTCTGTGCGGAAGCCCGCGAAAAGACAGCGAACAAAGGAATCGGCCCCGGTTTGGCACGCAGAGAAAAACACGGGAAAGACTGTAACAAAAAGAAATGGTGAATAAACCCAGCCGGAGACAAAATAAAATGTATTTGGTCAAGCAGGTTTATGTTTGAGGCTGATATAATAGCCTGAAACAATACAATGGTTTTATAAGATAACCACAGTAGAAAGGTTAGGGTAGTTACCACTGCCACCAGCCAAGTCTTGATGTAAAGGGAGCGAAACAATGCTCCAAGAGACACAGACAAAAAAGGATAAGAATTAACCCTTTCCAATACTCCATGTAAGATGGGGTGTACTGGGTCTGTGGTTTAAAGTGACTCAAATAAAGTTAATGGCAACTTTACCTTTTCTGGGGGACAGTAGTCAACCCCAGAAAATTGAGTCAGTGGGATGTCTCGAAGACAACCCTGTGTCACTGCACTGAAGGTGCTGTGTAACTGTCACGCCGAGGCTCCGCGATGTCTATGAATACCTCTGTCCCCAAGCACCGGTCAGGGAGGAATAAGAAATAATCCCTGACGAGTTATTGAGGCCACAGGTGCGAAAGGGCAGGAACACGTGTACCAGGTTGCTGCAAGGGAAAGGTTAGGTAAACGTAAATGCAAGACCAATTAGCACAAAATAGGGTTGTAAATAAGAGGAGTGGGCAGCACCTACCAAAAACGTAGGATGGGTGAGGATCGAAGCCACAAGAAATCCACTGATGGTAGATGGGAAGAACAGGAGGGTACTGGCACCCTAATCCCCCTTGATGTTGAAGCACCTGATGCAAAGCACAGCTAGAGTCCAAAGTTAACTTGAGCCAAAGAGGAATCCAAAGGAAGTCCCAATATCCATTAACCAAGAAGTCCGAAATCCAGAAAGACAGAGTCCAAAGCACCAAATCCAAGGCACAGGCGGAGGCAGTCCAATAACACGAAAAACAGCTTGTAAAGGTCCCGGTCGCCGCTTATTCAGTAGGGGAAGATTGAGAGAGGCGGCTACTTTTATGTCCACATCATTCCCCGTAGCCCCTGAGTCAATGGCTAACTGTACCTGATGATGAGTGTTGTCTATGGAAATCAGAAGGGCCTGGATGTGCATGGATCCAGTGAATCCTGATGATGCTTCTCAGGAGGAAGGAGAAAGGGAGCCCGTTCGAACCCCCTCGTTTAGGGACGGGCATCTGAAAAACCGCTGCCTTTGGTTTCGGGCGCCGGGGGCATTCTCTGACATAATGGCCGTTAAGCCCACAGTAGAAACAGGCATTGGAGGTTCTACAACGCTCCCTTTCTCTGGCTGTGATAGGACTGCGAACCCCGCCTATTTGCATGGGTTCGCCTGGAGTGTCATTGAAGGGTAGGCTAGATGAGAAGGGTACAGGCTTTCCGGACTCGTGTCTTCTCTCAGTCCTTCGGGCATCCACTTGTAAGGACAAATCCACAAGTTCGGGGTATTGAGCTGGCAAGGAAGGCACTACCGCCAATGCATCCTTCATAGCATTGTTAAGACCACGGTAAAAAGCCACAGCCTTTTTTTTTTCCGGCCATGCTGCCTCTACTGATAGTTGATTGAAACGGGTGATATAATCGACCAGTGTGGTCTTACCCTGGCTCAATTCAAGAAGTTCTAGGTCCAGAGCTTGTGCCTTATGTCTGGTATCAAATACTCTGGTCATCTCGGTGATCAATAGGTCGAAGTCGTATAACACAGGGCTGTCGGTCTCTAATAGCGGATTAGCCCAAGCGGCTGCTATCCCCCCCAGGTGTGAGAGTGTGAATGCTGCCTTTGTTGTGGAGTGTGGAAAGGCTTGCGGACGGCACAAGAAATGGAGTTTCCACTGATTTAAAAAGGTGCAGAACTTCCGGGGGTCACCCTGAAACTTTTTTGGGAGGGGCCAGGGGAAACGGAGTAGGAACGTAAACAGTTGCAGGGGTCGGAGCAGGAGCGGGTGGGTTCTCCTGGGGAGGGGCATCCCCAAACTCAGGGATAGGGGGAAGTGCATGATGTTCACTTTGTATAGTATCCAGCCGCTGGTGGATGGCGGCTGTTGCAGCCGACATATCGGCTCTGAGTACCATGATGGCCTGAACTAAGGCAGCCACCTGGTCCCCGGCGATGGTATCCATAGCCAAAGCAGAGAGGCTTCTGAGTCTGTCACGCCGAGGCTCTGCGATGTCTATGAATACCTCCGTCCCCAAGCACCAGTCAGGGAGGAATAAGAAATACTCCCTGACCAGTTATTGATGCCACAGGTGCGAAAGGGCAGGAACACGGGTACCAGGTAGCTGTCATGATGCCTACCCCCGGGCATCCGGACCAGGCCCATCAGTCCCGGGAGAAGGCATCCAGATGCTTAGAAAAAGCCCAGCAGCCCCGGCTAGGGGCTATCTGGGTACAGTCCTGGCACCGTAGGCACCAGGCTCATAGAAGGGGTCAGTCCTGGCACCATAGGCGCCAGGCTCCTATGCTTACACTTACCTCATGCAGACCAAGAGAATCCAAGAATCCAAGCCAACGTGAAGCCTGAAGGGAACTACTTTACTTCAGGGACTATTTTCTTACTCGGGTGTGGTCCTGGGGGAACTTCTTACTTTGAAGGCTATTTAAACCACGCCCGAAGAGCAGCACACGCTTCGCGTTATTCTGCATCCAGCAGCGTAATGCTCACCGTGTCTGCAAGTCAGCATCCAGCCTTCTGCCACGCCCGCCTCGAGTCTGGAGCTCCTAGAAAAAAGGGGAAGAAGGAGGAAAGATTAGAACAAGAACATTACTTCTATTTCTCACCTGATTCCGGATCCATCGCGCCTTCAAACAAGGAAAGAGATGTTAATTCTATATGCGTCGCATCGCCTGCTGTAGCGCTATTCTCACCAGCCTTCGCAGCACCTCCCCGATACACCGGAATCTTCATCTCGTCTTCGCCGAACTCCAGCACCTAAGGGGAACAAAAGAACAGCAAGGTGAGCCGAGAGAATAAACAAAGACAATCAGTTTACCACCATAGACTTACCTGATTTTACCACCGGAGGCATTATTCATCAAGACGTCATAATTTCTCACGCCGCACCTGTAAAAGGAGGGAAAGCAACAGATTAAACACAGGTGTCATTTACCGGACAGTGTTGGCTAATACAGACTCTTACCTGAACGCTACCAGCTGCCTCGAGGCAATCTTCTCTTGGGTCAAGCTGCAAGATAAAAGGAATCGGACAAGAGTGAATATCAGACATTTTGAACTCTTACGAACTATATACTTGCGGTTCCTCGCCAGGGACCTCAGAGTCAATATTGGTTTGGAACTCTCCCAACTCCTTCGGACCAGTGAAGTATCTGGTTATCTACGCGCCCCTGCATTCCACGCAGGATGGAGAGCTCATCTTTTATAAACATAAGGTGAGACTATGAAAGGAGATATCGGAGGTGATTAGTGGGAAGAACAGTGGGGTGTTATCACTCAAATCCACGGGGGGCTAATTCCCTTCCTCCACTTTCAGGAAAATACTTCTATGGATCAAGCAGACGAAATTAGGCGGGCCAGTCCAATCTGTCATCTCTGCACTACACGTCACGTTGGTGTAGACCGCAGCTGTCCAGTTCTGATCAACGCCCCTGTGGGAGCCAGGTGAGCGTAACAGTAGCTGTAAGGGAAAGGTTAGGTAAAGGTAAATGCAAGACCAATTATCACAAAATAGGGTTGTAAATAAGAGGAGTGGGCAGCACCTACCAAAAATGCGGGATGGGTGAGGATCGAAGCCACAAGAAATCCACTGATGGTAGATGGGAAGAACAGGAGGGTACTGGCACCCTAGTCCCCCTTGATGTTGAAGCACCTGTTGCACAGCTAGAGTCCAAAGTTAAATTGAGCCAAAGAGGAATCCAAAGGCAGTCCCAATATCCATTAACCAAGAAGTCCGAAATCCAGAAAGACAGAGTCCAAAGCACCAAATCCAAGGCACAGGCGAAGGCAGTCCAATAACACGAAAAACAAGGTCCAAGAGCTGAGAAAACAGGGTCCAAGCAAAACAAACGCCACTCGTAGCACTGATGAACAGCTGAGAAGCATGGTCGAGTGGATTCAGCGTTCCTTTATGCTGGGGTTTTGATCATGTGGCCGCATCTCCATTGAGTCACGTGAGCGGCATTGCGTGTCACGTGACCTGTTTGACCAGGAGTGGCAACGGGATTGGTTGGGTGGAACAGCCTCGTGGTGTCACGTGAGCGGTGTTAAGTGGCACGTGACCAGGAAGCAGTGCCGGCGAATCCTGGTGCCCCCCAGCGCCATCGCGGCCACAACCGCCAGGTTCCTGCGCCTTGCCTTCCCAGCGTGGGACTCCGGGTGTAGCGGGACCTGGAGGGGAACAGCCATGAGGAACGACCGACACAGGTATCGTGCTGCGGGGTGGTCTGTGCTGCGTGTGTGGCAGTCTTCATGACAGTAACACACATGAAAAATATGAGGCCATGGAGTAGGTGAGGCTCCAGTGCTCAAGATCACACAAAAAGTGAAAACACACACAGCAAAACACATGTAAGAGTGGGGAAAAAGGCTCACACTCTTACCAGGTGAGAAAAATAAATCCTAGAAATCCAGCAAAGCTGCTGAGGGACTCATTGGGTAAGGGAAATCAGCCATTTATGAGAATTCTCCCTAACACTCGCCCCGCCCAGACTAAGGGACAGGAGGATTTAATCCACTCCTGGATGAATCTCTACCTCTAGTCAGTTAAAAACATCCTAGAGAGACCATCAGCATTTTGGTGGTGACATCCTGCTCTGTGCTCAATGGTGAAATCAAACCCTTGCAGGCAGATTGA
Organism: Ambystoma mexicanum; assembly: GCF_040938575.1. Classification (NCBI taxonomy): domain Eukaryota; kingdom Metazoa; phylum Chordata; class Amphibia; order Caudata; family Ambystomatidae; genus Ambystoma; species Ambystoma mexicanum. The sequence goes on from NC_090931.1 coordinate 293,812,259, forward strand.
CCATCTTAGAGGTTTTGGGTTCTCCCCTTTCATTTGCATTAAACATCTCAAGGGTTGGTGGCATGTCTGAATCACAAAGGTAGATCCATACACGTATGGTCTAAACCTCTTCAGAGACCACACAATGGCAAACCATTCACACTCTATGGTTGCCCACCTTGTTTCTGGTTCCTTCAGATTCCTACTGATGAAGCAAATGGGGTGCTCCCTACCTTTCTCATCCAGTTGACTAAGGACTGCACCTATACCTATATTGGAGGCATCTGTCTGCATAATGAAGGGTTGGTGATAATCAGGAGCTCTTAGGACTGGAGCTTGACAAAGGGCTTTCTTCAGGCTTTCAAAGGCTTGTGTGAATGCCTCATTCCATCTAACCTTTTTAGGGAATTTTGGAGAGGAGATCACATTCAAGGGAGAAGCTATGGACCCATAGTTCTCTATGAAATTCCTGTAGTACCCAGTGAGACCTAGGAAAGCTCTCACTTGGGTTTGAGTAGTAGGGGTGGCCCAGTTTGCACAGCTTGTACTTTGCTGGGCAATGGCCTTATTTCCCCTCCTCCTACCTCATGACCAGGGTAGACCACTTTACTCTGACCAATATGACATTTGCTTGCCTTTATAGTCAGATGGGCTTGCTCAAGAGCCTGCAAAACATATCCCAGGTGATCAATATGTTCTTTCCATATAGGGCTGAACACTGCAATGTCATCCAAGTATGCCATGCAGAAGTCCTCCATTCCATTCAGAACTTGATTAACCATCCTTTGTAAGGTAGCAGGTGCATTTTTTAGTCCAAAAGGCATAACCTTGAATTGGTAGAGGCCAGGTTGGGTGGAAAATGCAGTTTTCTCCTTGGCATGGTCTGTCAGTACTATTTGCCAATAGCCTGAGGTTAGATCAAATGTACTGAGGTACTTGGCTGAGCCAAGTCTATCCACCAGTTCATCTGTCCTTGGCAAAGGATGGGCATCAGTCTTAGTGACTGCATTAAGAGCTCTATAGTCCACACAGAATCGTAACTCCTTGGATCCTGCCTTTGGTACTAGAACAACTGGACTAGACCATGGACTTGTAGATGGCTCTATAATCCCGAGACCAAGCCTCTTGTTGACCTCTCCTTTGATGTGGGATCTCATATGCTCTGACATTCTGTAACCTCTGCTTTTCACAGGTAAACAGTCACCAGTGAGAATATCATGCTGGCCCCAAAGGGTCAAGCCTGGTGATAGGGAAAACAGGGAGGCAAACTGATTCAACAGAACTTTGCACTCCTGCTGTTGTTCAGAGGTCAGCTGAGAAGAGAGATGAACTCCTTCTATTTGTTCATCTAAAGGTTGGCCTCTGAGGAGGTCAGGTAGAGGCTCACTCTCTTATTCCTCTTGAGCTGAAGCTAGACACAAAGCTCCTACATCTGGTCTCGAGATATAAGCCTTTAAACGGCTGGTGTGAAAGACTCTGGGAGCCTCCTTAGGTCTGCCTAAATCCACCAAATAGTTCACCTCTCCAAGTTTGCCCACAACCTTGAAGGGTCCTATCCATTTGTCCTGCAAGGCCCGCTGCCTTGTTGGCACTATAACTAATACAAGCTGGTCTTGAGTAAACTCAACCATGCTGGCCTTCTGGTCATGCCAATGTTTGACCAGAGCCTGACCTGCTTTTAAGTTATCACTTGCTTCTGACATCATGTGTGACATTCTCATCCGGAGACCTATCACATAGTCAGTCACTCTGACTGGCTTGGGGGAAGGAGCACTCTCCAACCCCTCCTTGATCAGGTCTAATGGACCTCTGACTGGATGGCCATAGAGAAGTTCAAAGGGACTGTAACCAACTCCCTCCTGAGGCACTTCTCTATATGCAAAGAGAAGGCATGGCAGTAGAAGGTTCCACTTTTTCTTAAGGGGTTCTTCTAAAGCACCTATAATACTCTTCATGATGCTCTTCATAGTACGATTAAACCTCTCTACCAGTCCATTTGTCTGTGGATGGTAAGCTGTAGTGATTTGTCTGTGGATGGTAAGCTGTAGTGAACTTGTAAGTGACACCACCGTTTTTCCACATGGCTTGCATGTAGTGGGACATAAAATTGGATCCCCTGTTGGATATCACTTCCTTGGGAAACCGTACTCCGGTAAAAATACCAAGTAGATCCTTAGCCACAGCCTCAGCAGTAACAGGTCTCATAGGTATTGCTCCTGTGTATATTGTAGCATGGTCTACTACAACCAGGATAAACCTGTTCCCTGAAGATGTGGGAGAGTCAAGGGGACTGACAATGTCAATGCCCACCCTCTCAAAAGGAACTCCCACCACTGGGAGAGGCACCAGGGGTGCCACATTCTTGGCTACACTCTTGCCAGAGATTTGGCAAGTGTGACAGCTCCTACAGAATGTGTCAATTTCTGAACCCATTTTAGGCCAGTAGAAGTAGAGAGAGAGCCTTTCCTTGGTCTTTTTGAAATGCAAGTGACCAGCCAAAGGTATCTCGTGGGCTAACTGTAGGAACTGGAGTCTGTTGGCAAGGGGCATTACAATTCTTTTGCTGTGCCCAGGGATAGACTCAGTTGGTTCACTGTAGAAGAGGCCATCTTCCCAGCTAAACCTGTGCTTTCCAACTTCTTGCCCATCAAATTGGTTAGCAGCCTGTTGTAGAAGACCTTAAAGAGTAGGACACTCTCTCTGTCCTTTGCTAAAGTCTGCCCTGTTGGGTCCACCTTCTCCCAGTAAAGACTGCAGCTCAGGATGGTCAACAGGGTCAAGATCGCCAACTAAGACAGTGTCTTCTTCCAGATCTGATTCTTCAGATACTGGCTCAACCACACAAGGTTGCACCTCACACTCTGCCTCAGCAGGTGGAGTAGTCACAGGTGTGACTTTGGATAATCTTGGGGATGTCCTGGTTGGTAGCACAGGGGTATTGTCTGACTTTTTCCTGTTGGTCTTGGGTTCCCCTTTGCCTCTGTTTTCTTAGAAATGGCAGTGAGCAACTCCTGTGGAGTGGGAGTGATAGTTTCCTCTATCAACTCCTCTGGAGAGCCTCTCAAGGTTCTTTCCTTTGCAGACATAGTGAGCTGTTTCCTTTTACTGGGAGGCCTGGGGGTGCTTGACGCAACTCCAAGAGTTTTCAGGTCATTACCCAACAGGACTCTCCCAGGGCCTTCACTCTGCACACTAACAGGTATTTTGACAGTCATAACATTACACTGGATGAGAGCTGGTAACTGGGGAAGCACTTGCACAGGGCCTCCAGCTAATTTGGTGAGGCGTTTGGGTGCCTTAGCAACTGTCACGGGATGGCACTCTGTTAAGAGTGGCACAGGACACCCAGGAAGGGTTTTGGGTGGTTGTGCCAAAATAAGGTGGACAGATAAGTACACACACAGCTGAAAGTACTGAGAACGAAGAGTAAGCAAGTGTAGCAAGGAAATAAGGTACAATAGAATGGATTCCCTCTAGGGGTGTATGCAGATATAGGAAAAGAGTATTCCACGGACCTTAGGAAAACTCTAGCCTTCTGCACAGTTTGCTATAACAGAGGCCCACGCTGATTGCTCATGGCTTGGAACAACAGCTATGGGTGCTGTAACACAGAAACGAGACAAGGGAAAGGGCAGAGGTTGCCTGGCGGAAACCAACAGACAAGCTCTGTACAAGGGGTCTACAAACAGAACAAGAGAAGACACTAACAGACAAATCCAGGAAAAAGGAAGTCGATAGCAAACTAGCAGAAGGAAATGAAGGGAAAGTCGTATAACAGGATTGGATAGGGATAAAGAACAGAGGGTTGAAAACAAGGAAGAAAGCAAGGGAGCAGCAGTCAGGAAACAGGAGGACTGCAATAACTGATAGAAAATAAGTAGGTGAACTGTTGAGGAAGGATAGCAAAGGACTGTAGGGTACAAGGTTGAAAGCTCAGAGGAGCAGGAAAGCAATGAGCAAGCCCAAAGGAGCAGGGCTGTAAGGAAGGAAGCCCAGAGGAAAAGGGCTTAGGGCAGCGGAGTGAAGCAGTCTGCATGGCAAGGAGCCCAGAACGACCGGCAGCAAGGAGTGAGCCCAGAGGAGCAGGGCCACTGACTGTAGAAGGCTGCAAAAGACTGTAGAGGGCTGCTAGGCTGAGAACCCAGTGGACAAAGGTTGTGGGTAGCAAGCAGCGGAGCAAGATCGACTGCAAGGTAGGAAGCCCGAGGACAAGGGCTGTTGGCAGCGGAGAGAAGCAGGCTGCGCGGCAAGGAGCCAGAAGGACCGGCAGCAAGGAGTAAGCCTAGAGGAACAGGGCCGCTGACTGTAGAAGGCTGCCAAGGACTGTAGAGGGCTGTTAGGCTGGAAGTCCAGCGGACGAAGGCTGTAGTTTGGAGGCAGCGGAGCATGATCGGCTGTGAGGCAGGAGCCTGGAAGACAATGGCGGAAGGTAGCAGTTGAACATGATCGGCTGCAAGGCAGAAGCCCAGAAGGGCAGAGTCGGAGGCTGGGAAGCAGCAGAGCGAGATCGGCTGCAAAGCAGGAGCCTGGAAAACTAATGCGGAAGGTAGTAGCGGAGCGTGATCGGCTGCAAGGCAGATGCCGGAAGGGCAAAGGCGTAGGCTGGAAAGCAGCAGAGCGTGATCGGCTGCAATGTAGAGAGCCCGGCAGGGCACTGGAGGAGGCTGAAAAGCAGCAGAGCGTGATCGGCTGCAATGTAGAGAGCCCGGCAGGGCACTGTAGGAGGCTGGAAATCAGCAGAGCGAGATCGGCTGCAATGTAGAGAGCCCGGCAGGGCACTGGAGGAGGCTGGAAAGCAGCAGAGCGAGATCGGCTGCAATGAAGAGAGCCAGGCAGGGCACTGGAGGAGGCTGGAAAGCAGCAGAGCGTGATCGGCTGCAATGTAGAGAGCCTGGCAGGGCACTGGATCCAAAACCGGAGTAAGGAGGAACCGCATACAAGATCCGTAGCTAGAAGCAAAAGAGGTGCCGGAAAGACTCCTAATGCAAGAGACTGAGCCTCTGCAGGCAGCAGCTTTTATACCGCCCAGCCCAGCACAGAGGCAGGCTAATTGGTTGCACCTGGCTCAGCACACCTGCAGACAATCGGCCACCTCCCTCTCTGTTCCTGGGCTGGTGGAAGCAGAGCAAATCCCTGGGGCTTCTGGGGATTGTAGTTCCGAAGATGACGAATAGGAATGTCCAGGAATAGATGGTTATAGCCAAGTGCATTGTGGTAAGTGTAGTTTGTTGGGAAAAATAGAAAAGCACCAAAGTCTCGCAAATGGGAAACAAGGTCCAAAAAGTGAACAACGGTTGATCCAAGAGTTCTCCGCAGATAAATGAATAATAATTAGTCCATATTGATCGCCAATGAATGCGCCCATGGCGCAGGCATGACAGCAAAACCTCCACCTTGAAATGATTTATCCACCTCAGTTATGCTGGCTCCAGTGTCTCTGATGGCAGGGGTTTCCTGACCATTCACAAGTACACTCTCTTTATAGTACTCTTTAGTATTATCTGGGATGGAATAATAGACATCTAAATTCTGTTGTTCCCACAAGCCCAGGGACACTAAAGAAACATTAGCTGAGACTCTCATTGGTTCATCAGCCAGTAGGTGAAAGTTTCAATTTGCCATAGGTACTTCTTCCTCTGGGGAGAAGGCTAAGGAGACAGTGTGGACCCCTGAAGGTTTACCCTGGCATCTGGGATCCCTTTTCACATGGTCAGTTGACCCACAAACATAATATTTCCCAAATGTTTTGATGAATGGGGATTTATTTTGACCTCCATCTGGTTTGGGTCCAGATGGTGCACTAGCCTGATTTGGTTTCCCTTGTGGTTTACCCTTATGTTGTTGTTTGTGGCCCTCTTTTGGATTGGAGGTATTTGAATTCTCTTTGTTATCTTTCTTTGGCTGTTTCCCCGCATCCTTTTTCTGAGTAGCCCCAGAATCCTTGTGAGTGGCCCTGTTGGCAACCCACAAATCAGCAGCCTTAGCTAGCTTCTTTGGATCTATCTCCTTAGAATCAGCCAAGTGCTGTCTGAGCTTAGGAGAGCAGACATCAAAAATAGACTCCAACATAACAAGATTTCTCATTCCTTCATGAGTGTTTACTCTGTAACCCTTAATCCAAGCATATACGTTTTTCAAACATTCACATACCGAGGTAGCCCAAGGGGGTACCATCATGCTTTTTGAAGGTCCTAAACCTCTTAAGGTACTGGGAAGGGGTCTTCCCAAATCTAGCAATTAAAGCTAGCTTCACACACTCATAATCCATCCTATCCACCTCTCCCAACTCCATCACAACATCAGATGCAACAGTGGGTAGCCTAGAGAAGAGCCAGAGAAGCAATTGATTCCCTGTAAGACCTTGAATACCATGGTTATATTCAAACATTGCCAACCAATCCAAAATATCAAGCTTAACCTCATACATGCCCACAATTTCTTTAGGCATACAGGGTCTCTTAGGACTGGAAGACCTAGAAGACTCTGGGAGAGAAGACTTTTCAAGAGACAATCTTTTCATTTCTAGTTCATGATTCAACTCAATTTCTCTGAGCATAAATTCTTGGTGTTTTTGTTCAGTTTGAGCATTTAAACTTTTGAATTCCAGTACAAGCCTCATTTTCCCTAGAGCAATGAATTCAGGACTGAGTGTAGGACCTGTGGGGGTCCCAGTGGACAAGGGTTGAGGTTGCTGAGCAGGCAAGGGGCTAGAGAGGCTTACATTCATAGACACATCTACCTCTTCCAACTCATCATTGACAGACACATTATCATCCTCAATACTTTCCACATTTGCTAGAGAGTCGGGCATTTCAGATCCATTCCCCGGACTTTGTTTTTTAACAACTTTTCAACTAATTCAATCTTTTTGCCTTTGGCAGAGAGTTTCCTTTCTTTACACATGTTTCTTAAATAATCAGCAGTGTAACTCAGGAGGGTCTCCTGACTGTGGCTTTCCATATCAGATATGATTAATATTGCTTTTTAGTGATGTTAGCCTTGTGGTTAGTTGATCCAAGGTAATAGCAGCACTCTAAGTGTAATTACTATACTTTTATCCTCACCGCTGTACACCAGCGTTAGGCAGAATTATATGCAGTACACTTTGGGAACACCACACACAATTAAGACTACAAGTGACAGTACAAATTCACCTTTGCTACACAGTTAAAGTGGTAGCGATGGCTGAGCAGCCAGACGTATCTCAAGAGTAAGTGAGCAGTATCAGATAGTTACACAAAGGACATCAATTACTATGATTCAGGCAAACACTGACTCAAGGTTTTCAAGTAAAAGAATATACATTTATTTCACTCTTCAGTTGTAAACATTACACTATTATAAGCAGTCTAAAAATCACACTCTTAATACACCACACCACTTCCCTTATATTCCAGACAAGTTAAGCTCACAATATGAAGTGGGAGCAAAAGGGCACTCCAGCAATTTAAAAGGGAGGGAAATACAAAGTTAAGAGAACTTAAATCAAACCAACAGCTACGTACTCAGTGAAATTGAATAAGAGGAACTACAGAGATAGAATCAGGCAGAAAAGGCTTAGGGACAAAGTCAATGTGTCAAAAGTCTTTTGCTCAAGATCACACAGTTCCGGGTAGTTCGCGGTAAAGTTTGTGGCATGGTTTCCGGACGAGGTTGGTTGATACAAAAGTTAGTTCAAAGAGAAGAGAAGGACAAGCCCTCGGATTGGAGAAAGATTTCAAACACTTTCACTGCGGTTGAACGAAACGAGCAACCGGATTTGCATAGTACCTTAAAACTGAGAGGAAGCTGTAGCTGAGGCGGACGTTCCTGGTAGTTCCGGCAGGCTCACGGTCCCTGAAGTGACTGTCGGACTGACAAGAAGTAGGAAGACTGGAGGGTCCTGCGCTACCCAAGGAAGAAACCAGCAGCAGAGCGAAGCAACAAATAAAAGGTGCGCTCCTTAAACCCCAAGCAGGGTCCGACCTTCCTGGCTATCAGGCCCGCTGTAGCTCTGTACAGTGAATTCGACCAGAGGAGGGGTCCTGGCTTGCAGTTTGGGCGAACTGGTTGGTCCCACCAGCTCAAGGGAAGAATTTTCGTGGAGGATCTTCTCTGTCGTCGGATTCTGAAGATTCGGACCTGCAGCAGGGCTTCACCGGGCAGTTCAGTCGTTGTAGGGGTCCTCTTCTGCCCGCTCTTTGTTGGTTCTTTTGTTCCAGTGGCGACTCTGCCTTTCCAGTCCCAAAGACCTGCTTTTTATGCAGTTTTCCCCCCAGTCATACAGCCTGGCTGTCAATCACACAGCAGGGTGGATGTCCTGGCAAGGACAGTCCACCCAGCCAATAAAACAGGAGTGCGACTTAAGTTACCAAGGGAACCCATGGCAGGGGTCCGAAGATCCCTCCCTCACATCCTGCCTACCCAGACTTTCAGGTGCCTTAAGGAGGGCTTCTGTGCAGGAGCCTGTGAAAAAACAGGTAACAAAGGAATCATCCCCGGTTTGCCGCGCAGAGAAAAACACGAGAAAGACGTTAAAAAAAGAAGTGGTGAATAAACCCAGCCTGAGACAAAATAAAATGTATTTGGTCAAGCGGGTTTATGTTTGAGGCTAATATAATAGCCTGAAACAATACCATGGTTATATAAGATAACCGCAGTAGAAAAGTTAGGGTAGTTACCACTGCCACCAGCCAAGTCTTGATGTGAAGGGAGCGAAACAATGCTTCAAGAGACACAGACAAAAAGGGATAAGAATTAACCCTTTCCAATACTCCATGTAAGATGGGATGTACTGGGTCTGTGGTTTAACCGTTTAAGTGCCAAGGGCGAGGTATATCGTCCTTGGCAGTGCACACGCAGCTCGTCCTTTTCGGCACTGTAATCCAACCCCCGGGCTATGTGAGAGGGAGTTCCCCCCTCACTGCCAGGGGGCTGGATTACCTTCAGTTTCACTTCGGCGTGTGTACCGCATGTCGGTGTGAAACTGAAAGTAAATTCCCCGCAGCAGCCATTTTCTGCTGCTGCGGGGAAGAGAGAAGGTAAGAGACCTTCTTGTTCCGCCTCAATCTCTGGCTGTATTTCAAGCCGGAGATCGAGGCGGGTATCATTGGAAAGGGGAGATTCTCCCCTTTACAACGATACCCATTGTGTGGCATTGCTACCCGCGATTCGGGCGCAGGGCGCGCGATCCGCGGGCGGCAATGCCACCGGATCAATACAGATCCGTTTGTGACGCAGGGGGGGTGGCTGCTTACTAGGTAAGCGGCCCTCCTCCCCCTGTGGCTCCAAAGCATGGGGCCACAGTGCCAGAGACCCCTGGGGGCAGATGATCACTGCCCCCAGGGGTGAAAAGGGAGGGAAAAAAAATCGAGGAAAGGGGGGAGGTGGGAGGGGGTTTGGGGCCCTGGGGCCCACTAGACCACCAGGGATATGGCAAAAAGTGGTGTCCTTGGAAAGTGGAGATTCTCCCCTTTCCAAGGACACCACATATATGAGGCATTGCTGGTCACGGATCGGCGCAGAGCGCTCGATCCGTGACCAGCAACCCACTAGACCACCATGGATCCGTTTGTGAGGTGGGGGGGAAGGGGACTGCTTCAAGTAAGCAGCCCTCTCCCCCCTCCCAGCCCCCAAAGCATGGGGGCACATGCATGTGAACCCTGGGGCAGATGGCTGACCATCTGCCCCAAGGGAATGTAAAAAAAATAAATATGAAATGATGGGAAAAGGGGGTGGGGTAAGGGGTGGGGGGCCACTAGCCACCATGGATTTTATACTGAATGAAAGGGGGGGGGCAACCGAAGTAGAAAGGGGGGCACCCCTTGTAACCCTCCCTGGGGGCAGATATCTGCTCCTGGGAAGGGGCATCTGACCCCAGGGAGGGATGCATGAGGTGGGCCCCCCTTAGCTGCCCCCAGGGAGGGTTGCATGAGGTGGGGCCCTCCATTTGGGGTTGGGGGGTGAGGGCCACCCCCCGTTGCAGTACATCATTCGCTGCCAATTTAGGGTGCCACTCAGCCCCCCTACAAAGCAGCCTATGAATTTGTATTATTTTTTTTTGTTTACCCAACTTCGCTTGGTGCAGATGGTCACATTAGTGTGGCAATCTGCCCCCAGGGTGCCCAAACCCTACTGCCCCATCTATTGGGGGTCCTGCCCCCCCTTTTGTAGTGGCCCTCTCCCCCCCACCCTAAATGGCTGGGGGGGACACCTCATGCTGCCTTCCCTGAGCCTCCTAGGAAGGGCTGCATGATGTGCCTCCCCCCTCCGTTCGGTGTGGGTGAGGAGAGGGCCACCACAAATGGTGGGACAGGCCCCCCAATAGATGGGGCAGTAGGGTTTGGGCACCCTGGTGGCAGATTTGCACACTAATGTGGCCATCTGCACCAAGCGAAGTTGGGTAAACAAAATAAATAATACAAAATTGTAGGCTGCATTTTAGCGGGGCTGAGGGGTACCCTAAATTGGCAGCGAATTATGTACTGCAACGGGGGGTGGCCCTCACCACCCCCACCCCAAATGGAGGGCCCCACCTCATGCAACCTTCCCTGGGGGCTGATATCTGCTCCTAGGAAGGGGCATCTGACCCCAGGGAGGGATGCATGAGGTGGGCCCCCCTATCTGCCCCCAAGGGTGGGTTGCATGAGGTGGGGCCCTCCATTTGGGGTGGGGGGGTGAGGGCCACCCCCCGTTGTAGTACATCATTCGCTGCCTATTTAGGGTGCCCCTCAGCCCCCCCTAAAAAGCAGCCTATGAATTTGTATTATTTTTTTCGTTTACCCAACTTCGCTTGGTGCAGATGGCCACATTAGTGTGGCAATCTGCCCCCAGGTATCAGGAATTACTGACTGCCCTACAGTATTGACCACAGGGTCTGCAATGTCCTCCTCGTCACTTGATATGCAAGGTTCCCCCAAAGTACCTTCCTCCTCCTCACCTGATGTAGAAGAATAGTGGGTTCTCCTTCGTCGCGGTTTTTGCCCTTGAGACCTCTTTTTGGAGAGCAGATACGGTCTGCCTCGAAAAGAAGCCACCGTGAATCTCTACAGAGAAAACTCACGATGACCCCCTCCCACGACAGCCAGTTGTTAACAGGGGAAAAAGCCTCAGAGGCACAAAAAACCCCACGAATATGGAGGATGACTCTTGAAGCAGGTCCGTAGAAGTGTGGAGTATACTGAAGCAGGGAAAAACTCCAAGATGACACGATGGAGGTCACAGGAAGAATAGTAGCAGCGTAAGTGAACGCTGCAGAGTAGGAATCACACGGGGAAAACAAACAGGAGAGCGGCCAGCGGAGGTGAAACCAGGATGGAAGCAGGATGCGAGGAAAGGGGGAGAGTAAGAGAGAGAGAGCTGGAAGGTACGGGAGTGTGAAGTCGTAGAGTAGAATAATCCAACAGAGCGCACGCAACAAACGGGAATGCAAGTTGCAATGAGCCGACCCGCCGAGATTCGAATGGTGAAATACTCGGTGGGCGGCCATGTTGGAAAAACACTAGACTGCGCCGTACGTTGGAACCAAAAACGTGCCGGAACAGTCTAATGGCGATGGAACTTCCACCTTCGCCAAACCCTCCAGGCGCCAGTGGTCATGACACCAGGGTGCCCAAACCCTACTGGCCCATCTATCGGGGGTCCTGCCCCACCTTTTGTGGTGGCCCTCTCCCCCCTCCACCCCAAATGGAGGTGGGGTGTACCTCACGCAGCCGTTTGTAGGAGGCCCAGGGAGGCCTGCATGAGGTGCCCCTGCCACCCATTTGGGGTCGGGGGGGAGAGGGCCACCACAAAAGGTGGAGCAGGATCCCTTATAGATGGGGCAGTAGGGTTTGGGCACCCTGGGGGCAGATTGCCACACTAATGTGGCCATCTGCACCAAGCGAAGTTGGGTAAACAAAAAAAATAATACAAATTCATAGGCTGCTTTTTAGGGGGGGCTGAGGGGCACCCTAAATTGGCAGCGAATGATGTACTGCAATGGGGGTGGCCCTCACCCCCCCTGACGCCAAATGAAGGGCCCCACCTCATCCAACCCTTCCTGGGGGCTCATATCTGCTCCTAGGAAGGGGCATCTGACCCCAGGGAGGGATGCATGAGGTGGGGCCTCCCCTATCTGCCCCCAGGGAGGGTTGCATGAGGTGGGGCCCTCCATTTGAGGTGGGGGGGTGAAGGCCACCCCCCCCCCGTTGCAGTAAATCATTCACTGCCAATTTAGGGTGCCCCTCAGCCCCCCCTAAAAAGCAGCCTATGAATTTGTATTATTTTTTTTGTTTACCCAACTTCGCTTGGCGCAGATGGCCACATTAGTGTGCCAATCTGCCCCCAGGGTGCCCAAACCCTACTGCCCCATCTATTGGGGGTCCTGTCCCACCGTTTGTGGTGGCCCTCTCCTTCCCCACCCCAAATGGAGGTGGGGTGTACCTCACGCAGCTGTTTGTAGGAGGCCCAGGGAGGCCTGCATGAGGTGCCCCTGCCACCCATTTGGGGTCGGGGGGGGGAGGGCCACCACAAAAGGTGGGGCAGGACCCCCAATAGATGGGGCACTAGGGTTTGGGCACCCTGGGGGCAGATTGCCACACTAATGTGGCCATCTGCACCAAGCTAAATTGGGTAAACAAAAAAAATAATACAAATTCATAGGCTGCTTTTTAGGGGGGGCTGAGGGTCACCCTAAATTGGCAGCGAATGATGTACTGCAACGGGGGGTGGCCCTCACCCCCCCTCACCCCAAAAGGAGGGCCCCACCTCATGCAACCCTCCCTGGGGGCTGATATCTGCTCCTAGGAAGGGGCATCTGACCCCAGGGAGGGATGCAGGAGGTGGGGCCCCTCCTATCTGCCCCCAGGGAGGGAAGCATGAGGTGGGGCCCCCCCTATTTGCCCCCAGGGAGGGTTGCATGAGGTGGGGCCCTCCATTTGGGGTGGGGGGTGAGGGCCACCCCCCGTTGCAGTAAATCATTCGCTGCCAATTTAGGGTGCCCCTCAGCCCCCCCTAAAAAGCAGCCTATGAATTTGTATTATTATTTTTGATGGCCACATTAGTGTGGCAATCTGCCCCCAGGGTGCCCAAACCCTACTGCCCCATCTATTGGGGGTCCTGCCCCACCTTTTGTGGTGGCCCTCTCCCCCCCACCTCAAATGGGTGGCAGGGGCACCTCATGCAGGCCTCCCTGGGCCTCTTACAAACGGCTGCGTGAAGTACACCCCACCTCCATTTGGGGTGGGGGGGGGGGGCCACAACAAAAGGTGGGGCAGGACCCCCAATAGATGGGGCAGTAGGGTTTGGGCACCCTGGGGGCAGATTGCAACACTAATGTGGCCATCTGCACCAAGCGAAGTTGGGTAAACAAAAGAAATAATACAAATTCATAGGCTGCTTTTTAGGGGGGGCTGAGGGGCACCCTAAATTGGCAGCGAATGATGTACTGCAATGGGGGGTGGTCCTCACCCCCCCCCCCCTCTCCCCAAATGGAGGGCCCTACCTCATCCAACCCTCCCTGGGGGCTGATATCTGCTCCTAGGAAGGGGCATATGACCCCAGGGAGGGATGCAGGAGGTGGGGCCCCTCCTATCTGCCCCAAGGGAGGGTTGCATGAGGTGGGGCCCTCCATTTGGGGTGGGGGGGGTGAGGGCCACCCCCCGTTGCAGTAAATCATTCGCTGCCAATTTAGGGTGACCCTCAGCCCCCCCTAAAAAGCTGCCTATGAATTTGTATTATTTTTTTTGTTTACCCAACTTCGCTTGGCGCAGATGGCCACATTAGTGTGCCAATCTGCCCCCAGGGTGCCCAAACCCTACTGCCCCATCTATTGGGGGTCCTGCTCCACCTTTTGTGGTGGCCCTCTCCCCCCCACCCCAAATGGAGGTGGGGTGTACCTCACGCAGCCGTTTGTGGGAGGCCCAGGGAGGCCTGCATGAGGTGCCCTTGCCACCCATTTGCCCATACCACTACTATACCTATTGTTTCAGTCTTCATCTGGTCTTTGGGCAGTGAAGGGTTCCATAGCGAAGGTACTCATGGCTTCTCGGCAATCAATGTCTGGTGCGGAGGCATTAGCTGTAGTGATGGAGTCTGGCTCAGAGCAAGGCACAGATGTGTACATGCATTCTGAAACAGATAGCGCTTCTGAGGGGCAGGAGGGAAGTGATTGGGGAAGTGAGAAGGCATTTGACGAAAGTCCCTCCTCCCACTCATCATCGTCATCATCTGATGACGAAGAGGAAGGAAGAGTGCGTCCACCTTTTCGCACACTTCCCACACGCAGGGGACCTGTAAGGGGGAGGGTACGTGCAAGACGGCCACGCAATGTGGCAGTTCCTGACATGACTCAAGAGTCGCTCTGGGTGCCTCCAGCAATGGCTCAGCCTGTTGTGCCCCCTTTCACTGGTTAATGTTAATGTTAATGTTAAAGGATATTTGTACCGCACACTATCACCACCGTAGTGGTCCCTTGGCCCTCTGGCAGCTCTGAAAGAGGAGGGGAGGTTGAGTTAGTGGGAGGAAGATGGAAAAGTGCAAGAGAGCAGTGATGTGCTGTTGGCGGCCTCAGCCCGGTGGGTCCGTTGGCTGGGCCTGGGGTGTTTGCGGCCGGTAGTCATCGTGTACTGTTGTGCAAGGCTATGTGTGTTTTTGTTTTGTTGTTGCAATGTAGTGAAGTTTGTGCGGTTTGTTGTGCTGTAGGTTTTGGTTGCGTTTGGTTTGGAGTTTGAGAGGTGTATGCAGAAAGGGAAATTGTTAGTAGGGTTGGTTAGTTTGCATCTCTATCCTGAATTGAAGTGCTCGGCTTGCGTATTCTCCCCTGTTGCGGCTCTGTCCTGATCTGGGTCTGACTGACATACAGGTTCCATACTCCTCTAGTCCTCGCCTCTAACATGCTCTCTCATGGCTCCCCTTATCCTCCATTTAGACTCTAGTGGCCAGTGCATCTGCTAATGACAACCTCTCAGGTAGTGGGGAGATTGCCAATGTCTCGATAATTCCACACCAATGTGGTATCTGGCGGTAATTAAATTACGGGGCCTGGCGAAGGTGTTGGTGGGAATGTCTGGGTTAGTTGACTCAGTCTCCGTGTGTGCCGCCTGTGTTCCTGTCTGTCCGATGTCACCCGTCCAGCTGGTTTATCAGCGTGCACAGTGAATACAGAAGGGTTTCAGCCTATTGATTTTTTCAACCTTTTTGTTGATGATGGGTTCATTGCAGATGTGGTTCAGCAAACCAATTTATACGCTGCACAGTTCATGAGGTCAAGGGGTCCCACTCTGAAACCCCACTCCAGAGCACAAGCATGGGTACCCACAAACGATGTTGAAATGAGACAGTTTTGGGGTCTCATTCTGCTCATGGGAATTGGACACAAGTCGTCTGTCGCGATATACTGGTCTACTGTAGCACCACTTTATTGCCCGTTTTATTCAGCTACAATGAGCAGAAATCGCTTTCAAGCACTGCACCGTATGTTGCACTTCAATGACAACTCGGCAGCATTACCCAGAACGGACCCAAACTTTGATAGGCTCTTCAAACTGAAGCCATTTCTGGACCACTTCACTCACCGATTTGCAGAGGTGTATGTTCCTAGCCAGAACATATCCATTGATGAGTCGTTGGTGTTGTTCAAAGGTCGCCTAGTGTTCAGGCAATACATTCCTAGCAAGAGATCACGATATGTGATTAAAATGTACATGTTGTGTGAAAGTACCACTGGGTATGTCAGCAGCATGAGAGTCTACACCGGTAAAGACTCTACCCTAAACCCTCCAGGCTGCCTAGCCCATTTAGGGACAAGTGAGAAGATTGTTTGGGATCTTCTCACACCATGGCTCCACAAGGGACATCATTTGTATGTAGACAATTTCTACATTGGAATTCCACTGTACAAGGAATTGTTCAATGTGGGCACACTGGCATGCGGTACAATTCGCAGTAACCGCAAAGGCTTCCCCAGACAACTTGTGTGTAAGAAGTTGGCCAAGGGACAAAGTATGGCATTGCGGCAGGATGAATTGTTAGCAGTGAAATTCTGCGACAAAAGGGACGTGTACATGTGATGCTGGAAATGCATCGGAGGGACAGGGCCTCCGTATCCTTGTCCTTTACTGCTTTTCATCGTGTGTTCTGTCGTGTTTTCCGCGCAGCAGTCCATGTGGGACTCCTGGCGGTGAAGCTCTCTTTCTTTTGGTTTGGTGAACGGACCTGCGGGATACCCTTATGGCACCCATGGGTGGGGGTACAACCCTGTGCCCCTAGCGTATGTTTTTGGGCACCTGTGGGTGGCCCACAGAGCAGGGTATGGGCTAGTGGCAGCTCCATGCTGAATTTGACAGGTGCACGGAGTATCCTCCATTTTGGGATACCCCGGCCCTGCCATTGGGATCAGTTGATTCCTGATGGAAAACAAGATGGCCCCGGTGGCCTCTTGCTTTTTATTACCCATTACCCATTACCTTGTTTTCCCAAAGTCCTGGGAAGCCCTGACTCTGTCCCTTCCCCCTGACTGGCTGTTGGGTGGAAGTGCCATATATGGTGTTGTTGTGAAGGACCAGTCAGACTAGCTGGAGCCTTCCCGGTGATGTATGTTGTGGGTACCGCCTGTGGGTGGGACCTGGGTGAAAAGAGTGTGTGACGAATATGCATTCTGTGTTGTGGGTGTCTAGTATCTGGTGGTTGACACAATGACTGAGACAACCCTGCCCGAAACCGGTATGAATGCAGCTTGGAGTGTTGAATGGCTCGGTACTTGTCGCAATACACATAACTTGTTGTGAGTGTCTGGAGAGAAGTGAATGGCCTGAATACCTTGTGTGCCTGATTGGCTGCCTGCCTGCATGAATGCCCGTAGTCGTGATTGGATGCTTGAGTGTGACCCAGTGGAATGAATGGGAGATCAACAGTATATCTGGGGACCTCTCACTGCTAGGAATCATGTTCAGAAGCTGAAGTCCACTACGACGAGTAACTGGATTAACTGATGCTTGACCTTGAAGCCCTGCTGGACGAGAAGAATTGATGTTGCTCTCCTTCACAATCTGAAAGCTGCTGTGCCTCCAAGGACTGACCCAGAGAGGACCTGGTAAGGCGCCCTCTTCCCGAGCTACGAGGGACCATCGTGCACAGCTGATCTTTGCCAACGCTCCCTGGTAGACAGACCTTCGACAGGCTGCCGACCCGATACGGGGACTGCTGCGGAACTCCAAGGAGAAGCACCCGGACTGTTGTCCGCCACTGTCGACGACTGCCGTCGCCGACCGGAGCCGCCGTGCTCCCGTTTGCCTAAGAACTTCAATTGATAATCGGACGCTCTCGTCTGCATCGGTATCTGCTTGTCTCCCGCTGGAGAAGGCCCGACCATCGACGCGCCGAGGAGCAGCCACCGGTGGGCTTCCCGCCACCTACAGACCGCAGAGACGCCGATGACTCGACGCCCTTGCTGGGCCACAGTTCTTCATCATCTCTTTGCGGTCCAGAACTATCGTCACTGAGATGCCCCGCACGCCTCTTCCTTGCAGGACGTCAACGCTCCGTCGTCGACGAGCACCGCTAGGAACGAAGCTGCCACTTCCCTGCCGTAGTTCACCCTGTTCACAGTCGGACGTTCGACGACCCGTGACTCCCGCCTTAAAGGGAGGGCACTCAAGAAGGGCCGTCGATTCCCCGACACCGAACGCCAAGTTCCCCACACCTCTCGACGATCCGTGGCTCCAGCCTGAAAGGGAGGCACGCAAGAAGGATCGGTCGGCGCATCGTCGGAGAACTCTACTCCACCAGGTACATTGGGGGGGGGTAAAACCTTAATAGGAAGAAGTAAGACTATCGAACATTATATGGACTGGGCTTGTGCTATATATCTTTATTTACAGGTTGCCCAGGTGGGGGGTTCTCCAAACAGAACTGTGCCTCGTGGTAGGGGTCAGCATTCTGCCTATTGTTTCAACCATTTTACGTTCCTGCCTATCTCTATTGCTGGTTTACTCGTTATTAATCTGTGTGACATTTTAACCGTACAGTTGATGCACTTTAATCAGATTCGATAACACTAGTGGTACCACTTTAGAATTGTATATATTTATCATTATTGACTTCCAAGTACAAAGTGCGTTATTGTGATCGTGTACATACCTTTGAATATTAATTATATAAAGACTGTGTTTTCAGTAATACAGTGTGTGGACATTCCTTTGTGGGGGTTCGGGGACTACACTGTACTTAAGAACCAGCTTGCATCACCTCCTGAGAAGCTGGGCCTTGATTGCTCGACTACATTACCAATAATAGAGAATCTTGGCTGGGGTCCTCTGTGCCTCTCCTCTACCATATAGAGAGCAGAAGTACAGACACTCCCTACCAGTCTTTACAGTACATGCTAAGTACTATTTATGATGAAAGTACTTCAGCTGTCCCTCTGCGCAGGCAGACTCAGCAAGTGTTGAAGCCCAATTGCATTCTGGATTACAACAGGTACATGGGTGGAGTAGACAAAAATGACCAAGTGCTTGAGTCATACCCCGCTGAACGCAAGTCGCGTTTCTGGTACAAAAAATTAGCCACACACATTGTGCATATGGCAACGTACAATGCTTATGTGGTGTACCGTGCAGCTACTCCAGAAAACAACCTCTCCTTTTTGGATTTTGAATTAGCAATTGTTCAATCCCTGGCTAATGTTCATGTACAAATTCCCTCCTTTCCAGAGGTCGAAGTTGTGGCCAGATTGCAAGAGCGACACTTTGGTGATTATGTTCCTCCCACTGCCACGAAGGCACAACCGTACCAAAAATGTAAGGTGTGTACAAAACAAGGAAAGAGGAAGGATACTCGGGTGCACTGTCCCCAATGCCCTTCCCAGCCTGCCTGCTGCTTTCAGCCTTGTTTCCTTTTATATCATACAAAGGAAAAATATTGTGAGATCGACTGATTTCCAAAAATGCCCATCATTCCTTGAAAGGGACCCTTAGCCACTAAAATCGTGCATGTCTTATAAAGGAATGGCACTCTTTCACCCTGCCCTGGAGGTGTACCTTCAATGAAAATGCAACAGGATGTCAACTCACTTCACTTGATTTAGCATGCATTCACAAGCATTGCTAGTCCTGCTTCCTCCACTTGAGGCCTGCCTTGGAAAGGCAACCACAGTCGTAGCTTTCCCTTGAGGCCTGCCTACGAAATTTACATCAGTCTAGATCCCTCAGCTCAAAGCGTGACTTGCAAAGGAACGCTAATCAGGCTCCTTCCATCGGAGGCGTGCCTGCGAAATAGTCATCATTACGGGTCCCTGTACTTGAGTTGTGCCATGCGGGTCATTCCCCTTTGGCGTGCTTTGGCAAGCAATGCTAGTCCTGCCCCCTCCACATGAGGCCTGCCTGGGAAACAGACATCACCCCCGGTACCTTTCACTTCAGGTTTGCTTCATAAGGAAAAGGCAGTCTAGCTCCCTCTGCGCGTGGTGTGCCTTGCAAAGTAACGCAATGCTTGTTTCTTCCAAAGCAGGCGCATCTTGGAAAGGAATGCCACTCCAGCTCCCTCCACTTGAGGTGTGCCTTGGAGTAGATGGGGACAGCCCATCTGGTTTACTCCCCTTTGGCGTGCTTTGGCAAGCAATGCTAGTCCTGCCCCCTCCACTTGAGGCCTGCCTGGGAAAGAGACATCACCCCCGGTACCTTTCACTTCAGGTCTGCCTCATAAGGAAAAGGCAGTCTAGCTCCCTCTGCGCGTAGTGTGCCTTGCAAAGTAACGCAATGCTTGTTTCTTCCAAAGCAGGCGCATCTTGGAAAGTAATGCCACTCCACCGCCTCTAGTTGAGGCGGGCCATGGAGAAGAAGGGTGGAGCATTCTGGGTCACTCCCCTTTGGGGTGTCTTGGCAAGGCACGCTAGTGCAGCTTGCTCCTGTTCAGGATTGCCATAGAAAAAAACGTCTGGAAAGCCCCATCCGCTTCCGGCATACTTTGGAAAGGAACCCGAATCTGGCTCCTTCCACCTAAGGTTTGGCTTGCAAAGAAAGGCCAGTCCCGCTCCCTCTACTCAAGCGGTGCGTTGTGGAAGAACAGAACACCATTCAGGTTCCCTCCACTCAAGGGGTGTCTTTTCAAAATAATACACGCCACGTTGGCTCCCTCCCTTGAGGTCTAAGTGTCATGAAAGTGGTACTTGGACACCAACTCTATGGCAGCAGTGTCTTGCGTACCTCGTAACATCCTGCCTTGTTTATTGTTTTACTGCGAGTAATGTTATGTGTGGTGTAAGTGACATGTCTTCTGTAGGAATGAATTGGATATGATTGGTGTGTGAATTTATCAGTTTGATCTAACTTATCCTCTTCTTCCGAATATGCCCCCGACTCCCCTTCCTCCCCTTCCACCTCACCTTGAAGTTTCCGGCGTTGTGACAGCGTTGGGTTGTCTTTTGCTCGAGTCTTTACTCCTTTTTTTTGCAGATGAAGGCGACCAAGGTAGGACGCCACAATGACACCCAAAGGGTGATCTGTGGCAGCCCTCCGCAGTTGCCGAGCACTGGGGAAAAAGCCAATGGCATAAAAAACCCCGGAAGAGATGAGATTCCGCAGCTGAAGGGAGCTCGAGTATTATGACTCCAGAGGATACTGCAGTGAAGAAGGAACGGATCCAACACAGCGGGGGTGGAAGTGCTGACAAGAAAGGCAGATAGCGGTACTCAGAAAGAGTGAACCCGTAAGTACTCCAGCCAGAAATGGTAGGCAAGGCAATCCGAATAACAGGCAGTGGTCGATACACGGGAGGAGCAACAGGTAAATCCAAGCAGGAATGGGCGAGGCAAGGCAATCCGATATGCAGGCAAAAGTTGGAACCGGGAAATCAGTGGAGAGAAAAGAAAAGAGGGAGAGAGGAAGGAGAACAAACTCCGCGAGGGAGGAAGGAACCAGGGTAGCCAGGAATAAGTAAACTGAAAGAAACGAAGGGAAGCGCACTCACGGAAGACGGGAGGGCGAAAAGTAAACAGAAAGAAACGAAGGAAAGCGTACACACGGAAGACGGGAGGGTGGAAGGGAATATTAAGTGGATCAGAAAAACAGGCGAGGAGGAAAAAATGTAAGAAAACAGTGATAATCATAAAGGGATTACCAAACGGAGATAGCGCAGGCAAGAGACAGAACGAAAACTGTACGTTGCAACGCAACCCGACCCCGGAAGTGAAATGTATAAATACCGGTGTCGGGAGGCTGCAGGAACAACTAGACCGACACCTCACGTTTTCGTTGGACGTGATGGTGCCAGCAAAGGCGGACGCAGTCTCCACCTATTCCACAGCCGCCAGATTCCCCGCGGTGTGACAGTATGCCCCCTCCCCAGGTCCACACCCCCAGGTTTAGAAGGGTTCTTGGCATGGAACTGTCGTAGAAGGAAGGGGGTACGTAAGTGGGATCTGGGTTCCCATGTGTCCTCAGAGCTTGGATAGCCTTTCCAGTGGACTAGGTACTCCAAGCGACCTTGATGATAACGAGAGTCGCAAATACGGGAGACCTCATAAAAATCTTTAGAGGGATCCGGAGGTACAGATATCTTCCCCTTCTTCCGAAGCCATTTGTCTTCAACAAATGTCTTTAGTTGGGAGGTGTGAAACACTGGGTGCACTCGGCGTAGTTGTGTGGGTAATAGGAGACGAAAGGCCACTGGATTAACCACGTGTGTTATCTTGTATGGTCCGATGAATTTAGGAGACAATTTTGAAGGACGCACCCACCGTGGTAAGAATTTAGTGGAGAGAAGCACTCTAGAACCGACTGTCCAATCTGGGACAGGTCTCCGGTGTTTGTTGGCTTGGAACCTGTTTCTGTCTTGTGTATCTTTGAGTCCTTGTCTAGCCCGGTCTTGGGCCTTTTTTATGGTTGCTAATGTTGTTTCAACAAAAGGGACTGAGGACTCTATGTCAGTCAATGGTAGAAAAATACGGGGATGGAAACCGTAAGTACAAAAAAAAGGGCTGGTACCGATGGCAGAATCGGAAGAATTATTGTACGAAAATTCAGCAGTAGGAAGTAACTGGACCCAATCGTCTTGTTGTTGATTGACGAAACATCGAAGATACTGCTCTAATGTACCATTGAGACGTTCGGTCTGACCATTTGATTGTGGGTGGAACCCAGAGGTCAGAGCTCTTTCTATGCCCAACTGCCGACAAAAGGCTGCCCAAAAATGCGAAGTGTATTGGGTGCCACGGTCAGAAATGATTTTGGTAGGCAGACCGTGTAGTCTAAAAATGTCTTTGAGAAACACACCTGCCATCTTGGAGGCTGAAGGCACTCCGGGTAAAGGTGTAAAATGTGCCATCTTAGTAAGGAACAAGTTACTTACCTGTAACTGTTGTTCTCCAGCATGGGTCTGGCATGGATTCACATGCTCATGAATATTCCCCGTCGTCAGGCTGGGAATCCTCGGTAAAGAAAAAACCAGTATCAGTTTCGTTTCTGATCTGTCTTTCGTAGTAATAACCAATCACTGGTCTCTGCGTCATACTGACCACAGCCAATGACTGCCCTCTACCTAAGCACCGCCTCTGGCAGCCATCTTCAGATTTGGAAGCACGTGAAGTGGCAGTATGACCAAGTGAAGAGCCGCAGAGGGGTAGGTGGGAGGGTTCACATGTGAATCCATGCCAGTCCCATGCTGGAGAACAACAGTTACAGGTAAGTAACTTGTTCCTTCTCCAGCATGGGGTCTGGCATGGATTCACATGCTCATGAATAAAGAATACATAGCAGTACACACATGCACAACCACGGGAGGTGGCAAAGGCTCAACATTAAGCATTACATCAAACTCAACATTAAGCATCTTACCTCCTCACCAGGCTCACCTCAGGCGAACAGGTTGCGCAGCACTGCTTGGCCGACCCTGGACTCCTCCCTGGAATCCCGATCGACGCAGTAGAATTTCGTGAAGGTGTGCGTCGACCTCCACGTAGCAGCCCTGCATATGTCCAGCAGGGGCACACCAGAAAGGAACGCCGTTGTAGCTGCGATCGCTCTGGTGGAATGGGCTCTCGGACGGCCAGGCAACGGTCGGTTTGCCAACCGATGACAGTACATGATACAGCCGGAGAGCCATCTGGAAATGGAAGCCTTCGAGAGAGCCTTCCCCTGATTAACAGGTTCAAAATTCACAAAGAGTTGTGACGTCTTCCGAAAACACTTTGTGCGGTCCACGTAGAACTTCAGCGCTCTAGCCACATCCAGCGAGTGCAAAGTCCTCTCAGCCGGCGACGAAGGCGACGGGAAGAACACAGGCAACACCAAGGGTTCGTTGAGATGGAAGTCCGACGGTACCTTGGGCATGAAGGAGGGGTGCGTCAGGAGCACTACCCTCGTGTCGTGAAAAGTCAAGTACGGGGCCTTGCAGGAAAGGGCCTGGATCTCTCCCACCCGTCGTGCGGAGGTGATGGCCACAAGAAACGCTGTTTTCCACGACAGAAACTTCAACAGGGCCGAGTGCAGAGGCTCGAACGGAGGTCCCATGAGCTTGGTCAGCACCACGTTGAGCTCCCACGCCGGGGCCGGCGCCTTCACCGGCGGGAACGATCTGAACAGTCCCTTCATGAACTCTTTCACCAGACGATGAGACCACAAGGACGTCCGGCCCGTGGTTCTGGTGTATCGGGAGATCGCAGCAAGATGAATCTTGATGGACGCGTGTGCCAGTCCAGCTTTGGCCAGCGTCAGCAGGTACGGCAGTACTTGGGGAGCCGTAATCCGTAGAGGGTTAATCTTCTGTGCGTGGCACCAGACAGAGAACCTCTTCCATTTGTGTCCGTAGCATTTAAGAGTCGAGGACGCCCTGGCCTTTGCAAGAACCTCTCTGCAGTCGGCCGGTATGTCGTATCCTCCAAACTCTAGCGCCGCAGGCGCCAGGCCTGCAAGTTCAGCGATTTCGGGTCGTGGTGGAGGATGGCGCCTCCTTCCCTGGAGAGTAGATCCGCGTCCACCGGCAGCTTGATTGGCGGGGACGCTGACAAGTCCAGAAGGTCCGGGAACCATATCTGCCTCGGCCACGCAGGTGCGACGAGGATCATCCTGCACCGCGACCTCTTGAGCTGGTTGACGAGCCGGATTAGCAGTGGCAAAGGAGGGAACGCGTAGAGGAACAGGCCCTCCCAGGGGAACGAGAAGGCATCGCCCATGCTCCTCGCCTGGGGAAACCTGCTGGCGAACCTCCGGCACTTGGAGTTCGTCGCCGTCGCGAACAGGTCGATCTGGGGTGTGCCCCACCGTCGGAAGAGGCGATCCACTAGATCCTGCCGTAGTTCCCACTCGTGGCACGAGCGCAGCTCCCTGCTGAGTGAGTCGGCAATGGTGTTTTTTATCCCTGCCAGATGAAACGGCACCAGAAACATCCTTTGGGCGACGGCCCAATGCCACAGGTCCTGCGCCTCCTTGGACAGCGCTGGAGACCTGGTTCCGCCCTGTTTCCTGATGTAAAACATGGTGGTGGTGTTGTCGGTGAAGATCCTCACCACCTTGCCCTTGAGGGACGGAAGGAAGGACCTGAGGGCCCAGAACACTGCACGGAGCTCCAGGACGTTGATATGGAGGGACTTCTCCGTCGGGAGCCAAAGGCCTCTCGCGTGCAGATTTTCGGTGTGCGCTCCCCACCCTTCCAGGGAGGCATCCGTGGTCACTGTCTCCTGGTGGTCTGGGGTCTGGAAGTCCATGCCCGCCGTCAGATGTGCGCGGTTGCCCCACCACCGGACCGCTCGGCGGAAACTCTCGTCGAGTGTGATCCTCTCCTCGAAGCCGCCCGTCGTTTGGATCCAGCGCGCATCCAGGAACTCCTGCAACGGGCGTATCCGGAGCCTGCACATGGGAATGAGGTAGATGCAAGAAGACATCATTCCGAGGAGGGACTTGATGGACCTCACCTTGGCTGCGTCGGAAACCAACATCCGCTGTACCTTGCCCAGAATGGACCTGGTCCTTTCCTCCGACGGGGAGGCCAGAAGGGACACTGTGTCGAGCTTCGCTCCCAGAAACAGTGCGTTTTGCGCGGGTACCAGGTGGGACTTGGCGTAGTTCACGGAGAATCCCATGTCTGTGAGAAGTTGGACGGTCCTTGCCGTGTGCTCCACGGCGAGCTCCCTCGTCTTGGCTCGGATGAGCCAGTCGTCCAGGTAGGGGTAGACGTGGATCCCCTCGCGGCGCAGCTGCGCCGCCACCGGTGCAAGGCACTTGGTGAATACCCTGGGTGCCGACCGTAGTCCGAAGGGGAGGGCTTTGAACTGGTAGTGACGCCCTTGGACCACAAACCTGAGGAATTTTCGGTGCCCCTTTAGGATCGGAATATGGAAGTAGGCATCCTCCAAATCCAACGACGACAGGAAGTCTCCTTCCTCCAGCTGCCCCAGGACGTGCTGGAGGGTGACCATCCGGAACTTCTGCGCCTTGATGAACTTGTTCAGACGTCGCAGGTCTAGGATGGGGCGCCATCCTCCCGTCTTCTTCTTCACGAGGAAGTATCTCGAGTAAACTCCGGAGCCCCGAAGCCTCTTTGGGACGAGTTCGATGACGCCCTTCCTGAGCATCGCCTTTACCTCCAGGAGAAGCTGAGGGACGTGAAGCTCTTTCCTGGCCACGGGGGGGACGCGCGGGCACCTTCTTTGAAACTCGAGCGCGTGGCCCCGGGCCAAGGCGTCCAGCACCCAACGGTCGGTGGAGATGGACTCCCACACGCTGACGAAGCTCGCCAGCCGGCCTCCCACCGGGGTGCTTCGGTGGGGGCCCGACCCCACGGCCGGATCAATCCTGTTTCGACGAGGCTTTGCCGCCTTGACCTCCTTGGCGACGACGGCGGGGTCCGCCAGACTTGCCTCGTCCTCTGTAGGCCTCCTGAGACGACGAGCGGGCCGCTTGACGGTAGGTGGAGAAACCGCCGCCGGAACCTTTGGAGGCGCCCTTGCCTCCGCTGCTCCGAAAGGGCGTCCGTCGTTTGCTGCAGAACCCCAAGGGCCCGGGCCGTCTCAGTGTCCGCTTTAATGGCCTGAAGGGAATCGTCCACTGTTTTCCCAAACAGGTTGTTCCCATCGAACGGCATGTCCAGGACTCTGGTCTGTACGTCTTGACGGAAGTCCGTAGCCTTGAGCCATCACGCCGCCTAAGGCAAACGCCGTTGCCCAACTGGCGAAACCCAGTGTCGGCGATGTCCGTCGCAATAGTGATGGCGTGGTCCGACGCCACCTCGCCTTCCTGTAGGATCTCCAGGGCATCCGCCCTCTTGTCGTCCGGTAGGAAGTCCAGCAGGGGAGCCAGTTTGTACCATAGCTCCCTGTCGTAGCGGGCCACGATAGCCAAGGCGTTGGCCGCTTTAATCGTCGTCGCTGCAGACGAGATGACCCTGCGTCCCCTAGCATCCAATTTCTTTCCCTCGCCGTCCGGTGGGGAAGTCGATGTGGAGGCCGCACCCCCCCCCGCTTTCTTCCTGGCCGCCGCGGAGACGACGGAGTCCGGGGTAGGCTGCGCCAGGAGGCACAGGGGGGCCGCGTCCGGGACCCGGTACTTCTTCTCGTACCGGTCTCTTCTAGCTGGCGTCGTGGAAGGGTTCTTGAGGAGGGCGAGGCCCTCATCCCAAATGTCGTCCAGTAGAGGCACCGCGAGGACCGTCTTCCTCTTGGCCTCGCGCCGTTGATAAAGGAATCCTTCCTTTTTCTTCTCCTCAGGGCAGAGTTGGAAAAGCTCGGATGCCCTGGCGATCATGGGGTGGAACGATCCAATCTGTTCAAGCGGAGAAGCCCTGGTGGGAGGTGACGACGGTAAATCCTCGTCGTATACCTCGTCGTCCGTACCCGTCGCTGCCGTGTCAGTCCCCGTATCATCCCCTCGGGTGGACGGGGAGGAGGGCTGGACGGGGCGCGACGGCTGAAAAGGAGGTGGAGGGTGAATCCTTCGTTTCTTGGGCGGGGGAGCACCAGAAGGTCCCGGTTCTGGATCCCCCGACGGGAAAGGTTCCTCCGTCGGCAACGCTAGTCTCGTCCTTATCTCTGAACATAAGGACTGTATAGCCAACAAAATGGCCGCCGAGTTGTCTTGCGGCACTGGCAGAGGGGAATCCGACGGGCGATCAGGGGCCCCGTCGGCACACTCGACGATGTCGTCGTCACCTGCGTCGGGATCCATCCCGACGGGCCAGTCTTCTTCCACGCCAAGGCCGTGGCTTAAGACCTCAATCAGCTCTTCCTCTGAGGTTGAGGCCAAATCTACGACGACGCCCTGCCCCCCCTTTTTCTTCCCCGCCGGGGGTTTCACGGGGGTCCTATCGATGGGCACAAAAGAGGACTCCCTCCGAGGTGGCAGGGAGACTCTGAGCCCCGAGGTCGCCACCACTGGTGTAGCCTCCACAGGCTGAGCCAGGGCCGCCGCGACAGTATCGATAGAGGGCTTGGCCGGATGGATTAAGGCCTTCACCACCTTAGGTGCGCTCACCGCCTTATCCTTGAGGGGGGGGACACTGCCTCGCTCCCCCTCCGATGGGGCCTTCGAGCTCGACAGGGGCCTCTCCAGGAGCTTCGCCGGGTGCTCGCCCTTCCTCTTACCCGACCGAGAGCGTTGGCTCGTGGCTGAAGGTGCCGGGGAGGGTGCGCCCTGCCTGGCGCCCGTAGAGCCCGACCGTTCGGCGCTCCCGGTGCCAGCGGACTCGCGGTGCTTGGCCTTGTGTTGGACCCCCGTCGCCGGGGCATCCTCAAAGGTCTAAAAAGACCGCTCGGATTTTTTCCTCTTCTTCTCGCCTGACGGGCTCTTCCCTTCCAGCCAGTTGGCGAGAAGTTGATGGCGGTCCTTCATGGTCCGCTCCGACATGTTGCCGCAAAACGCACAGTCCTTCTCCACGTGCGTCTTGTCCTCATGTAAGCAGTAGAGACAAAAGGAGTGTTCGTCCTCCTTAAAGACGTTCTGCAGCTGGCATCCAGGGCAGATCCCTGAACAGCTTTCCGGGCGTCGAGCTTCCCTTCTCCTGGGCCATGTCCGGGCCTGAGAAACTTCTGGAGTCCTCCAAAAGCGTAGCTCGATGAAATCTTCACCCTTGAGGGGCGCAGACGAATCCGACACAGGTCCCCGTTGATCGGATGGAGAGTTGGTGGAGCTTGAGGCTCTTTTGACCGAAAAAAACAAAGTTTTTTGAGAAAAAACGTGAAAAAATAGCACTAACGCTCGAGAGCAATAGCACGAGGATCCCAACACATGAACGTGCGGTAAAAATCTGAAGATGGCTGCCAGAGGCGGTGCTTAGGTAGAGGGCAGTCATTGGCTGTGGTCAGTATGACGCAGAGACCAGTGATTGGTTATTACTACGAAAGACAGATCAGAAACGAAACTGATACTGGTTTTTTCTTTACCGAGGATTCCCAGCCTGACGACGGGGAATATTCATGAGCATGTGAATCCATGCCAGACCCCATGCTGGAGAAAAGAATCAACGACCATCATTATACAGGTGCATCCTTGAGATTCGGGCAATTCCACGATGAAATTGGTCGATAATGTGGTCCATGGGCCTGTGGGAACCGGGCATGATTCCAACAATCCCAATGGTCTTTGGGTAGAAGACTTGTTACGGAGACAGGTGATACAAGATTGTACGTATTGTCTAGCTTCTTCCCTCATCTTTGGCCAGAAGAAATAATGCGATAAGAGATATTGAGTGTTTTTTACTCCACGATGACCTACTATCTTGGTATCATGACACCAGAACAAGGCCGTCCTTCTCAAGGATGGGGTTGGCAAGTATAACCTTGCGTTGACTAAATACAGCCCATCTTTCAGAACGTACTCCGGCTTCTCTCCCTGCATTTCATCTTCGAATCTCTCTCTAGAATCATCCTTGACTTGTTGTAGGAAAGTCGATACCAAACCGATACAGGGAGATCTGGCAAACATCAATTCAACGGTGGTTTCCTGTTCGGACAAGTAGTCACTACGTCGGGACAGGGCATCAGCCACAACGTTTTGCTCTCCCGGGATGTAGGTTATGTTAAAGTCAAACTGAGCAAAGAAATGAGCCCACCTAGCCTGCCTAGTATTGTAACATTCAAATTGACGCAACACTTGTAGATTCTTATGGGCTGTGCGAAGGGTGAAAGGGTGTTCACCACCTTGAAGGAGATGTCGCCATTCAGTGCAAGCTAACTTCATGGCCAGCAGTTCCCTCTCTATAACGGAATAATTACGCTGGCTAGAATTCAGTGTCCTAGAGTAGTACGACACTGGATGTTCTTTACCCTGATATTCCTGCAGCAAGACTGCTCCTACTGCAGCTGAAGAGGCGTCCGTCTCCACGATGAAGGGATTGTGTTGATCAGGTTGTCTTAGTATGGGAGCGGAGCAAAAGGCCTGTTTTAGTTGTAGAAATCCTTTCTCTGCTTGAGAAGTCCACTGAAATGGTAGGGAGGACTTTTTAAGGAGTGTGGTCATAGGGAGTACTAATTGAGAGAAGTTCGGAATGAACTTCCGATAGAAATTTGACAATCCAAGGAATCTTTGGATCTCCTTCACAGATTTAGGGGACGGCCAGTCCAAGATAGATTTAACCTTCTGAGGATCCATTGATATTCCCTCTGAGGAAAGAATGTAACCCAGATACGAGATAGATGTTACAGAAAACTTACATTTTTCCAACTTGACAGAAAGGTGGTTGTCTTCAAGTCTGCGGAAAACCTCTTTGACATGTGCAACATGTTCTTCCTTAGAGAAGGAAAAGACCAAAATGTCATCGAGATATACGATGACGGAGTGTCCTAAGAGATCCGAAAAGAGTCTGTCCATAAAACATTGGAATGTAGACGGCGCGTTCACCAGGCCAAAGGGCATCACTTGGTACTCATATAACCCGAAAGGGGTTCTGAACGCCGTCTTCCATTCGTCCCCTGCTTGTATCCTAAGCAAATGGTATGCATTACCGTTATTGAGTTTGGTAAACACCGTGGCTGACTTTACAGCATGAATGATTTCTGAGATCAGGGGCATCGGGTACCTGTCCTTGATAGTTACTTTGTTCAGTCCCCGGTAGTCTATACAGGGGCGTAGCTCCTGGGTGTCTTTCTTAGGTATAAAAAACAAAGAAGCGCCTGCAGGGGATTTGGAGGGTTTGATTAGATCGTTGGCCAGATTCTTATCAAGGTAGTCTCGCAGATGCTGTCTTTCTTGTACCGTCAAAGGATACATCCGACAAAACGGGACCAAAGCACCTGGATGTAAATCGATGCTACCGTCTTCTGGTCGGTGGGGGGGAGTTCCAAAGGGATCTTTTCCGTAACCACTTCGGTATATTCTTGGAGATAGGCTGGTAAACAATGAATGGTCTTTGCTTCTTCTTCTCCACAGGAGGTTTGGATGGTAGAAAAGGTGGGTTTTGCCAAACAGTTTGTCTTGCAGTACTCGGAGTGAAAACTCAACAGGTTTCTGGACCAGTCTATGGTGGGATTGTGTTTACGTAACCATCCAATGCCAAGAATCAGGGGAAAGTGGGCCGCTCGGATTAAATCAAAAGAAAGACGTTCGGAATGCTGCCTGATGTGCATCGTGAGGATTTCAGTGGCATGAGTAATGAGGCCTGAGCTCAAAGGTTCCCCATCAACACCTTCCACCTTTTGATCTTCCGTCTTAGCAATCCGTGACAAGCCCTGGCTTTCTGCCCAATGAGTATCCATAAAGTTCCCAGCAGCCCCGCAATCAAGGAGTGCTTGGGTTTGAATGGAGTTCTTGCCAATCAAAAGAGTAACGGCCATTACCATGAGTCGGGCATCATCTGAACGGTCTGAAGTAGTGACTGAAAGAGTAACAAAGGGACTGGAATCACTCCCTCGGTAATAAGTCCCTAAGTTTACCGAGGGTGCTCGTTTCCCGAGCGCCGGGGAGGAACAGTCGGACAATCCCGAAGTAAATGAGATGAAGATCCGCAATACATGCATAGATTTCCTTCTCTTCGACGTCTGCGTTCTTCAGTAGTGAGAGGGGAACGAGTGGTTCCGATTTGCATAGGTTCTTCTCCTGAAAGACGTGTAGAGGGAGGTGGCATCGAAGAAGGAGGGACAAGGGGCATGGCACCACCACTCTTGATCTTGCAGCGCTCCGCTCGACGTTCGGACAGTCGGAAGTCGATCCGAAGTGTTGCGGTGATCAGATCTGCAAAGTTTAGGGGACGTTCAATACGTGCAAGTTCATCCTTCAACTCTTCTCGAAGACCCCTTCGAAAAATGGCATACTGGGCCTGTTCTTGCCACCCAGCTTCTGCTGCGACCTGCTTAAACGAGGTAATGTAGGACATCAGGTCAGTGCTTCCTTGCCTGATATCTAAGAGGTCCTCAGAGGCCATGTAGGTGCTTTCGGTTCGTAGAAATGTCTGTCTCATCAGGGTTTTGAAAGCCTCATAATCCTGGAGAACCGGTTCGGTTCTGTTAACCAACGGGGTGGCCCAAGCCAAGGCATTGCCAGACATATGAGTTATCATGTATCCCACCTTGGCATGGCCCGTAGAAAAGGCATGAGCCCGAAAAGAAAAATGCAGGTGGCAGGCATCCAAGAATTCTCGTAACCTCTTAGGCGACCCATCAAACTTCCCAGACACAAGTGGCAAAGGGGGTAAGTCAGCAGTGGGTGGATCCCGCTCTGCTACTCGTTGTTGTAGCGCAACGTTGGCGCTCTTGAGGTTTTGGACTTCCAAGTTCAGGCTTTGAACCGCCGCGATCAATTCCTGGACCTGTTGCGGCGTAGCCATATCTGATTCTGGGCGTTGCAAACTGTCAGTTTGATCTAACTTATCCTCTTCTTCCGAATATGCCCCCGACTCCCCTTCCTCCCCTTCCACCTCACCTTGAAGTTTCCGGCGTTGTGAGAAGCGTTGGGTTGTCTTTTGCTCGAGTCTTTACTCCTTTTTTTTGCAGATGAAGGCGACCAAGGTAGGACGCCACAGTGACACCCAAAGGGTGATCTGTGGCAGCCCTCCGCAGTTGCCGAGTACTGGGGAAAAAGCCAATGGCATAAAAAACCCCGGAAGAGATGAGATTCCGCAGCTGAAGGGAGCTCGAGTATTATGACTCCAGAGGATACTGCAGTGAAGAAGGAACGGATCCAACACAGCGGGGGTGGAAGTGCTGACAAGAAAGGCAGATAGCGGTACTCAGAAAGAGTGAACCCGTAAGTACTCCAGCCAGAAATGGTAGGCAAGGCAATCCGAATAACAGGCAGTGGTCGATACACGGGAGGAGCAACAGGTAAATCCAAGCAGGAATGGGTGAGGCAAGGCAATCCGATATGCAGGCAAAAGTCGGAACCGGGAAATCAGTGGAGAGAAAAGAAAAGAGGGAGAGAGGAAGGAGAACAAACTCCGCGAGGGAGGAAGGAACCAGGGTAGCCAGGAATAAGTAAACTGAAAGAAACGAAGGGAAGCGCACTCACGGAAGACGGGAGGGCGAAAAGTAAACAGAAAGAAACGAAGGAAAGCGTACACACGGAAGACGGGAGGGTGGAAGGGAATATTAAGTGGATCAGAAAAACAGGCGAGGAGGAAAAAATGTAAGAAAACAGTGATAATCATAAAGGGATTACCAAACGGAGATAGCGCAGGCAAGAGACAGAACGAAAACTGTACGTTGCAACACAACCCGACCCCGGAAGTGAAATGTATAAATACCGGTGTCGGGAGGCTGCAGGAACAACTAGACCGACACCTCACGTTTTCGTTGGACGTGATGGTGCCAGCAAAGGCGGACGCAGTCTCCACCTATTCCACAGCCGCCAGATTCCCCGCAGTGTGACAGAATTAGGTGAAGATACAAAGAACATGCAGATACAATTTCTGTGAATGCACTTTTCCAGCACTGCAGAAATGATTGTCATGTTGCAGGGTGGGTGTTTTGTGTGGGTACAGTTGAACATATGAATGTTTGCCCATAGTTGCTATGGGCATACTCAAAGCTGGTGTGGAAGATAGCGCCTGTAGGGCAGGGTAGCCAAGTGAGCCAGTATGCACTTGCTATCAGTGTCCACATACGATTGCAGGCACATAAAGTTTGAATGCAGACACAGTTGCTATACAATTGCTGCCAAATGATAGTTAAGATATTGCTAGAGACACATTTGCATTGTAAGCACATGTCCATGTGGTATAAGTGTGTAGATATGCTCATGTGTAGATACACTTGCTCTGGTGCTAGTGATTTGGTAGAAGTGCAACTGCTGAAATGGATGCCAACTGACTGCAGACACGAAAGGGATACGAATGGCCAGTGATCCGGTGGGTGCCTTGTCGTGGCATCGCTGCTCACAAGGACGATCCTTCTTGTGCTACACAAGGAGGTTTCTCCTTGTGCTAAATCCCACCTTGTGTGTCCAACTGAATTGTGACTGGTATGTATGGGAAGTGTGAGGAAAGGTGCATGTGAAATGGCTTACTACCAGTACTTTACTGTTTCCTAAGCGCACTACAGAGAAGTTACTATACAAGAGATGTACCCATTGTCACTCAGGTATGACACCTGCACACAAGAGGTCTGCCTCTCATTGGGACACGTGTGGGGATGCAGGAAGGTAGGCCACGTGTTCTTGGTGCTGTGTTTCGGTGGGTGGGCAGAGGGAAAGGTCTGAGAATTGTCTGCATTTCCAGCTAATTTCAGAGACATTTCCCTGTGTCCACTCACCGAAACACATCGCCAACAACAGATGGCCTACCGTCCCGCGTTCCCACAGGTGTCCCAATGAAAACGGTACCTCACATGTGTGGGTGCACCTACCGGGAGCGCATAAGGAAAAGGGTAACCCGCTGGTAACCCCAAGCCTTTCGCCACAGCACAATTTGTTCATGTGGGCAACCTACAGATTTGGGCCTAGGGTGTGGAAGCCAGCAAGGAAAACAGGGAACCCCATGCATTTCCCAAAAGAGGACACCCGTGGGAATGCGCAGAGGTCTGACTTGCGCAAAGCGGCCCAGAATTTATTACCCAGAACCCCAGACAAAGTGAACATTGTGTTTTTTCCCCACCAAATATCAAACTTTGTCAGGGATTGTGGCTAATAAAAACTGGAGCTATTTGTGCAAGGCAGATCTCTGTGGATTCCCACGGGTGTCCTCTTTTGGGAAATGCATGGGGTTCCCTGTTTTCCCCAGTAGCTTGGACACCCGAGGCCCATATCTGTATGTTGCGCCGGTCGGCAGAGCGTCTCAAATTCCGGTCAGAAAACAGACTTGGGGTTACTTGTGTTTTAGGCTTTCCCCTTGGCGGCCAGGTAGGTGCACCCACACATGTGAGGTACCGTTTTCATCGGGACACCTGTGGGAACGCGGGACGGTAGGCCATGTGTTGTTGGGGGCGTGTTTCGGTGGGTGAGCCGAGCGAAATGTGCGGGAAATGCATTTTTTTCCCCCACATTTCGGACTTTGCGGGGGTGTCTGGGTAATAAATTCTGGGGCGATGTTCGCAAATCATACCTCTGCGGATTCCCACGGGTGTCCTCTTTTCAGAAATGCATGGGGTTCCCTGTTTTCCCCGGTGGCTTGGACACCCGAGGCCCATATCTGTATGTTGTGCCGGTCGGCAGAGCGTCTCAAATTCCGGTCAGAAAACAGACTTGGGGTTACTTGTGTTTTAGGCTTTCCCCTTGGCGGCCAGGTAGGTGCACCCACACATGTGAGGTACTGTTTTCATCGGGACACCTGTGGGAACGCGGGACGGTAGACCATGTGCTGTTGGGGGCGTGTTTCGATGGGTGAGCCGAGCGAAATGTGAGGAAAATGTGTTTTTTTCCCCCACATTTCGGAATTTGCAGGGGAGTCTGGGTAATAAATTCTGGGGCGATTTGGGCACATCATACCTCTGTGGAGTCCCACGGGTGTGCTCTTTTCGGAAATGCATGGGGTTCCCTGTTTTCCCCAGTGGCTTGGACACCCGAGGCCCATATCTGTATGTTGTGCCGGTCGGCAGAGCGTCTCAAATTCCGGTCAGAAAACAGACTTGGGGTTACTTGTGTTTTAGGCTTTCCCCTTGGCGGCCAGGTAGGTGCACCCACACATGTGAGGTACTGTTTTCATCAGGACACCTGTGGGAATGCGGGACGGTAGGCCATGTGTTGTTGGGGGCGTGTTTCGATGGGTGAGCCGAGTGAAATGTGCGGAAAATGCGTTTTTTCCCACACATTTCGGAATTTGCGGGGGTGTCTGGGTAATAAATTCTGGGGCGATTTGGGCATATCATACCTCTGCGGATTCCCACGGGTGTCCTCTTTTCGGAAATGCATGGGGTTCCCTGTTTTCCCCGGTGGCTTGGACACCCGAGGCCCATATCTGTATGTTGTGCTGGTCGGCAGAGCGTCTCGAATTCCGGTCAGAAAACAGACTTGGGGTTACTTGTGTTTTAGGCTTTCCGCTTGGCGGCCAAGTAGGTGCACCCACACATGTGAGGTACCGTTTTCATCGGGACACCTGTGGGAACGCGGGACGGTAGGCCATGTGCTGTTGGGGGCGTGTTTCGATGGGTGAGCCGAGCAAAATGTGCGGAAAATGCGTTCATTTTCCCACATTTCGGACTTTGCAGGGGTGTCTGGGTAATAAATTCTGGGGCGATTTACGCAAATCATACCTCTGCGGATTCCCACAGGTGTCGTCTTTTCGTAAATGCATGGGGGTCCCTGTTTTTCTTGGTGGCTGCAACACCCCAGGCCTAAATCTGTATGTTGGCTCCCCAAACCCTTTGGGGGGGATAGCAGTGGTTTAGCCTTATTCCTTTGCGCCCGGATAGGTGCACCCACACATGTGAGGTATCGTTTTCATCGGGACACCTGTGGGAACGCGGGACGGTAGACCATGTGTTGTTGGGGGCGTGTTTCGATGGGTGAGCCGAGCGAAATGTGCGGAAAATGCATTTTTTTCCCCCACATTGCGGAATTTGCGGGGGTGTCTGGGTAATAAATTCTGGGGCGATGTGCGCAAATCATACCTCTGCGGATTCCCACGGGTGTCCTCTTTTCGGAAATGCATGGGGTTCCCTGTTTTCCCCCGGTGGCTTGGACACCCGAGGCCCATATCTGTATGTTCAGCCGGTCGGCAGATCGTCTCAAATTCCGGTCAGAAAACAGACTTGGGGTTACTTGTGTTTTAGGCTTTCCCCTTGGCGGCCAGGTAGGTGCACCCACACATGTGAGGTACCGTTTTCATCGGGACACCTGTGGGAACGCGGGACGGTAGGCCATGTGTTGTGTTTGTGTGGTTTTCATAACGTTTTGACCCATTTGCTGGTGGCCTTTGTCACACAACCCTTTCATTTCCCAAATGTGACCTACATTTAGTCGCTGCTTTAGGCACCATACTCTCTTGTAACCTGCACAAGTCACCTACCCTTGAAAAGGTCTGCCTGTGCTCTTTCAAAAAAATGTATGCTTGCCGTTCCTCACCACATTGGTTTTCCTGATTTACACATGCTAAGTGCATCTGGTCAGGCCGTGAGCGTAAAACTCCTGCGTACCATGGCTCAGTGTTTGGCTTGTGGTATTGCTTGTTTTGTAAAAGACTACAAAAAATGTGTGCTCTCCTAACTGCAAGAGTCGGGGGAATGTAGCGGAGCATTGCTTTTCTCAAAATTCATAGAAGCCATTGCCGTACCAAGCCAACTATGCCCAACACATAACTTTTTTTCGGTCATTTTCCCGCTTTTCCCCCAATCGATGGCAGTTTCCCCTACCTAGTTGTTGCCTGACCTACGCAAATGACCCCTTCCTAAACTTGGAATTTTGTCTACTTTTCAGAAATATATGCCTTTCTGTCCTCCAATTCGGCTTTCCTACCCTTTTCTTCCATTCCGTCCATGCATGTCCAATTGGCAAAAATGGCCAAAATCGCCTACCTCTCACAAAACGGTTGATAACCACATCAAAATAATTGTATTCCATTTCCACTCAACCTGTTCTTGAAAGCCAGGAAATTGGGGAACTCAGCACAGCAAACCATTTGTTCCTAGCTCTTACAAGGAAAAAAACACAGGCTTCCTTGTACATCATTTTATTGGCATTTTTTTTAAAAACCCAACATTTTCGCCCTTTTTGCTTATTTTCTCTCACCCCCCTAGAGCAACCTAGGATTCCTGGATGGCGTTACGACCGCCTACATGTGGGAAAATAAGGAGCCAAATTTGGCCAAGATCTCTCATGTAACACAAATGTTACAAGCCATTGAATGGCCACATACCGAAATCACCAAAAAAGGCCCTGGCACTGGGGAGAAATACCCATGGCACTTAAAGGGTTAAAGTGACTAAAATAAAAGTTAATGGCTACTTTACCTTTTCTGGGGGACAGTAGTCAGCCCCAGAAAATGGAGTCAGTGGGAAGTCTCAAAGACAACCCTGTGTCACTGCACTGGGGGTGCTGTGTAACACACATGAAAAATATGAGGCCATGGAGTAGTTGAGGCTCTAATGCTCAAGATCACACAAAAAATGAAAACACACACAGCAAACCACATCTAAGAGTGGGAATAAAGGCTCACACTCTTACCAGGTGAGAAAAATAAAGCCTTGAAATCCAGCAAAGCTGCTGAGGGACTCATTAGGTAAGGGAACTCAGCCATTTATGAGAATTCTCCCTAACACAACATATTAGCAATACGTGCCTGTTGTTGCTGGGTTGCCCTAGAGGCTCCTCTTTTAACTTTCTTGTGCTAACCTTGAGTGAACTACAGTTCACAAGGGTAGAAAGGATCTTTGGATCACTTTTACATTTTGTTAAGTGAAACCAGCACACCCCACCTTATGTGGAGTGCCGGGAGATACAATGTATCCCCTTTCACACTAAAACTGTAACAATTCTGTTACAATGACAAGCTTACCTTCAATGGCTGGTGGCAGTGATACCTTGTATTAATGTGGTGCACCTTTACAGCTGGTTGTGTTCACAGCTGCAGTAAAGGGACATAAGGGTGTCAATTTTTACCAAAATGGCCCCTGTCTTCTTTTTTCAACATTTCAGTGGTTCTTGTTGTTTCTTGTTCCTTCCCCTGACAGAGCAGGAAATTCCTTTGTGTGATTTTTGTCTTTGGCGGTAGTGCCCTGGACTCCCTGCCCAGGCTCCAGTCTGTCTGTGAGAGCAGGAAGTGAGGGAGGAGTCCAAAACTCCACAGCCCTTTGTCTTATGCCTTGCTTGAATGGGGACAAATCCCAGTGGGGGGCTGGCTGTGCTGATTGGACAACCAGACCGCCCCTTCTTGTAAAATGCAGGGAGAGAATACAGAGGTTGTGCTGTAATTCCTGATAATTACTGCGAACCAGGAGGCTGAAGACATGTCGAACACTGGAACCAAAACCAAAGAGGAAGATGAAAGAAAAGCAGCTGAGACGATTTCCAGCGACCAGAGAGCCTGCTGTGTAACTGGAGCCAGCTGTAGTCCTTCTTCCAATCGACCTGTAGACTCTGAAAACAACGACCCTGCCCCAGAGCCTGGTGAGACCCACTAGGCTCAAGAAGACCTGCATTTTGAACCTCCCCACGCATTGCTGCGACCTTGCGTTCTTGCAATACCCCAATACCCTTGGACCTCAAACCATCGTGCAGTGCACGGTCTTCCGAATTCCGAATCTTGCTGAAACTTCGGGGGCATCCTGGTGGATCTCCAGAGACACAAATCAAGTTTGAAAAGTCTCCTCACCTTTAAAACGACGAGAATTCAACCGCGATTTTCTGTCTTCTTCTGTGCTCCTTGAAAAGGCGTCAAATCCACAGAACCACATTCAGCCACGAGGGAAACCTTGCCCAGGGCCTTCTTCATCAATCCCTGCTGCAAAGTCCCTTCTGAGGTCTTGTTTTCAGTCTCCACGACAAGGAATCCATTGACTGGGTATTTGGCTGCAGACTCTGAAGTTCTCCTGCTGCAAAATCTTCTTCAATGCTGAGGTACTGTGTTGGCTTGGGTATGTACTTACCTTAAGCCTGTTAGGATTTCTGTGTAGCTGGGGGTTGTTTTCTGTTATGGGGAGGCCTCTCATCCAGTGCACCCAGTCCCACTGCTAGAATCCTGCAAGGGGGTCTTCTGCGAAGCCTGTCACACCCTTCCCTCTTTTTCACCTGTTTGTCCTTGATTGCAGTCTTCTTGGGAGCTCCTTCCTTCTTCCTGACTGATCGGGACTTGTACAGGGAAGGCCATGAGTCTTCGGGTTCCAGTGTGAGGAGTGCCGACTGCCTAAAGCAGAGTTGCGTTCAGTATACAGGAAGGTTGCAGCTGCGGAATCCAGGAAGGAAGGAAACAGGATGCTCAGAGAGTGCCGGGGAGCCCGCGGCACCGCAGCATGAGACGGAGTCCGGGATGCAAGGGAGAATGGTCTGGCAAAGGAGAGGACAGGTAAGAAGGGTTTCCAGGAAGAAGAGGTTGGTGGAAATTGGGGGATAACACAGATAGAAGGAAACAATACACTTGCCGAACAACTCGGAACAGCAGTGTTGAGACGTGCAGAGCCGCAGGGGCGTGCCTATTTTCTAGGAGGCAGCACGTTGCACGTAAACGCTACAAGGCAGCGTTTCCATGCTGTCAGCCATGTTGGGAGAATCACTGATCTGATGTTGCGATGCCGCATGGACCACAATGTCCAGAAAGGCTGGAATCGGCAATTCATGACAGCATGCCCCCTCTTAAATCTTGATCCACCGGGTTTGCCTGGATGGGTTCGATGGAACCTTTGTACTAGACAGAGCGCATTCATATTTGAGACTGGTTCCCAGGTGCGTTCGCTGGGGGGGTACCCCTTCCATTCCACTAAGTACTGGAGTCCACCCCGTCTGTATCTAGAATCACATATCCTGGAGACCTTGTATTCAATCTGGTCATTGACAAGCACAGGGCTAGGTCTAAGAGTTGATCTGGTGGACCGTACATACGGTTTCAACAAGGAGGTGTGGAAGACAGGATGTATCTTCTTCCAGGATTCTGGAAGCTGAAGTCGAAAGGCCACTGTATTGATGATTTCCTTAATGGTGAAAGGTTCATAATACTTGGGAGCCAGTTTATTTGGTTGTAGATGTCGAGATAAGAGTTCCGAGGATAACCAGACCTTGTCACTTATTTCATATGGAGGGCTAGGTCTCCGCTTGGCATCTGCATATCTCTTGACTTCTGTCCTGGCCTTCTCCAGGTGTTGTTTGGCGTCCTTATTCACGTTTACCAGTCTTTCAATCCAGGAATCAACTGAGGGAACTGGGGTAGGATGTGGTAGAACAGATGGCAGAACTGAAGGGTGAAACCCTTGACTGCAAAAGAAGGGACTGGTCTTGATAGCCGAATGGTCAGAGTTGTTGTATGCGAATTCAGCAACTGGAATCAAGAGTGACCAATCATCCTGTACCTTGGCTGCAAAACAGCATAGGTATTGTTCCAGGGTCTGATTTACACGTTCTGTTGCTTCGTTAGTCTGAGGGTGATATCCCCAGGACAATGCACGCTGGATGCCTAGCATTTGGCATAAATGTTTCCAGAATTGGGATATGTACTGAGGTCTGCGGTCGGAGATGATCTTGGAAGGTAGTCCATGAAGCCTGAATATATGTTTTAGGAATATCCCTGCCAATTCAAGTGAGGATGGTAATTTGTACAAGGGGGGAAGCGAGCCATATGGGTGAACAGATCGATAGTAACCATTATGGTCGTATATCCCCTGGATGGGGGCAATTCCATGATGAAGTCTGTGGCGATTGTCTCCCAAGGACGTGTTGGTAATGCGGGTTGGTGGAGAAGACCTGAAGGTTTTCTGTTATCACACTTGTTTTGATTGCCAACAGCGCAGGCCCGGATGTAAGCTCTTACACCATCGATCATCCTCGGCCACCAGAATTGTCTCTGAATGAGGTGGAGAGTTGTAGTGATGCCTCGATGCCCCGAATGGAAGGTATCATGAAAAAGACTTATGATCTTATCTCTCAATCTTTGTGTGGGTACCACCAATCTTTTATCCTTGAAGAGATAGCCATAGTCTTGATGTAGTCCTCCCAGAGATCAGAAGAAGGTGTTTCAGTACGGACGTCTTCAAGGAAGGAATTGGCCTGGGACACAAACACAGTATTACGAAACATCTTCGAAAAAGCAGGCGCTCCGACAGGCTCGTAGTCAGGACGCCTGGATAAGGCATCTGCGATAATGTTGTTGGTTCCAGGGAAGTGATGAATGTGGAACTGGTACGGGGCAGAAAAAAAGGCCCAACGGGCTTGACGACTATTTCTGCATTCCAGGGACTGTAGAACTTGCAAGTTTCTGTGATTGGTCCGCACTTGCACAAGATTTTTGGCGCCCAAGAGTAAATGGCGCCAGTCGGTAAAGGCTTGTCGGAGGGCCAGTAGTTCCTTTTCCAGGACAGAGTAGTAGGTCTCGCTGGGAGTCAATGTGAGAGATAGGTAGGCGATAGGATGTTCCTGTGTCAAGCCCGCACCACTGGCGCACGCATTGGCAAACATCATGGACTACTTGGTACTCATTTATCCTCCTAATACTCTTTGAACAACTCCTATTCACGCCTTGGTCTTTTAATTTCATTTGCTCAACTTTGGTTCTTTCTTATTTTATTCAATTAACTACATTTACCATAATGCACCTGGCTACAGTCCTCAATTCCTGGCTATTCTCATTCATCGTTATTCGGACCACAATCCCCAGAAGCCCTAGCGGCCAGTGCTGCTTCCACCTGGTCAGGACCAGAGCGGGAGGAGGCAGATTGTCTTCAGGTGTGCTGCTCCGGTGCTGTCAATTAGCCTGCCTCAGAACAGGGTAGGGCTGTATATAAGCAGCTGCCTGCAGGAGCACAGTGTCTTGCATCTTGAGATCTCCCCGCTCCTGTTTGCCTTGACCCTCTATTTTGTATGCTGTTCCTGTTGCTGCATTATCCTGTTTTGATCTAGTGCCCTTTCCGGGCTCCCTGCCTTGCAGCCGATCACGCTCCGCTGCCTTCTACCTACAGCCCTTGTCCTCTGGGCTTCCTGCCTTGCAGCCTGTCTCACTCCGGCTGCCTACAGTCCTTGTCCTCTGGGCTCCCTGCCCTGCAGCCTCTCTCACTCCGGCTGCCTACAGTCCTTGTCCTCTGGGCTCCCTGCCCTGCAGCCTGCCTCACTCTGGCTGCCTACAGTCCTTGTCCTCTGGGCTCCCTACCCTGCAGCCTGCCTCACTCCGGCTGCCTACAGTCCTTGTCCTCTGGGCTCCCTGCCCTGCAGCCTGCCTCACTCCGGCTGCCTACAGTCCTTGTCCTCTGGGCTCCCTGCCCTGCAGCCTGCCTCACTCCGGCTGCCTACAGTCCTTGTCCTCTGGGCTCCCTACCTTGCAGCTTGCAACCCTCTGCTGTCTCCAAGCCCTTGTCCTCTGGGATCCCTACCTTGCAGCCTGCACATCTTCGCTGCCTACAGCCCTTGTCCTCTGGGCTCCCTACCTTGCAGCCTGCACATCTTCGCTGCCTACAGCCCTTGTCCTCTGGGCTCCTTCCTTGCAGCCTGCTCCCTCCGCTGCCTACAGCCCTTGTCCTCTGGGCTCCTTCCTTGCAGCCTGCACATCTTCGCTGCCTACAGCCCTTGTCCTCTGGGCTCCCTACCTTGCAGCCTGCACATCTTCGCTGCCTACAGCCCTTGTCCTCTGGGCTCCTTCCTTGCAGCCTGCTCCCTCCGCTGCCTACAGCCCTTGTCCTCTGGGCTCCCTGCCTTGCGGCTTGCTACACTCCTCTGCCTTACAGCCTGTTTTACACTTAGCTACCTACAGACCTGCTCCTCTGGGCTCCCTACCTCGCGGCCCTATTCTTTTGGGATCTCTGTCTGTCGCCTACTACTTATCTCTCTCTGTCCTGTTCTTCTGGACTCCCTGCCTTGCAGCCTACTACAGTCCTCCGCAGTCCACTACAGTTTGCCTGCACCTAGTCCCACTCTTGACTGCAGACTTGCTTCCTACTTTGCAGCCCTTCTGTTTTCCTGAATGCTGCTCCCTTGTTCTCTTCCTTGAGTCCTATGTCCTCCACCTTATGTTATCTACTTCAGTCTAACTGCCTTTCCTTCATTTCCTTCTGCTAGATTGCTCATTGACTTCCTTTTCGCTGGTTATATCTGTTCTTGTCTTCTCATGTGTCTTATGTAATCCCTTTGTACAGAGCTTGCCTGTTGGTTTCCGGGAGGTAACCTCTGCCCCTTCCCTTGTCGCGTTTTCAGTGTTACAGACACCCACTGCTGTTGTTCCCAGCCATGAGCATACAGTGTGGGCCTCTGTTATAGCAATCTGTGCAGAAGGCTGGAGTTTCCTAAGGTTCGTGGAACACTCTTTCCCATTTCAGCATACACCCTAAGAGGGAATCCAGTTTGTTTGTACCTTTGTATCTTTTGCCCCTTTTTGCTCACAGCTACAGTTTCCTACTCTTCTTTCTTATTGAACTTCCTGCTGTGTGTGCTTATCTGCTACCTTACTTCAGCACAGCCACCCAAAACCTACCTGGGTACCCTGTGCCACTCTTGACAGAGTGCCATTCCTGACATCCTGCTTGTCTTTGAATTCTTGTTTTAAGACCGCCCCAGTGGCATAGTCTGAGGCGTCTGTTTCTACCAGGAAGGGCATATTTTTTGTCAGGTTGAGCCAGGATAGGACCTTGAGTGAATCTTTGTTTTAACTCTTGAAAGGTGTCTCTTAAGCAACAGACCAATTAAACAGTGTGTCTTTCTTTAAGAGTCAGACTATGGGATGCACTATGCCAGAACATTTAGGGATGAATTTTCTGTAGACATTTGCAAGTCCCAGGAAGGATTGCATTTGTTGTACTGTAGTAGGAGCTGGCCAAGAGAGTATGGAGTTAGCCTTGGCAGGATCCATTCCGATTCCTTTGGAACTCAGCACAAATCCGAGGTAATGAACGGTCTGGACATGGAAGAGGCATTTTTCTGGTTTGGCCAGGAGTTTGTTTTTTCATAGTCATTGTAAAACTGCATTTACATGTTCCTGATGGACTTGGGGGGTTGTTGGAATAAATCAGTACATCATCCAGGTATACGATGATAAAAAGGAACTGCATATCTGAGTAGACTCTATACATGAACCGCTGAAAGACCGCAGGGGTGTTGGTGAGACCGAAGGTCATTACCAGATATTCGAAATGGCCAAAAGGGCTTCTAA
This sequence comes from Ambystoma mexicanum, assembly GCF_040938575.1. Lineage (NCBI taxonomy): Eukaryota > Metazoa > Chordata > Amphibia > Caudata > Ambystomatidae > Ambystoma > Ambystoma mexicanum. The sequence continues at coordinate 293,856,317 of NC_090931.1, forward strand.
AGGCTGTCTTCCACTCGTCACCTTCCTTTATCCGAATGAGGTGGAAGGCACCCCAAAGATCGAGCTTGGTGAAAATGACTGCATCCCGAACTGCCTCCAAGATGTCAGAAATGAGCGGTAGAGGGTAACGATCCTTGAGAGTGCACTGGTTGAGACTGTGGTATTCCAAACAGGGTGGAAGTTCTTTGGTATCTTTCTTAGGTACGAAGAATAGAGAAGTACCGGCTGGAGATTTTGAAGGGCGAATGGTTCCATTAGCCAGGTTAGTGTCCAGATATTCTCGTAGGGCTCTTTTCTCAGGTTCGGATAGTATAAATATTCTGCCGAATGGGATCACAGCCAATGCATCTGTGTCGATGGCACAATCCTCGGGTATGTGGGGTGGATGGGCTTGAACAATGGCTGTTGAGAACACGTCCAAGTAAGGTTGATAAATCTCAGGCACTTGGGTAATGTTGGACACACATATAGGTGATTGTTCAGAATTCCGGGAGTTCACAGGAGGGTTATGCAGTGAGTCTTGAGACAAACAATGGGACAAGCAGAATTCAGAACCTAGAAATAGGGATCCAGCTGCCCAGTTTATGTACGGATTGTGTTTCTGGAGCCAGGGCATGCCTAAAACCATGGGGTAGTGAGCGGCCTTTATGATATCAAAACAGAGCTTTTCCTGGTGGTTGTTTATCAAAAGTAGTAGTTCCTTGGTTTGGTAGTAATGGGTCCAGAAGATAATGGTCTCCCGTCAATCCCTTCGACAGGTTGTATTATTTCTTTGGGTTCTCGAGGAATATTGTGTCTGATGGCCCAGTCATGGTCTATGAATACTCCCATGGCACCGCAGTCCACTAGAGCCAGGATTGGATATAAGTCTTTCTCAGTGGGTGACAAGACCATTTGGAGAACCACTAAGGGGTTTTGGCCGGGACCATTCAGGGAAGGAATGGATATGGAGCAGGCATCTTTCTCCCGAAGCTGTGCTCCACGTAGGATCAGGAGCTGGCGTTTCCCGAATGCCTGGGTGGTGCTATTGCGCAGTCTCTTACAAGATGTTTATCAGAAGCACAATACATGCAAAGTCCAATATTGATCCTACGGATCCTTTCTTGCAGAGAAATTGGTCCGCGGAAGGCACCCACCTGCATTGGTTCGGGGTCTGATGAATATTGAATGGGTGTTTCCTTGAGGCTGGGGTATTCTGCGGTTGTCTTTGGGGATGTTGTCTTTGTCTTTCTTTTCTCTGCCTTTCTGTCTTTGTCTTTCTTTTCTCTGCCTTTCTTTCTTGGATTCTGTAATCGATCTGTAAGGATAAATCCATCAAGGCCTGAAAGGAACTTGGGCGGGCCACTCTGGTTAACTCATCCTTGACCTCGTCATTCAACCCTCTTCGGAATAGGGTGAAACTAGCTTCTTGAGATCAATCGGCCTCTTTGGCTAGTTGTTTGAAATGAGTCACGTAAGTAAGCATATCCTAACTCCCTTGCTGCAATTCCAGAAGTTTTTCCTGGGCGCTGTAGACGAGTTCTGGTCGGTCAAACATGGCCTTAAAGGCTTCTATAAATCCATCATAATTGTCCAGGAGTGGGTCTCCCGAGTTGACCAAGGGAGTCGCTCATGTTAAGGCATTGCCAGAGAGGTGAGAAATTATAAACCCTACCTTAGCCCGGGGCCTGGAGAAATAGTAGGGTTTGAAGGTGAAATGTACCAGGCAGGAGTCAAGGAAGGAATGCAGGAACTTGGAGGAACCATCATATTTGTCCACTATACCCCCTATAAGGGCACTTTCTTTAAACGCGGAATCTCGGGACAAGACAAATTGCTTTAAAGCTGCATTTTCGGTCTTGAGGTTTTGTACCTCTAGTTAATTCTTGCATTCCTCTCATGAGGTCTTGGACTGCAGCCTCCATGTCTACTCCATTATCAGGTTCTAGGCGTCTCAATCTGTCACACCCTTCCCTCTTTCTCACCTGTTTGTCCTTGATTGCAGTCTTCTTGGGAGCTCCTTCCTTCTTCCTGACTGACCGGGACTTGTACAGGGAAGGACATGTGTCTTCGGGTTCCAGTGTGAGGAGTGCCGACTGCCTAAAGCAGAGTTGCGTTCAGTATCCAGGAAGGTTACGGCTGCGGAATCCAGGAAGGAAGGAAACAGGGTGTCCAATGCTCAAAGAGTGCCGGGGCACCGGAACACGAGACAGAGTCCGGGATGCAAGGGAGAATGGTCTGGCAAAGGAGGGGACAGGTAAGAAGGGTTTCCAGGAAGAAGAGGTTGGTGGAAATTGGGGCATAACACAGATAGAAGGAAATGATACACTTGCAGAACAACTCGGAACAGCAGCGTTGAGACACGCAGAGCCGCGGGGTGTGCCTATTTTCTAGGAGGCAGCATGTTGCACGTAAACGCTAGAAGGCAGCGTTTCCATGCTGTCGGCCATGTTGGGAGAATCACCGATCTGATGTTGCGGTGCATTATGGACCACGAAGTCCAGAAAGGCCGGAATCGGCGATTCATGACATAGCCCCTGGACCCTCTTCTAACTCTGAATTAAAGCATTTACCTGTTTGCCCAGTTTTCCTAAGGAACTCTGACTTTTGCTACTAAAGAACCTATTCTGACACTGCCTGTTGGTCACTAGTCCTAGTGACCCCCTTCTGCCACTGAGAACACTCATGCTCCAAGAATAAGGGAAAGACTGTCAAGGGATTTGGACTTCTGCCTAGAAAAGAAAATAAGTATGTCAAAGTTACTTACTTGTAAAGAGTTGGTTGGTAACTTTAATTCTAAGAGTGAAGAGTTCCAAAAGTTCTTACTGATCTTCAATGTGTGATGCACTATTCTTAAAACTATGGTTAACATCTGTTCTTCCTTAGCATCTATTTTGCCAGTCTAATAGACAGTAGATGTGAAGGTATTTAACTGTCCTGTGATTAGGTTGTGCCTCGTCCCGTTGGTATCACCAGATTAGTCCTTTGGGGATAATTGTATGAGTGTCCCCCAACTGGGTCTTGCTTCCCCTTACTTGCTGCTAGCCTCTCCAGAATACGTCTACATTAGGTTGTTGCTTACCTAGAATAACTTTGAGTCATTCAGAAAAAGTAACATTGGGTTTTACTCTCCCCTTCACTGTGAGGTTAAAAAAGTATGTGGGTTTTACTTACTTTGTGTTAGCTGTGTGCCATCCAAAATAAGTTACAAGAGTTACTACTTACCACAATCTGGGGTTCCCTGATTTCAAAAGCACCTGTAATTGTATATTACATCCTTAAGTTTTACTCACCTAGTATAAATGCGTGTTATCACAAAAGTAGTTATAGGTTTTTACTGCACCTAGGATAAGTGTTTCACTATTCACCAAAAGTATATTGTCCAGTTGACTGCTTATGTGATTTGTTACTGAGAGTCCTTGTACAACTGGTAGGGTCTACTGCCCTTGCGTTACTGAATGTAATCTGAAAGTAACCATTGGTTTTTACTTACAAAGAATAGGCTTGACCTATAATAAATGTGTATGAATAGGTTTTGTCTTCCCTAGAACTACTGTTAAGTACTTCAAAAAGGTCTATACTTGGGTCTGTGTACTTTCAAGTATACTGTTGTGTTGTTATACTGTGATTTCATCTAATGTGTTAGTACTTACTACCCCCTAGATTTATCTGGGCCTACTTTTATTTAAATAAATCCTTTATTTTTACATACATAGTGTTTCAGTGTTTCTTTGGATCATTTGTATTACAATTTCACTTGTCCTGACTCTATAGCCCTCTCTCCCTCCTACAATAAGCCTGGCTGCTCTGTCTGTGCTACCATGAACTCAGGTGGTACAGCCTTGTACTAAGAGTGGAGTCTTGTACTGCATCAGTTGAATGGTTTTACTAAGCCCTTGACTTCAGAAAAACTGTCCTAACAAGTCCTGTCAAAAACAAGCATTGGCAAAGCCAACAGTTTTGGCTTGTGTATAATATTAAGCACTTGCGGGCCCTGCTTAGATGCACAGGTACTTGCACCATTTTGCACCTACGCCTATCAATGGCCAGTTAATACCAATATGACTGTGCTTGGCAAGTGCCTTTCCTGTGCCTACACAAAAGCCCAAATTGTTGGCATAGCTAATGCTTGTTGTATCGGTGTGCTCCATATTGTCGATGTTCCTGTTGCTGTCCTGCACAGACACACTTTGTAACCACTGACTTTCCTTAAGTATTTTTTTTGTGGTTCTTTCTATTTGTGATGGAAAATTGGATTTGAAAGGTTGCATTTCTTGATTTAGGTAAGGAATCTGTGGCTGTATAAGATGAGGATGTATCAGTTTGTTGAAATTACTGTGCACGCTTTTTCTTGAAAATAACACTTTGACAAAAAAAGTGTAGAACCTACTGGTGGCAGTCTACATACTGTGTAAAAGCCCCTCAAGCAGGAGGATGGGTGAGACGAACCACAGTGCTTCATAAATTCATAGATGAGGCAGCAGGGTCTGTGAAGCTTCATATCTTCATCTGTTGGACAACAGGATATTTTTAACCACTAGGACAAAATCTATAGGGTGTCTTAAGAAAAATGTCATAAGCTGCAACTTGTCACTATCACAAAGGAGCGCAGCTCGCGACATATCATAAACTGTAACGTGTTATTAATAGCTTCCTCAGTCGAAGACTCGTATTTTAATGACAAGTTACAGTTTTTGAAATGTCGAGCTGCGTACCGTTGTGGGTATAGTTCAGAGCTGGCACGAGGCCTGGGCATTCTGTGTGGTTGAACAGTACGCCCCCACCCTCGCAGGTATCTGACTCATGGAGTATGAGCAGAATTAATGCGCATCCTCCATCGCATTCATTAGCACCTTTCGGCAGACTCTAGTCGACAACAAGAGTGCGAGTTCACAGTTCAATGAATCACAGGCTCCATGTTGTGAAATCTCCTAAAGCAGCACAGTCCCCTGCTGTCACATCTCTGAGTGTATCAGAGCCCCTGCTATCGCATTGCCCTCGATTCAGGAAGAAAAAATGCATGGGCAGCAAACTATATTCTCTGGTGCTCACAACCGCCCACCCTCCATTTATGCAGTTAAGCACCAACCATTAGACCCTGCAGTCACAGGCAGTCCATGGTCAACAATCAATTCAGAAGGTAAGCACACTGTAAAACTATATCATTAGTGTTGTACCCTGGGGAAGCCCCGTGGTGGTGTGCGGGACTCCCAGGGTCAGGGTACCAGCGCGCGTAGGCGGGCGCGCAAGAACACACGCCAGAGACGTCTGCTCGTTCCGGTGCTCCGGCGCGAACTGCCGGGCACCGCCTTTATTAATTAGCGCGCATGCGCCGGCCCGCTGGGCCGCGCATGCGCGCTTCGTGTACCACGTACACAACATCCCTCCTTTTCCCCCCAAACAACAAACACATTAAACAGGGGAGCCAACGTGGCTCAAATCAAACTGTACTTAACAGGTTTTGTTACTCAGGCTGCTGAGTCCATGATGAAATCTTGGAATCTTTGCGGTGGACGACGTCCTTCCCTGCGCGGGTACCTGGGCGAACCTCTCTCGAAGTTCTCTGGTCCCCCAGGGTCCTCGGGCGGCTCGCCGCCTTCCTGCGGCGCCTCCGCTGCTTGTCCTTGGTCAGGATTGGTTTCTTCCTCTGCTGCCACGGGTCCTATGCGCTTGAAGAAGGATACGTTTCTGGTTACCGTTCCTCGCTCATTCGCAGCTGTGACCATTGACCCTTTGGCATGAGTTACTCCCATTGGTTGGGTTTCGTAAGTCATCGAGAGTTTTCCTTCCGGTTTCCTGTTCCGGACTAGGACGGTGTCTCCTACCGCTATCTCTTTTTCAGGCAGCCTCCGCCTTGTTGTTTCGTTCTCGTTTCTCGCTGCTCTATCGGCTGTCACCCGTGCGCTATCGATCACTCCTGGGCGTCGGTCTCCCGCTTCGGGTATCAGCCCTCTGGGTATTCGCCTGAACAGCGCCTCGGCGGGTGCGATTCCGGTGGATCGATGTGGGGTGGACCGGTACTCACGAAGAAAGTCGATTAGGTTGTGTCGTAGGTCCCCCCCCCCCATTGACAGAAATACAAAAAATTTTGTTTAGTGTCCGCATGAATCGCTCAACCTCTCCGTTGGCCCTTGGCCATAGCGGGGTTACCTTCCGGTGCCTGATGCCTCGTTCCGCGCAGTATCTGGCAAACCGCTGTCCTTGGAACGGCGCTCCATTGTCTGAGCAGATCTCAAATGGGAACCCATGGGTGGCGAAAATTTTGTCCATCGCCAGGATGGTGTGATCGCTGGTGGTGGATTCCACGAGTTCCACTTCCGGATACCTCGACCACTGGTCTGTGACCACCAGGTAATATGGGCCTCTTCCGGTCGAGCCGAAATCTGCGTGCACCGTTCCCCATGGCACGTCGCTCCGTTCCATGGCCTGAATGGGTGGGCCTCTTTCTACAGGACTCGTGGCCTGGCAGGGAATGCAGGTCCTCACAAACTCGGCCACCCTGTGCTCCAGATCGGGGAACCAGACCTTCAGCCTGAGGCGTGCCTTCATCTTGGCCATGCCTTAGTGCCCTGTGTGGGCCAACTGGAGGACTCTCATGACCAACGACCTGGGGATCACGATCTGGTGCCCTCGCAGCAACAGGCCATCCGTGGACAGCGAGAGCTCGTGTCAAGCTTTCCACAGCAGTTGTCGGTCCCTTTGTACCTCTGGGTTCCTCCTGGCATTGTTCAAAAGGATGTCCCGCCACTCTCCTGTGGCCACCGCCCTTTTCACTCTTAGGAACGCCTCGTCGGAGTTCGAGTCGTCCGCAATGTCCTGTCTCGACAAGGCCACTGGCAGGGCTGATTCAATGACGAGATGCACCGCGTCCGCAGCGTCTGTTATCTCCACTGGACTCTGGATATCCCTCGTGCCTGGGTGGCGAGAAAGGTAGTCGGCTGGGTTATGGGTGCCTGGGCGGTATACTAGCTTGACGCCGTATTCAATGAGGGATAGCATCCATCTTTCGATGCGGGGAGGCGGCTTGGATGACGTTCCCGACAGGATAGGAATCAGGGGTTTATGGTCCGTTATCACGACGACAGGTTTGCAGAGGATGTAAATTCTAAAGTGTTTGCACCCCCACAGGATGGCGAGGGCTTCCCTTTCTATCTGGGAATATCTCCTTTCTGTGTCGGTGAGGGCTTTGCATGAGGACTGCCCCAGTCCCACCGGGCTGGCATCGACCACAATCTCTGATTCCCGGCTGGGGTTGAAATAGGCCATTGTCTCCTGCTCTGACAGGGGCTCTTTGATGGCTGTGAAGGATCGTTGCTCAATCTCAGTCCACTGCCAAGCCACGTCGTTCCTTGTAAGTGCCCTCAGTGGTTCCGACACAGAGGCTAGGTCTTTGATGAAACGGCCGCAGTAGTTGACCATCCCCAAGAAGCTCCGAACCTCCGCCGGTGATGTGGGTGGAGGCGCATCCCTTATGTCTTTCACTTTTCCAGGGTCCGGGGATATGCCCCCGCATGGAAAGTGAACCCAAAGAATTCCAGTCGGTCTTTTAGGAATTCGCACTTTTCTTGGTGCAGGGTCAGACCCACCGCCTGTAGTCTCTCAAAAGTGTTCTGTAGCCGTTTAAGGTGTTCAATTTCCGACCTGGCGAAGTCTAAGATGTCGTCGGACATGTTAATGACACCTTTCAGTCCGGACAGGGCTCCTCTGATGGCATTTTGGAAGACCTCCGCCGCGGACGAGATTCCGAAGTTTAGTCTCTTGTACTGGTACAACCCCTCGTGAGTAGTGAATGTCGTAATGTACCTCGACTCGGGGTGTAGCTCTAACTGGTGGTATCCAGACCTGAGGTTCAGTTTGGAGAAGACTTTGGCACCTTGGAGTTCTCCGACGATGTCATCTAGAGTGGGTGTGAGGTGACGCTCCCTTTTGATGGCGGCATTTGGGAGTCTCATGTCCACGCAGATGCGTACTGCCCCTGGCTGTTTCGGCTTTGGGGCTACTACGATGGGCGAAACCCAAGGGGTGGGGCATTCCACTCTTTCAATGATGTCCCGGTCGACCAGCTGTTGCAACTCCTCCTCCACTTGGGCTCTTAAGTGAAAAGGAATCCGGCGATGTTTGAGGGCTGTCGGCCTTACGGACTTGTCGATGTGTAGGCGAATGGGCTCTGCGTTCAGCTTTCCAATGCCCTTGAAGAGAGTTTAAAACCTGTGTAGCATGCTCTTCAGATCGGGGTGGTATACTCCAAACGTGAAGTGGACAATGTCGAGTGCTTCTGATGCCGCACAGCTCAACAGGGAATGTGGCTGACGCTGGTGACAAAGAACCTTGCTTTGATGGTGTTTTGTCCATGAGAAACTGGGGCTACGAACACACCCTGGATGGGTAGGGGTGTTTCCCCACCGAATGCATATATTCGCGCCATGGACGCTGACAGCTCCGGTGGGCCTGGCAGGGCCTCATAATGTTTGGTGGCTAGCACACAGACCGAAGCCCCAGTGTCTATGAGAATGGGGGTGGGGACGTCATCGATGTTGACAGTGCATGTGGGTTGGCGCCTCGTGCCAGGACCTTTTACAATGCTGGAGATGAAGAAAATCTCTTCCTCCTCCTCTTCTTCTTCTGCGATGTCCAGGTCCTGCAGGCCCTGTTCGATCGAGGAGATGCCTCTCACTCTGCGAGCGCCTCCTCGTCCAACTCTCTCCGGTCCTCTTCCTGCCGCAACAGGGGCGGCAGCCCGGCGCATCCTGGCATAGTGCCCCGGTGTGCCACACCGGCCGCACGTTCTCGACTTTGCCGGGCATTCACCTCCGTGGGGGAGGTCATACCCACAGTAGGAGCACGATGAGGCGTTGCCTGGCGTGGGCGGGGTATCAGGCCTTCTCGACGCCCATCTTGACCGTCCCACTGCTGACCGTCCCACAGCAAATGCGTCTTCGTCATTCTTCGGTCGCGTGGCGGCATCCATTTTCGCGCCTCTGGCTTCCGCCAGTTCATGTGCTCTTACCAGGTCCAAAATTTGCTGGAGGGTCAGACCAGGTTCTCTCAGTACTTGCCTTTGAAGTTTGCCGGAGCTGCACCCCTGCAGTAGCTGGTTGCGGACCATTTCTTCCTCATCGACCCATCTGCAGGAGGTCGCCAGGTGTCTCAGACGGGCACAGAATTTGTCTAGGGGCTCGTCGTCTAGTTGTCTTTCGGCGCCCATGACAAATCTATCAAAATCCACGTTAGCCATGGGGAGAAAATGGTCTTTGAGTGCCTGCTTGACTGCGTCATACGTGACCACGGGGATGACGAGGGAGTCGTAGATCTTGTGGACTTCTGCGCCTGCCGAGTAGATCATAGTCGCGATTTTGGTGTCATCATCGTTCACCCCAGATGCCCTGAAGAACATATCTAGCCTCTTGACCCACAGTAGCCACTTCGGGCCCAACTTGGAAGGGGGGCCAGTAGTATCGAATTCAGGCATGGGGGCTAGGGAGCTGCGAGATCTGCGTGGGATTGGGGCAGCGGCACCCTCATCGTCAGTCTCTTCGCCCATTTCCGCGTCACGTTCTCACAGTTGTCTTTCTTAGAGAGAAGGGCGGCTTGTCCTGGGCTCGTAGTAGTGATGGGGTGTAGAAACCCACTTCTTTCTTCTTAAATGCCACAGCCCTGCGCCTGCAGGACTGTGGGGTTTCCTAAAATTATCTGTGTCCTCCCAACACAGCTGGTAGGTGGCGCACGAGCACCCTTTCGGGCCGCAACCACTGCCGCTACGTGTGAAGAGGGGAGCGAGTGAAATCAAAATGGCCGCCGGCGCTCCGCGGGCCCATAATACGGAAAGCTTTCCGTCTCTCCGAAGCTGTCGGAGCACGGAAGCAGTCCGTCCCATCCTCGTCGCCAGTGTTGTACCCTGGGGAAGCCCCGTGGTGGTGTGCGGGCCTCCCAGGGTCAGGGTACCAGCGCGCGTAGGCGGGCGCGCAAGAACACACGCCAGAGACGTCTGCTCGTTCCGGTGCTCCGGCACGAACTGCCGGGCACCGCCTTTATTAACTAGCGCGCATGCGCCGGCCCGCTGGGCCGCGCATGCGCGCTTCGTGTACCACGTACACAACATCTAGTACTAAATCCAGTCAGAATGCCCACAAAATTATGTGTAAATTCTGTTTTGGGCATTGCATGGCATTGTCTTAAATTAAAATCTTTGCATTTTTACATGTTGTCTCTTCCTATGACATCACTGCATGTGAAAACTGGAGGGGTCCCAACACTTACTTTTCGCATCACGCCTGCAAGCCGATGGCAGGCCCTGGGTATAGATAAAACACTGTTTATTATTCTGAGAGAAAGCTTTCCAAGCTTCCTCAATGGCAACCTGGTATTTTAATAGAAAGCTTTCTCTCTCAGAATATATTGTGTTTATCTATTACCACAATGGAGGCAGCTCGATACTCTGCTGCTTTTGTCTGTAACAGCTCCGCTGAGGGGCCGGTACTCAGGCCCACGGGGGCGGTGCTCAGGCTTAATGCAGCCAATCAGTAATGAAAAGGCGGGGAGAACCCATCCGAAGGATACCGGAAAGGTATGGGGTACTAAATATTTCATAACACCGGTCGCACCATTCAGCATCACCTCACATGGTCCCGCCCTCTCTGCCGGCCCATTTCACACGCCCACGCTCCGCCTCTTACTGCTACTGCAAGGCTACAGCCAATTGTAGCATCCGCTCGGCGCCACTGCCCTGACATTTGTCGCGCCCACTGGTTTGGGAACCAATCAGGGCCGGAATTCGGCTCTGACACTGCGGAAGGGTCAGGGGAAGGGAATGTACTAGGGTAAACCGAATCACACCACCCGGCCTGGCTGTCAAAGTTCCCGGCTAGGTTTGTACCATAAATAGGGGTCAATGAAGAGTAGCGGCAAGAGCGCGTGGACCAGCAGCTAACCAGACAGGGGCGTGCGGAGCCAGCAGGTGAGCGGCCCTCAGTGGGCATGTGAGAAGGGTAGTGTGTGCATAATGGGAGTAGAGAGAGGGAGCAGCCATGTATAGGCAAGTGGGAGGAGCCAAGGAAGCACAAGTAAACTGGTGCGAAAGAGGGAAAGATGCAAGTGCCACCATTTATGTCTATCATTTGTCCCTTACGTCCCCATCTGCCCAGTGCAATGTTTATCAGCTGTTAAAATGTCCATCAACATCACATCCTGTTTGTAATTTGCTTGCATCTTGTTTATTTGGTTATGACAACGAATGATGGACAGAGAATAATAACTGCTTTCAGATAACTGATTATGTGCAAGTTAAGTGACGATGGTTTATGACATTGATCGTTGTATTATTTACATCGGTGCGCCTTTTTGTACTGGAAACCAAAACACAATTAAAATAAATGAACTTTACCATCGTCCCCTTTTCTACCAACCTCTTATATGTTCATCTTTTGCCCCATCATATTTATAGTGTCCTGCATCGGGTATATAATTCAATGTTCTATACTATGCTACAGGAAAGTTCTGATTCTATTAAAGACGCCTATGTAAAGTATTATGCGTTTCAAACTTTAATCCTCAGAGAACAGCATCAAACTGCATTCACAATCAAATGTAAAGAGAACCCCAAGGAGGAGTATTTTCAATAGATATATCACGTGAATCTCATAACCAATCACAGTCTACTAGTCACTATTATGAACCAGCCAGCATTGCATCTCTTTTCTGGCAACACTGGTTATTGAAACTTTCTGATCGTAATTCGTTCCTTTTGAGCAGATCCTGAATTTTCATCCTCCTATATGGCGCAATAGTGGAGGGGAACCGCAAAGATTGTTTGAATGGATGACATTAACAAGCCTACTATCCTGCTGTTTTCCTGAGTGATGTGCTAACGTCACAGAATTCTATGTTGATCATTTACATCATATGTGATGGTCGATTGAGCGTCGCTTCTACCGTATCCACAATTATCCCTAGGAATTCCAACTTGTGGGCCGGATCTAGCTTCCATTTCTCCCAGTTAATCTGAAACCCTAGACTCTGCAATAGTGGCACTTCCTTCTATAATTGTGCTACTAGTAAGCCTACAATCAATTTCATCCATTGTGTTCTTCGCATGGGTAGAATGGATCTCAAGAGATTTGTGAAGCGCCAGAGGGCAGATAACAGCTTGACAAAGCTAAGGAGTTCATCGCCTCTCCCCAATGGGGACCCTGCCTTCCCCCCTACCATTTGGGACTAGGGAGGTGAGCCCGCTAAACTTAACATCCCCTAGGGGACAGGACAAGCGGGATCCCACTGGGGTGCCGCCCCCCTAGAGGAAAGACAATCCCTCAGCAGAGATATGCTTTACCTTCCCTTGTCTCAGGAAGGTAATGTCTTTATCTGGTATATGGGGATTGCAAGAGACCACTGTATGAATAGCCCTAGCGAAGTGGCTGGTGTGGTTCTGACCCTTTACTGTTGCTATCCTTGCATGAAGCTCGGGACCAATGGTTTCCACCAGAGAGACCGAGAGAAGGGGAGAGAGAGACGCAAGCCTGAGCAGTAATGCAGAGGAGGGAATGTTCCCCTTCAAGGTGGATCCAAGCAGCAGCACCATATAAATCGTGTGGAGAGTAGAGGAGCTCTGCTGCCATCTGCATGGCCGGGAGCCAGAGAAGCTCAGGCCCACCGAACCGAAAGGCTACGCGACTGCCCAAAAGACAGTCGACTGGTGCCTGCTGGGCCCAACGACAAAGTCCTGTCGAGCCCCGACGGGAAGAACTAATGCAAGCAAACCAACAAGGAAGACCAGAGTCCCGGTGCTGCACCTGCCGAGGAGACCACCTCCCTGAGGAAGGCCACTGCACTGAACTAGGTATGCTTACCATACAGGGAACTGGGAGGAAAGCAGACAGACCCGACTATAGCCCAAGATGGGTCGCAAAACCAACTAACCCAGGAAGGGGTGAAAACCAGATACTCAAAGAAACCTGATAGCCCACGAGGGGGTGAGAAACTCAAAAGCCCAAGAGTGGGCAAGAAACCAGATACCCAAGAAGGAATGAGAAATCGGATAACCCAAGAAGGGGTGAGAAGTGCAACAGGGCAAGAAACAAGATACCCCAAGGTGGTTTGTGAGAAGCTGAACACCAAGACTAGGTGCGAGAATCAGAACTCCAAGGCAAGGTGTGGGCAACAAACCTCCCAGACAGGAAGAAGAAAAAAATAGCCCAAAGCTGGGTGAGAGACACGATATTTTAGGACTGAATAATTATGAGCTGACACAAAAAGACTGAGACTGTTATCACTTGCAACACTTGTGTATAGGCGCGGTATAAATGCCACGTCATATATCATATCATATCATATCCAAAGAGGAGGAGAAGAAGAATAAGGAGACATTGGGCAAACCTGAACTTTGCATCACATCATTGGGCAAGTGGCCTGGGAGAAACCAAAGAGACATTTGAGTTGGGGCCATAAGCCAGCCAACATTTACTACGTTCAGTAGAACTCCCTGAACAGAGCCCAGGCTGGGTTGAGTTTGTGTTAATCGTTTTTGTTAGTGATGGGGACAGGATTCAACGTAGATTAGGCTTTGGATAGAGGACCGATTTTTGTGTTGATCAGACATCCTGACAAGCACCCTTTGTTATTTTCTTTATAGAGTAGCGAAAAACCCACCTAATGGATAGGGATAGAATAGGCCTTTCTTTATTTGTTTAATAAAGCTTGGAATGAAGAATGATCCTGTGTCCGCCTCCAGAGTCTGACATACCACACAACCCAAAGGGGAGGCTCGTAAACTCCCACGTTGGTTGTGCCCAGATGACCCTTTAGAACTTCCTGTGTGGCAGAAAGGTGGGGACCTACAAGTATGTGTTTTTGAGGTTCTTTCTGGCTAGCCAGTCTCCTGAATGTAGAAGATGATGATGAATCGGTCTGACCACGTCTTTACTTTACACTTCGAAGATGCTTCTTAAGAAAACGCTGCACTTGTAGCAGACTTTCACTATTGAATTATTTTCTTTCTAATTCACGCATCTCCTCATCCAAAATCTGTGCACCCTCCTTAGAAAATCGTATTCGTGGATGAGGTCGTGCTTGCTTGGTCTCTGCTAAAATGTTTAGTTTAAACCCTTTTACGGTCTGCAGATCCATGCGTTCCCTATAATTTCACTCCAATAATTGAGACATAGCACTTGCACACCTGTTGTGGCTGGACGCTGCTTTTGTGGTCTTCTCTCGCGCAAAGTGGTTTCTGTGCTCCTGAAGCAGCTGCCCCGTCCTCCATGTTACCTTGTTGACTCATGCTTCGGCTGGATGGGTGCAGCAAAACAAAGAGGTGATGGCTGGAAGGTTTTGAATTAATCTGAACCTCTGGCTGGACAGGTGACGGTATCTTCCAGCCCTATCGAAAGCTTTGGTGCGAAGAACACTTTTCATAGACACGTGGGCCTTAGCTGGGGCTGTTTATGTTCCTATAAACTTTGAGATCTCCCTCATGAGGAGTCTCCGAAAAGGAGGACCTCTGCTTTCTCGCTCTCTTCAGATTATGTGAACTCCAGGAGCTTGGGCTCCTATTTTGATGAGAATACTCCTGCATCTTTCTACAGAGAGGGTACAGTTGACCTTGCTGTGCATGCCTATTACTCGTTGAACCCATCCCATTCAAACATCTAGTTCTCCAGACTTCCGGTCACTCCTTGCTACTCAAGGAAATTCCATAATGCTCACCACAGGGCCTGTCAGATCTGATTAATTGTCCTGGCAGCTATGCCAGGAATGGTCCATGTTTGACTTCAGTTTTTTACCAAATGTCTCTGGGAATGTGATTATTTTAGTGGCAGCTACATTTCTGTCTAGATATGGCATAAGACAGTTTGTCTCTTGCCTCCTTATCGAGTTGCCTGCGTCGCCTCCTACACAGATATTTGGCCTAGATTCCCAACCTGCTGATCTGTGGTTGATGTGTGTGTCTGGATCAAAGTCCCCTTCATCCTTCCTCTCTCCCCAATTTACCATCTTCAGAACTGGCATCCCTTGTGCTGTGGTTAGATCTGCTGATACTTCGTCCTCTTTCGTTCGATTTGAAGGTCTTTTTTATTTGATGTGCTCCTACTGAGCGGTTTTTCTTGATCTCCAGAAGGTAGTTATGCTTTGTGGTGGTGGACGTTCACATTGTACATCAAACACTATAAACAGTCACTTCGATCTTGAAATTGCTCCACAACTCTCCCACCCCCCCAAATGTTTTTACCGTTTCAAGCATGTCTATCATGCCATATATTATCTAAAGGAACCATCATGTCTATCTTCTACCTCGTTTTGCTTAGTTTTCATATTTCTGTCACTGGCCTCATACCTTGTTCATTGCCCCATCTTTATTATTTGTCTTTTTCCCTGTATATCATGGCCCTCTTTCTGTATCCTCTATCCTTCTTGCCCATAGCTTTTCCCTATCCATTATTTGTTCATCCTCTGTCCCTCTCTTCCCATCTCAGGCCTCCTTATCCATACATTCTTTTTCCTTTGGTTATCCTTGTCCATCCCCTGTCTTCTCTTCTCTTTTTTTCCTTTCCCAGTTCCATCATCAGCATTCTTGGCCATACGTAGTCTTCCTTATCCATTTGCTGCTCCGTTCTTCTCAATTGTTTCCCCCCCCATTTATCATCTGTTCACCATGTCTTTTGTCTATCCTTCAAATCCACAGTCTCAAGTCCTTGATTTGTATTTTATTCATTTGGATTATTTAAAGAAAGGTGAGTGATACTAAAAGAATTATTGGATTTGACAATACAGCAGTGGTTCAAGCAGTCTCTTAGCAGGGTGCTTTTTTATAAGAACAAAGTGCATTTGATGGGTTTAAGTACATTGGTTGAAGTTGGATCACATTGGGGACATAGGGCCTCATTACACGGTAGGCGGTGAGCCATGGCGCTATTAGCGCCATGGCTCATGCCGGTAAAATACCGGCACCGCCTTGGCGGAAAGGGGATTTACCGCCCCATCCCAAGGTTGGAGGGGCGGTAAATCCCCCTTCCGCCATTGCCCTTCCCCATTCCCATTTCTGCCCCATAGGGCTCAATGGGAATGGGGAAGGCGCTAATTACGGCACCGCAATTTAGCGGTGCCGTAATTAGCTCCGAGGTCCCTTAGCGGGTTGGTATTTAACGCCTGCAAAAAGCAGGCGTTAAAACTCCAACCCGCTAAGGGACCTCGTAGTAAGGCGGCAGGGATTTACCGGTACCGGTATTTTACCGGTACCGGTAAATCCCTACCGCCTACCGTGTAATGAGGCCCATAGTCTGGGATGGCACTGTTAAAACAGCATATGTGTGGTACAGATTGTGGACAAGCAAAATTAGCTAATCCCCTTTAGGATTGATGGGAGGTACCCATGGATTAAGACACCCAACCAGCGTATGATTTGTAACATGGGGGCAGTACATCGGGGGCGGGTGGTGGGGTGGGGAAATTCCACAAATCCCATTTGTGCCTGTTACATGAGATCAGAATTATGGGATGTGCAGTGCAAGCTTAACAGTGGTCTTTAAGGGATGACGATCCTTTTTTTCCTTCCGTAACATATCACTCAAATCCTCACTAGTTAGGTATACGCACGCTAGGAGCACACACTTGTGTTCGTGTTGCCCGTGTATGCCACACACACCATGTACCACATTTTTTCCTGGGACTTTAATAAGTAAACTTTGGGAAGGCACTGAACATCTTTTTCCTGGTGCCTTCTTGAGATGTTAAGAGTCCCTTGTTATACAGTTAAGGAACCACCATTCACCTTACTTGATCTAATAGTGCAGCCCACCAACTTCTCTCACACACTTGTCTTCTCAGCCACACACAGTGCCCTGTGCAAGCGCTTAACCTTGATCATTATTTCAAATGTAACTTTGAATATTGATCTTAGTGTGATTGAGAATGTGACTTAGGTTTGCTGGGTACACAGCAGTCCCTGCATTCGCCAGCAGTTCCTCCTTGCCACCACCCTATCCACTTTTTAGTGGAACTAGGCTCTGCCTGCAGGGCGTTACAGAGTACCGAAATAAATAAAGAATCCATCAGAATTGAAACCTGTGACCTGAAGGTTACACTCAACCTTACAGCAGGCACTCCCACTGAGTTATCTGTGCAGTTTCTAATTATTCAAGTAAGAGTGCAGCACGACAGACATTTGGGTGGATGATGGAGGTGAAGGACGATTGGTCTCACTGACTGAGTATATTACATTCTTTAAGATATGGATGAATTGTGATGAAACTGTTGCACGAGGGAAAGCAATGTATAGTAGTGCATACTTGGGGAGGGTCTAGTTCAACAGATTGTTTAGCTATAAAATATTGGTGAAATATACATACAATGCGGTTTCTCTAACACACCTATTTCTAGTCTAGCCTCTGCCTAATAAATTTGAGTTCCATCTGTGGTGTCGGGTATATGGGTGAGAATCCTTATGGTAAGGGTGACTTGGAAGTTATACTGGTTAGATCACACGATTAAGATGTGTTGCCCTGGGGGTCTTGTATAGCACTGCATGCAAAGATGGTCACTTTAGAGCACTAGGAATGAGGGTGTGGGGGAGTGAGATGTAGAGCCAGCAAATACTAGCTGTAAGTAATTGGGAGAGAAACGAGGGGGAACACGCCAGGAACTTAGTCGCTGGGCTAATTGCAAATTAAGTTCCCACCCACTACCAGGGGTCGTCCAGTGCCAGAAGGGCCTTCCTGAAACACTCTGTGATGGTAAATGCTCTCGTAGTGTATGTTATGGAAGGAGTGGCAAAATGCTTTTACTGCGTCAAACTATGTTTTAGGCTTTGGTATTTTTTTGGTTTCTTTGCTACGAGCGTGACCGTTTTGAAGATCCAAAAAATGAGCGTTATGGGCAGATTTAGAGTATGTTGTTTCACAAAACTGCCTACACCATCCGAATGTGTTTATTTGCTGGATGGACGTTTGTAGGACTGCTTTATGAGACAGTGCTCCTGGAGTGAAAGAAGGCTGCTCCGTAAGAGAGCTTTGTTCTTCATAAAGCTTTTGAGCAGTTGATGCAGTTTATCTCTGATGTAGGTTATGGAGAATCCTGCGAATCCCCCACTAAAACCCTGCATAAAGTCTCCACCCAGGTGGCAAGGAGAGGGCAGACGCTTCCTGTTTCCAATCCTTGGGGTGGTGTACAGCGAGAGGATCACCTGGGTGGAGACAAGGCCCAGGGTAGTGGGGAGACTTTGCAGGATGAGGCACAGTATTTCTCCTTGGAGAGGGATACTCTTACCACTACTTGTTTGAAGGAGGAATTGGCTTATTGTCAGTTTGATATATCTCAACCTCCTATTAAGACAGGAAGGATGAACTCTAAGGGTATAATCCAACAAAGTGTTAAATCCAAAGAACAGGTCTTTTGTACCCCTGAAATCAAATATCTTCCCCAACGTCAAAAGTATACCATCCAGAATGACAGAAGTGTAGTCTTTTCAACTCTATCTCACCCTACAATCCTTCTTCTAAAAACATCAGGGGAAGTAAAATCGCTAGAAAGGTCGTGGAAATACCTGATTTCCTTAGAATAGAGTACATGTCTCAGAATCCCTCAGAGACTGTGATGAAGAGGGATGAAGAGGAATGCAGAGGTAAATGACAGGCAAGTAGGCCTCAGAGTCTTTACCAGGGTCAGGCAATTAACCTAAAGGCCTGCACCTGAAACCAATTGACCCACCTGAGGGGCATAAAAGGCTGCAGCTGGAAGGAGCAGAAGAAAGAAGCTGGAGCAGGAGCTGGAAGGTCAGTAGCCGTAGAAGAAGCGGAGCCCGAGGCTGGCAGGACTAGGAAGTGCAACCACAGAAGGGACACCAGAATGAGAGAAGAGCAGATTCCACCTGCAGGTTCTAAGCTGGTCCTGTGCTCACAAACCCTGTTTGGCTGTGGCTGCACTGGAAGAGACTGGAGAAGCTATCAATCTTTCGAGGTGCGCCTAATTGCTGTGACTGTGAGGCAGAAGCCATGCCACCACCTGAGTCCTGTGTGGAGAAGCAAGCCGAGGGAAGCAGGAGACTGAGGCCAGACTGAAGATACCTGTACTGCAGACACGTGTGGGTCCCAAGAGTTCCTTGAGCAGTAGTAGCAGAAAGAAAGGATTTGGGAAGTGGAAGCCACTTGCAAATGCCGAGATTTCAGAGCCAGTGAATGAAGCTCTCTTCTCCAGTTCACACGAAACTCCTTGCCGGTAACTGTAACAGCTAATTTAACACTTGCGTAGCAGTAGAAGCAAGCAACCGTTATCCGTTGTTGAGGGAAGTCTTTCAACAATGGGAAATGTATCACAGGCACGTTTAGAAGAAGTTAAAGTGCTCGCGTAAGAAAGCAAGCCTTTCTTTTCCACTGTTACCTTTAAAAGTGTACCGGTTGGTCGCGTGTCTCCAATCAACAGGGAGCATGTTTATAGTAATTACGTGCACGGTAGCAGCTGACTTTTCCAAATTGCTACAAGTATATCTCCATAAAAGAAAGGTTGCTTGTAAGTAATTGCGATTCCCGATCCACGTTGAAGCAGAACTTTATATGAACAAGGGAATGCAAGACTTGCAATTGAAATTCATCATCAAAGAGAGGTTGCGTGCACCCAATTTTATTTCTGAAGTGAAACCTAACACTTGTAACGTTCTGCACAAATGTTTAGCAGTTGCTGAAGACATAAGAAGAACAAGAATTACCAAATCCAGTAGACTGATTCCTTCTACAGTAAACTCTGCTATATTCAGTCACCTTTGATGCAAGGGTGACAAGGTTATCCAAGGTTGGACAAGTGGCAATACGGTTTTGGGGTAACTCCTGGAAACAAGAATGTGTACATGAAGCTGGGTGCTTGTTAAACTCAACAATCTATGCAACTGAGATTGTTGAAGCTGATAGAGAGAAGCAGTCTAGAAGCCAAGATGGATTTGTGTGGTAGCTGTAAGAAAGACGAAAGTGGCAGAAATGCTGCCCTTTCTTATGGTATAAAACAGAAGAGTGCCTTGCCTACCTGTAGAGGTTGAAGAGTCTGGCCTAAGTTGCCTAATACATTTTAAAGTATCAATTGCAGTAGAACCGTGGGGGTCTATAATGTTGTCAGAACCCTTTATATAGAATGTAGTTGAAGCAGTAGTAGACTGTGAAGCAAAGGAGCCTGCTTTCACATTATCACTTGTAGAAGGGAGTTGCTAAGGAGAAAGCAACCCCCTTAGAAGAAGCATCCTAACAAGTTATATGAAAGACGCTGCAGAGGTCACACAAGAAGAATTGTTTTCGAAGCAGAAGTGATACAGTTCACAACAAAAGTATCTTCTTTATCCTGGAAAGAGGTTATCCAGGATTACCATTGGTGCTGTTTTCTTTGTGGAACTTGGAAAGGGAACTTTGCAACGACCGAAGGAGGAACTGTTAACAGTGGATTTTTGTTTCAGTGAAGTTCTTGTTTCTTTGGAACTTTTCATGAACTGAGTTAAGACTTCACTTTTCTTTGGGAGATGTTGACTTTGGACTTTCCTGGGGAACGAGATCTACCCAGGATAAGCATAGGTCATCCAAGGCACTGGTTGTTTGGTAATCGTTCCTTTATGTTTATGCTTTAACCGTTTTGTTGTTTAGTGTGAGGGCTGGTTTTGTGTATGCTAGGAGATTTCCCCTTAAATCCTAGAATAGGCAGGGAACTCCCTGGTAGAGTAGGCTTAGTTAGGTTTTCTTTACAATTTTTGCTTAAAAGAAACTGTCAAATACTGAGAAACCTACAAGCAGTTGTCGGCCTCACATTACTTACCTCTCACAAGGTGTAATGTGATGTGGCCTTATATAGCGCAATCTCTGCAATTTGTCACTCTCTGGCTTGCCCAAGGCTTTCTGCACACTCCGGTTAGGCCACTGGTCAAAATCATCTGCTAGCTATTGTTTGTCAACCATGTTTTTTCTTCATGTTGCAGCATCATTGATTAGACCTTTGGGTGCTTTGGGTCCTATTTTGGATGCTAAATTACAGCCTTTTATTGCTCCTCAGCTCTCTGACCGGCAGCCCACAGGCCACGATGGACAACTCCTCTCCACTCTCGAAGGTCGTTGACCTTAACCAGCATTCACGCTTCATCATTGGGTCTGTATCAGAGGACAATTCGGAGGATGAGTTCAGCAGTATGGTGAAGGTGGACCTTCTGGTGGACAAGGAGCGGTCGCTATCGCCGTCCTCGGTTTGCTCAGACACCCTATCTGACCTGGGGATAAACAACCTGCCAGACAGTCTTGCTCTGCAAATGAGGTAGGATCAGAAAATGCATTAATTAAAAAGATTAATCAATAACAGATTTCCAACTTAATTTTCCAGATAGAATGGACACAGAGGAGAAGGGGAGAATGTCATGTACCTTAACTAAGCTTAGTTGGTCTACAAGTATTTGTAGCACAACATTCATTGCTTAGTCTATTACATCTGATCCTCAGATTATTTCCATCTATCCACCCTGCCAATCACTTGTTCCATCTTTTCCATTCCTTCTGTTTGGCCATTCTTCCCACTTTACCACTCTTTACTTAGCTGGATTTCAGTTTCAGGGTGCACAAAAACCATGTTCACCCAGTGTACGCCCCATAACCATAATGCAGATTCCAGACAAGTCAAGCCAGTGCAGACTCATGCACAGGCTTTGATCTCCTCTGCCTCTAGATCCTGGATGGGTATCTTTCCACATACTGCTGAAAAAGAAGGGGAAGCTGAACAGGAACCCAGGACAGTTAAGTGAAGGGGTTCCATGCATCTGCCGCTTGATGGGCCTGGAAAGCAGACCTCTGACTTGCACGAACTAGAGCCCCATGTCACAAGACCCAAACAGTGCAATAGACCTGCCCTCTGGCTACCTCTACTGGGTTTCTTTATGCTTGCACACATGCGAGATGTAGCGGAGTGGCGTTCAAAGCAAGGTTGGTGGTGCTCATTCGGGAATGTCCCCTCTCGCTAGTGACCTGCCAAACGTTATTGGTAGTGGATTCCAAAAGGTAAAAGTTTCTAATTCCCACCACTACATGTACATCCTCTTACCATTTCATTCCTCTGGATCCCATCTGTTCCAATATTTACTCCTGTTCACCCCTCCCACAGTCCCATAACCCTCCAACAGCTCACCTTCTCTCGACTTTAATGTCCTCCCCTGCACTGCATCCTCTTTCACTGTATATTTCAATTCCTTCCCAAACACACACCCTCTTTTCTTCTGTTCCCCCACGTTTGTGCTCCTTCACCACTCTCCATTCCCCTTTATCCTCAGTGTTGTAAAGTGCCTTGAAGTGACGAGGTGATATGTTGACACTTTACAAACCCTGGAAAAAACGACATTTGGAAGGTATTGGCGTTTAATGCTCATCTCTATTGGTACCCAGGAAGATTTTGACAAGAATAGGCAGTACCACTAAAGTATGAATTGTGTATTTTGTTTATAAGCAGAAGCTTGATATTCAGAAAAGGGAACAGATGTAGATGATAATGGCACAGAACGTTGGTGTACTCATTGCTGCCTACCTTATCCTAAAAACTGAAATGGCAACTGCCTTAGCAACTTCACAAGGGTTTTCACCCACAGGTTCCCCATGGGAAAGTGCGTTCTCTTTACTCTGAAGAAAGAAACAGCACTATCACTAAGATTTGTACATGTGCCTGTTTGACAACTATACATTCCTGGTTTTTGTTGTAAACACATAGGAGCTCATTTTCTACTGCGCCATAGCTTAAGTGGATGGTGTAAAAGCCTTGCGTAAGGCTTTTACACCATGCTTTCACGTTGCAGCTCATTTTCGTCCATTTGTATGGCGGAGAGGCAAACGCAGTAGAAGACCACCCGCTCAGAGATTATTAAATAATGGGGAAGGAGAGAAACTGGGCAACAGATTTCTAGAATGCATGGGTCAGCAGAGGGTTTCTGCAATAGGGAAAAGACATTTGCAGATTTAAAGGAAGCAGGGAAGAGTCCAGTGGGGAGAGAGAGAAGTTAAAGAGTTTATAGAGATATTGACGGGTGATTGGGGTGAAGTCTTTGACCATTTGGGCAGCAAAAGGGTTGATGGAGCACAGGATGGGCTGGCACTGCGAAAGATGTGTGCCATTTAAATAGAGGTAGTTGAGGGTAGAGGAGCATGGCAAACCAGAGGTAGGACTCAAACTCTGGGACATCATGTTCATTGACTTTTATTATATTCTTTTAGAATTGGACTGAATTCTTGGCCAGCTTCAAAGAAAATAAACAAAAATAATAAAAATTAACTCAAAGTGCTAAGTGCCCTATTCTAAAACTCACATATTCAAGGAAAAGATATTCTTGTCAGGATGAATCAAAACAAAGTCCCAAATTCTATGATAGCCTACCCCACTTATAGAAAATAACACAAATCTAAAGGTTTTAACAACTAAAAGATGCTTGGCTGCTGTTTCTGTTTGTCTTCCTTGGAGACAAAATTCTTCAAGTGCCACTGTAATGGCTAAATGATGATCCAAATAAAATCTTACTTTCAGTATTTCAGTCTCTCTCTCCCCTAACACTTTCAGATGTCATTTTCACTTGTTCACCCCAGGGTTTCTGTTTCTGTTCCCCTCCAGGGCTTCACATGCTCTATCACTCCTCTCTGGGAATTTCTATCTTTCATCCCAGTTACAGGGTATCTTCAATCTCTCCCTCTCTTCTGGGGTCTGTTGATTCTTGTTCCCCGCTCTTGGGGTATCTTCACTCTTACGTTAACAAAGCAGATGAGTATCTTACATGACTCCTTCAAACTGGGCTTACTCCTTCTCGCCACTTGCGCTCCACGGGTAGTCAGGCTGCCCATGGTCCCTTCTTCAGTGGGGAACTTTAGGTTACCTAGCCCCTTCCATAGGCTAGCACTGCCTGCCTTTCTTTGAGATCCTCCTGGATCAGAGTGGTGTGGGCCTCTTCTCCCCCTCAGGGTTCAGCTGGGCCCTCAGGTTTCCCTCTTCCGCATAGCAAGGTAGCTATCGGGGCCAAGACATCCTTCCTTCCCCTGCTTCAGGCTTCTTCTCCACTACTTTCCCTTTACCATTGAGACAGGGAACCCGTCTCTCAGCTGAGACAACTTGCAACTGAACTGGCTCTCCTTTTATTCAGTCCTTTCTCCCCTTAGCCGACTACTGATTGGCTGAAGTGTCCGACTTCACCATTGATGGAAGTAGTATTTACATCATATCCTCCCTGGGTAGGTCATGTCGTATTGGTCAGTTCGAATAACAGTTAGATCAAAAAAAAAGTTCCAAATAACTCTCCTATATAAGAGCTCTGCTCTAGTTTATTTGGTTTGCTCTTCCTGTGTAGATGGTAAGCATGGCTCTCTGTGTTCCTCTTCATGAAAGCAGGTTTTATTTTATTTCCCCATGCCTTTGTTGTGTAGTAGATGTTATTTCATAAATTTAGAGTCAGTTTACCCACGGTCCTTAATGGGGAAATTGAACCCAGGTCCTCTACATAGGAGGTAACCATTCTACCACTGAGCTATTTCAGTTGTGCTGTTATTCAGTGGTGAGGGAGTCTGAAGCCTTTTTCTTGCAGCTGATAAGTAATTTTCCTCTCTCCATGCTGGCAGCGCATCTTGCTGCACGTTGCCGGCTTGACCAGCTGCTCCTTTCCCTTCACCGCCACAAGGATTCAGCAATATGTTACCTGTGTGAGTCGAGGAAAATTCTCGATTCACTACAGTAGATAGTGGGGGGAGAGATGGTTGACAGAAGAACGGTTAGGGAAGGAGAACGAGGAGGGCTATGAGAGTTTCACACATTTTAGAGATTTTGGAGGCCAAGTAGTGAGCAAAATCATGAGCGGAAAGAGGTGAGGAATATTGGCTTGGGAGTTATGAGCCGAGAGAAGAGAGTAGATGAAAGTTTTTCGGTGGGTATTGCGAATTGAATTGAGTGGGTTTGTGAATTCTGAGGATTTGACAGTCCAGTGCAGAGGCTAGCGCAGCAAAGGAATTCTTGTTGGCTAACAGTAGGGTAGATATCTGTAATTTGCACCAGCGTCGTAGGTATCAGCCCATGTTCATTTTGTGGGTCTGAATTTCAGAGGTGATCCAAGTCTGAGGACGGGACAATGTAAATGTGAACAGGATAGTGTTGGTCAAATGGAGTCGCAAGTGCATAGTGATAGTCGGAAAAAGAAGGTTCAATGGAAGAGGCATAGATGGGGGAAAGAGACAGACAGGAGATAAATATTCACATCCTTTTTTTTTTTTATTGATGTGGTTGAGAAACTCAACCTTTCAACATATATAAAAAAATACATTTTTTACATTTGTCATTTAAATACAATTTAACACTCATTACAAAACAATCATTATTTACATCATGTACATAGAAACAAAATAAATAATACTTTTTAAAAAAAAACACAAAAAAAACACAATCAGATTTTCCATACTATCACAACAAAGTGTGACTAAAAACCTTGGGCCACTTACATCTGACCTAACCGTTTTGTCACTATGAGGAAGTTTCCTTTTTGTCATCCATATCATCTCTATCAAGTTTTTAACTCATTCAAAAAGTTTATCGATGCATACCCAACTGT
Source organism: Ambystoma mexicanum (assembly GCF_040938575.1). Lineage (NCBI taxonomy): Eukaryota > Metazoa > Chordata > Amphibia > Caudata > Ambystomatidae > Ambystoma > Ambystoma mexicanum. The sequence continues at coordinate 293,881,854 of NC_090931.1, forward strand.
TTTTGAGTACACATGGAATATGTACTTCCATAGATCTTCTGCTCCCATGTGTAGTTTGTATTCAAATAAGGTTTTAAAATGCTTAATTCTTAAACTCTCTAACATATCACATATCGTAATGATGTGCTCTAAGGATTCATCCACAACATTGCAAAACCGACATGTAGTAGTCGCTGTTATGTCTTTAGCCCATTTAGCTGTTACTACTCTCGTATGTCATAAATTCAGTCTTAGTTGCAAAAGTCCTGCGCGATGCATGATACTGGGGTTTTTTAAAAGGTACATCTCAGTATTACCATAAGCTTAAAGGGCAAAGGGATTTTGGATGACATTTTTGTACTTAATGGCACGATTCTCTATTCTCTATCCAATCCATCTCCCACATTTTACATTTGGCTTTGTCAGGATTTTGGATAAGTAGGTTGTCTGTTATATCTGCATCTTGCATACATTTCTGCACCTGTAGTTTCCATTGAAGAATGTAGCCATCATTAGAGGTTTGTATGTAACGAGCCAGTTGTACAACAAGACCGTTCCTGTGCTTATCCAGGACACATTTCCTATAAAGCATACACGCTTTTCATTTGTAGGTGGCATATAAAGATGTTAACCCCAATTCATGCCTTCTTAGGGCAACAGGTACAGATGGAGGCAGACATAATAAAGATCTCCAATAGAACCCTTCCTTCTTGTCCCAAAAGCTGTTGGTTTGAATTGGTTTAGTTTCTGCACCGTATAACAGAATTGGCAAAGCTTTTTGTTTATAGACAACTAGAAGGGGGGCAATAGTAAACTTACAATATTTACCCCTAATGATTTTTGACTGGGATATCAGGCTCTTCCACTTTGAGTTTAGACTGGAATGGTAAGGGGAATCAAGGGATTACTGATGTTTATGCCCAGGTATAAGTATTCAGATACTGATGCTACAGCCTTTCCATACAATTCCCACTCTATTTTTTTTGTTTCGTTGTTTACAACTGCCAAATTGGATCACCTGGGTTTTCTTGGTATTAATAGTCATTTTATTACGCGTTGCATAGTTCTCTAAGACACAAAGCATGTTTCTGAGACCAATTGGCGTTTTGGATAACAGCAGAAGGTCGTCGGCATATAACAACCATTTAACCTCACACGAGTCCAGGAACCATTTAACCTCACACATCATTAAGGTAAGGGGCAAGAGAGTCCTACCTGAATTTCCACTTGGCCATTGAAGATTGGAGATGAAGAGTAGAAGATAGAGGGACCGTGATGTAAAAATGAACAATGGAGTGATCAGAGGCAGAAGGGGTCAATGCAGGGTTCCGAGGAGGAGAGCCAAGTAGAGAGGAAGAAGAGATCAGGAGAGTTCCCACCAGAGTGGGTAGGCTGGTCATGGAGGGTGTGAAGTTCAAGGCAGGTGGCTACACAGGGCTTAGGGAAGTTAAAGTCCCCCTGAATAACAATGGGGTGGCTTTAAGTTCAAGGAGAAGATTCATATCAGTAAAGGAGGAGTTGAGAGGACTAGGGGATCGATAGACAGAACAGCCAGAGGAGTAAGAGGGATGAGTTGAATAGTGGCCTATGTGGAAGAGGTGATGTCAGACGGGGAGGATGGGCAATTTAACTAGTTGGGGACGGTGAAGAAGGTAGCAGAGTCTGCGTGGAGAGCTGCTAGTGTAGCAGAGTCATGAGGAAAGATACAAGTTTCTGTGATGGCAAGAAGTGAAAGTTGAGGGCAATAAGAGTTGAAGTGGTTAGAGATGTAGGAAGACTCGTTGCAGAGGGATTGTGTATTCTAGAGGCCATGTGAGTGACGAGAGGGGGAGAGGAGCAGGTGTTGTGAGGTAAACAAGGAGGGTGGATGATGTTGGAGACCCTGGCAGAACAGGAACATCTTATTTGAGGAGTGCAGGAGGGAGGATGAAGATGGGGTCCCCTGATAGTGAGGCAGACATTGGACATAGTTGAGGTTGAAGGTTATGAGAGACGGGAAGGAGAAGAGTGAGTAGATGGAATGGAGCAAAGTCAAGATGCATGATGAAGGGTAGAAGAAATGGGCAAGTTAAGATAATGAAGAAAGGGTGCAGTCTAAAAGAGAGATGGTAGGTGGGCCAGTGGAAAGGAAATGGGTGGGTGGATGGCTGTGAAGAAGGTGTAAGTCCTGAGTTGCGCTATAGAGGGGCGATAGGTAGCTAAAAGACAGTTAAACAGCCCAAAACAGCAATGTTGCTTGGTCCTGTGAGGTGACAGAATCTCTGCAGTGAATGGATATTCAGTGGGTGGAAGGATCCCTATGTTTGGAGCAACAATCAGGTGATGGGTGAGCTTGGTGTCGTTCCCCTGGTGTGAGCAAGGATTTGGGCCCATGGGCCTTTCCATCCTTAACAGGCCCAAGCAGAGTTGACCTTTGCTTCTTTTAGCCCTTGGCTTTAAACGCACGGGTTGGGCGCCCAGGGGAGACTGAATAAGGGGAATAAGTGCTCCAGATGGCTCCCAGACTTGCAGGATGACCCGACGGTGAGAGGTTCTAGCTCGTAGCATGCACCACACACTGGCGGAACACTGTGGGCCTGTTACAGGGCATGCCTGTTCAATGACCACCCGATTCTCCCGTTGACCAACCAAAAAAACGTCATCTTGTGGAAGTGCACCTTTCATTTTGAAGCGCATGTAAATGACTCCACAATAAATAGGAATACGTAGTGTCAGATGGGCCAGAGCTTTAATCCACTTTGATATGATAGTTTATGTATAACGCACTTAATACCCAGAGGTTTCTAAGCGGGGACCTGGGGATCGAACCTGTGTTGCTCTGTGTCGTCTTGATTCCAAGGCGAGCATGTTCCGCCTGAGCTATCCTCCTGAGACTTTAGCAGAGTATCTACAGTGCCCCAAACTAGAGGATTACAAGTCTAGCCAAAACAACTCTTGTTGTCTTCTTGGCTCGGCTATTGTAGTGTGAAGCCAAATTGAAGACTTGAACTCTGCCAGGGGTGCTGTATGTTGCCTAAACAAGCAGAGTTGTACTTCAGTAAAGCAATAAAACACTTAAGGACCAAACGGGAGTGTTTAAAAAAATACTATATATTGACTACCACTGAAAAGGTCAAGGGTAAAATCACAATGATAACAAACGTGAGCCTTGTTGTAAAACGTCAATAAAAATCGCACGGCAGCAATGGCAATCTACTGTGATAAACAATCCCCAAAATGTGCTATTCCGTCCCGGGCTAAAAAGAGGAATAAGCCTCACAAAACTAAAACTCGTTCTAACTTCTGCACCAAGCACGAGTAAGCCATTCAGCAGCTACCCGCGTGCCAAAAAAGGTTAACCTGGGATCGAAATAACAATGCAATGAAATCAACAATAACCCTGAAAACGTTCATGCAATTTACACAGTAGATATTTAAAAACCATCTGTAAAGCAATGTTCTCTTACCATATATTTGCTAATAGAACACTGTTAACATTGTGTTACAGTTTTATTTATAGGTTATTTGTAATGCACCTATACAGCCAAATGGTGTTTCAAGGTGCATCAAGACAAAGGGGCAGGGAACAGGGAAAAAAAACAAAATAAAACGATGCTACTAGGGCTTGAAACATTCGGAATCTGCAAGTGCTAAACATGAATGCAATGCAGGAGAAGGGGGGGGTGGTGTAGGACAGGGAGGAAAGGGGGGAGGACAGGCAAAAACAAACCAGAAAAAAACCCAAAACAAAGCGACCCTTCTAGGCCTTGCAACAATTCGGAACGTGCAAGTGCTGAAACATGAAATGCAGGGAGTAGGGGGGATCCCACCTCTTGGTGGGGGGGGGGCTGCAACAAATGAGCAGCAGCAAACCGCGACAATGAAATGGCAGAGTAAGTTTGCAAGCCCCATTTCCTATTGAATCAAAACATCAACAAAAAGGGTTAATACTCCTCTGCGCTCACCACCAAATATACTGAGTAAAAAATGTCATTTTATATATCGATCTGAAATCCTATTTTTATTTGACGGGAATAGGTAGCATAGGTTCTTGGTTGTGGCTCTAAGCCCAATGTCACTTTGATTTAGCGATAAGAACATTACAACTCAATTATGCAAGGAATGATTTAGAATTGTTAGCAGAGGATAGGAAGTTGTAGATGAGTGAGAATAGGATACCAATCGGAAGATTTTCATTTTTGAGCAGCATAAACGCCCTGACTGTGCTTGTAAGGTCGAAGCACGTGTTGGCTGTGGATGGGTATTAAAAACATTACTTGTGTATCAATGACAACTGTTTATTGCCCATTTTTGGCTGATTTACTGTGCTAAATTAGGAGAAGGCGCTTATGTATTTAGTGGCTGGCGCATTGGGTTGATACAATTGTTTGACACATCTCCTATTGCACAGATAATTACTGCAACGCAACAACCATGGGTAAAGAAGGAGGCTGTACAAGTGGCAGGTATGAACAGCAAAACAGTGGCAGTATCAAAGAAGGCAATGTCAGGCCTAGGAGGCAGACGAGGGTGGAATTGAACAGATAGGTAGGCTGCAGTAGCATAGAATAGAGAGTCAAGTGGAATGGGGCAAATGTCCAACAGGCAGCAAGGCTGATGTAGACACAAAGGGATGATGTTAAGGCGAAATGTAGCAGCGTTAGGTTTATGCAGACAAAGGATCAAGGCTAAATGTAACATGTCAACTATTCCAGACATTCATTTCCCCCCCTTTTTTTTCTTAGTTTATCTAAATTCTTAGAAAATCTTACAAATATAAAATGTTCGTTTTATGTCCAATGCTGAGCAGCTAATATACAAGTGATTTAAGGCTGCAACAATCTCTCTTGTTTTGCACAATCTGCATATTGGCTGGATGCAAGAAATTCTCTCTCGTTCTTGCACCCATCACTTCATTTGTGCTCAGTTGACCTGCATGGAATGTGTTGTAAATAAAAGGATGCACAGTTGTTGGGTCTTAAGCAGTATTTAGCAAATTATGTAACACTTCTGTTTCTCCTTGACACCATCTGCTAGGTTATCCCAATATTTGGCTCTCTATCAGTTTTATATTGGGTTTTAACACTTCTGTATTATCTGAAATTAAGTGACCTGATTCTACTGTACCTCTATTACATGGGAGAAGGTTATTAACTAGAATATAAAAGTATGAAGCTTTGTTTGTGATGTCTTTTAAAAAGTTCTCTCCATTTTTTTAAATATTTTAGCTTCGAAAGTTATTGCCGCTATTTCTGCTTTACTTTGCCAAGAGAAGATGGCAACGGATTATTCATTAATCCGATATAAGTGCACTGCAGGAGCTAGAGTAATTTCTTATAAACTAAGGATTCCTATTTTTTAAAAAAAGTTTTTATATTGTATTTATTTATTTTTTTAACCTAGTTTAGGTTCTCATAAGCCCATACCTTTCTACTTTATAGGGCTGTTAGTATAATTTTGGCTGTCATTAATCTAACTATGGGAATAACCACATGCCTGCCCTTCTTTTTGTCAAAAAAGAATCCGAGCATTCACTAAGCAGCTGCCTTTTTGCTTTATATCATCTCTTAGTAGTTTCTCATCAAACATAATGGCCATATATAATAGCCAATTGGGACTTTGCTTAAATACCATTTAATGTTGGAACGTTTTGATAAGAAATGCATGATTTTAGATTTGTTGTGTGTTTATTTTGAGGCTCCTAATACATACATTATTCCCATACATGTGTATTTCAGCACCGTTTGTAATTCTGATTTTTGTTTTGTTTAAGCTAGGCAAATTATGCATTAAATATCTATTTGTTACTGTGCATAATGTTGAGAACTGGATCTGAAGGTGTTCCGTTACTGCATTTGGAGTCTACTGAAAAACATAACCTTCCAATAACTTTATTTTTATACTGGACTGAAAAAATGGGCATTCTCGAATCTAATGTTTAAAGCACAGCTAGCTCCTTGTTCTCCAGAAGTAGCTCCTGCTCAATGACTGATGTCCCATAGCCAGGAAATACTGTTGGCTCCTGCTTTTTAACCTCTGGGTTATCCGCCGAAGATTGGGTAGAAGAGTGTCACTCAGCCTTGGTGTTGAGTTCTGTCCTTGTCGTGCAGTTTTAAAGAATGGAATGCACTTCAGGCTTAAAGATCATAAACTAAAAGTGCGCTACCGGAAGAACACTTTACTGGCCAGTCAGGCCTATGTGGATTGGACTTCGCCAAGATTTGGTAATAAGTGGAGGGTGTCTCAACACTTGGGTCTCCTCATGACTGTCCACGAGATGACTAATTCCCAGCACAGTGCTTACCAAGTACCAACAGTCGGCTCCTTCTGGGCCTCCTGCGTGGAATACCCTCAAAGATTGGGTGTATAGAGTACATGGATCTGTTCTGCCTGCCTCTCCTAGAGACTACCTGGATAATTCCGACTGCTGATTCTGCTTCTCTCAACTTGTTGGCCTTTGACTCTCATTCTCTGTTGCAGGGCTTCTAGGCACTAGGGAATCCAACTGCAAGGCATCCTTAACGTTTCCAGCCAACTGCATATCGTGCAACGATAAATGGGGATGGGTCAGGGGCTTGTCTTTCTCAATCCTGTTAACCAGTTTTCTGTCCAGCAACATAACGCTACACTACCCACTTTTTATTATAAGTTTTGGCTATTAGGTGGTGCTAAAACGCCACCTATAAACCGAAACTATTACATTAGAGTACAACTAGGGAGAAATGGCATATGAGTAGGGATACAAAGCATGTAGGCGGTAGTTGGTTATTTACCCACCGATTGACTGCCTATGGTCATGCAAATCCCTATGGCCAGTCTCGCCCACTTCGTTGTGCTTAAAGTGTCTGTCAGTGTTTTTTTTTTTTAAACCAGTCTTCTGAGAACTAATGACTTAATTGGAGATGTAGACTTGCTACTGGTGAAATAAAATGTTCTTAACCAGGTCTTCCTTCAGCCACACAATGTATAATCACTTTGCCTGTCTTTCACTGAAGTCCTCTTACAACCAAGCATTGGCAGATGCCAACAGTTTTGGCTTGTATAAAAGTATTAGGCATTTGCTAGGCACTTATTTTATATGCCCAGGTACTTGTACCATTTACACCTGCTACCATCACTGGTCAGTTATTACCAATACTGGCAAATGCCTACATAAAAGGCAAAACTGTTGGCATTGCCAATGCTTGTTCTGCTTGGCAGGGAAACGATTTCTCCAAAGATGGTTCAATTCAATTTGGGCACAGCTTTGTAGGACATTGGGAGCTTCCGGGCTGCTGTACCTCTTTAAAGCCTTCCTACTAATAGCCACATTCTCAATTCTTTTTAAGCCCATCACCTTTTTAAATTTTCTTATAAATGAATGGACATTGCTTACAGGTTTGCTTTGTGGCCACAGAGTTATTGTGTGTTTGGTTTCCGATGAAGACAATATGGCTCCTGAGAGATGTCCCGAGGGAAGAGCTTTTCACCTTCTTTTGGCTACACCAATGCCCCTGCCCTGCCCTGGGCTGCGGATGATGTTCTGGCCGTGGTGGTGTCTAGAATCCAGACAGAGGAACCCATTAACTAAGATCTGAGGCATGTGTGTGGGAAAATAAGAGTGCCATAGTACCATAATGAGTCTTTTTACGAGGAAGTCTGGCGTGGCTGCATACATCTTGCCCTCAAATGAAGTGGTCCCACATACGTTTTTTTTTCTGTTAGTTGCAGCCAGATATTATCAGATTACATCAGCTTGCAGATACATTGAGGTTTGCATTATCATGGAACAACCGAGGGAAAGAGCAAGTTGGAAAGAGGCAGACCCTCAGTAGAGGTCAAGATAAGGGGTACAGAAAAGATTTTTAAAATTCTGGTGTCACAAATGGCAGATGGATTTCCTATAGTTGTTGAAATTGAAGTGCCAGATGAAAAATAAGACTCTGAACCCTTTCAGTAAGCCACATCTATTTGATTGGAACCCAGCTAGGAGGGAAATGTGATGGATGTTTGGCTTTTTAACCACCGTGAGAAACATGAGGGTATGCTCACATCCACTCCCCTCTGTTTAGGTGGCCAGGGAAAGGCCATAGCTTTTGGATCCCGACCCTGAGGGCGGACAAGCCAGGGAGGATCACCTGGGTAGAGGGTTTCTGGGTACTGGGGAGAGAATGCCAAAGGGCAAGACATGGTATTTTCCCATGTTCTGATGATAATTCATCCTACCCCCCTGTACCTTTGTAGGCTACTGTGACAGTACATTATCAGTGTACAACATACAAAGTACTGTGAAGATGAAGAGGCGACTAAGAGCAATGGGTACTGGGACGAAGAAGAAAGGTGTAGACATGTAGGTATGAGGATCAGGCATGTCCCACTAATAAGTATTTACAAAGTCAGGCAATTGAGACCTGAAATCCCTTGACAATCAAGGAACATATAAAAAGGTGGCATTTTTACACAAGGAAGTAGAGCGGTGCGGCAGAGAAGCTGCAGGTGGAGCAGAGAATGTGAAGTGAGCTGTGCAGAGGAGACAAGCCGAGGTGCCGAGACGCTGACAGAGTTTGCGAGATTCCATCTGGGGGAGCAGTGCCTGTCTGGAAAGCACTTGTGGGAAAGAGGGGAAGCGCGACGGCTGTGGAAGAAGCAGAGGCGAAGTCCAGCACAGAGGCCGGGAAGTGCTACAGAAAACACCCAGAAGCACGGGAGTGATCATCCGGTAACCTTCTGTAGCCACGCAGGACTCCAGGATGCTCCGCGAGGGGCTTTTAAGACTTCACGTTCACCAAAAGGCATACTGCACGTAATGTCAACCGGAATGCTTGAGTTTTGAATGTCGATTTTCCGGAAAGGTTGAATGTGTGAAACCCCTGAGTGCTGCATATCACGGAAAGGCTGGAGATCCAGAATTGTGAATGGAACGCGTGAAAAAAGCTGTAAACCAATATACTGTGAAGCTTACACATGGCACAAAGGAGCTAGTGAGCTCACAGAATTAGAAGAGTGCTAATATTGAATGCGGAGCGCATGGAAAGGGCTTGAGCTCCTACATTAAAAAGATTTAGCTTTGTTGGTTGAATACCAGTGCACCTTGATTGACTTTGGCAAAAAGGGCTGTTTGTGCCCACACCACAGAAGCTGCATAATTTCTAATTTTGCCAAAGATAACATATCAAATGAAAGGCTTGAACTTGTGTATCATTACTAGCTGGGTGGAAACTTGTGGGTGAGTGACCTGTGATGGGTGGACCAGGTGGTCTAACAACTGCGCCTAGACCAGTATGTTTCCCAAAATCAACTTTCTTAACATTAAGGCATCATTTACAATCAAAATATGTAGTTGCTGGTTGTGTGACCTGTAATGGGTGGACTGTGGTTGACAACTGTGCCTAGACCAGAAGCCGTTACAAGTTTGTCAAACAGTAAAGAGGTGTGCACATTTGCTACATTTGTCTAGGGGAATCGAGTCCCAAGACTGCTGGGATGTGTGAACTTTTTGTTGCAACTTTGAACTTGGAGAAGGGAGACCCCCAAACATTGATGTAAATGCGAACTGTGATATCTGCGAAGCTACAAAAGGTAACGTCAGAACTTGTGCTGAGAAGAGATTATATTGCAATGGTGTTGAACTTGAAGAAGAGAACTTTAGGGAACTTTGCAGTAACATTTGTGGAACATTTTGCTTTGGAACACTGACTTTGGTTGAGGGCATTCACCCACTAGTTTTGTTGTAGTTGTGAGGACAGCATAGGTTTTTAACACAGACCGATCATTGCTTTGGAGTTCCTGTCATAGACTTCCTTAAGATTTCTTTAGGCAGGGAAATCCTGCCACAGCCTAGGGTTAAGTAGGTATTACACCATATTGATCATTAATAAAGTTATTGAAATTAAACGTTCATGGTCTGTGTCATCTCTCTTGATACCATACCTGTCTCACACCCCCATGTCCATGCCAGTCTGTGTAGCGATTACCACCCACTGTTCGCCCCTTCTCGCAAAAAACCTATTCTATTTGGCCCTCTTAGAGCTTGTTCTGTCACATAGCAACATCAAACTTTGTGCAATATAGGGCCTGCCAGTGTTATTTCTAAGTAGCCTTCTAAGAGTGAATGCTTTAATTGCATATACAAAGGAACTCCTGATATAAGAAAAATGTGCTTTCATATTCTTTATGTATAACAATATGTGCCCTCACATTTATTCCTTGCGCTGGCATCCCATTAAAAACCAGCGCTGGCAAAGCCAACAGTTTTGGCTTGTTTATGGGTATTAGATATGCATTTGCCAGGCACTGTTGTCATATACCCAGGTAATCGCTTCATTTTCCAGCATTTGCCATTTTATGACCTGGCAGTACCATTCTAGCAGTGTTTAGCAAATGCCTGTCCCATGCCCACATGAAAGCCAAAAGTGTTGGCTTTGCCAATGCTTGTTAAGTGTTTGGTCACTGCAAGATGTTGATCTGTATATGTTTTTAAAATTGTAAAAACATATGAACACCACACGTCCACTAGGATTGGCTTATAAAATGGTTGCTTAAATATTGTGTTCAATATATGCAAAACCTGCAAGTTGCTAGTTTGAATTGTACCAGGTTTGAGTCAACTGCTCATCCTTCCGAGGTTGTTAAAATGTGTACTGTTGTGTTTGGTAAAAATACAAGACTGAATGATTAGGCGTGCTTTAGAATAAAGCACGGTATCAACTTTGGATTTGCCCATGAAGCTAAATCTGAGGGTTGCGCTGTGAGCTGCCTAGAAATCTTAAGCTGGGAAGAGGATCCAGCCCTTCTAGGGGAGATCCCTTATCTTTTTCAGCGCATTTTGCAAAATGAGGATGTGATGTCATAAGGGTATCCCGGCTTGAATGCTGGTGTGTGGTTAAGTGTCAATGTTCCAGACTTGGCCGTTGCTGAGCCAGAACAAGAGTGTATGGCCTATGTGCCCAGTCTGTGAGGCGTTTGAAGTTGTGTTGAGTAATGTATTCATGGCCTGTGAGGCGTTTGCGCAAAGCTATGTAGTGTAATGCATTAGTGGCCTGTGTGCCCAGCCTGTGACCCGTGTGCGTGGTTTGTGTGTATTTTGGCCGTGACCATGCAGAGGGGTGCCTTGTGTATCACTTTTCTTTGCCTAAAAAGTTGAAACGTTAATTCTGAGGTTCAGTTTATTGTCTGTACATATTCTGTGCTGGTGGGACAGTGACCTACACGTTCTCTCTGGTTTGGAGGAAATGGAATGAACTGGTACCATCAGTGCGTTTGGCAACGGCTGTTTGGGGGTGCATGCTGTGCACACCTCAATCTTCTTGTCCCTATGTGGCCTTGAAGTTGGATAACCATGTCAAGTTGTGTGTTAGTGTTTTGCGCAGGGATCCGTATCTGCCAGTAGTTAAGGGGTCATTTTGAGAGTGCTATGTTAGGTGGATGCCTTGTGGGTCGATGGTTGTGGCATCCACGGATAGAATGTTGTTGTTGTTTGGTTCTCGTTGTTCTTCTCTTTCACTGTTTATTGAAGGGAGTGAGTCGGGTATGTTCTTGTGGAGCAGGGCCAGGGTGTATGGCATAGTGAGCAGTGTCCAAGAGCCGCATTTATCTTCCTGAGTGTGCATATACAGTTGTGGAAGTTTGTAAAAACAACGAGCGTATAACTAAGCTGTGACACGTGTGTATTGCGGCACGAACATGCGTTAGAGTGACAAGGGAGGACTCAAGGAAGTGTTGAAAAATGTTCCTCATCTGTTTGTCATAGCATACGCTCCTAAACTCTATGGGGGATTATGTAATCTCCAATGTATTCTAGTCATTACATCACAAGTTCGGTGGTGTCGATGATGCGTGTGTTGTGGAGTCATCCGAATTCTTCTATTCAACGAGTGACTTGATTTCATGTCTTCTTGTTGGCCCCTTGTTCTCTTTGTGCTCAATTGCTTTCCTTAATGGACAGTAATTTAATACTGTATTGTACGAATTGGACAATGCTGCGTTCTGCTATTGACCTGTAGTGTTTAGCGATAAATTAAGGGGATAGCTGACATTTGTTCAGTATTTATCCAGTGGTACCTATCTGTCCCCGTTATGTTAAGAATGTTAAGCGGGGAGGAGTGTTGTGGGCACCTGTCTAGGCTGTGGTGCCACAAGGGTATCTCAGCTGGACTGTTGGTGTGTGGTCAAGTGTCAATGTTCCAGACTTGTTAGTTGGTGAGCACGAGAGTGAAGTAGTAGCCTGGGTCGTGGTGCCAGTGATCCACATAACAACTGCCTACTTAGTAGCTTCCTGTAAAATATACCTTGGGGCAATAAAAGTTACTTACCTTGCGGGGTCATTACATGGCTGGAGGTAGCCATGGTGCTATTAGTGCCATGGCTACCCCCTTACCGCATACCGGGTCCAGGTTCCCTGAATGGGGAATTACTGGGTCATTCCAACCTTGGAGGACCCGGTATTTCCCCATTGAGGGAACCCATCCCCGTTCCCATTCGAGCCCCCATAGGGCTCAATGGGAATGGGGACCATGCTAACAACGGGCCCGTTAATAACGGGCCTGTTGTTGGCATGCTGGTCCTTTAGCGGCTCCCACTAAGGGCGCCTGGTAAAACCAGCCTCCCTTAGCAGGACCTGCTAAAAGACCTCGTAATGCGGCGGTAAGGGATTAACAGCACCAGCACCCTTACCAGCACCGTTGACCCCTTCCCGCCAACCTCGGAATGAGGCCCTTTGTGTCTTCTTGCTCACCACAACAGATGTGCACTCCAACAATACGGTTCCACCTTTAAAAGGAATGCTCAGTAGTCTTAAAATGTACGGCCAATTCCTTTAATACTGAAACTACTGAAAAATACACTTGTAACGAGCAATGCCAATGCCAACACATTTTGGCTTTGTGTAGACCGGAGATTGGTAATTTCCATGCACTGCCACAGTCGTACCACCTGTGTATAAGATGGCAACCACTGGCAAAGTGGTGTTAGTACCTGGCCTTGTTATGGCGGTGTAGGGAAGACCACCAAAATAACATCAATCCCCTAAGGAAAAAGGCTAGATATACCTCTTGGAAAGATGTCAAACCTGACTGCCATCGAGTGCAATGGTTATTTCAAAGCAAAACATCACTTTTTAAAACAGTTTGTCGTCACCTCTGACGCAAACAGTATACGGTACTAGTTCCCCATTTTCATTAGCTGTCCCCTATGTACATACCCGGTATGGGATGCAGGATGATTGCTTGCAGTTTCTGTGCGTCAATCCCTTTCCGTATTGTCTTTGAGTTTGCCACCTTCGGTTCTAGAGAATTGATTGGTGGCCTGCTTGAGAATGTTTCTCTCCCACAAACACCTCAAGTGATGTGCACCTGGTAATTAGACATGAGCTCAGTGGATACTCTCCAAGTCAAATTGGCCCTCTGAAAAAGAGGAGCATCTTCAAATACCAGACACTGAGGCGACCCCGCCACGCCTTCCCGGCACTGACCTAAATTTGTTGGCCTCACCCCGTGCACCTTGTAGTACAAAGCTCAAGACCTCCGACTCTGAGCTCCACCCTTGGCAGCCATCCCCTCCCCGAACCTTCACCTGGTTCTCCAGTTCCCCACTAATCAGTCAATTTGTGAGGGATTTAGGAGCTCTGTTTGTGGGCATCTGACATTTCAAATTGAGTGACCACTATCTTGGGTGGGGGGGGGGTGTGCTAGTGCCCTAAATCTGGGGTGGATGTTTTGGCAGCTCCTGACCTTTCCCAAGAGATTGACCTTCAGGGACAGGCACAGCCCTAGTTGCGTTGGGCTATTCATATTTCTTTCTGATTGCAAGTGCTTGCAAGATGAGACAATAGCTAGTGTGTCAGTGGGGTTTGAATGCCATTCTCATCTAATGCAGGGGGTTAGAATGGGAAAGTGTGTTTGCGCCGGGTGCCAAGACACGCTGTTGCTATTACTGTGGTCTGGGCCTTCAGTGAAGGCATCATGAAGCAAAACACAGACAACAGATTCACACACAACTAAAGCTGAACATGTGGGGGTGGCCATGTTCAAAGAACCGGTGATCAACACAAAGTTCTGAGCTTCTTCCAGCTCTCAGCTTTCCTTTCAGCTCCCCTTCCCCAACTTCGAGAAAATTCCACAAAAGTCACAAGATAACCTTCGTGAAGCTCACAGCAGTTTCACAAATCCTTGGGGTTCCCTTGCCCAAGTTCCAAACACAGTTCAAAAGAATAGGGTTTGGAAGCTCTGTCCTCAAGACAGCATTTGCAGTTCATCAAGCCTCAGGGTTCCCTTCCCCAAGACTTTAATGTAGTAATTGACTTTGGTTTCGGTCTTTCAAGGTACAACACAAATCCTTCTGATTTATCTTACCAGATCAAGGCATAAATTAGTTTTCAAAAGTTGATTAGCAGAGTTTACCAATTAAACGTTTCTTGATTAGCAAAGAAACAAATTTGATTAGCAATTTTGTACTAAAATGTTTAATGTCACCAGAGGTTGTGTACCGCTGAAGTGAGACATTAATGAGATGAGTGTCTAAAATGTAAAGGTTAGCTGCATGAATGGACACAAATAAATACATAGATATGATAAAAAGGCACTCAAAACAGGTTTTCAGTGCAAGGCTGTGTGCAGTTGGGTCACGTCGGTGATGCACAGGGCAGTGGTCCATATATTGTATGATCCACATGCTTGACTCATCATTTGCTTTGCAACAAGAAAGTCAGATGTTTCATAAATCTGAAAGTTTACAATGTTAAAGGAAAGTCATATCCTGAGACTAAGGGCCTCATTACAACTCGGGCGTTAAGGGTTAACGCCGTCGTTAACCCTTAACGCCTGATTCCTATTTTAACGGCTGCTTTTAGCAGCCGTTAAAATCCATGCCGCTAAACCGCCTTGGTGCTAATTACGCCACCGTAATTTACGGTGGCGTAATTAGCGCCTTCCCCACTCCCATTATGCCCTATGGGGTAAAAATGGGAATGGGGGAAGGGTAAACTGGGAAATGGGGATTTACCGCCCCACTCACCTTGGAATGGGGCGGTAAATCCGCCATCCACCATGGTGTAAATGTAGTTTACACCATGGTGGTAAAGTTGGCGTACTTACCGCCTGGGTTGTAATGACCCCCTAAGTCTATAGTATGGTGTTGCAGCAGGCAGGGTAATTGTCAACTTCAGGTGGATAAGATGGCCCTTGCCTGTCATTGGTGTGATTTTCAATATAGCATTAAATACCACTTTCGGGGGAAGGCAGGGCCACTAATAACCACAGCCCCAAGCAAGGTAGGTCCAAACGCATCATTTCAGCCCTGTACACCCATGAAAGTGTTATCACCATTAGTACTCAGAGCCACCATCTGTGGTACTGAAACTTTTTATGGCCTTTGGCACGTTGAAGAGTGGAGCTTATTACTGTTGCACTCTTTCTCCATTAGCCCCTTTAAACTTGCAGTGAACAGGGAAAATAGGGCGGAGAGACCCCCGAGAGCAAGAGAGGAACACAGGGTGAGCTGTGCTTTTATTGAACAGAGTAATTTAAATAGCAAGCTGGGCTACACAAGTGTCAGTTTGATTAGAAAATCAACAGAATTGCATAGCAAATTGCTATGCGACACTGCTTATTTTATGCCTTGCCAGCTCACTTACAGTGCTCCTTCTTGGTGTATTTCACAATGTCTTCGGTTTTCACTGTTCAGGGCTCCCTGGTCTAAGCGCAGTTGTCGGACCACATGGCCCACTCATCACAGGTCACGCAAACAGAAATCCTAGGCTCTTCTGCCCACACAGATTCTTCTGTATTTGCCCCTGTGTCCGAATTCACCTTCACCTTGCTTCTCTTTGTTGGCCTTGTGGCTTTATGCACAGGTTCACACTCTCCTGACTTGTCCTGGTTAGACTCTTGGCTTTGCCATTATGTGTCAGACACTTCTTGCCAGTCTTTTTTGCCTTGCCGCACTGTATCCATTCATGAAAGTTCCCTTGGAGGGGGTCTAATGTATTACCCAACTTTCTATGGCACTCCTTCACACATGTGTTCTTTTCCGTAGGTTGTTTTAAAGAGGGCACTCTCCCTTTTAGCTTTCATGTGCACATAAAGTTTCATTCAATTCAACGTGCAACTTGTGTAGTTTTGCTTTATTTCAATGTTTCATTCAGTTCGGTATTCAATGTGTATGATTCAACTCTTCTTCGAGTTTTCATTCAGTTCAGAGTTCAATATGCATAATTTAACGTAACTGCAAGTGTTCATTCAGTTTGGGAGTCAATATATGTTATATCGCACTTTCGTGTTCATGTGTAGCCCCTAGGAGCGCCCCCGGCTTTGAGTGACATCTCTTTCCACTCACCAATCCTCAGCGTTTTTCCTCCGTCTGCTACATGGCTTCTAATCTGCTTCACTGGTGAGCTGGCCGGCCTCTGTGAGCCTCACTCGCATTCCGGGTGCTTCAGGGCACACGCCGGCAGCTCTGCTCTCCTACCCAGACGCAGACAGCATCCTCTCCCCCTTCTGCCTTCCTTGCAGCTGTCGCTGCTTCCTATGGACAACAAAGGCTCCCACACCTGTGACAGCTTAATGGCTCGACTTTTCTTGGGCTCCACAGGTTGTCTGGGACATTGGCTGGAGTCCTGGCTTCTTCTCAGGTCCCACTATGGCTGCTTCCTCACAATACGGGTCCCCTGCTGGTCGTTCCCACACAGGCCTCCCTGTTGCTCTCTCTGCTTTTCCCTGGGTCTCCCTTTATACACCTGCAACCACTTGACAAGTTGCAGGTGTGAGATTCCAATTGGGCTTGCCTGCCCATAGTTAAAGGGACGTGTCTGACTTTCAAAGTACTCTGCAAGCATCTTCTTCGTCTCAGTACCAGAGTGGTGGAATTATGTTTGTGTTCATTACTCTTAGTCACCTCGTCTCAGTACTGTCAGAGGTCAAATATCGGAAAATGAGGGGAGCTGTTTGGCAATGACCTATTAAGGTCGGGGAAGGTTAGGCTGGTTGTCAACAGGGAACAGGGGATACCATGTCTCGCCTGTGGGTACCCCACTCCCAAGGACCCTCTACCCAGCTAATCCTCCCTCGCTTCTCCACCCCCAGGGTCAGAATCCAAAAGCAATGGCCTTTCCCTGGCCACCTGAGCAGAGGATCCAGGGGGAGTAGGAGTGAGAATACCCTCAGGTTTCTCACACTTCCTAAGCCTTAATCTTAAAATCGCAGTACTCTTAGATTGTGTACCGTATAACAGGGCTAACTATTACTGTGTTCATTCACACTACTTGTACTATTTTCCCTAACCCTTACCTGTAGTCCCTCCCAGGCCTCCCACCCCACAATACCCACCCATGTCCATACCTTACCCTTACACAGCCATTGGCTGGTCCCCGAATTTTTAATACATTTTCCTCAACCTGAATCGTTTTTTTGTAGGGCTATATGGCTTAATCATGCATCAAAACCGCAGTGCCTGCAGAAGAGGCAAACTATGGGATTTGTTAATACCTGTTATAATAGGAATTCAGTGCAAAGAACAGATGCAGACCATGCTGCTTATAATCAAATGGCTGAAGACATTTGTCTTAGACATTTGTTTTACACCAGGATCTGGTTTAAAACTCCAACAGCTGCAATTAAGCCATTACCTCTCAGAAGACTGTCCAGAAAGCACAGGGCTAGACCCGGAAAAGGCCAGGGAATGTGTTTTTAAGTGCAGAGGGGAAGGGAGTGGGTGGGAATGGTCATAATGTATACCATGGCCATGGGAGGACAATGAGTGCATTAAAATGCAAACACTGGCATGCTGTGTATGCCTCCCTATTTTCCATCTCTCATACCTTCACTTCTCATAACAATAGTTTCAGTTTATAGGTGGTGCTTAAAGGGTCACATGAGCTCCAAAACTAGAAACCAGGCAGATCACTGGCGTATCTGCATGGGTTGAAAGAGTAGTGTCATTAGAGACCCGATTGTTCCTCGGGCATGTTGTTTGCTGTGATTATGCAAAACGTTGTCGGTGGTGGAATTTCAATGTTCCCCTTCACTTCTAAACATGTTCTGGAAAAAAGGCAATACTTGTTTCATTTAATAATCTAATTATACCTTTCTTGTATGCTGTACTTGTCCGTTATGCTCCTTCGTCTGTAGGTAGGGGAGGGTTGGTGTGGGTTTTCCTTCTTGCCAATGTGGAATGGGTTTGAACATTCCAAACATTTGCGATCTCACCACCAAGCGAATTTGTTTTCTGTTAGATTAAGATTAATAAGTAGCAAATGGCTTCTTTGTCTGTCAAATGCATTCGTTTGGCAAAACAATTGTTGAATTTCTTTAAGAATCATATATGCTCTTGCTTTTAATGGCTTTTTAAAATTTGTATCTTTTAAATAACACATTTTTAACTGATCAATTTGCTTTTGTGAGGAATCACTGTTTTAACAAATAGATTTGTTTTCCTTTTAGTCATGGCCATTACCTTTAGCTTAATATGGTTATTTAACGATTCACCAGTTTAGTCATGGCCATTACCTTTAGCTTAATATGGTTATTTAACGATTCACCAGTTGAGATAGCTTGGGGCCCAAAACAAAGCAGGTTGCTTTTGGGAGAGCTGAATTCTCTGCGAGCTTCTCTTAGTGCTGTCCCAGGGCCGATGCCGGGAATAGTGCTGCGGCTAGCAAAGTGCTCCTTCTAACAATGAGGAGGGTAGAGGTGCTGTTTCTAGAGATACAAAGGTGCCCTCTTGTCCCCATCTGCTGGTGGCACCCTATGAAGCTGCCTGTAATTCTTATTATAACACTGAATGTCGCTGACGGGCTGTATTTGAACTAAACTCGGTACTGCTTACCCATATCCCCACCAGCATAATGAAAGGTTGGTAAACTGCATTTTGCACACCGATCTCATCAGGAATTGCTTCATCCCACTGAGCGGTGTCGCCAGCCTTGCAGTTTTGGTTGCGTACAGACATTCTTTCATTATACCGATGAACTAGGAGTACCCCTGTCCATTTCGAAAGCGCCTTTGCTTCTGTCTGCAAAACTGACCTTGGAGATAGATTTACAAAACGGCCAGGCTGCAGCTTGTCATGGTGCCACATTTCAGATCTGCCCTTGTCTGTCGGGCCGAGACTGGCCCAGGACAGGACAGTGAACAGTGCAAGCTTGCAGTCGATACATTCTGGTGAATAGGGGGTGGGGAAGTCCCGGGGGCTCTTATCGCAGGTCAGAGTCTGGGCGCCAGACTGTGTGGCTCATTGCTCAAACACATTGCAGTATTGATTTTGTGTCCTTATTTGACCATCAGATATTATTGGCCAATGAAGAGATAAGAAAGAAATGCTGACATTGGCTTTGGCTGGCGTGGCATGGGTACATTATTGCGAAAAGTACCAGTTCCAGTGCAGGCATGAAAATGTCTCTGATGCCACGCAGACCTAGGAACCGGTTTTATGAACAGAAGCAACAAAAAGTACCCGTAACCAGTCCTAAATTTTCTAAACATCTAAGACTCACTCCCAATATTCTGGATGTCCAGTAATAACGATCTGTCTAGTATTATATACTGTTGTTGCGGATGAGGAACAGAGCACTCAACATACATATTGATTGGGGTGTCACCTTTTTATTCTTGGTGGAAAACCTGATGGGTATGGATATAAAAGGGGAGCTGTACAACAGGCAGGTGGAGGTATACAGCAGATTCTGATTCCATGGAAGAAAAACAGAATCGCATAGGCAACCTCCCACTTCGTTGTCTCTCTAGGGCTGGACCGCCCTTCTCTGACAGGAGTCACAAACTCTATCCCTTGGCTTAGCTTCACCGGGGACCCGAGGTTCAGGGGCAGGGTGAGGGAAACTCCTAACCTAACCTCAATCAACCACACACGAAACATCACACACACGTCGGTCAAATAAAATCATACCAGCACACTGACCGGTTTTTCCAAACTCAAGCTATCAACAGTACATCAAAGCTGTCTTGCGCTTTTCCCACTCAACCCTACTAACTAGCCACCCCAAGTCCCTTCCTGTTCAGTTCCGCCTGAGCGCCTGGAGACCATGAAAGATGGCAGCGGTGTGCATTACAAATCACAATAAGATAACATAACAGAGTCTGGGGGGTGCAATGGTTAACTGTGTTAGGATGGAGCAGTAACTGTTAAGATGGATTTCTAAAATCTGGAAATCTGGCCTGGTGGATAGGTATTTGAAGGCCACCCTGGTTATAGGGAAGAGGGGGCTCTGGGAGGTTAGCCAAACCCAATTAAGTTAAGTGTGGAGAGTTGTCAAGGCTAAGTGAGTCTCAGGACAGGTGAGTGGGGTTGCAATGAGTCCACACAG
The DNA here is from genome assembly GCF_040938575.1 of Ambystoma mexicanum. Lineage (NCBI taxonomy): Eukaryota > Metazoa > Chordata > Amphibia > Caudata > Ambystomatidae > Ambystoma > Ambystoma mexicanum. Next base: position 293,902,102 of record NC_090931.1, read on the forward strand.
TGAAATACACAATGATTATAGTTGGACAAGTAAGTACATAAATTCTCTATTTATTGTAGGGGCAAAAACGCACTATAAAAATGAAACCAGCAGGTAATATTATCACAAAGCACTCTAAATATAAAACATATATATACAGTCAGTTAGTTAATACAATGCATAACATTCGCCATATATCTAAAAGTAAAAGGTAAGTAGTTAGACAATTGTATCAACAGTCCATAGGAATAGAAGCCATAACTTTATAAGTCCAGCCCTAAATTGAATGGGGCCTTATGCCCAAAATTTCACAAAGTACCTTTAGAAGTTGGGACAAAGTTAGGAAATGTTCTTGCGGGTGTGAAGATTGTTCCATAAGTTGTTCAAAGGGATTTACAGGCAGGTAAATGAATGTTCCTAGCTTCTAGAGTGGCTTTTTCAACAAATGTTTAAAAAGCAATGGAATGGAATAACAAATAAAAGTTCTTCACAAACTTTACAATGGAGGAGATGTGAGGCAACGGTATGTATTGCGACTACTTGCCGCCGTAATCCTATTTTCCCAAAAGACTTGGCAGGTTGATATGGGGGGGACACTGGAGGTAGGTTTTCCCGCTGTTGGGTCCACTAGAAGATGCCCAGGGGCTGTGGTTGCAAGTACGTTTTCAGTTGAGTCCAGGAGCTCAGTGCAACCCTTTCCAGTGTAGAAATGCAGAAGAAATTGACGCAGGACACTCTACCAGACGCGGGATTGACTGTTCCAGCGACAGTCACCGCACAGTGGGGACAGTAAGCATCTCAACAGTTGCAAACAAAGGAAGCCTGCCAGAACAGGACCCGTCGATGCTGGGATGCTGAAACTTTGCAGGAAGGTGAGTTGTAGGACTAGCTGGATACCCCCAGAGTGCAGGGCCAAAATGCGGAACGCCAATGCTTCTAGCGCGGTAGCCCAAAACTGAACTGGTCAGTCCACTGTGTGGTTCAGCGACACTTTTGAAGGCTCTAGGCTGCAGGATCGTGAGAAGGTGCAGAGACTCGTTGGTCCCACGAGCCAAAGGGTCGAAGCACTAGCAAGGGTTTTCTGAGATCAGGTAGTCCAGCAGGGCTTCACTGGGACAGCAGCAAGAATGGTCACCAGGCCTCTTCAGTATTCATTCTCAAGTCTTCTGTCGTCTGCACAGCTACTCCAGATACTTGGCTCCTCTTCTGATTTGCTAGAATGGCTGCAGAACTCTTATTATCCAAAATTCAAGTGAGTGATCAAACTCAGCCCTCCAATAGAAAGGATCTGCTCCACTCATGCACAGCAGCAGTGGTCCAATCAGTGACCACTGTGGGGCTTACTCATGCATGCACACTAGACATACTGGCACCAGTATGTAGATTGGACAGACAGTCCAACCCCACTTCCCAAGCCCATACATACATGGCCTGCACTAGCCGACGAAAACAGCTTTCCCGGGCAAATGCATGACCATAAAAGGGAATTCCTGACCCGAGAAGGCAGGAAGAAGGACAAAATGGCTAAAGAACAAGCATAAAACCTTGTGGCACAGCGATCGTTGGACACTAGCCATAGCCAGTATCCGAATGCGGCAAAAGCAAATGAGCTAACTAAAAATAAGGCACACATTTTAAAAATGTAACTGCTGCCACCAGCTTGTCTTTAAGCACATTTAAAGGTAACCAGAAATCCCTTTGGTGTAAGTCTAGGGTGGTACAAAAGTATCCCCATTGAAAGATGCTGTGTGCAATAAGAAAAGGCTACCAAAAAGGTAGATAAAAGGGAAACATAATTTTCCTGTACTGACAATCTAAAGTACTAGTCAGTGACCCCATACTAAATGGGCAAAAGGCCAGCTAAAGGCTTCACTTCTCTGCAAAAAGTCAGGACAAGGTGTAAAGCAAAAGCAAAATGTTTAGTGGTCCATAGAATTTGGAGGAAAAGTTGCCTAGAAGAAAAACTTTCCCAACACTAACTAAAACGTAGTCCCATGGTCTATTCTAAAATGATTACACTGTCTAGCGCAATGTCCACTTCTCTACTTTAAACAAGTTCTCTGGGGTGTGACACCTGGGAAGCCTCTTTCTGTTCACTCAGTGTCTCACGATATTTAAGGCACTTCAGCACAATTGTTTCTTGGCCTGGATGGTTACGCTTGAATACTGTTCCCCATCTGCGCTCTGAAGTCCTAGATTCAGCACACTCCTACCAGGCAACACCTTGCAATACCCACCTCCTGTACTAGGGGTCACCTTCATCAGTGACCATCATGAAATTATCAACTTTTGTTTTGGTGCTTTTCAGAGTTAATTTATTCTAACCCATCAAAGGTTAGCCTTCAGGCACTGGTCTTGGTTGCATATGTGAGCCCACAACAGGCTGTGGATTCTCCCCATGAAGGTTTGGGTTCTCCCCTAGTGTTTGAGTATGTAGCTCGAAGCGAAGCAGCCAGTGGCTGTTCTGAATTTCCCAGCTCTCTGAATTCCTGGGGAGAGCATTTTCACAGTGATATTGTATGTGTTCCTGACTTTAAAGACCACACATTCCCTGGGCTTTAATCTGGCCAAACCTATATGTTCCTCTGTGCAATACAACTCCTTGTGATTAAAAGGGGAGGAGCTACCCTGAAGGGGTTGTTTTGGGGCTCTCTACTGGTGGGGCTTGGGAAGGCTGGGTGGGCTATAGGGGCAATCCTCCATATTCCGGTTCCATGGGTTGCACCTCCCAGCAGATGGTGTTCTCTTCTCTCCCACCCCATTTCTGCAGTTCTTCTCCTTGATGCCCCCGATAAGGGGCACTATCACGTTACAGAGAGGCAGCCGGAAAGTTTGAATGCTTTGGAGCAGAAAAGCACATTTCATTTGCTCCAATGGAGGCAGGGCAGTGACCATGTCAAATGTAGCAAGCCTTAACTCTGAAAACATTGATGCTAGCTCTGGTGTATCCCAAAGAAGACTATGAATAAGTTGCACCCAAAACAAATTATGAGTTAATCGAGTTGACGAGAAGAAAAACGAAAATCAATTGGATGCCATAACTACACATCTCAGAGCAAACATTTATTCAGCAAAAGTCAGACCAAGGAAACTCCTCCCCGCCGTCCCCCCATCAATCTCCTATTTGACTGAGAAAGGCCTCCACTTTGCAGGATTCTTTGTCAAGAGGGTCCACAAAATTAAACTGGAAATCTCTGCCATCTTCACTCCAAACACTGTCATTGTGCCAATGCAGAAACCCAGTAAGAAATGGCAGATATTACGGTCCATCATCCTGGAAATCTTTTAAAAAAAGGGTTTCCTCGTTTAAATCTTCCAGCTACATGGGTGATCCGATACACTCCCCTTCTATAGCCTAGGCAATGTTTCAATGTTTTATCCATCTCTTTACTACATCCCTTTCTCTGGGAAAAATCCTAAATATCCCAAAGATGAGAGAGCTTCCACACATTTTTGCTGCAGTTTGGAATCGAGTATCCCACCCCCTGCACTGCACTCTGTGTGCCGTTCGCTACAGGTTTAGTCTTCCATTTAGGCGTGTTTAGATCCATATCGTGTGCATCAGCCTTTCATTTCCATCGTGTTTAGAGGCCACTTTTGCAAGCATCTGCTTGAGTAATCCTGATTAGCCAGCATTAACATCTTCCCGCTCAGAGGCGTTGTTTTTGGGCTCACCTGCCCACCTCGAGCTGCCTGCTTTCCTGACCTCGTCTCTACTTCTGCCTCTCACCCCACCCCACCCTGTACGAGGATTGGGCCTGGTAAGCCTCTTTAGAGTAGCCTTCAGGGTAGCCGCCTGCAGCCCTGCAGCGAAGGACCCTGGGGGCAATGACTGCTCCAGAGGAAGCAGCTCCAGACCGTGTTGGCCCATGTTAGCCTGGGGAGCCGGGATCCTTCAGCCGGCAGCTACAGATAAGTAGGCGATGTCTGGATCGACTGACCAGCAGCCACTGTTCCCTATTAGACTGTCTGACCCAATCTCATTATATTCCATCACTAATAGTGTTTAGCCTGATTATGTGAGTTAGCCGTGTCTCACATTTAGCCTGATTGCGTAAGTTAGCCTGATTGTTTAAGCTGCCATATCTCCATGTGGTGGGCCCCATGGAGCAGAGTCTCAACCTTTTATCTTTTGGTGGCAAATTCAGTTTTCTGCAGGGGGCCATGGGGTGTACCTTGTGTTCATGGACCTGAGCACGGCATTTGACAAGGTGGATAGATCTAAACTTTGGGCCGTGCTCAGGTCCGTGGGGCATTCTGAGGGTCCTTGTGGAAATCCACAGAGACAATTAGGCCTGTGTTCGCAGCGGCCCAGGGGGGCACTACACGGCTTGTTTTAAAGTGGGATGTGGCGTCTGGCAGGGGTGCGTTTTGGCCCCAATTTGTTTCTGTCTGTATATTAATGGGTTATCTAAGGATCTGGTGGAGACCAGGGTGGATTTCTTGTCGCTGGGGGGCCGGGCATTTCCGGCGCTTGCGTACGCGGATGACACCGTACTGCTAGCAAGAACCCCCAGGCATATGCAACCTTTATGAGAAACCTGGGGCTTAAGATAAATACTAAGAAATCAGGCGTTTTGGTCTGTGTAGGAAGAAAGTGTTCAGCAAAAATGCAGACCATGGTATGTTGTGATGAGATCATACGAAGGGTAAGGGAGTTTGACTATCTCGGGATTAGATTTTCCAAAGCCCTTACGGGGAAAGCGCATCTAAAAAATGATCTGTAAAAATGACCCAACCGATCGGGGGAATATCCCGCTTTCTTTCTCGTTGTGAAGGCCAACCATTTGGCGCTGTGCTTAAAATATACTCTTCACTGTCAAAGGCTATCACTATGTATGGTGCCCCGCTTTGTGGTTTTGAAAAAGCCCACGAGATCCAGGTGAAAGCGAATCAGTTCCTTAGGAGACTACTGGGACTCCTGAATTCCTCTCCCTGCATTTCAATACATAGGGAGTTGAGGGTGGAGTTTTGGAAGGACCAGTGGGCGGCTGCTCCGATAACCTTTTGGGTGAGGTTGTGGGCAAATGAACAGACCCGGGTTTGTCATTTTATGATCGAGTCAGTAATGGCCAGGGAAGGATAGCGAAGAATTCCCTGGCTTGAATAAATTGATGAATTCTCACCAAAGGGTAATAGTAGAACCATCTAACCACCGGAAATCCTTTTGACTAAATCAGAGGTGAATACCTAAAAATGAATACTGGGAGAAGTATTGGCTTTGAAGAGAACCTTTGCAGAGCATATGACAAATGCAGACAAAGAGCATGTAGTCATCAGCCGGCCCAACAAAATTAAACCTTATTTGATTTGGGGTACGTGCAGGAAAGATCGTTGGCTAATAATCCATGCCAGGTTTGATTGCTTCCTTTTGCAGTGAAATACGGCTAATTGGAGGGGTGTTATGTCCTCAGAAGAGTGTCCACTGTGTGGCTATTGTAAGGAAGATCTAGTACATTTGCTTCTGTTTTGTCCGGCCCATAGGGAGATCAGACGAGCAACTATATTGCCCGTCTTAAGAGAGGTTAATATCAGATTGTTTAAGCCTGCCATTTTGTTTCTCTTGAGTGGCGACTCAGTTTTAACTGCGTGGGCATTACTCTCATTTTTGAAGAGAGCTATGTATAACAGGAGGAGGCTGTTGGAAAAATGTTAACATCTGGTTACTCCCCTATTAAACTTTCATTTGAGGAACAGGGTGTCTTTCCCACTGGATTTATCAACATGATGGCTGACTTGGGGATTTTTTTATTATAATATTGTTGTGTTTTTGTATGCAATATGTATTGTTTCAATAATGTTGTGTTTTGTATTTAATGTGTATTGTAACAATGTTGATTTGTATCTGTGTGAAATTTTCAGGGAAGGGATTTTAGGCATTCTAATGGATTATATGGTGTTCTTTAGGTGTTTGAGGGATTTCTATCCGGATAAACATTTGACTGACATATCTCATATTTAGCCTGATTGCATAAGTTAGCCTGATTGTGTAAGTTAGCCATATCTCACATATAGCCTGAGTGCTTAGGTTTGTGTGAGGAACTCCTGGTGACAACAAGTAAGACAGACACAAGTGATTACATTTCAAGGGTGTTTATTGAACAATGAAAGTGGTATGCAGATTGGAAAAACACCTACTCTAAACCTAAATCTAAGATGGGGACAGATGTCGACCATCAAATGAATATAAGGCAGTCCTAGTGGAGTCTCAAAATAAAAGGGCCTACACTAAGAAACCTATTGCCAAACCTCATAACTAATACAAAAAGGGGTGTGGGATAGTTCCCAAGAAAAGAAAGAAGTGTTCTAAAATATGTCAGGATGCGGTAGTCTGGATCTCCCTTCCCCAGGTTTTGGACACTGGCTAAGATGAGAGTTTGGAGCACAGTACGGTGTCTGGCCTTTCCAGCATGAGACAACAGTTCCAATGACAGTTCTTAGGACACACTTTCGGGTTTGTCTACCACTAGATTACAGTTCAGCTTTAACCCTCAAGCTTTCCGTAATCCGGGCCGTCGAGGGTCAAGTCTCGTTTCACTTGAAAGTCTCTTGCCTTTGAGGACCTGGCATGTTCAAACAACAAAAACAAAAGTTCCTTTAAAAAATGAAAGTTGTTTTCCAATGTTTGCTGGGTGATGGGTTCCCCCCTGGGTCCTCCTCTTCTGGGCTGACCCTTTCTCAATCATATTTGTTTGCCTCTTATATCTTTTCTCATTAAACTTTTGTATTTCAAAATATATCATAGTTCCTTTGTCAAACAACTTTGGGTGATGGCTTCACCCTGGTATCTTCCTCTGTCGGGCTCGGACCCCCCTTGCCTTTTTATCTTTTCAGGGGATGGCTTCACCCCTGGGTCTCCCTCGGTAGGGCTCGGACCCCTATTCACTTAAACAGGATTCAATTCCTTTTCTTTCACAGTGCTTGTAGATCAAAGTCTTTCGTTTGCAGGGGTCTTAGACTCTCAATAATAGAGATAAAGATGGTACTCACAGAACTGGTGGTCTTTTTCCTTTGGCTTCTTGGTTCGTTCCTGTGGTACTGAAGTTGTGGTATGCCTCCCAGAAGGCGCTAAAGAGACCAGAGAATGGGCTCCAAGCGCCTCGTGGGCGACACCCTCGGGGAAACCCTCCGGGGAATAAAACCCAATGGTGTATCTGGATTCCTCCAATGAAGACGTGCAGGTAAGGGAAGGAATCTTGTTAACAGTCCTTTGATCTTGTGCCGTGAGCAGAAGAGTCCAGCTGCCAGTAGTCGTGACACAAAGAGGCTCGTAGCCGAGTCTCGGGAAAGTAGAAGTACGGTACAGGAATTATCTTCAGGAAAGGAATCCTGGAGATGGTAAGTAATCAGGGTGCTCAACGGGGCAGAACGGCACCTGGAGCGAAGTTGTAATACGTGCTCGGACAAGTTACACAGTGGGGCTGCACGAAGCCCAGTGCAGAGGCAGTGTAACAGAAAGCTCAACGGGGCTGAGGAGCCCAGAGCGGGTGAGCAACGGAAGCACAGCGGGGCCGAAGCGCCTGCAGAGGAAGGAGGGAGGAGGAGGGAACGGCGGTGGAAGGAAACAGCCGCTGGAAGGAAAAAAGGAAATGAGGATATAACTGAGGGAAAGTAAAAGGTAGACCGAAGGCTGGAGATGGAAATTTGCAATAACGCAGGAGCGAAAGCTGCTAAATTGCTACACAGGGTGTGGAGTGAGTAGCGACGCGCCTACCTGTATCATTACAATACAGATATAGCGTTTGGCGTGAGGAGGTCGCCATCTTGGGATAAACTAGACCTGCTCTTAGAAGTGGGATAAACGGAACCAAATAGGCGCCATCTTGGTTTCTGTTGCAGGTAGTAAGGATGGTGTAGTTTCCATGTTTTCCAGTATGAAAGCTGGGATATCCTAACAAGGGGTGCTTGACCCTCTGTATGACCACTTTGACCTATTTTGCGGGCCTTCCTATGGCCTTCTGGTACTTGTAGTTTCTCTTATATGGGGCTCAACCAGAGTGTCTCGAATTAGCACCCATGTGGTGCCGCTTTCCCTCTGCAACTGGTCTCCCCTTCGCACTTTTAACAGTTCATTCAATGTTCATTAGCTTTGGTTCAGAACTTGCCACTTTGCGCTTCTCACTCAATACAGCCCAGTTCTTATCGATTCTCCTCTCAACTCACCGGCTGTGTCGAACCGCTTGGCTTGTGGCTTCTTTGGAGTCAAGGCTGTACCACGGCCGCGGGAGTCTCCTCTGCCCCGCCTTATCAGCATAGGTTTGCCGCCTGTACTGTTGACATTAGTAGCAGGACACTGGTGCTATTGTTCGCAGTCTTAGATTCCCCTCCACAAAAGTTCAGGGGGCCTGGCACGGAAAGGGCAAGGTCACTTCTCTCCTCACCACCCTCTCGCTTACGGCGGCCTTTCTCCTTCGTTTGAACTGCCGCGTACTAGCTGTCTCATCGTGCTGTCTGCTGTATTCGCCCCACTTGTCTTGTGCTCTTTTGCTCCACCTTTTATCCCTGTGGGGAACGGAAAGGGACGTCAGGTGTGTGTGATTTGAGTCAATTGCCTGACTCTGCTTGACCCTTCTGTCGGGACATGGCAGGTTCATAGTTCTATTACAAGACTGTAAACCATAGTTCATGTCAGAAAAGGAAGGGGTTGCAGTATCAGATAAAAAGTGGTTGGTAGAGTTTCCAAACATCCTACAGAGTTGGAAGGGAAAGAGGTGATGTATGGAATTCTAACGTTCGTATTTGGGCTTGTGGTGTTCTCGGAAGGGTAGGTTTTGGAGGGTTTGGTGCATGGTCGAGAATGACCGGGATGGAGAACAGAACAGAGGATTGTGGGAACGGTAGTGTTCTGTCATGGTGATTTGGTTATTCGGAAAATGACAAAGGGACATGATTGGTAGGGATTGTGGTGCAAAAGGGAATAGCTGGGGCCATAAAATAAACCAGAGGGATTGTAGGAACTATGGTATTTTATCTGAGTAGGTTGGGAGTGCAGAAGATAGCAGTCAGATAGATGGGAAGAATGACTCGGGGGTATTCAAATTGAGACTGGTGAAACAATGATTCTGGTAGTTATGCTTTTTGGGTGTAACCAAGTTTGGGACCTTAGATGATTGATTTTGTACGCAGGGGTTGTTGGATCTGGACCTTGGAAATCTATCATGAGGAAGGGAGGCAGATGCAATACAGCCCATGAAAGCCTCATATATCTTGTCCTTCTCTCCTTCTCTGGCACAATTTCATGTCTCACCTTGGGTAGTCCCCTGAGCAGAACCCTGGGTTCCCCTACCCAGGTGATCCTCCTCCACTGGTCCACCCCCAGGAACTGGATCCAACAGCGATGGCTGTGTCCTGGCCGCCTGAATAAGGGATCCTCAAGGTCTTACTGAGGGAATACCCTCCAGTTTCTCACATGAGCCATATCTCACGTTTAGCCTATTTGTGTAAGTTAACCTGATTGTGTAAGTTAGCAATATCTCACATGTAGGTATTTTACCTGAGAAGGTTGGGAGTGCGGAAGATAGCAGTCAGATGGATGGGCAGAATGACTGGGAGTATTCAAATGGAGACCAGTGAAACAATGATTCTGGGAGTTATGCTTTTTGGGTGTAACCGGATTTGGGACCTTAGATGATTGATTTTGTACACAGGGGTTCTTGGATTTGGGCTTTAAAGATCTAACAGGAGGAAGGAAGGCAGATGCAATACAGCCCATGAAACCCTCAGATAGCTTGTCCTTCTCTGGCACAATTCTGCGTCTCACGTGGGGTATTCCACCAAGCATAACCCTGGGTTCCCCTACCTAGGTGATCCTCCCCACTAGTCCACCCCGAGGAACTGGATGCAACAGCGTTGGCCGTGTCCTGGCTACCTGAATAAGGGATACCCAAGGTCTTACTGGGAGAATACCCTCCGGTTTCTCACATGAGCCATATCTCACATTTAGCCTGATTGCGTAAATTAGCCATATCTCATTGTGTAAATTAGCCATATCTCACATTTAGCCTGATTGCGTAAGTTAGCCCGATTGTTTGTCAGCTATATCTCTGCATTTACACAGACTGTGCTAGCCAGGCATTTCCCGCATGGAGGCAGATTGTGCTGATCAGCCATATCTCCAATTTAGACCGTAGGTTTTGGTAACACATCTCAAAAGTGTTATCCCGTTGACTGCTGTGACCCCTCATTAGGCCTTTCTCCCTCTACCCAGGTGTCCCAGGTCTAAGGATGCTGCATTTACTGCTGTGGCCCTCCACCCAGGTGTCTCAAATCGAAGTGTTGGCGCATTGTGCTACTGGTTGCTGCATTCACTGTTGTGCCCCTATCTAAACCAAAGAGTTATTGCATTGACTGTTGTACCCTCTATAGCTAGGCCTTTCTCCCTCTATCCAGGTGCCCCAATATGAAGGTCTAAGGTTTCTGCATTTACTGCGGTGGCCCGCCACCCAGGTGTCCCAACTTAAAGTTTCACTGCTTTGACTGTTGTGCCCTGTTTAGGCCTTTCTCCCTCTATCCAGATGTCCCAGACCGAAGTGCTGTTGTGTTGACTGCTGTGCCCTCTTTGGACCTTCACCCTCTGTCCAGGTGTCCAAAGTCTAGTTGTGACTGGTTTGACTGTTGCGCCTCCTATTTAGGCACTCTCCCTCGGTCCAGGCACCCCAATTCTAGGTGTGATTGCATTGACTGTTGGGCCTCTCTTTAAGTCCCCCCTTCCTCTAGACAGGTGACACAAGTCTAAGCTTCCTGCATTGACTGTTCTACCCCCTATTTAGGCCCTCTCCCCATGTCCAGGTACCCAAGCCTAGGTGTGACTGCATTGTCTGTTCTCCCCCTTTAAGCCCCCAACCCCCTATCCGGGTGTCCGGAGTCTATATGTTACTGCACTGACTGTTGGACCCCACAAAATCCCTGGTAGCAAAGGAATTGTCTTGTGGGTTTTTGTCTTGTATCTTTTTGTGCGCTTTGACTCCTGGTTTAGGCACGTTATAAATATAAATAGAAATACAGGTGCCCTTTGCGCAATCGCTGTGTATCCAGTCAGACATTCCCACCCACCGTGGGTTCGTACACCTTAGCCAGAAAGAAAAGCTTGCAGACATAGAACTAAAATGCCAGAACTGTGAGGGTTTACTACTTCTGGTTGAACAATCATAACCAAAGGACCCCCAAGATAAAATAACAAAACGGCAGAAGAGCCAGAAAAGAAAGAGCAATAAACAAACTAAACCACGAAGGTCTTCGAACCAAGATCTCAACTACCCACAACCTCACCAACTACAAGCAACAAAGGGAGGATAGCTCGGTGGCAACATGCTCCCCTTGGAAGCAAGACGACGCAGAGCAGTACAGGTTCGATTCCCAGGTCCGCGCTTAGAAACCTCTGGGTATTAAGCGTGTTCTAAATTACCTATCGTATCATATCATAAATGACCAAAAGCAAAGTCTGAACCCCAAGGATCAGGAAACGCACCAATCCAAAGAGGACGCCCACTCAAAGGAATACAACCCACAACCCAAACATCATGCCTTGCCGCAAGAAAGACAAAAGTCAGAACAGACAACAAACAATAAGGAAACCCAAACCGCTCAGGAAGGTGGACAATAAACAGCCGCAGGAGACATACAAAAAACTGAGCAAAGACAGACTACATTGCTCGCTACCTCTCCAGATATAACTGCATGGCAAGCAAAAATTGCCCAGCAACAACAAACCGACAGCAAAAAAACATTGCGAATACAGGCGCTACCAGGACACCAAACGCAACACGGCAACTAATAAACCACAACCCGGTCTACACCAAAGACTATACCCCAACCAGAATCCAGAACAAGTTGGAATCCATCACCCTCCACACGCTCTACATCACCAAAGACTAGAACAACGGATGGGTACCTACATAATCTACCACCCAGAACGGTCTGAAACCAACCAACCCTGCCATAAACCTTATCAGTCTACTCAACAAAGAGACTGATCACCAAAGAACTACACCGACCAACAGGTTCAACCAAGATAAATCCGTCAGCAATGGAAACCCAACCGACAACACTCCGGGCCGAACAAACAATACAAACAACAACCTGAAAGTAAAATCAAACAAACTACACTGCATCCTTCTCAACGTTAGATCCATGGCAAATCACTCAACAGAAATCCATGACCTTTTAAGCGAAGGTGGCACATACATGCACTTTCTCACAGAAACTTGGTTATCAGACAACTACAAAACCATTGCGAATGAAGCAATACCTTTTAAGGATAAATTGGTACACGTCAACAGAGAAAACCGAAGAGGAGGTGGAATCGCAATCATAAACAAAGAACACATCCGAGTATCTCAGTTCATTGCAACCAACGCAGAAGACTATGGGCCTCATTACACGGATGTCGCTAAGGGATTACCGGCACCGGTAAGGGCACTGGTGCCGGTAATCCCTTAGCGCCATACTACGAGGTCCCTCAGCGGGTCCCGTCGTTAACGTGTGGCCAGACCATACGTTAAGGAAGGGACCTGCTGAGGGACTTCAGGGAAAATAACGGTACCGCTAATAGCGGTACCGTTATTTGCTCCTTCCCCATTCCCATTGAGCCCTATTGGGGCTCAAATGGGAATGGGGAAGGGCCTTGGTGAATGGGGAATTACCGCCCCGCCAACCTTGGAATGGGGCCGTAATTCCCCCATTCACCAAGGCGGAATCGGTAAAATACCGGCGGCAACCATGGCGCTAATAGCGCCATGGTTACCGCCGTCCGTGTAATGAGGCCCTATGAATCCCTCTTCAAGATAAAACTGAACTACCAAACCAACATAGCATCCTCTTGATCTGCAGAACACCTTCTTAAAGCCCCAACTTTGCCACAAAACTAGCGGATACGGCCGCCATGCTATCAACCCACCACAACAACCTAGTCATAGTGGGAGACTTACACATATGTTTCGAAAAAGAAAACAAGTCCACAGCAAACTCGCTCTGCGCAATCCTAGGAATCCATTTTACATCACATCCCAAACCCGCCTAACAGCCAGAAAGGAAATGCTCCATACCAGCAAGAAAAGAAACTGGAAGAAACTAGACCTAGAGGACCTAACAAACCTTCTGGACTCAACCCTCCCAAGCGAAACAGAACCCACTGCAACAACCATAGACACGGCCAAATACGCACTCACCAATTGGGTCACCAAGGCCCTTGACCAACTGGCACCAGCTAAAATATTCAAAGCAACACCAAAGAAACTACCAGCAAAATGGTTTACAGAAGAACTGAAAGAACTAAAAAAAAGAAAAGCTGCTAAATGGAGAGAATACACCTGATAAGACAAAATAAAACACCAAAGACAACTTAAACTATACAAATCAAAAGTCCTCAAAGCAAAAAAAGTTGTACTACGCCACAAGAATAGAATTGGTAAACAATCCACAGAAAGAACTCTTCAAAATCATCAAGAGATTTAAAAAAAATCTTCTTCCTGCAAGACCTCTATCAACAAGACACAAGCACTTTGTGATACCATTACCAACCACCTCAGAGCAACAATAGACACAATCAAGGAGACCATCAACCTAGCCCGGGCAAACGCAACCACGACTGGCGAATCACAGACTACAACAAAACTCACCTGCCTAGAACCAATCACAGAAGAAGCCTTTGCCACACTGATCAAGGACACCAACCTTGCAGGATCCCAAATGGACCCCAGCTTGCCAGACATCTTCAAACAAATCTTCAACCATATAACCCCAGCGAGACACATCCGGAACCTAATTAATCTATCATTCAAAAGAGGAATAGTACCGTCCTCCTTCAAATAAGCATACATTAAATCACTGATAAAAAAGGAATCGGCGCAGAAGACCCAAGCAACTACAGACCGGTATCCAACCTTTTGCAAACTTAAACTTAAAAGGTTTTTCGCTACACAAGTGAAGCAATATGTCACACCACAAATTGCTCAGTCCCCATCAAAAATGTCCATGCAAACAATGCTGTCTACGTATTTATTGATGTCATTGGAAGAAAGAACACCTCAGCCACAAACTTCAGTGCTTGACATATTACAAGATCTAAATATTCAACAGCAGAACATGCCCATTAAAGGATTTTGCAGTAAATCACGTTGCATGTCTGTATTTTCTGGTGAAAATGTTATTGACACCTTTTACAAGGCAGTCACTAGAGATATACACCTTACAGCTGATAGCCTGAGGTGCAACATCAACAACAAAAAAGTTTAACCTTACATTATCTGAATCATAGGCTGTGAAAATATTATTGGGCAATATATCGCCTATTATCAAAGAGGATGATAAGGTAATGTGGTTATTCTTGAGAAAGCAACCATATGAATACACCTGATCATTATATTGTGCTACCAAGTAACCCTATTGCAAGTATTATTCGGGCAGCGACCCAACTAATTTGATGCTGAGAAACAATTTTTGTTGGTTGACCATCCTACCGTTCCGGCAATTTCTTTTCTTCCCAAAATACACAAGCCGTTCAAATCTATCCCTGAAGGCAGGCCAATTGTGAGTAGGAAAGGTGGTGCAATTGAGCCTACAGGGCAATATGTTAATAAATGCTTAACACGGTATGCCATACATACACCTACTTATATCAGACACACCATGCATGTGTTACAGATCTTTCAAGAAATGGTGATTGATAGCAAGCATCTTTTGGGGACCTTAGTTGTTAAGTCTGTATATACTTCTATTAACCATGAACTTGCAATCAAAAGCATTTATTACATTTTCAGGGACAAATCGGCGTCCTTTTACGAACATCTTGAGATGTTGAAGGAATTATTGTAATTTGCTCTAGTCAATAATGTATTATTATTTAATGGTACATTTTGCAAGCGGAAATTGGGCATCGCCATGGGTGCTAGCTTTGCTCCTGCTCTAGCAAGCATCTTCATGCGTCATTTCAAAGAACAATATGTATTGATTGATCACAGGTTCCGGCCACTTATACACGTATGGCGAAGGTACATTGATGATGTGATCATTGTATGGACAGGCTCGACTAACCACCTAGCAGATTTTGTTGCTTATCTTAATGCTAATGATTGGGGGCTGACCTTCAATCACACATGCAGTGATAGGAGTATTGATTTTTTGGACTTAAACAAAATCACCATGACCCCAAGTGGGTATGAGACGCACACTTTTAAAAAGAGTACATCTGTTAATGCAATTCTGCATGTGACAAGCTGTCATAAGAAGTCTGTCATTACAAATATACCCAAGGGTGAATTTATACGAGCGAGACAGAATTGCTGTCGGCTAGCTGAGTTTCAGTTAGAATGTAATAACATTAGAATGAGATTTCTGGCTAGCTGCTATACAGGAGCAACGCTTGATTTGGCACAACATGAAGTGAACAAGATGGAGAGAGCTCTGTTGACACCGAAAGGCAGAACACCAGGTACCAATAAACTTAGATGTATTACCAGGTAAAACTCTGACAGTCAGAGTCTATTCAAGATACTTAATAGACATTGGCACTTATTACAACTTGACAAGGATCTAGTGGAGCACATCAATACTAAACCCTGCATTACCTTTAGTACAGCTCGGACGCCCAGGAATTTATTCTGTCCCTCATTTATGAGTACTGCAATGAAAGAGGGGGACTGGTTACAACGCATGAGGAAACTTTTTTTTTAAATGTGGTAGTTGTACCATGTGTCCATATGCTTTGGAAACCGAGGAGATTAACTTTGGGAATACGTGCACACAGCCGGTGGACACATTTATTAACTGCAAGTCCAAATATGTAGTTTATTGCATTATCTGTGTATGTGGAGCACATTATATTGGTAGCACAATACGTGCACGTATGATTAGAATAAAGGAGCACATGAGTACTATATCCAGCCAAGATGCCGAATACCCGCTTGCTACTCATTGGCAACACCATCACCAGATGGATACCAAGGATATTTGCTTTGTTGGTATGACCTCAGCCACCCTACCACCAAGAGACGGTAATAGATTGCTGAAGTTGAGACAATTGAAGGCCTGTCTCATTTGCAAGCATAGGACTGCATATAATGGACTCAACACAGACCATGAACTTGCGGTATTTCTATAAATGGTATTGCATCACAAGATGTAGGCCTGGTGGCCGAGCTATATTTGTTTTGTAAGAGTCAATAATGTAAGGATGCTGAATATTTTAGCTACCTTGGAATTAATTGTTCAGAGTTGTACGCTAGGTGTGGCATAGATTATATATTACTGACCTAGTCTGGTTTAATGTCACTCTACTGTGTAACACCGGAGACAATTTAGCCATTTGACACTTACAAAAAATATTTGTTTTGTTGTAGGACTGGGCAACAGGGCAGCACGGCACCTTATTATTTTGTTTAATTGTCATCATGCTATGTGACTACAACAGTAATTTTGGTATCATTTTGCAGTTTAAATTTTAGTCATTATCTTTTGCAATTGCTGTCTTTTTACCGTTGATCATTTGGTCCGATATGATTTATATAACCCTTGGCTTTAATATGTGCCTACTATTTATAGGTCAGCAGACAATACAGTCTTTATTCCTTCTGGCAAATTGCCTTTTTGATCATGTGCCTCATGGTGGAACTTGGTCCGCTGATATCACCAAAATGGCAGCCTTCTCCTGCTGTCACTAGTACTGAGAACCTAGTGCTCGCAGAACAAGATATAGTGCTGGGGCAGATGTCTTTGGGTGGTTTACATGAAGCTGAAAAGCAGTTGGATGAAAGGTGAGTGCACCCAGATCGTGAGGATATATGCCCATTGTTTCGGATATCCACATTGCTTTTGGTATTTCAGCATATCTCTACGCATTAGCGGAGTCAATAAAATGTACTAGGTAAGCAACTACACTAATTGGCCAGTTTGTTCTCTTTACTGTAACATATTTTTCGGTATATCTTTTAGCTCAAGTTTGGCTATACAATTCTCAACATAATGTCACTTTGATTGTCACAATTCTTCTGCAGTTCAGCCCATCCTCTAATACAGTGGTTAATTAAGAATTTCTCAGGTATGCATCACGCGCATGAGTTGTTGGAGTACACTTACACTGGGATTCGCGTAAGGGTCATCACTCTACACCGGCTACCTCATTGGTATAATTTGTATCAGACGGATATGACTTCGAGTTAGTAGTCCGTGGACCTTTCAGGCGAGAACATGTGTAATTGGCAACGGACCTAGAAGGGTTTGTCACGTGGCTGTCCGTTGGAGACTTATGTTAATAGATTCGTGACATATGTTACGTTGTTAGTCTTGGTGTTACACGGTAGTAGTGCATGGACGACGTACCCTCACTGTCGTGAGAGATGGGAGAGTTAATTATCAGCACCTACGAGCACCAATTGCAATGATCCTTATAATGAAGTTCTTTTCTTGTTTACACCTAATGTTTCTGATGTCATGTTCCTGTATCCTTTAGACTAATTTATTAATATTGCTTCTGTTTTTGGATTGTTTTATGATTTTTTTTCTTGCATCCAATTTGGATTGACACATGTTAACTGGTGAATTGATGTTGGTTTTCTTTTTTAATTTCCTCTGAATGTCCCTGGGTTGCCCCTGTTTATTTTATGTTATATCAAAATGTTTTCTTACTTTTATTCATGTATATACAATGTCCTCTTATTTTGCATGTGCAACACACATGTATGTTATTGTAATTTACTGTTTTGTGGATATCAGCCTGGGAAAATACCTGATGGTTGAAACACGTGTCTGCTACACTCACTTCATTGGCTACATGTATTAAATCGATGATAAATCAGCATTGTATTTGCGCAGTGTGGTTGTGTTTATCTGTTTATCTTTTTACTGTCTGGACACTTTGGGCAAAGGTTCCTCTTATAAACAACCAACGGCAGCAGCTACACACCTGATTATTTCCCAGATTGTAACTGTACCACAAAGTGGCGTTTGCCCTGACTATCGCATAGGGGTCCAGTCTGTTGCCACTTTTGTTTTTTTGTTGTTGATATCAAGCCTGCCCTACCCAGCAAAGATCCTGGAGAACCACATGTACAAAATCCTTCTTAAATACGTCGAAACAAACGGAATACTCGACTGGCCACAAATTGGCTTCAGACTAATGTGAGGAACGGAATTAGCACTTCTATCGATATGGGACGACCTGAAAATAAACAGACGACACTGCCCAATCAGCCCTCATACTATTGGACATATCAGCAGCTTTTGACACACTCAGTCACGCAACACTAATAAAAAGATTGATGGAATGGGGCATACAGGAATTCGCACTAAAGTAGCTTACCTCATTCCTAACAAACTGAACAGAAAGAACCTACTGTGAGAAACCTGAAGGTGTCTCACCCACTAGTGTCCGGCGATCCGATATCCAGGTGGCCAGGATACGGCCATCGCTATTGGATCTAGTTCCTGTGGGTGGACCAGTGCGGTAGGATCACCTGGATTGAGGGCGGGGGGTCTTCGGGGATTGGAAGTGGGACAACAAAGGGTGAGACGCGGTATCCCCTTCCTTATGACACCTTTTCCCCATCCTGCCCAGTAGGATACTTAGAAACTCTCCCCTCCCGCCCCCCTTTCCAACACGAACACTTTCTTACACTGTGAGCGACAACGGACTAATACCAGATCTGTTTACCTGACGTGTCCCAACACAAGGGTCAGGCAGAGTCAGGCAATTGTCGATAACTACACACACCTGACTGCCCTTTCTTTTCCCCACTGGGATAAAAAGCAGAGCACAAGAGCACACTCTGAGCAAGGCCTAATGCACAAGGTAGCAGCTATTCCAAGACGGCAGTTCAAACGGAGGAGAAAGGCGGCGAGACCTGAAAGGACGTCAAGGAGTGAGTTGCCATTGCCCTTTTTCAACCCAGACTCTCGAAGCCTCAGACAAAAGAAACATAAGACTGGGAATTGCAGCTGGCGAAAGGTGTGACGGATGTGAGCGGTATATGGAACCCTCGCACATTGATAGCCAGGGCGGAGAGACGCGGTTGCCATTGTGGTACCACCCTTGATTCCAGCGGCAAAAGAAATACCAATGAGTTCAGCACAGCCGGTGAGTCGGAAGAACCTGATAGTGAGCCGGAATGTGTTAGGCTCAAAGTTGCAGTGCAAACATTAAGAAGATTAAGATGGAGATCTTTTGTGAACGAACTTGGTACCAGAGATGGAGTGGTCCGGAGCCACGTGGGAGCTCATTTGAAGGTGTCTGGCTGGTACCCCTCTCCTGACAAGGGAAGTATTGAACGGAAGGATACTGAAACTACAGGTACCAAGAGGCCATAGAGCAGGCCGGCGTGAGGTGTCATGGTGGTCATACAAGGGTCAAGTTAAACACCTTGTACAATCAAGTCCTTGACACGTTGTAGAAATTGTGAACTGTGGAACGTGTGAACCCGACTGAGGGGATTGTGAAACTGACATTTGCACCCGGCTGAGGGGGAAGGCCGTACGAACTGTGATATTGTGAACCACGCACATGCCATAGAATAACGGAGTGTCCCAGCGAGAAGTGGTCGCCCTTCGGAAGCCTCTGTTTAAATTGGCAAGTGCTTTGAGGGGCTAACGCTGAAAGAAGGATCGCAGCTCGCGTGAGAGGGATCCTAGCGTGAACAGTAAGTAATCACCCGACGTGAAGGTTACCAGAAGGAACTGTTCTGTTTTGTTGGTTTTGGCATATCTGACGAAAGAGACTTTGCATGAGAAGAGACTTGGGCTTAGAAGGCCCTGATTTAGAGAAAAGGAACTGTAAGCTTGTACCAGAGAAGCTCTGGAATGTGCCGTGCTCAAGAGTCCCGCCTTGCCCCATGCTAAAAACGTGGGGAAGGGAGACCAAAGCCATAACAAAGACTTCTTTCTTTTCTTGTGAAACATTACCCCAAACTATTTTGTAGCATAGCGGTAAGGGTTGGCAATCGTTTTTTTTTTTTCTTAGTATAGGCCCTTTTTATTTGACAAGATTCTACTAGGACTCTTATGGTCGTAGCTTGCTCCCATCTTAGATTTAGGGTTAGATTAGGCTCTCACCCATTGTACAGTTTAATAAACACCCTTGAACTGTGATCATGTGTCTGTCTTGCTTTGATACCATGCTTTCCTTACAATACCTACCATCCTTCACCTCAAACACCAAAAATATATCCTGTAGAGTCCCACAGGGATCCAGCTTCACCCACTGCTTTTCAACATCTACATGTGCCCGCTGATGAAAATCATTCGAACCCACAGACTTACCACCTACAACTACTCATACCACACTCAACTGACTGTGAAAACAAACAGAACCCAGGAACAAAATAACAGCCTCACAGACATCTACAATTGGATGACAACGACCAACCTTAAATTTAACCTGGCAAAAATGAAAATAATGCTCTCGCCCACAGGATTCAAAGGAGTGAACCCACAACTGGACTGGGCGATCGGCATGGGAACGCAACCAGAGACTACCGATGTAGTAAATAACCTAGGAATACTCATGGACAATGGACTAACAATGGACTATCACTGGAACCCCAAGTCAACGCAATCGCAAAAAAAAATCTTCTTCCTCCTACGACTGCTCACAGGATTACTCCCCTACCTCTCCTTCCCCCACAGAACCCTCACAATCATATCCCTGATACTCACAAGATTTGACTACGCAAACAGCCTCTATCAAAGTATGCCATAAAGTTTGACCAAGAAACTCCAAAGGGGGCAAAATAGAGCAGCCAGGATCCTTTTAAGACATCATTCCGGCACTGAAAGCCTACACTGGTTACCAGTAAAAAAGTGCATCAAATGCAAAACACTCCGCATTGCCCACAAGACCTTGCACAGACAAGGAGTGGAATTCCTCCAAGACAAGATTAGCCGATACCACCCAGGAAGGGAACTAAGATCCAGCAACAAACTACAAATAGAGGCAAAACACTACGAAAAAAGGAAATCTAGCGGAACAGTGTTCTCATGCCCAATTGCCAACACCTGGAAAATCATGCCCAAAGAATCACAGAAGACCACATCTCCTTCAGGAAACTGCTCAAAACGTGGCTATTCAGCAGACCAAGAAAACTTCGAAGGGACACCAACAACCCAACAGACAGACAAACTGAGAGGAGACTAGATGGGCCAAAGAACACAAGCAAGAACATGCCTGGATACCGTCAAGCGGCAATCAAAGAGCCACACCACAGGCTCCACCAAACTGACCGACTTACTAACCCATTGTCCCCTTCCTTAACCTCCAACATAATTGACGCCACTACACCAGACCTTGGAATAGCCACACTACACATAAACAAACGGAATTAATACTATGTTCACAACCAACATATCTAGATGCTGAAGCACACCTAGAGTGAACCATCCACAAAGTTCACAAAACCATCTACAACGCAACTCCACACTAAGATACCAGATTAACTTACTGGTGCTGCCACCCGTGATTCTGGATCCCTTATGGACACTATCTAACCAGCGTGCATGACCTAACCCACCATAACACACACACGATACTAAAACCAACACAAAACACTACCACACACCCAAGGCACTAAATCTTAACCATATGGTCACAATGCACTAGGCCTCCAACACAAACTACTGCATGCAAAACAACACTCGCAGATGCCAGTTCCTCCTGGTTCTGAACCTATCCTCTCATCCTATTCCCACTAACCACCACACACTCCCCCTCTTGCAGAGCGATGCGAGCGCTTGGAGACTACCCATGGGTGGTAGCAGTGCACAGTATAAATCAACATAACATACCTTCTAAAAGCAATTCTTAAACGCAACACTCAATGACCTACTTTGCCCTGAAAAGTAGTTGCCCTCTTACTCGACTCCTTCCTAGTGAAAATCGCAGAGTGCTGCTTTGAAACGCAGCTCCACTGGTTCATCTCTGAAATCTGCCGTTTAGTGGAGCGTCCAGCAACATTCAGACCAGGCTGGCGCATGAAAACCGGCACTTGCTGAGTGGTAGATGATGCTCTCCTCCTTGCCAGTAGAGAAGCCTGCCTACTCATACTCCTGGATCTCTTGGGGCATTTGCTGTCTTACCTTGCTTTGTTCTCGGGATACATGCACTCTCTTGAAACCTCATGGTGGCACTGAAGTATGGAGTCACAGTGAGCAGCGGGACCCGTAATACCGATGCACTGTAGTGCAGTCTATATTTTAAGCATCTGTCATCTGAATCAAATGCCTGCGAGAAATTGAAATCCCCCTTTCCATAATTGTCTTAGAAGTAAAGCAAGTCACCGGTTCTTGGTGCACAAGCGTTGATGGCTGAAACCCAAGTTTTCCAGGCACTGATTACATAGTAGGACATAGAAAGAGGAATTGGCAAGAAATGCCTACATTTACTCTCATCTGCAATCGCGCCTTCTCGGTACTGTCATGCTGTCTTACATCCGCAAGCCTACCTCTATAATTTATCTTATCTCAGTCCATCAGTAAACCTGCATGTTGTATTTTTCCTTGTTGGGTAAAACGGAGTACTCCGTGATCTTGCGATTCTGCAATGGTTATTTACAGACTCTTTCCGTTTGACTTCATGCAACGTTTATGAATCGTACTGGGTCAGATTCTCAAAACCTTTTTTTGGTTCAAGTCAGGAGATGAGAAGCCCAATTCACAAAGGGCATTTGAATGAGTTCATTTTAGATAAGCTCATTCAGGTGCCATTTCCCCTCTTTGCACGAATCGGGGGGCGTTTTGGAGCATTTGAAAGCACATCCCGAATTTACAAACGGGATGCGCTTTTAAATGCCCTAATATGAGGTTTATTCCCCTGCGCAAACCATGACAGCACCATTTCTGCCTTTCTGACCCTATCGTGATTTTCTTTTTCTTTCTTTTAAAGTGTGCAAGCTGCGGTTTAAATCTCGACTGTCACACTTGTATTTGCATCCCCTAAACAGGGGCACTGTGAGGCCCCGCGATGTCCCGTGAGCCCCCTGCCTCCACCGACTTACACCAGAGATGTCTGGTCGGTTCGGGCTCCCCTGTTGCTCTGACCGCTGGGACACGCCACCTTTGTGAATAAAGCATTCTCTGCGCTCCTTTTATTTGCACTGCTTTTTGAGAATCTGGCCCATCATTTTTACTTCCTAGCGAAATGCAAACATTTTAAATGGGGGTGGGGGGGGTGGGGAAGCTGCCTCTCAGTCACGGTTTGCATGCACAGATGTTCTGCTTAGCCTTACCTGGGTATGGCAGTGCACCTGCCCCCCAGGCTCTGCACTGAGCATGGCAGCCTGCTAACCCCTAGGCCCTGAGCAGGACAGTCCACTTGCACCACAGGCCCCAAGTGTGGCAGTTCATATGCTTTCACTTTGGTTCTTGGGTAAAAAGATGCACGTGGCCGGCCCCGGACCACCACTATTGCAGTGTGACACTGCAACTGATAGCAGGATCGGAATGTGGTTATTCTTCTGGCAACCAGGAGCTGAACGTGGCAGTGCCCCTGATCCCAGGGTCGGAACATACAGTGCACCAGGCCCATCTAAACGTGACATTGGGCACCGCCCTCGGTTTTTGAACCTGTTAATGTGCCTGACCTTAACCCCACTAACATTGTAGTGCGCTTACTCCACTGGCTCTGGATTTGGCAGTAGGTCTAACCCCCATCTTCCTAATATGGACGTGGGTCTATGTCATAAACTAAATTACCCACAAGTTTGGAATTTGGCAATGGGTCTAACTCTCGGCATCTGAAATAGGCAGTGGCCTGGCTGGCCCCCAGTCTATGAACTCGACCGTGGCAATGGCCACCTGGCTGTAAAATTAGTTTTGTTTTAGAATGTGCCCGAGAATGGGATAGGGGAGTGCGAGGGGACTGCTGAGCTTGAGACATTGTTGGTAGGGCAGAGCTGCAGTAAGTGTGTCGAGCAGCCACAGTATTGCGCCTTTGGCTCCAGAGAAGGCAAAGCTTTTTTGACTGCAGCAGGCAGTGTTCGAGGTTACTCGAGGGCATACGTTAATCCCACCCCCTCCTTTTACCGCAAACACTCCGCTCCCTTACAGCGAGACTGCTCCCGCTCACCCCATCCCACCCAGCCAAACACCGCGGCTTTAGTCAGTCACACCATGCCCCTCCCTCACAGGAGACCCACGAGAAGGAGGGGTGCTTCGTCGACTACCCTCATCGGAAAAGCATTCGTTCATTAGACTGAATGAATGGCACAGGCACACTCGTCACGTGCCAAGTGGTTGCGCATGTCCCAAAGGATTTCACTTTGCATGCTGGGAATAGTTGTCCCAAGCTTGTAACCAAGAAATCGAAGCTACACTGCCTTTGGCCAGGTGTCAGCCAAAAATGCATGGGAAGATAACCATTCAAGTATACATACAGCTGTGCTTCCCAGGCGCATGGCTCGCCACAGCCAGACGGTGCCGAAAAAGAATGTAATGAACACCCACAACGCAGTATTTTGTTTCCATGCCACCCTGTGTGAAACACCTACCATACCCTTGTTAGCACTAATACACCTTTTTAATGCATGGCATGCATTAATAAAATGTATGGATGCATGCAATAATAGATACATGCAAGTAGACATTTTACAAAAATGTACCCCAATACTGTGCCGGGAAAGGCTGCGCGTGCCGACAGCAAGTATGCACCCATACGCCATCAAGGTTTACATGAATCTGTTTTATTAGTGCGGCCCCTGCACTTACTTTACATGTGGTCATCTGACCTTGTCCACACATCGCCACGTCCCGACGTGACTGCGTGCGATGCTACATCTCCCCCCAAATTAAATATCGTCCTACCCCATCTCTTCAATCCATCGTCTGGGTCTTCGAACATACAACAGGGTCTTCCCTGTCCTGGTGACATGGTATTGTTTTCATCTGGGATTTCTCTGATGATGCTGTGCTCTTCTCTTCCTGGTTCATCTTCATCTGCAGAGTATCCCAACGTCTCTTTTGAGTGTTCTTCCTCTTCACTGCATTGTTCACTGATCTGACATTTTCCATCCCCAGCCTTTCTGAAAAATGAACTGTTCCTTGTTATCACCCATCCTTTTCTTTCCGCCGTCATCATCGATCCTTTCATGTGGGAGACAGTCGTGGGTCGAAAGATGGCATGTCTTTGTGAACTTGAACTTTCCATACTAGTACTTGTTCCCCCACTGCCAATGCTGCAGCCCCGGCCCTTCTTATTTTTACCGCATATGTCTTAATTTTTCCTTAGCTCTGTCATCTCTCTTTCTCACTTTAGCCATCGTTTCATTGTCCTCCATTTCGTGATCCTCTTGAGGCACTCTCGAACGCATAGGACGGCTAAACGTGAGTTCTGCTGGGCGAGTTGTGTAACGTGTTGCAGTAATCCCTTAGGAGTTGGCAAAGAGCTTGTTGTATAGGCATGTGTGCGATGGTTGCAGTGCGTATGGCCCTCTTGATTTTGGCCGTTAAGCGTTCCACCACTCCATTTGCCTATGGCCACAAAGGAGTGACCTTGCAGTTTTGGAAGCCCACGTATTTTGCGAAATCCTGAAATCTTGTTTAGTCCTTCTTCATTGATGGTTGGAGCGGAGATGTGTGTCTTGCTCAAGGTAGATATCTGTAGGTCCAGAGCTGAGGACGTTCTTGCCAACACGAGGATCTCTGCTAGTGTGTGTGGCACCTGTAGCAGTTTCTTTTTTAGTATTAGAGATTTGCAACCCAAAATTACTTGGGATTTTATGGCCTCCTTATTGTTCTATAGCTGAAATTCAGTGTTTCACTCTCGCCCTCAGTCGTGTTACAAACTTGTCCATGCTCTCCCCAGGGAGCTGTGTTGTGGTATGAAATGCATGTCTTTCATAGTCGACATTTCGGTGTGTGGCAAAATGTTCTTTCAGAATTTTCTTCAGGTCATCATATTCGTACTCTACATCCTCCGGCCAGTCATAAATAATGTCTCGTACCTCAGGGCCAGCCGTGACGGTGAGCAGGCCAATAATGCGCTTATCTTCTTGCAGCCCCACTGGTGGTGTCTATTGTGTCAAAAGGCATGATTGAGGGCACTGGGAATACATCCCTCCCTTCTTGGTCCTGGGCGCGGATTGGCACTGCCTGGTCCTGGTTCTGCGCGGGGTCTCACATGGTGCTGTGAAGCCATGAGTGCACCGCCTACTCTGGCACGTGTGGCACGATTTTCTTGTGTCGCCCCCTCCGTTGCTATGGCGGTTTTATGAGCCACCCTGCTCTCCAGTTTGTGCAAATTCTGGGGTCCTTTCTCGCGTGACTTTGTGCACTTTACACTCACCCTTGGGCTTCACAGGCCTTGCCGGCTTGTTTCTCTCCCTTTCGTGAAGAAGAAACACAGCCTGGATCTGCTTTCCTTCTGCCCCTCCCTTGGGTCGGGGTCACTCAGTGATTGACAGTGTTGCCTCCGCTGTGCTCGGGCACTATGGATTCTTCCCTTGTCACCAGTGTACTGTTCTCTATAGAGGGGAGGGAGGCGCAGGGAACGATGCGCAGGCCGCCAGCAAGACAGGACCCACACGCCATGAAGATTTACATTAATCTGTTTAATTAGGACGCTGCAAGCGCTTACTTTACATGTGGTCACCTGACCTTGTCCACGCATCGTCGCGTCCTGACGTGGTGACTGCATGCAATGCTACAAATACTTTAATATTATGACTTATTTCATTTTTCTTTCTTTGACCTGTTGCAAAAATACAAAACCAAAATTCATCTATTAATTGGATGATCTTTAAATGCGACAATCACGTGATCATATTTTCCAGGCAGAAATAGATGAATGCCTGTTGT
The DNA here is from genome assembly GCF_040938575.1 of Ambystoma mexicanum. Classification (NCBI taxonomy): domain Eukaryota; kingdom Metazoa; phylum Chordata; class Amphibia; order Caudata; family Ambystomatidae; genus Ambystoma; species Ambystoma mexicanum. The sequence goes on from NC_090931.1 coordinate 293,928,850, forward strand.
ACATCAAAAATACTATCGCGCCCCCGGGATCTTTCACTTCAATGCATGGTATGGTATTGCTTGCCTTGAGATAGTTTACACCAGGAGCTTGCAATGTGTGGCCCTCTAGATTTCTGCACTGCAGCTCTCATGATCCCTCTCCATTGACTAAGCTAGCTAGGGCGGATGGGAGTTGTAAATCCAAAACCTGCGGCGAGCCTAAGGTTGCAGACTTCTTCCTGGTTTATACGAACAAGGATCACAAGCTCTCACGTCGGAGCTTCTCAAGTAAAAGAGTTGCAAACTCTTTCATTCTCTTGAACCAATAAGTCCTGCTCTGTTCTTTCAGCCAATTCTACGTGGCGCAAAAACTTTTTGAGCAGAGCAAATTAAGTCATAGGCGCTCCAGTAGCATCTACCCCTGCACAGACATGGACATCAGTCGCTGAAGATTTGGTGACCCCTTTTGTCACTGGGACGTAACATTTCCAGTCCTGGGCTTTCATCTGACAAATGCATTCTGGAGTTGTAGTCTGGATTAGCTCAAATTGAACGCATTAGACTCCTGCACCGGATACCAATGATTTGGGAAATGAATAGCCCAGGACAGGAACAGCAGTCTGTCATGGCCCAATCACCCCACCCACTCCCCGTACTCTCCACTAACCGGTTCCAAAACGTACCTTCGGTCGCAGAGGTTTGCAAATGAAACCACGCACACCCTGTGCTTGCAGAAAGTATGGTTGACACGGGCACAAACATACTCATTCAATTTAAGCGTGCCTAACCACAATTTTCTTGATGATAAAAAGAATTAAAGGCCACTTCTACTGCACCAAAGTCACACTTGCTGGTAGATTCATGACAAAGGAACCCGTCACCCCCTCCCCCCCCCCCCCCCCATTGTAAGGCTAGGATCCCAGACGCAGGGGAAGGAGTCCTTCTCAAACAACCCTCGCACGGACCGGCCACATACTGCATTAAGGTTTGCATGCAATAATCTAGGGCAGGCGTTCAGTACAGAATCTTTGCCCATCTTACTTTTATAGCCATTCAGTCTTTAAAAACATGGCATCTGTGATCTAACACAAGTGGAAATGTATCCAGCAGCCCTCGTCCCTGACATAAACCAGCTTCTGAGACACCCTAGATCAGGCTTTTGCAACCTTTAGCTCATGTTTTGGGCTACAACTACCATCGGCTTTAGCCTGCAGAGCCAATGACGACGGGTCGTGGGAGTTTTAGACTCCTGCTCTACTTCTACCTTTATGAAACTCACTGACAGAGAATGCCTCCTCTATAAGCTGTTTCAAATTGTTGGTGGTTGCGCCCCATATCGTTCCAGACAATCATTGAATACGGACTGCAATGAACCACCAAAAAAGCCCTAAGATCTCCTCTCAGCCACCCATCTGGTACATCTTTCTTTGCATTGCCCACCCCACAGTGTTGTTGCGAGCCATCACCCTAGTGTCTTGCCGTTTGACAAGCAAAGTGGCATGCACAGAATATCCCTAAATGGTATAGAGACATCAGCAAACCCGTGGAAGCATGACTTTGGTACTGGTGAGCATCCAAATATTCAAAACTTCTCAGTTTCCCCTATTTCCTCTCTCCATCGCGAGGGCCTGTTTAAACTTAGCAGACTTACCTGGTGCCAGGATCTTTGAAGGCCATGTTCGTGCTGTTGGGATTTAGAAACTGGTTGGCATCTGGCCCCAATCTATGGAACATTCATGATCTGCTCTAACATGGCCTCATTGAGACAGTCCATGAATAGTGTGAACAATGAAGCAAACTGCAGGTTTTTGTTTTTATTGGGCCGGGAATCGATGCATGGGGAAATATATCTGGCCTCAATCACACTGCTTCATTGTTTAATGCCAATGTGACGAATTGGATTCTGCTCTGCAGAAGAACAAGGATGAGTAGAGGCTAAAATGCCCACTCAGTCCTCACACTGCTACAAACCAAGAGCCAACACAAACATAATGGTAAAACGAACACAGTTAAGAGATATACCGCCTTTGGCTATTGCAGTAATGTGGGCAGAGGGAAGACTTTGCTCTCGAAAGGGGTGTGAATGAGATTTAGTAGCGACAGAAACAGCAATGCATGGCAGTCAAAAATAGTGTCCAATCAAGGTTTTATAAAAATAGATCTACTTTAATAAAACACACCATCTTCAAAATAACGAAATAGACAACCGTTACACAAAACCTACCCTTCAGGAAAGAACAGAGTGTAAGCAAAGATAGCAAAATTGAGCACTCTTGAGTAATTAGTCAGGGGTGTAAGACAAGTAAGCCACGATGTTGTTTTAAAAGCCATGTTTCTTGGATGATGAAAAAGGGGCAAAAGTGACCTAACCACTCTCTAGGGCCCATAATGGACCAAGAGGGCAGTTATGGGTCGATAGTACCTCAGTTTGGTTCTTTGGCGGGTCAGCCATGTCAAACCCAGCTTAGAACAGTAATGTGATGAAGCTCAGTTTGGGTACCGTGGACGTGTGTTTCCTTGCAGCAAGTGGGCGTCAAACAGGGTTGATGGCGGTAGCTCTGTGCAGTTTGAAGGCAGAATTTTTGCGCTCACCAGTATCTGTTCGATGAGTGACATTTCGGTGCTTCGAGTCAGTGGGCGGCGAGTCATCGAAGTGGTGATCCTATTGCTATGGTGTGTCGTTCTGCGACGCAGCAGTTCAAAGGCAGGTCGGGTGGAGTTGTGGTGTAACTTCTGGTTTGAGTCGGCAAGTGTCTGGGCGTTGAGCAGTTGATTCAAGCCTAGCAGGTGATGGGCTTAGCAAAGGCATGATGCAGCGTTGAGCAGGCTCAATATGCAGGCACTTGTTCGAAGGTGCAGAGGAGTGCTAAAAAGCAACACCAGCGTAATCCCAGTGCGTTGAACGCAGCTCGACATCAGTTAAACCAGCATCGACGTAGCAGAACTGGGAGACTTAGTTGATCAGGCCCTCCAGAAGCTGCGAGACCCACTTCAGGGGCTTGAGGACAGGATGAGTCAGTTCAGGGTGTGCTCTCCCAGCTTCAGGAGATTTTGGTGCAGAGTGGCTGATCCTGGATTACAGCAAGTGCCCAAATGTGCCATATGAGGGGGAAGGGTGCAGCGCTTTCCTCTGTCTTTGACTGCTCTTTCTTCACCTCATTGGTTAAGGGGTTTGGAAAGTACAACTCTCCCAAAAGAGGCCCAGTGAATCCTTCTCTGGTGGTGTTCCCGAGTGAATCAACAAAGTGGTGGGACCTTCTTTTAAAGGTTAATGTCCCCTGATGATTGGACTAAAGCTAGCCTGCCTTAGTAGTCCAATCCCTGTTCTTCAAATAAGTGGACTTTCCCTCTGACATCACACCCGAAGTGCTTTGCTCCAGAGGAAGTTGGGGGGGGGGGGACGGGAAGGAGAGAGAGAGGTATAGAGAAACAAGATGGTGGAAGTCTTCCTCCACAGTACAGAGCCCTTACTACTTTTCCTGCCCCTTTTCTTTATCACTAGGATCAAATGCCTTTAGAAATGCAGCACCCTGGTGTGCGGCTACTTCCTTTGAATGGGTGTGCTCATTTGATGCCTGTGCCCAGAGCAGCTCCCTCTCGCAAAGAGTGCAAAGAAGAGGCATGAGCATTCAGGTTCTTGTCCTGTCATTTGGCAGGCTCTGCCTGTCTGGCTCGAATACACATCATCTTCCAGAGCTTGAGTTGGCTCGCAGGAGCCAAAACACGTGATACCAAATTGAATGTGACTACAATTATAATAAGTAGTGTTATGCATCACACATTAATCCAGGCATAGCTTTATATTCGATTTATCCTATGTGGTGTGTCATAAGAAGGAGTGGGACATTTTGTGTACGTTTTGAAATCTATTCAACTTAAAGAACAAGGCCTACCTCTTCCTATGATTAAAGGGAATACCCTACCTAACTAAAGATGCTCGTCGGATGGCAGGAGGTCCAAAGTAACTCTGTCCTCCGTCCAAGCTAACCCTATCTGATCCTACCACTAAATATGACTAAACTAAAGTAAGCCAAGCAAATGTCTCTTCTTCCATTGGTCTTCTCTTTATCCAAGTTTCTTGTTATACTATACTATATATTTCTTAATATAGTCCATTCTGATGGGCTTTCTTATTAGGTCTTGCAGTTCTTCAAGACAACATTTTGCTTCTTGACCTTTCTATGGTCCTCTCCTGATAGTAGTTTTCCCTACAATAGTTTCTCCTATTCTTTGTATCACATATATGTACTTCAGTCCCAGAAGGTACATGGGCTGTCGGGATCGAGATAAGGGGCAAGAGAAACCTCAAACGCAGGGTCTGTGATCCAGATATACCCAAGGGAAATATCTTAAGCAATTGGTCATATGATAGTACCTGGCAGGAGAGTGAACCAGGTATATCAGGAAATAAATGCAGAGGAGAAAACCGGGTCAGAGACCTGCACTTTGAGGAGGAGATCCTCACTAGCCATCTTCTTTGTGGCAGTACCAGGCAGGCGAGTGAACCAAGTCGGCCCAGACAAAGCCCTAAATCAACGCACGTCTGGAACCCGCACACCTGGTTTATATATGAGAAAGACCAGGGGAAGGGAGACATTCCCCCTGGAATTGTGAACTGTAAAACGAAAGCCAAGAAAGGCCAGGGAGGGGAATCATTCCCCCTGGTGTTGTGAACTGTGAAAGTTAAAGCCAAGAGAGTGTGATGAGAACAAATCCTAGGATGGCCAAGGGAAGGGAGTCATTCCCCCTGCATTTATGTGGGGAAACACTGAGAGGCAGACACCAGGGAAAGAGAATAATTCTCCTGGTAATTAAAATACAAGACAGATCAAGACAGTGATCCAGGTGAAGGAAGTCATTCCCCCTGGAACAAAGAAATAATGTACTTTTTGATGCAAAGGCAGTAATCCTTTATTTTGAAGTATTGAAGTCAGGGGAAGGGAGTCGCTCCCCCTGGTGGTGGAAAACTGAGGAACAAATACCTGGAGAAGGGAGACATTCTCCAGGAACCCAATAGTGAAGAACCAACTATGGTCAATAAGGAATGTTGATGTTTGAACTGGAACTTTACCTTTTTGAGTTGAATTGAGAATGTTACTGCTTGTTGGTATTATGACATGGAACTTGGTTTTGTACCTTGGAAAGGGATTGAGACCTTGGGAAGAGAGTCATTCCCTTAGGAAAAGATCCCACTTGCCCACTGTAATTGTGGTCTGCTGTCCAGAAGAAGGGACCCATTCTTCCGGACCTAGAAGATACATTACCTCTTTAGTTCCAAGTATGCATTTTGACACAGGACGGTGGACTATTGATTTATACGGACATCCTGACCGAAACCGTAGTATTTAGGTTGAAGTAGGGAAACCCTTCTTAGAGTTGAGGAAAGTTAGGTTTTCTCTTTATTTTGATATTGAATTAAAGTCTGTAGCAATCACTGTGCCACCTGTATCAGTCTCCTCCTTCAGCATCCTTACACTTTATTTGTCAATTGTACTCTCTAAGTGGCTTAGGGTTCTTCTATTCTCTTCAATTGCTAGCCTTATCTTTCTTTTCTCGTTATATGCTTTAGGCTTTCTCTTCTCGCACACTTATTTTGCAAATAGGTTCTTGCCCTTCTTGCATCGGTTTCCGTTCTCAGTCTTTGTTAGTTCCTCACCTGGGTTGTTTAAATCTCTCTCGCATCACTTGTTGGTCACTTCGCTTCTTATCTGGGCCCTTTAACAATATTTCGACCTTGGTACTCGGACAAGTTTCTCTTTTCATGTACTCTGTCTTTACAGATTATTTTGTAGAGGAGCAGGTGGACACATCATCCCAAGCTCCTGCCCCTTCACCTCCAGCATATTGAAACAGCAGGGGGAAGAGTCCAATGTGGGACACCAGGTATTATCCCAATACCCCATTGAGTATATTAGAGACGATATCCACTCGGACAACCGTATCGAATTTGACCTTGCACTGAAAGGGTGGAAGGATGTCAGCATACACCATCGAACATTAAAGAGCTATAAGTGAAATCGGATGAGGGCACAGTGACATTATGAAAGACACGAAGACGCACTGAAACAATATGAAAATACTTAAAGGATAAATATGTAGCTGAAATGATAAGAGAAACATGTAATTGAATATGAAGAAATCCTATGCACCAAAGAAATAAGTGAGAACAGATTAAGTGAATGTGTATAAGCAGAAACGCAAGGTAGTTGAGACATATAGAAGCTTGCTCAAATAGAGTAAGTAGGGTTAGTGCGGATGATGCTATGGCTCGGCCTATCTCTTTGCTGTTTGGAGTACCGCAAGGTGCCTGCATGTCCCCGTGTATTTATAACATTTTCATGGCCCCTTCTTTGCTCATCTTGAACAGGAAGGGGTCCTATTTTCTAATTACGCATATTCAATGCGTTATTCCGCTCACAGGTTCTCATATCCAAGATGAAATACAACTGAATAGAATATTTTCTATTACTGAACTCTGGATGATGCAGAATAAGTTACCCCTTAACCGAGGAAAAACTGAACTTATGATTGTGGGATCATTAGGGACACTTGCCAAGGTGGACCTGGCTTACATGCACTTTCAGCTAGGGGATGTGGATATTTCTGTTTCCCAAGGTCAAAATCCTGGGAGTCATTCTTGACCAGGCATTGAACATGAAGTCCTATGTGGAAAGTACGGTCTCAATAGAGATTTATTATATCAAACTCTTAGCCCATTTTAGACCGTACATCTCGCAAGACCATGCTGAAGCCATTGCGCGGGCAATAATAGGGGCCAAAATTGACTATTGTTGCAGTCTCCCGGTAGGAGTTAGCAAAGCAACCATCAATAGACTCCATGTGGTTGAAAATTGCGCAGTTGTCACCGGCCTGGCCTCGCGCTCTCATGTAATGGAGGCCAGACGCTGACTCCACTGGCTCCCTGTGGAAGCACGAATCACCTTGAGGCTACTAGTCATCACATTAAAGTGTAGATTGGGTACTATGCTGTCCTATCTTCAAGATCATATTAGGGACAAACCTTATTACAGAAGTCTGAGGTCCAGTAACCAAAACTACCTTTTCTTTTTTTTAACCAAAATGTAAAACCAAGAAGGTCCAGGGAGGAGACTTCTTCTGAGCTGCTCCCATATTATGGAACTCTCTACCCTCTTCATTGAGAGGCTTTTCCTCTCTGACTTTGTTTAAGAAAGAGCTCAAGACCTGGTTGTTCCGATAATTAGTTCATTTCTCTTATCTCTCTGCGGCTCGACTGCTCTGCCGTTAACCTGTACTCCATTTGTTATTTGTTTTTGGCTTTCTTTTTTTGCGCCCTCACGCCCACGGGTTTATGGATGCGCATTACAAATAAATAAGTAATGTAAAATAAAGAAGAAAACATAACATGGCTAAGGCAGCCATGAGGAAAAGATGGACGTCAGACTTGTGTTGAAACCAATCAAGCTACTTCAGATATACCAGGGCTGCAGAGTCAGGAGATGCTGGAAAAACCGCTTTGTGTGAGGACAAAGAGGAATCTATTGGCTTGGGATTAAGGATGGCACATCAAGGAATAATTGCAAGGCACACATGGAGTCAAGAGGATGGACCATGTACGTAAGACATATTTCTCTTAGATTAAGCAAAGAAGAACATATCTGCAATAGCCAATTATTGAATAATCAAAGGTGCAAAAAGCCTATGCAAGTTGGAGTGAGCAAGTCATCAGAGACCAAGTGGACTTAAGACACCCATCTTAATTAAATCAAATGGCAGTAAATAAAAGGTTGAAACTGACCAAATCGTGGTCTCCTCACACGTGATTCAGAAGTTGAAAACAAGGGCTATTCATTAAGCTCCAGATGAAGATAATGGTGCACCTACACTCCCTTGAAAGTCCCAGAACAGAGAACAGGCGGCAAGGTCCACTATAAAGAAGAAGCCTTGACTTGCGGCCTGACCGATGAGAGATGATGGACTAATTGGGCAAGTGGGTGGTAGTCTGACGTTGCTCTCTGTACCTGAGTTTCATTTTGCTTACATGTTGTTAACGAGCCGAAAGTCCAAGGTTGGGAGAGAATGCCAACCATTTAGAGGTTCTATGTAGCAACATGCTATACAGTGTTGCATAGGCCAACCCGCTGCTGTTGTTCTGCTATAAACTGCATTATACGTATTTAGAGGTGGTTCAAGGCGTGCCTATTAGATTAGGGGTATCCAGTGATATTACTAATATTTGTGAATTATAGGTATATATGTTCCTTAACCAATCCCTCCCTTCAATATGTTTTATAGTTTGCCACGTAGGATGACGTCATAAATGACGTACATTGAGGTATAAAACCTCAGTGTAATAAAAGTTGAAGTGTGAGTGTGTGGACTACAGTTTGTTCGCAAGATTGCCCTGCTTTATTCTGAGCTGTTAATAAAGTAATACCATATTCTTTGAGTCTGCCTAGTTATTTGGGTCTGAGATCATTATTGGTAATTCAATCTAGCACACAAGAGGCTTCAAGGTGCTAGTGCACAATGTATTATTTGTTCCCTTCGATCTTCACAGTTTCAATCGTTCCATTTTCTGGTAATGGTTTTTCATCTTTAAAATGGGGACAAGTTTCTTCCCAGGCAACCTCCCACTGTCCCCAATTCCCCCGGTGCCTCTCGCGATGTGGGTAAGGGTCGGAGGACTCGGCTCTCGCTTGGGTACTTCTTCTCCCTTTCTTTGCTGTTTTTCGGTCTCACGTTCTCGGTTCGGCATCGGACCTCAGCTGTCTGCATACGCTGGTGCTCGGAAGGCATTCAGACTTCCCGTCACGGTAGTCTCTGCACTGTTCTTTGGGCCTCCTGCCCACTTCTCTGCATGCGTGTTGACGCCACTACCAAGTACCTCCTCCTTTTCTCCTGCTTCATACCACTTTCCTTGTCGGTCCTGTGCACTGGGACTCTGGCATCTCGCAGCCTGCTGATCTGTTTCTTTTACGAGATCAGGGGGCTTTGCCTGTATATCAGACTCTTTTCCTCCTTCTGCTCTGAGTCATCACAGTTAAATACATATCTTGAGTCAAAGGGATATTTTCCTTCTTTTTTTCAGACAGATTTCTTTCTACATTGCCTTCGGCCAAACATGAAGCCTCCATTGTATTCTCCATGGAAGGCAGTATCTTATATGCGGCTATGGTAGTTCCCCCAGGGAGTTCCTCACAGCAATAGGAGTCCTTGTCCCCAAAGGGGGTCTCTCCCGGGGATGTCCCACTTGCCTCAACCACTAGGGAGAGTCTTGCAGAGTGGGCTCACCTCCCTAGCTTCACTGGGGTGTGGGGGGGGGGGGGAAGTCTCCCTGTAGGTGGGCAGGAATGAATACCTGCGATTCCTTAAACCTGCCACCATCATGTTTTACTTATGATCATCATAGTTTTGGAGGGAGGCATGGCTTACCCCTGTGCTGCAGAGACTTGGCTGTCACTGCAGCTGTCAAATGAGCACCTGTGACCTCTGAACCTGCTCTGTGCCACTGGTAGAACAGGTGCTGCAGATCAGGCTGCTGATTTGGTATGATACAAGTACACATTAAGCTTTTGGCATGGAGCTTATGAAGGGGGAATTTGATCAGAAGATTACCCTTTCAGAGATGGAATGACCTGCCTCATTTTATTAAATCAATTTTTAAAGTCCAGGGCTCCTACACCCTTGCCAAATGGAAATCCATCACAGCCAGCCCACCGGTGACTCTGGCTCTTGAGAGGGGCATTTGTGTTGGTGTTGTGCGCAGATTCCAGTGGAGGCGGGGTGGTAAGCGATATCAGGAAGGCTGTGCTTTTTCACTCTCTTCCTGGTCCATGGCAGTGCCTTGGCACTATGGAGCGGTCAGCGATTCTCCACGGGTAGCTTCCGTGTTGTGAATTGTTATCACCCACCCTCGGCAGACCCTAACCACTTTTCTGTATTTGTGTGGCACGCATTTCCTTTTAAGTACCAGGGAGGGGAGAGCATGCGCACTATTTCAGTGACAAGCGTGAAACACACACCGACCATATAAATGCTTTGGTGATGCAAACCCAGCCGCTTTCAACTCCAGTTGCTCCTGAGAAATGGTTAACACAAAAAAATATATGCAGTATCCCACAAAACAGCTTCCTTCCTTTCTGTTATCGGTTAGTTATCAGGTGCCTCTAGACATAGTCATGTCCACCCCTTCACCATAAATGAGGGCAGATTGTCATGGATTATCCTCAAATATACATATTTTAATATTTATCAAAAAGACTATCAATTAACAATACATTTACTTAAAAACAGCAACATTATCACAATTCATTCTTACACTTGCTTATCTACAACACATATATACAAATACATGAAACTCATATGACAAAAGACGAGGCATACATCATTTGGCCCCTTCTGTGTTTTATCAGTAAACCAGTAGATGTCTCTACTGATACCCTGCACAATGGTACCCCCTTGATTTGGGAGGGCAAAAAACGAAACTGTGCCTACACTCAAAATGTGTTTCTAGAACCAACAATAACTCTTCACAATGCACATAGATTAATTCAAATTGCATTCCTTATTGGTGCTGTCTTCAGGGCACTTATTCTTTTTTCATATGTTCCTATTCATCGTATGACATCACAAGGTTTTGTAATATTCCCAACATTCTACAAAAACAAACAGAAAAAATATAATCTTAATACCATGGTTACTTCAATTTTTGTCATGTCAAATCTCTTTAGGCACCCTTTACACCTTAAGCTTTACATAATTCTAAACAGAAGGATTCAATTTCTTTTTATATCATCATTACCTCTGAGGATTGTTTCCCCTAGGATTTCCTGTTCAATAGTTTCAGAAATAGGAGGCTTTAAAAATGCCCTTATACTTGTAGTACATCGCTTCACTGAATGTTAATGTCTAATACTTCCACTTTTGTTGAGGCTAATGCCTCTGCCGTTAATAATTACCCTTTTCGATCCTGCAGTGGCAAGGTGTTTTTGTTTTCTGTATACTCAATAGGAGCCGCTCGGTGTGATGGGCGGAATCACCATAACCATCTGCAGGAGTAGAAGAACCAACATGTATCCTGTGTCAGAGTTTGACCAACTACAACTGACTGTAAAAACATTTGCGAATGACCAACAGGTGCTTACCAACTGTTGTCTTTCTTTTAGGGACTCTTTCGTTGATAACAGGGCACGCGTGTAACTTCACCGCGTCTACTCGTCCAATAAGATTCGGACGTGTGTCTACGCCAGGGCTTTCTATTGGAGTAGAAAAACCAACATATGCCTGTGTCAGAGTTTAACCACCTACAACTGACTACAGAACACAAGTGAGTGACCGAAAGGCGCTTACCAACTGTTGTCGCTCTTTCAGGGACTCTTCTGTTAATAACTGGGTGTGCGTGTAATTTCACTGCATGTATTCGTCCGACATGATTCAGACATGTGCCTTCTAGCACTGCTGTTCCCAAAACCCAGTAAGACATCCAACCAAAGCCTAAAGTTAAACCGTAGTATTTCGGAATCTGCAGACACACTGTCTCTCATAATCACGTCTCACCTCAAAATTGCTGATTCCTCCTCCAGCAAAGAGTTTCCTATTACGACGTATCACCTGCATCTAGGAAGCGGGACGTCATCTACTCTTTACGTGATATTAAAAATAACGTGACCCGTAGTGACGTATGCCGGAACCACAGCTACGTTGTAAATGCATACTTCTAACAACGTGTAAATGCCCGCCATCTTGGAAAGGGGACAACCCTTTAGATTCCCAATGGCGAGGAGTTCAAAATATGACCATATGTTGTGCTCAAAATGTCAGCCCCATGGGATACATATGTGGCGACATGTTTTCAATTATTTATGAAGAACAAACAATGACCATTCAATGGAAATAATTAAACCTTCTTTTACAGTATTTAAGGAATAAAACCATTTTTGTTCTGCCTGTCTCAGTTTTAAGTCTCTGTTTCAATGATGAACCAATGGACGTCATCTGGATTGTGTTGGGCAGACTTAAAATGTGCTACTAAAGGTTTGTCCACTACACCATTCTTTACGCAAGATCTGTGCTCGCAGATCCTCTGCTGTATAGGTCTCTTAGTTTTTCCAATATAAAGAAGCCCACATGGACATCTTATGGCATACAAAACCCATTTCGAATTACAGTTGGGGAAGCTTTTGAAGGTCCATATCCTACCTTTTAAGTCAACATCCTTCATGTTAATCGTCAGATTACACACAGAGCATTTCCCACATTTAAAGTGGCCTACCACAGGTGGTAAATTCCAGAGAGTCAATTGAGTATTATTACTCCCATCCACTGATGTTCTGTATGTGTGGACTAATTTGTCTCTTAAATTAGGCATCCGTCGGAATGCAAAACGTGGCTTATTGATGGCAAATTCTTCGGTGTTAATCATATTCCAGTGCTTAAGTATGCATCTGCGAAAATCGTTGCTTATGGGTGAAAAAGTAGATACACATGTTATCTTGTCTTCCTTCACTGGTGGTTGTGTCACCAGACAATCTTGTTTATTGGTGTATCTTGATCTTTTCATGAATCTAAGTACAATATGCGAGGGATAACCTCAGGCTTTAAGTCTGGCAGAAAGATATTTACTCTTTGTGTCAAAGTCCTCTTTTGACTACAGTTTCTTCTTATGCGCAAGAACTGTCCAAAAGACAGATTTTGTCGTAGGCTTTGTGGATGGAAACTATCAAAAAGTAGTAAGGTGTTCTTGTCTGTAGTTTTTCTGAATAACGTTGTGCCAAACCTATTGTTTTCCCCTTTATAGATCTAAAAAAGAGATCTCATCGATACTTGAGCTCATCATGAAATTAATACACGGTTCTTGATTGTTCAGCCAGGTCAGAAATAATTCAAACCATGCCCCATTTATTCTATTTTTGTCATTCCAATTTGCTTCAAAGTTGTTTTGCATTCAGATAGTATTCGTAGTATTCAAACGGGATTCAAGACAAGCAGGCATTTAATTAATAATTATGTCGAAGGAGTCTAAGAGTCAGAGCAGATAATCCATCTCTTGGGTTAGCGGCCATGCGCTTGTGAGTCGGGTATACTTTTTCAAAGCGCTACTCAAAGGCGCTCCAGATTGTACCGCACCTGTGTGATTCACCCTTAGAATGAAAAATTGCCTTTTCCTTTGCCCAGATTGTATGTATTTCCTAGTGCTACTCCTGTACAAATGGGTGTGTTGCAATTCTACTGGAGTATAACAGGATCTGTACAGCCCGTGTCATGGCAGAATCAGAGTTTTTGGAATCATTTGCTTTTTTCTATTAAAAAATCACACTTTTTTGAGCATCATTATAGTCTGACGCAATTTGAATTCCTTGCAGCATTTCTCCTGTCTTTTAATTCCTTGTCCTCCTTTTTTTATTGTTTGTAAATGCACTTTTTCTGTGCGAAGACACAGCGGTTGTGTGTGCATGTATGGCAAAAGACCTGTTTTGATTATCATAGAGAATTGTAGGTGGGTATCCATAAACTACAGAGATATACCTCCACCGAGGGGTTCCGAGTGAACTCTGTTGACAACGTCATTCAGAGCATCAGGGTGAAATGCACCCTGTAGCTAAAAGCTACCCTAATGCACGTTTACGATGTTTGGTCTGCCGCCTGCGTCTTTTTAATCCTGTGTGTTGTCCTTTATGAACCAGCCTTGGGGTAACGGCACGACGATGGTCTGTATGGCGCCAATGGAAATGTGTACACGTTTGTGTGTCGCAACGCTCTATTTATTTTTGCATTTATTTCAGCACACAAAGCTCTTAGGCATCTACGCGCTAGTTACAGAAAGTGCAAAATACATTGGTGAAGTGCAAGAATACACATATGGTTACAAAGTGCTGTGTGTACACAAACTGGCAAAGCCTGACCTCATGTTACAGGGGGCTACATCAGGCAGCATATGAGTGAAATAGGTAAGTTTACACCGACTAGCAAAGCCACCCCTCCTTTTACGGGAGGCTACATCAGGCAGCATATGAATCAAATAAGTATGTTTACACAAACTAACAAAGCCACACCTCATGGAGCGATGGGCACATCAATCAGGCTGCCACACAGTAATGGCCCCGCAGGTAGGTGAATAATAAGCAGTGAGCATGGAGGGAAGGTTCACCCAGATGCGGGGGGAACTCTAAATGCACTCCAAAGCACAAAAACGAAAATGGCCTCACAGGTGTAAAAACACCCAAATTCAATTTTTTTAAACGAGGCACTCGGAGCACCACAACGAAAATGGCTGAACAGGTTTAAGAACACCTGGATTCAATGTTTTGTTAAAGGCACTTAAGGCAACCATAACATGGTGGTGAAGTTGTTGGAGGTAGACAGGTAGCCATCGATGGGCAGAGGGGAAAAGCATGCAGCAGTAAGAACAGGGTTAGAGTCGGGGAATAGAGAATGGAGCGTTTTGCCTCAACGCTGCTTACCAAGCGAGTGGAAGTTCTAAAGGATCCATCAGTGTTGAAAGTCCTGAAAAAAGTTTAATGGAGAGGTGCTCCAACAGGCTTAGACAGGGGCCTTTGAGGGAGGGTCAGCCTCACACCCGTCAGTTCTCCCATATGCTGAGGGAGCCAATCATGGCGGGCCACAAGGAGAAAGGAAGTCCTAGTGGGCTTCGATGCCGATGGTCATGATGGAAAAGAACAAAGGCCACAGTGAATGGAGGCCCAAGGGGGCTGGATGGCGCTGGACAGACGCTTCAGGTCAATGTTTCTCCACAAACACACAGAGCACACAAACTGGAAAGCACATGGTTGCTTCCAGATCATGTTGCAGAAATGCTCTTGGTGTCGGAGCGCTGCAGAAAAAAAAATGAAATACAAATTGTAGAGCCCTGTTGGGCTTACCAGGGGGTGTGGCAGGGTGATTTGCCAATTTACTGTGCCGTTCTAGTTGTTTTCCAGATGGCGTCCTGCATGTCCTATTTGTTTTCTTCAGACGTGCGTCACGCTAGCTGGGCTTCCCTAATCTTCTGCTTTCTCCTTGCTGTTCTCCGTTTTCCTTCAATGCTCTGCCCTTGCTTACTTTGTCGCATTTCCACATCCACTCTGCTGCCTTGCCCTTTTTTTGTGGCTCCTTCCTTTTTCGTCTCTTTACTCTGTTGCCTTTCACCTGATTTCACTGTCCTCAATTTTGGAGTATTTGGACGTCCCCTGTTGTTTCCTGTCAAGAACCTTCTAGAGAGTATACCTTGCTTTCTTCATCTTTGTTTTTTTATGCCAGTCTGGCTCCCCCCGAGGAGGCGTTCCCCTTTAGGGTGCCACCCTGTCTTGCCTTGTGTTTCGTTATACGGAATAGACCTTTTCTCTTCAAGAAGCAACATCATCTAAAGGCAGCAAGAAGGAAAGACAAATGAAGAGAGAGTCCCTACTAGAATCATCTAAACAAGAGAAAGGTTGTCCATTTGTGATATCCATGAGAAGGTGCAGCATGGAGTCATGATGTGACTATACCCAACATAAAAAATACAAGACTACCTTGTCCTGCCCTACAAAATAACCTAAAAAGAAAATAAATTCAAAAATACTTACAGAAAAAAACTGCATCACCCAGATGTAATATCACAGCAGTTGAAAATGAATTCCATGATAATTCTCGGCCATGACGTCACAGGAGGAGGCTACAGCATTCAGAAAGGGAAATAGTTGCTAATGGCTTCCTGTGGAAGTCATATACCACAACCTTTCCTATTCCCTGTTGATTCAAATGGAAAGAGCCCGACTTCTTTGGGGAACTGACGACCGATTCCAGGTGTAAAGTCACAGTCTCATTATGACCCATCTTGTGTACTCGGACATCAACCAATGGAGAAACTGGGACACTTCATTATGTTTATGGGGAATGTAAACTATTGTACCAATAAAAGATGGCTTATCTTTACCAAAAGCTATTGTCTTCACACTATTACTTGATGCCCTACCATATCAAGGAGTTAATTTTAGATTCAAGGAGACGAGCAGAAACTGTGGTTGTGCACCTTTTCAGAGAGAAGCACCAGGGCTTGCCGAAATATATCCCGACAAAGACAATGGACACTCGCCTTGTCATGCACGATCAGGAATAATTGGTTGAACTACACTTAAGAACAAATAAACATTCTTCTCAATAATTGTCCTAAACAAAGTGCTTTAAGTGGAATAACAAATTGAGGCTTGGGGTTTGGGGGTGACGGCTCTGACGAGTCAATATTTTGTAACTGGGCATAGGAAGTATCTGGTGCAGCCTAAGAATCGCAAGTAGGTAAAAAAGGAACTTTAAAAGACGCTTGGTTTATGGTAATTAAAGGCGTGACCTAGTGGACACAGCTGCGTTTTCATAAGTGGCGTAAAGTGGCAATAATATATGTAATATATAGGAAAGAACAGAAAGGCACATTCTATCGCGCTTTGAGGATGCACTCATATGGATCCCACAAGAAATGCCCGAAATTAAACTCTGCCAGCTAAAAAAGGTTTGCCAAGGACTAATTCCAGTTTATTTTTCCATCACTCTGTAAAAAGGAAACACTGTGTTTATATTTTAAAGTTGTATTAAATTTAACATTAGCATCTGAAAGCTATATTTTCATGCCCTGATGTAATTGACGATATTTAGGGTACAATTAATTCAGTATTTTATAATGCTATTCTATGAAGTGGTGTAATTGAAGGATTTTAACTAGATATTTTAACTTTGCTCTTTTATTAATTGTTGCAATCTTATTGGTGTATTTTGGTGCTGTTTTTATGCTTTTATGGAAATTATTCCGAAATAAATAAAACATCTATCAGCTAACAAAAAATGACTAAACTAACAATATTAAATTATAAATGTAAACTCAAAACAATATATGTAAATGTATTATCAATTATTGAAATCGTACTTCAATATAACATGTTACAAAAATCAAACCATGTATTCTGCACATTATTGTTGAGTATTAAAATATATATATATATATATATATATATTTCTGAGGCTTGTGGAATCTGCTTAGATCAAATGCTGTGCATAGGGCGACAACTACTGGAAGCTGGGGAGTATTACAGTTGTTGTTTTCGAAACTCGAAAAGGGACGTTGACAGGGCATGCCAGTAATACTATCCCTAGTTTTTTTAAATTTATTTTTTAATTTTTATTGTGATGTTAGTCCAAGTTTTGACTTTTTACACAGACATACATTTTACATATAAAACGCTTTTTGTCAAACCAGAATACAACAAAAAAAGACGCAATTACAGCAAGCATTATATACAAACATTTAAAAAAAAGAAATAATTCCCGAAGAGCAAAGAAATAAAAAAGAAATTTAAAAAAAACAGTAAAGAAAAAAGAGTAGCAATTTTGATCAATTCCCCCTCATCTCGAAACATATAAGCAAAAAAAAAAAGAGAAAGATACCTAGACATTCAAGATTTTATAGAGAACAGGAAAGGAAAAGGAGAAAGAAAAACGAGAAAGGAAGGAGAGGTCTTCTAGGTCACATTCCCAATTGGTTTCAGAACTTTTAAGAAACATGTTACTTCAGGAGTTAGAAGTTTCATGGCCTTTCACCAGTCTTTGCCAAAACAATATGGAGTTCAGAGTTTTCGGGTCATGAACAAATCTTCCAAATCTTTTCATTCTGAGAGGCCACGTCCCCATACATTCCGCTAACAGATGGACCACAGTTTGTTTCACACCCTCTTCACACTTGTCACAGATATTAGAGGGAAAAGCCATTGGATCTCTAATATGTTGTAATTCCAGAGAGGGAAACAGGTTTAGCCTGAATCTCAGGAAATCAGATCTGGCCCTTGGATTTAATGATTTTTTCAGGTACGTCGGAAGATAGCCAATAGGTTTATCAGTTTGTGTCCAAGAAGCCGATAGTTTGGCAGCGCTCATTTTAGCTATGGTTCTAATCCAGTCCATTCGCTTAACAGATTCTTTTACTTTTAATGGGCTCTGGATTAGAATATTGATTGAGGAATCTGCTGCTTCTAATATGTTGTTACAATGGAGTCTCAGGCTATTGAGGAAGGCATTATCATTTGCTTTCAGCTTCTGAGCAACTTCCACATATAGAGACGCTTTCTGAAGATATAGGATCAACCTACATAAACTCAACCATTTCCATTCTATTGCTGATAATAGTGAGCCAAGAGCGCGCTCATATCACACACATGGGGTTGGTATAGAATTTGGTAAACCTAATACATTTTAATACTATCCCTAGTGTGACGTCCACTGTACCCATGAACCCTCGCGCGTCGAGGTCCCTGATTGTTATTTTTCTGGCATGAGATAGCATGAGGTGTAGTGTGAGTAAAGTTGTATCCAAGCAGATACGTATTAGACAAGCTCATAAGCATCCATGCGCCTTCTCTCCGAGGGGAGGAAGGGTGGATCGCATGTGAATCCAAGCAGATGCAAGCATCAGAAATACGATTACGGTGAGTAATATATCCCTTCTGAGGGTTGTGGAATCTGCTTAGATCACATGCTGTGCATAGATTAGCGAGCAGTGGAAGGAGGAGGTGGGATGTGAGAAGGTTCATGAGCGAATAAATGTCTTGGAACCGCTTGTCCCACTTGTGTATCTGTCTTGGAGTGTTTCCAAACGGACGCTCACGGTGTCGAGCAGGAGGGCATCTCTTTTCTTGCTGGAGCCGAGCTCGCACACCAGACCGGCTCCAGCGAGAAAAGAGCCCCTCTTGCTCGACACTGCGAGGTTGTCCAGCATGTGTGACTAAAGGCGTCCGTTTGGAAACACTCCATAAATTATTGCAGCCTGTCCCGCATTGACGGACCAACAGTTTGGAGATTTTGATTGAATGTGGGTGGGGTCCCTTAAGAACAAGACAAGTAGTTGAACGTTTTGTTGATAACAACCTTGAATACGGTACACTACTTAGTGCTGTTTCAGTTTTTGTAGCCCTGATGAAAGTGGTTTAGCGTTGATACGCCACTGAAACTGGTAGGCTTTTGTCCCGACCTGGGAGAAGAAAAGAAGAACCATCTCGATGGTGAAAGGTCGTGCATTTCTCCTCTTTGATCTACAAGAGAGAATGGACTTTCATTTTACATGCTCAAGAGTTTAAATTCCCCAGAAACTCTGAGTTAGTGTGTGGGATAAATACTGAGACAACACGGTCCGTTGCTATTTGTGCTGTGATACTACACCTAACACAGTATTTTGCCAACAATTTTAGTAAGAATATTTTGTTGCTTTACATAGAAAAAGATTAAACTTTGAATTATTTCATTTGTAAAGCAATTGGCATATGTCTAGACTTAATTTGACATGTGCCTTTTAACAAAAATAAACTTTGTAACAATTTAATTAGATAAGTGACAGGGCAAGCTTCTTTATCTATACCCTAACACTAGATAAGTGGACCAGCAGTGCAATCTAGGGGTAGAAAACACACTAGGGTTTAGCCTAGTTGGTAGGAGGGCAAGATAGGCAGAATCCATACATTTGGTGTGTTTGTATACAACTCTGAACGATATTGCCTGAGTTTTATTTGTGCAGTCACTTCTCAACAAACTATGTTCACTTCTTTAACACAGCCATTGCCTTGTCTCCAATAAAAGGAGGCTGCCTTTTATTCCTTGAACAGCCTGGGCTTCACCCAACCACCCAACTTCGTCAAAGATGCCCTTCTTTTCCAGGGCCTTCCTTTGGCAGTCATAATGCCCACGCCGGTCTAGACCAGGGCAGCTCTTACAAAAAGTGCATATTTCGCCCAAATTCAAAGCTCTATAATACTGGGATTCAGAAGTGTATCTGGCAGGGGCCTTTTCAAAAAGTATCCAGTGAAAGGGATCGCAACCTCACTGTTCCTCCTACTCTGGGTAGATTATGAGAGGTAAAGCGCCAGGCACAGCTGCAGCATACCACAGGCACTGAGATATTGACAGAAGCTGGTGGTGCTGTGCGTCAGAGAGCCTGTCACACTGGGGGTCTATCAATAGTGAGTTGCGGTCACTCCCATGCTCCTTCCAGGAGCCACCCAGCAGCAGCACCCACCAGGACCGGTCTGGCCTTTAATCTTGTCAGGTCGTTCTGCTGCACATGAGCCCGGTTTTGTTGGTTGCCAGGAAACATATCGATTGGTTATCCATCACTGATCACTTGATCACTCAGAGTTGATCAATTGGCTGCCCACAGCTGCTCACTTGCTTACTAAAGGGCTCATCACTCACTTAACCAGAGTTGAACCCTTGGTCACGCAGGCCTGGTCACCGATGACTGCCCCATGGCTGTGGTAGACAGACACCCTTACTCTTTCTGAGGCCTGGGTGGGGGTCACCAGAGGGACAGCTACTGTCGTCAGATCAGTCTATAACGGGGGTCTGCAACCTGTGCCTCTGCAGATGTTTTGTACTATGGCTCCCAATGATCCCTTAACATCGACTACTGGCTAGAGCTGATGGGAGCTGTAGACCAACTTCTGGAGAGACAAATGTTGCAGACACCTGCTCTACAACAGCCCCAGGCAGTGCCACACAGCCCGGGGCGAGACTTCCAGTTTGTAGCGATTTTGCTCACGCGAACAGGACTCAGACGTGGCACTGTTCGGAGGTTCTAAACTGCACAGCATGCAAGCCCCATGCAAGGCTGCCATGAACCCTTTGCATTGCACTCACAATGTTATAGTGCACTTTGTGTGCTCATGATTTTAGTGCATGTTGTGGTCTTCCCGCGCCAAAACGCTGCATGCCGAAATGTCCCTGCAGGCAGCACCAAAACGTCCCTCGCCAAATCGGTGGCAGCCAAACGTCCTGCTTCTCGCTTCTAAGCACGGGGGTGATAGTGACGTTCTGTGCAAGAGCACTATTGTTACTAATATTTTGAATGACTCAAGTGCGTGGGAAAATCTGGTCTGGAAAGTCTGTTTGTGCAGGTTCCAGAGCAATTTGTGAACTCTAAAGTAGTTTCAGGCCTGGAGAACTTCTAAGTAAATGACCGGCTTCCTAGAGATTCTTCCGGCATCAGTACAATGAAAGAGGTCTGGAAAGGAGAAAAGTGGCAAATAGCCTTTTACATTTTGGCCTATAAGTACAACATAGTGATGCAAAAATGTTTGCATGGCGTGTGTAGAACGAGGGATGGCATTGTTATGTTAATAGTTTTTATGCTGCACCTTTTACCCCTGTAGTGGTCTAACAGCACCAAGACTTTTTTCTGAAAAATGTCAGATTGTGCCCCGCCATGGGTATCCAAACCTTGATCTGCAGGGGAATGGTGAAAGAGAGTCAGAGCAGAGTGAAATTGAAGAGAGACCAATATTAAACAAACCTGTCATTTGTAAAGATAAAGATAATGTTAATGAAATGTATAAAGTTCAACTAAAAACCCAAAGGTATGCTGGAGCTGGGTCTGACCTTCCAGAAAAGAAAGGCCCGGCAACCGGAAAGAGAAAACCAGAACAAAAGATCAATAAATAAAAATAAAAGTCCTCAGTGCTTTTTGAAATGGGAATAGCCGAATTGCAAGTCAGAGTTCCGCAAAGCAGGGGCAGCAGCCGTAAAGGCTCTGCAGCTAACCATGGATTTACGGAAACTAGGAGACAGCAGCAAATAAAGATTGGAAGAGCGTAGACTCCGAGAGGGAATGTATCTCCTGATTTTCTGACTGAGGAAAAAAAAGCTCCACCACCGTGGCACCACCACCCATGACATGCACACAACTTTAAACTTAATACGGCCTTGATAGTAAACCAATGGACTTTTCTAAACACCGCAGAGGTCGTAGCAAATTTAGAGAGCCCCATGGCCAGACGGGGTGTGGAGTTCTGAACCACCTGCAGGCGTTGAATAAGAGTCTTTGGTTGTGCCAACAAAGTGGCATTAAAATAAACCAAAGTCCACATTACTTAGGTGGAAACTACAATTCCCTGTAGATGAGCCAGAACATAAGGCAGAATCCTCTTCAGCAATTCAAGCTTGAAGTGGGAAGCACTGCACCTGAGGCTCGGCAGAAAGAGAGGAGGCAGTTTTAATGGCCAGATATTTTACATTCTTGACTGGAGATGGAAAGCGACCCAGAGTAGCAGGCAAGAAATTTGCAGACCAACGGAGCAATCATGAGAGTCAGCTCCAAATACCATAACTACTGTTTCTTTCCGGCATTGAGTTTGAGCAAGTTTGTTTGCATCCAAGCTCAAATGTCGCCAAGCACTTCCTAAAACGAACAGCCACAAGCTCCCGATCATGATCAATCTGCAAAACAAGTTGCGTGTCATCCTCATAACATGTGCATGGATTAGTTTAGCCAAACGCAGCATGTAATATAAAACAATAAAGCGAGATAGCTGATCCCTGTGGAACTCCACAGGAAAGAGCATAAGGGGGTCGATGAAAGCAGAGGCAGAGAAACAGACTATGTACAATCTGACATGTTTGCAACCAGCCAAGAACAGTCGTGCCAATTCCAACCTCTGTAAGGTGTTGACACAAAATGGTGTGGTCAATTGTGTCAAACACTGCAGAGAGGTCTAGCAAAATAAGGACACCTACTTCGCCCTGGTCTAATGCAAAAGTGAGGTCATCAATAACAGAAACCAAGATTGATTCCATGCCCATTGGCAGGCGAAAGCCTGATTGAAATGGATCCAGAATAGAATTGGACTTGAGATTCCCTTAACTGGGCCATCACAATGGCCTTCAAAATCTTCATCAGAAACCGTAAGAGTGAAATGGGGCGAACATTTGCCAAAATCACTGGATCTAGGGAGCCTTTTTTCAGCAAAGTGGGGAACAACAGTGTGTTTAAGAAATGCAGGGATACGGTCAGTCTGTAGAGAATGACTGACCACTCTAGTAAGAAGAGGTGCCAACACAAGACTCATAGGCTTTAGCACCCATACGGGAATAAGGTCAAGAGGAGAAGCAGATCTCAGAGTGTTTACAATCTTGAAAACATGACCCTCTTCCACCATAGGGAAAGTGAGAAAACTCTCCCAGAACACAATAGGGGAGGCAGGACAGATGCAAAGGGAGCGTTGGGGACCATTATAGAATACGACATGTCAGTACGGATATCAACAATCTTCTGCATAAAAAAAGCAGCGAGTCACAAGGGACCTGAGAGCCAGGCACTTTAGTGAAAGCGGAAGCAGACTGAGACAGCTCCCGAATGACTGAAAACAGTTCCTTAGGTTGGCTTTGAACTGCATGGATACGGTGAGAAAAATAGGCTGTTTTAGCTTCCTTAATGGCCTGGTGATAAACAGGTTCTGCGATTTCAGGGATTTGCTTATCAGTAGCCAGATATGCCGAGCAGCACTTACGCTCTGCCCATCCATATAGAAGCCTAAGGGAGCGTGACTGCTCAATATATCAAGGGGCGGACAGCCTCTGGGGTTTCTTGTGCTGTTTCACCTGGGCTAACTCCTCAGCCGCTAGATTAAAGGCAGAATACCATGCAGATGCAGGATCAGTGTGAAATGTAGCAATACCAACATCATAGTGACCAATAACGAACACAGGCAGCCAAGGTAGTGGGATCCACCTTACACCACGACCGGGAAGAACATACCGGTCTCGGAATAGGACGGAAACCAGGAATACGCAAAGTAAAAGGAATGATGTGAAGGTCTGACCATACAGCCGGAGGAGCTGAGTGGGTATTGACACTATCAGGCTCAGCAAAAATCTAATCTAAGGTATGACCATGAAGATGAGTAGAGCCTGACACCAGCTGAGAAAGTTTCAATCACACAGTAAGGTCAGCAAATGAACAGCACAGGTAATGGGAGGTGTTAGGGAGAATTCTCTGTTTAGGCTGAATTTCCTAACCTAGTGAGTCCCCCAGCAGCTTTGCTGGATTTTTGGGATTTATTTTTTTCTCCTGCCAAGAGTGAGACTCTTTTACCCTCACTCTTGGCCATGATTTGAGTGTGTTTCTTTGAATCTAGATGTGTTTAATGGGCTATGGGGTATTTTACTCCATAGGGCTTCATGTGTTTTTGTGATGTGTGTTACACAGCACCCTCAGTGCAGTGACACAGGGGTGTCATAGTGACCCCCCAGTATAGACTCCATACCCTGGGACTGACTACTGGCTCCCAGGGCATGTAAAGTCACCATTGACTTTACTAGTCTTAAATTCTGAACAGAACCAGTACAAACCATCATATTGTGGATGTACTGGCTGGGGCAATTCAATTTCCCCAGGGTCTGTTAGTCGAGGGGGCACGTCTCCGTCCCCCCTGATCGAGTTTTGGCTGGTGGCAGTGGATACTACTTTTTATATTCAACCGCAAATATTTTCCTATGGGATTTCCCATTGTTTTAGGCTACTATCTTTATTTAATTATTTACGGTAGCCTCGAACATACCGCCGGTTTATTTAATTAATATTAATTCTCCGGTTGGTATTTTTTGCCAAAACTTGATTCTAAAATGGCGTTTGTGTTCTCTTCCGTGACTCCAACCCAAGTCGGGCCCTTTGTTCCACTTTTTGGCGGGCTTCTCCACATAAGCCCTCCAAAGTGGTGCCACTCTGTCTGGGGTACTTAGGAGGGGTGGAGGGGGATTTAGGCACCCTGGACTGAGTTGCCTAGGCAACTCAAGTCGCACTCCGTCCTGATTGGCCCAAGTGGTGAGCCGGCCGGCTCACCACTTAGCATGTTTGAGTGACAGCTAGGCTGAGTGAATGGGGTTTTTCTGCATAAAAGCAGGGCTTTGGGGACTGGAACTTCAGAAGTCACCACAGGACCTAAGAATCCGACGAGGGAGAAGCTGAGCCGACCTGCCACGACACCACCACCGGTGGAGCCCTGCTGGACCGCCTCACCACTTTTCCCAACGACAGAGGAGATCTCCCGCCGGAGAGTCTTCTTCCTTTGACTGGTGTGGATAACCAGTTTCACCGTCTTTTCGCCTTCCCGACGTACCTCGTGGCCGCCTTGCCCGTGCCAAGCACCCCGGCAACCGGGATACCACGTTTTACCACGACCGTGAAACAAAGGTACCACCTTTAACCGGAAAACTCTGCGGCTGGTTTCTTCCCTGGTAGTGCAACGACCTTCATCTTTCCTCCAAGTCGAGATCTTCTCTTCCCCTGGACGACGACGCAACTTGCACCCACTACCAGGAACCACTGCCACCGCTGGAGGATCCTTCCCACTTAAGGTACAGTGTCCCGCCTGGCTTCCCTTGCTACAGACTGTACGGGGTAGATTTAGCCCCCGGCTATCGAACCTGGGTTAGCCTGGGACACTCTGGCTAAGCTTCCTAAGCCTCTCTAAACTCTTTTTGAACTCTCTGCAAGACTTTGTAAGGCTATAGTAACTGTGTGGTCTTGGGCGCATTTGTGCTCTGCTCTCTCGAAGAGTGGGCCCAGCCTTTGGACTTTGGCTCACCAGTGACTTTTTGCTCATCTGCCTTGCTAACAGTGTTCCTGAATCTTAGAGTGGTGTACCTTTCCATATTCTGTCTTTTTCCCTCCCTTTCTCACAAACCTATTGGAGTGCCATTTAGTTAAGCGCTCACCTCTGTATGAAAATAAGTGGTGTTTACTGTGACTATCTGATAAGGAAAAAAGGGGTGTACATATTACAATAGTAACTGTGTTTAGAATATTTTACAACAAGAGTGCTGGAGTGTTTCAAACCGTGTGTTTTTAAATAAATAATTATATACTTTGATACCAAAGCTCTGGTCAGTGTTTGCTTGTATTATTGTATCTGAGTGCCTATTGTGTAAACTTTGCATACTGTCTAACTCTTCTTGAGGGAAGTCTGACTGCTCAGCCACAGCTACCAGTTAAATCTGGGTGGTACAGACTGCTACCAAGTTGGTTTACTGCCAAAACCTGTAGTCTTAAATCTTTTGCAGTGTTCCCCAAGGGAACGGCACAGGTTTCTGCATAACAGGAAGGTGAACCATTTACAGCATCAGTGAAGCGCAATCAGCGCATATAATACTGATTGGGTAAAGAGCTAACACACAGGCTTTGATTCATGGAATTAATTTCGTGTGAAACAGGAATTTGGGTGCCATTCTGCCTGCAAATCCCTTTTTGACAAATGGGGATTTGCGGGCAGAATGGCAAGCACATCCCAGTTTTACACGCAAATTCTTCCATGAGTCAGGGCCACAGTGCTTCTAACAACAAGCGTAACACCCTTGAGGGCGGTTTACAGTACGTTATATGTGGTTGCATGGTGGGTTTAAAGGGGAAGTCCACTCAAATTTTATTGTCTCAAAAGATGGGCCATAATCAATATATATATATATGTAAAGTTCCTATGTAACATTTTGAGCAGATGAGGCTCAAAGTCAAAAATGTCAAGCACTGGGAGGCATCCATTTTGTGAAATGAATGTGCTTCCTGTGCTTGTGTTAAGCTCTGATATCGCGGCAATAATGAAGCAAAAGCCCCCTACTGGGAGCTTTTGCTTATTACACCCGGAGAGCGGTCAGGATCCTTCCTGCGTGGTAAGTGCTTCTTTGTGGTTTTTTTGTTATGCTTTCCCGGGCTCCCCTGAGCTGGGGGAGCCCGGGAAACTGCGAATGTCCAGGCAATTATAAATACAATGTTGTTGTATTTATGATTGCCGTGGTTTTTGTTTCAAGTCTCCTGAGCTCCCCCGAGCCAGGGGAGCCTAAAAAAAAAAACCACGGCCGGGGGAGCCCGGTATACTTGAAACGAAAGCCACTGCAATCATAAATAAAACAATGTTGTATTTAATTTCTGCACCTTTTTGTTTTACGAAAGTCCAGGCAATTATGAATACTTTGCCGGCATCCTCTCCTTTTTAGCTTTCACGATGTGCATACTTACAGTTCTCTTCATTGCTTTCATTGCCTATTCATCCTTTCTTTCTTGCCTTCCAAATTTCCCTGCTTTGGTCTCCGCCTTTCCAAAGTGTATTTCTCATTATTTTCTCTCTATTCACTGATCTTTAATTTTGGTCCTTCTCCCCCCCACCAATCTCCCTCCACCTGGTTCTTTCACGTCTTCCCACAGAGCAGGGCTTTCATCAAAGCCTTCCCAGATGGGACATAATCCCAAGGGCTTGATGAAACAAGCCTTTATCTTGCATATGTGCACCCACCCGCAAAAGCCACTGCCACCCTGTAACTTCCACCCTTTCCCTGTGAGTCTGTTTTAACTTCTTGATGGCAGAAGTGTGGTTGCCAAAGCGGTTATCGCAGAGAAATTGGCTTCAGCTGCTGCACAATATTACATTTCGTTGTTGATGGATTTTTACTTTAGAACATTGGTGGCAAACCTAATCAGAAAAATATAGTGCTCTGATTTGGTGAAGTTAGTTCCCAGCCTGGACACCTTTTGGCTAATGCAGATTTCCTGTAATTAATTTTGCTCATTTGCTATCACAGAGTCAGTGTAGCGGTTCCAACATGATGAGCTGTCCCATTGAAAATGTCAGACAGGAATGCTTATCACACTATGCACTCTCCCTAACCAAGCACACATGCCACAGAGGCCAAGAATACATTTTGCATCACCTGTGGTGGCCTGCCGCAGGTCACTAGGGCAGGCCACACCAAGTGCTGGGATCACCGTCTAGAAACTTGTGCTGCGGGCTCGCAGCAGCTACGTGGCAGGAAGCACCCTGCAATATCCGGAACGCCGGATACCAAGACCGTGGCTGGGGGCACCCAGGCCGGGGCTGCTACCGTAGGCCGTGATCACTCAGCAACCAGATCCAAAGAACAAAGACACGAGTTGCCACTTCCTGGGGCTCTGCTGCACTGCCTCTCAAGTTCCAGAAGAGCCCCTTTTGTTGGGGAGTGTCATGACGCTTTTTCTTAAAGGGGCAACAGGCCCACACTTAAATGGGCCACACACCCCATCACCTAATGGCAGTGCTGCAATAGGGTTATATGCCACACAATACACCCTGCCTTATCACAGTTTCTCATACAGAATTACATCTCACTACAGTTAGACTCGCCCATTCACTCAGCCACTGACAAGTGAAACAACCTCACATGGCAACGGGTCACATAATTATGTGTTTAAATTGCATGAATAACAATATAGTTTGTTCAAAGGGTCACTTGCTTCCCCAAGCCCATTCGTGTCTGCCTAGATTGTATGTATCTATTTCCATTATATTGTAACATACACTTCCAAAATTGTTATCAAAAATATCAATTTATTTCTTATTTTATAAAACACAATACAAGAAAATATATCACATTTCTCATATCCTTTAGTTCAACAAAATTCTAAAAACACTTGATAATTTCTACGACGTCGTGCAACACATCAAAAGAATTTGTCTAATACTTCAATTCATTGGCTAATATTTAGTACATAGAATAAGTTTCCATTTAAGATCTATTGTGTAACTCCATCTATAATCATGGTATCTTACACAAGTCCCTACACCTTTTCACACTTCGTGCATCCGTCGCTCATTCGCTCCTCTCATTCAACATTCGCAAATACACCTAACCTGTTTCTTTCCTTATATTTTTACACAGTTAAATAGGAAATTCATCAGGGGTGAGTACCACACCAGTTTGTAATGTGCACACTATTCTTGTCTTTAAGACTTTGTTGGGGGATGGTCAACTGTTCCAAACCCTTTCTTCTTTCATCTAGGTAAAAACACCTAGTAGGTATAAGCTCTTTAGTCGTTCAGAAGTATTTATTTTCTTGTGTCTGTATATCAGTCCACCGGGTTTACATAGCGATGTCCCTTCATCTATTCATTCAGGTCTCATAATCTATACAGCTGCCTGATAGTTGTTGTTGGCAATACAGCTAGCCGGAGCCTGTTGTTTCTAAATATCACAATTTCTCTGTTGATTAGGTGGCCACAGCAGATGGCGGTTCTAATATTGTGCCTTGAAAACCCACTTAGCGAGATATCTTAGACGCTGTACAACTAATAGACTAGGAGCCAGGAGCCCACTGATGTGTGTTTATGTTGTATAATGCGATTCACTCAGTAAGGTTTGATGCACGATACACGGATGGAGCAACAAATAGCGTAGACTGCGGATGCTCAATGTAGATGGATCTCATCTAAAAGTTAACAAAGCCCTGCCCCCGCTCCGCGTGGGCAGTTCCAGGGCAGGACATCAACACACGTGTATCCGTGTTTTCACTGCTCCTGCTGGAGCTGCGCAGCGGGGCCTTGCAGCCCAAGGCCTTATCTCCAATCTCCTGCCGACGCCTCGGGCGGGGGTTAGGACACAACACTAGCGACAAGGGAAGCAATCTGAACGGCACACGCCACGCCGCCGCCCAGCATACAAAGCCCTTGGCAAGGGCGACATTTTTGGAATCATGGTGGGGGGACCCATATTTTCCTCCAATCATCCAAAGCGACCCACAAAGCACATGCTTGGATGGCAACTGATTTGCCCACAACTGCAGCCACAACTCCAGCACTGCGAGGCCCAACACCAACGGGCAGACATCTTGGGGCCCAACAGCCGGTAGAAGAAGAAGCCTCGTGCCCAACACGTGGACACATGACGGGGAAGCCAAGGGGAATCGGCCACAGCATACCAAGGTAAGGGAGCATTGCCACAAGTGCGCACTGACAGACGCCAGATCCACGAAGTATGGCGACAGGCACGTCCACTCCCAGGCCTGGCACGCCCTCTAGAATGGCCGCTAACCTGTCACCGTCCACGGCGCAAGCACGCCTGCAAGGAGGGACAACCATTGCACTCTGCCCTTTTGATCCATACACTGACTCATCATTGGTTGGCCCACGATGGCAGCTGTGGATACAAAAACTCGAGGTGGCCATGGATTGCAAAGACATTACCACATCAAGGAAAATTAGGTTGCACCTCCTACTGAATGTCGGGGATGAGGTTCTACGCATTTTCAATTCGCTGGCGATCGCGGACGGCCTCGACGTCTACCAACAAACGAAGGAAGCCTTGACGGCCCACTTCATGCCCCAACTCAATCCAAACTATGAAACATTTATATTCTGCACCACCATTCAGATGGAGGACGAGAC
Source organism: Ambystoma mexicanum (assembly GCF_040938575.1). Lineage (NCBI taxonomy): Eukaryota > Metazoa > Chordata > Amphibia > Caudata > Ambystomatidae > Ambystoma > Ambystoma mexicanum. Next base: position 293,958,777 of record NC_090931.1, read on the forward strand.
ACTGGATGCCTATCACACCAGGCTCCGGAAAATCGCAATCTCATGTGATTTCACCGACATTGAAAAGGAGATCCGACGCCAGCTCATAAATGGGATACACTCAGAGAAGCTAAAGAGGATGGTGCTAAGCGAAAAAGGCATATCCCTGACCAGAATCCTGGAACTTGGCCACCAGAGGGAGTTGGCACATTCCAGGGCCGCACACATGGGCACGACCCTGCAGAAACTCCAGCCGGCACTTACAGTGGCGACCGTGGCCCAAATCACAAACCGCCAATACATGAGGGATGAGGCCAGTGGAAACAGCACGCATCCCAGATGGCAACAGAGAATCCCAGGACCCACAGAATGTGGGTGGTGTGGAGGACCTCGACACGGATGACGCAATTGCCCGGCTCAAGGTACTACATGCGGTGCAGCAGAAAAGACCACTATGCAAAAGTATGCAGGTTGTCGGGGATGCAACAACAACCCCAAATACCCCAGGACAAAACTTCGGCAAAGAAACAGGCGAGCGCTCGCTGCGTCGAGACCGCCAATTCGTCGACCGAGGAGGAAGGGGATGACGTGACACACACTCAGCAAGAAGCTGCGAACGACCAATAGAAAAAAGGAAAGAAAGTGTACCTGGTTTCAGCACTAAACTACGGAGACACAACACCCAAAAGGAAACTGAGAAGGCGAAAATGCCAAGTAGCAATCCAGGGACAAGACACACAAATGACCATAGACACTGGGACGTCCGTTAACGTCATGCCACTGACCACATTCAGAAAACCACGGCCCCAACCGGTCCTGAAAACGACGGACACGCTACTGTTTGCATATGGGTGCAAAACTCCACTGCCTATAGGAGGCAGATTCTGAACCACACTGAGCAAGGGTGATAAATCACTGCAGTCCAAAACCTACGTAGTGAACGCAGGGATTGAGTGTCCTCTGAGCGGAGGCGCGGCAGAAGACCTGGGACTTATACGTTTCATATGCGAAGTGACCGAGTCACAAGACATCAACAGCATTCCCAGGAAGTACCCGAACCTCCTCAAGGGGATTGGATGCCTCAAAGGAAAGTCAATCAAGCTGCATATCGATGAGTCCGTCCAACCGCAAGCAGTGTGACACCGAAGAATGCTGTTCCACATACGAAACCAGGTGGAAAAGGAGCTCCGGGCACTTGAGAAAGCGGGCATCATCGAGGAAGTGACCCGGCCAACACCGTGGGTGTCACCCATGGTCGTCACTAAGAAGCCCAAACAACCAGGGAAAGTGGGAATATGCATTGACATGCGCCTCCCCAACGCAGCGATAAAACGGGAGCGTTGCATCACCCCGACCGTTGATGAAATGGTGGCAGACCTTACATGATCCTAAATATTCTCGAAGGTCGACCTCGACGCCGGCTATCACCAACTGAACCTTCACCGTGATTCCAGGTACATCACGACATTCTCCACTCACATAGGCCTACGCAGATACAAGCGGCTCAGCTTCGGTATCTCCTCTGCGGCCGAAGTGTTTCAGCAAACTATTCAGGAGGTGATACATGGCATTCGGGGGTACTAAATGGTAGTGATGACATTCTCATACACGCAGAGAACAAAGAAGAACATCTACGACGGCTCCATTTGCTACTTAGCAGGCTAGAAAGTGCAGGCCTGACAATTCACAAAGACAAGTGCGAGTTCCTAAAGGAAGAGATCTCCTTCTTTGGGTACACTTTCAACCGCGCAGGCATTTCGGCAGACCCCCAAAAAGTAGCAGACATCCAGGCTGCCTCAACCCCCACCACACCAACGGAGGTTCGCAGTTTCCTAGGAATGGCAACCTACTGCAGAAGGTTCATCCCCAACCTCGCCATACTATCAGAACCCCTACAAGAACTCCCGAAGACCAGCACGAAATGGGTTTGGGGGCCCACCTGCCAAGAAGCGTACGAACAAATCAAGGCATCACTCTCGGCAGACACCACCATGGCATATTACGACCCGGCACGGTCGACCGAACTGTATGTTGACGCCAGCCCTGTGGGTCTAGGAGCCATCCTCATACAGGTGACCAACACAGGAGAGTCAATGCCGATCGCATATGCATGCCGCGCCCTGACACCGACGGAGCAACGGTACTCCCATATTGAAAAGGAAGCGATTGCAGTGCTGTGGGGCTGCTGCCACTTACATCTATATCTGTACGGCCGAAAGTTCAAGGCCTATACGGACCATAAACCACTACTCCCCATCTTCACGGGCTCTTCATCACACCCCCCAGCCAGGATCGGAAAGTGGCTGCTACACTTACAACAATATGACTTCGAGTTAGCATATCAGCCAGGCAGTGGAAACCCAGAAGACTTCCTGTCGAGACACCCAAGAGCAGCCACCCCGGGGGAAATACACGTGGCGGAAGAAACGGAGGAACACATTTGCCAGCTGATCCACACAATGAAACCAAGAGCCATTGGAAATGAAGACATTGTACAGGCTACGCAAAATGACCCATGCTGTGATCTGGTGGAAGACACGATCATCTCGGGGGAATGGAAGTCTTTTCTTCAGAACATCCACAACAGAATAGCTCAAGCAAAATAATTCCTCACTGGCATCTTCACAGTAAGACAAGACCTATCCATCACAGAGGAAGGGCTCATCCTAAGAGGGCCCGAATCGTCATCCCCGCAAGCATTCAGGACAGAGTCGTGGCGTTGGCGCACGAAGGTCACCAGGGGATGGTAAGAAACAAGGCCCGGATCAGACACCGTGTCTGGTTCCCACATATCGATGAAAAAGTGGAGGAGCTAATCTCCACCTACCTCCCATGCCAAATAACGGGGGCGCCGCCCAATCCCGAGCCCATTCGATCAGCGGAGCGAGGGTCCTCTCTGTTATCATAGGCCATCAGCATAGACTTCTGCAAGATACAGGAGGGCACACACCTATTGGTGGCGATCGACGACCACTCCAGTTACCCCGAGGTCGAAATCGTCAACTACACGGCAGCGGAGGTGGTTGTACCCGCAATGGAGAAAATGTCAGCAGCTCACGGCCTTCCAAGGAGGATTCGGAGTGACAACGGTCCACCATTCCAAGGAGAGGAATTCAAGAAATACCTCACAGAACTCAACATCCACTACCACCACATAATGCCTAGATGGCCGCAGGCCAACGGCGACGTTGAACGATTAATGCGAACAATAAACAAAGTCTTGCGCCTGTCGCGCATCAACGCAAGCCCCTGGAGAGTGGACTTATACAAATTCCTGAGGAATAACAGAGTAACACCCCACAGCACAATGGGGATACCGCCGGTGGACATCATGTATGGAACCATCATCAACTCATCCATACCACACCACCCGAGCAGGAGCACAGACACGTATGACAGGGCACGCACTGAACTAAGGAGGACCGTGGCAAAGGAACACATGAGCAACAAAAGGAACGCCAAGAGGTCCCACCACTGAGTCGGTTACCAAGTGGTAATGATGAGAAACCCATCAAAGTCGAAATTAGACACCCAATGTGACGCCGTCCCATGGACGATAACCAATAGGCACAGGACTATAACAGCCAACAGGGGACAAAGACAAGTAACAAGGAACGCCTCTTGGTTCAAGGCAGTACCAAAAGATCTATGGACGGACGGCGAACTGCAACCTGATGAAGAAGCGGACCCACCAATGGGGGAGGAACATGACCACCCGGAAGGCGAAATTACCATGGACGACAGAGTGGAAAACCCGCTGAGTGAACCAGAGTTGGGTGATCCGAACGATGAAGGTGAGCAACTCGATGGGAGTCAGGGGATCGCACCCAATGGTGGACAGTATGGTCTAAGAACTGTGCCCCGGCCCCCAGCCAGACTCGGAGACTATGAGTGGTAGAAGACCAGCCCGAGAGACTACTGAACTCAATGGCTAGAACGGTTGCCCAAGTAATGTTTGTTTGTTAATGTTTTGTTTAAAATAAAGGAGGAATGTTACATCCGCCTTACGTCCCGCTACGCGGTGACATAAGGCATCCATAATAAAAGCCCCGCCTCCACTCCGCATGGGCAGTTCCGGGGCAGGACAGCAACACACGTGTGTCTGTGTCTTCACTGCTTCCGCTGGAGCTGCGCAGCGGGGCCTTGCAGCCCAAGGCCTTATCTCCAATCTCCCACCGACGCCTCGGCTGGGGGTTAGGACACAACAGTGGAGGGTGTCTCTCCATAAGCTCCGTAAATCACTCCGGTGTAAAAGCAGAGGATATAATGAGTTTCTAACACTAAAGATCAAGAATGCGTGTTAGTAGATAAAAGGCTTAAATAAATCACGTATAGTATGTATCCACGAGGAGACGTGCTGTATTTGCCGTCTGTAATTAGTTATTTTTTTTAAAAAATGGCATGCACATGTGCCTCGCGCCGAACTCCTCAACCCCCAGTTACATATGTCCGTATATTTTGGCGTGATACTGATAAAAAAATATATATAATTACAGACGCGCCAATACATCCTGCCCCGTTAGTTTTTTTGTACTCTTTAGTGGTGCTCAGCGCCACCTAGTGGGAGTACATTGTTTTATGTCACGTCTGGGAACTTTTGGCTCAAATGGTCGTGCTTTCGTGGCACTTTTTCACATGTGGGCACTTTTGGCTCATAGATGGTCGTGCTTTAGCGGCACCATTCATTTTTAGCTCCATGGTGGCCCTTGAGCACCGAGAGCGCCCTAGATAGTTATAGATATGGATGCGGCATTCATCAGACAGAGTACACTGCATGGCAATAGGACCAGGGGGGCAGGTCTGAGTGGGCGAGTCCAGGTGTTCTGCACTCTCTCCGGGCCGTGCTTCTTTGGCAAGGCAGGCCACGGCCCCTCTTTGCCAATGCCTGTTTACTAGGTACTTGATTTGATCGGCCCAAGGGGGCAACGGTCACGTGCAGTTTCTCCTAAGTGCGCCCTCATCTGAACCGTGTGGCTTGTTTCAGCTGCATGAGCTATAAATCTGCCTCTGGCAGTTCTCCTGCTGTTATTAATCGCGAAAGCTCTGTTCCGGGCAGGTGTCGGCTGCCCTAGAGTTACCTCGCTGTGTTGATACTTTATGGAGCACCTAAAGGGTGTGATGTAGTACTAGTGTCCCGTCTCCTCGCGCGCTATGCTGAGCTCCCAGCAAACATGCTGCAGTGCTGGGGGCAGTGCGGGCTTTTGGCTGGACTGCGTGACAGGTACGTGCTGCTTTGGCCTGCTTGGAAGCTCATTTAACAGCTGAGTGCCGAATAGGCCGCCCCAGCTGTCGGAGGGAAGATGAGGTTTCTTGGTCCTGTTGTACACTGCTAAGGGAAAGGCTGCAGGCTCTTCTTCTTCATCATCTTAATTAACGAACGCGTGGGCGGACCCACGCAGGCGCTTCCCCATCCTAAAGGATGATGTGCACCACCTTCACCAATCAACACACAGGCCACACTTCCACACAAACCACCCGCAACCCCACCGCAAACAACCACACCCCACCAATCCACACCAACAGACAATACACCCCAAACTCACACCACCCAGCGAGCCCGGAGACCGGCGCGCAGACCCGCGAGACCCCAGCCCGTACGCCTACACATGCGCTACAGGCGAGGCACCGCGCGCTGCCGCCAACCCACCGCGACCAACCCGAGCGACACCCACACTCACATACGAACCACCAGCCACAAACAACCACTACCCCAAAACAACACCAGCCACCTGCAACCCCACCGCAAACAACCACATCCCACCAACCCAACACCAGCCACCCGCAACTCCACCGCAAACAACCACACCCCACCAATCCACACCAACAGACACTACACCCCAAACTCACACCACCCAGCGAGCCCGGAGACCGGCGTGCAGACCCGCGAGACCCCAGCCTGTACGCCTACACATGCGCTACAGGCGAGGCACCGCGCGCTGCCGCCAACCCACCGCGACCAACCCGAGAGACACCCACACTCACATACGAACCACCAGCCACAAACAACCACTACCCCAAAACAACACCAGCCACCTGCAACCCCACCGCAAACAACCGCATCCCACCAACCCAACACCAGCCACCCGCAATCCCACCGCAAACAACCACACCCCACCAATCCACACCAACGGACACTACACCCCAAACTCACACCACCCAGCGAGCCCAGAGACCGGCGTGCAGACCCGCGAGACCCCAGCCCGTACGCCTACACATGCGCTTCAGGCGAGGAACCGCGCGCTGCCGCCAACCCACCGCGACCAACCCGAGCGACACCCACACCACCACACGCACCTCCAGCCACCAAACCACAAACAACCACCACCCCCAAACCAACACCACCAGCCACCCTACCACAAACCACACCCAGCCAATCCACACCAACAGCCACCCTACCACAAACAAACACCCCCCACCAACTCACTCCCCGACCCCAGCTCCGCCACTCCCGCCACTACCAATCGCATCCGCCATCCGCGCAACACCTCTACAGCCCAACCACCGACCCGAAACACGCCGACCGCACTCCAACGTTCAATCCCCAAACCCCCGGGGGCCCGCACTCCGTCTGCCGCCTCCGAAACCCAAGGCCCCGAAGCGCCACGAACTGCGTGCGCCCCGCTACGCTCCGTGTCTAGTTCCCGTCTGAGAAACGGGTGTGTGTGTGTTTAGTTCCCACCAGAGAAACCCAAAAAAAAAGATCGGCTGCAGGCTCTGCTGTGGCCGACGAGGCAGTGGCATCACGTGGGAGGGACGCGAGTGGCGTCACGTGGGAGGGACGCGAGTGCACACCAGAGGTCCACGTGACTATCAACTTGCCTGTTGCCTCTGCTAGTGGGTTTCAGGGTCTGAGGTCACCAGTGGAGGCATATCCTGAAACAAATGTCAGTGTTTTAAGTAGCTTAATGGGGGGGTCATTACAAGCTTGGTGGTATTAGTAAGTTATGCTGTAATAGTACTGCATGTTTGACCACTCCTGCCATCACCTTTACCTTTACGTGACGGAACACGGTTCCAAAGTGAGAACGTTTTACTCTTTAGAAAACTGCCCTGAAGCCTTAGCCAGCAAAGCCAATGGCAATGGAGCATCCGAGAGGCGCAGGTTGCTAACCCCGGCTTTCGAATTTTCTCTAGCCTCCCAAAGATAGACTGGAGGGCATCTGTTTCCACAGAGCTGCATATCCAGACGAATGGGGTTCAGCATGCCAATCATATCATATACAAATGTATGCAAATACTGACAGAGGGGCGCGCGTGACTATGCTGTGTGAAAACGAGGGCAGGATTCTGGATATATATAACCTTCCGAAACGTCCATAAGGGAAACAGCTTGCCAATAAAACGGTTCCTTTTAAAAATTGCCCCACATACATACAGAGGCACAACCTTGTTAATGTGAAAACATTGATTACCTGCAGTTTGTCTAGATACTTGCATCCAATTCAAACAGCCAACCCAATCGTACAGCAGATTGCCTCTGGTGCAATAGCAAACCCTAAACTATTATTCTAGCACCACCCTTTTTTCACAATACACTACCAATTAAACCAGGTCCAACTTCCGAACCTACCCATGGCCTTCCCTATGACCCCACCCAATCCGCTGACCTGACCAGCTTGCTTGGCGCAGGTGGGTGCTATAAGGCATGTTGAAACACACTACATTAAGGAGCCTGTGAGGATGCAGTGTTCACCCCTCTTGACTCTAGCGTAATAGGTCCGTGAATGGTCGTGGGGGGGTCATTGCCCCCACCCGCCCCATTGATTTTCACTTCCCTCCTGCATCCATTGTGGGACTGCTGTGCTAAAAAGTTTTTTTACCCCTTGCAGCCCCATCCAATGTTGATATTTCATGCAAATAAGAGCTTCTTCAATATTTGGCAAAAGCAGATCAGACTCAGTGTTTTTGGTAAGCACACTCCACCCATAATAATAAAACGCTAAATACCGAAGAGGTTTCTAAGCGCGGACCCGAACCTGTGTTCTGCGTCGTGTTGCTGTCAAGATGAGCACGTTGCCAGTGGGCTATACTACTCGTACCCATGGTGTAATATGCCTGCAAGTTCTCAGCTCATGGCGTATTATTGTGAATATTGGTGCCATGCAGAATTTTGGCATTGTACAGTTGCAATTTTTTCTTTGACTTCTCCACAAGGCTTGTGTGAAAATACCCCACAGTATTGGTACCTGTGAATGCATTCTGAACACACTAGCTTGGTCAACCCCAGCTTGTTTGATTATCTTTGATAAGTTTGTGACCTCCCTACTGAGAATTGTCCCCTCTTCATTGTAGAAAGACCATTGTACGCTTGGTGCACCATGAGAACTTCCTAGGGGGCTTGGCTTTTCCAAGAGCTGGAACACCGTCCTCACCAATTGTCCCCAGTTTTCATGGGTGATTTCCCAAAATGTTTGATAGCCGTTTTGTGAAACATAGGCCACCTGTCGTGTTCATGTAGCTCTACCCAACTTTGTGCCCTCTCTTTTTTTTTTTTTTTTTTTTTTTTTTTTTTATAAATAACACAGTTGGTGTTTTGCCTTTTTTCCAGTTCGGTGGTGGGTGATAAACTGGAGAGTGTTGTTGGAGTTCTTAAACCTTACATATTTCTAAAAGCAGAGTTCCATTTCTTTATAGCCTTTGCTTTTTCAGCAGATCAACCATTAACCATCACCTATACTGAAAGAATGGGGTCCCAACATCTGAAGGGTTCAACCCGGCTTGAGCTAATGTCATTTTCATCCCTGCACTGAATGGAAACCTGCTGCCGGGAGCAGAGGTGTAGTCAGGATGTCTCGCCTGAAGCTAATGTACTTGGTCCCAACAAAGTGCTGCTGAGTGGGCATTTACAGATTTTGGGTGGGATTTGCCCGGTCAGGCCCTACCCTTTCTACAACTCTGACTGAGAGTATCCTACTGGTATGACTAGACTGGCCATGTCCTCGGCTTTGTGACCCCCAGAAAGACGTGAGCACAATAAGCAAGCATTTGCATCTGATTAGAACACATGTAAAGCCAGTGCTTCTGTCCTGTTTTGTTCATTTTGGATCGTCTAATTTTTAAACTTAATTTCTCTATTACCCAAAAATGTTTCCTGCATCCGGAGACACACTGATTCCAGCCCCACACCCAAAACCACCATTGCATTTTGTTTTGGAGGCCACCAGTTCACCTGTGTGTGTGCACTCTGAAAAAGGCCACAGAGAATGCTGCTCCGAACAATTTGCGCTCGTACACTATGGAGCAGCATTCAGGCATTATGCCCAGTACAGTCCAGAGGATGTTAAAAAGTTACGGCAGCCTTCAATCTACCTTAGCCCCGTTCCTCCTCCTCTACCATTTTAGTGCTGATTTTGCAAAGTGACTCCTGGTATGGTTGATGTTTCCTTCTGATTTTGAGAAATGTTCCACAGTCACTCTGTGACCCTTTTCATCTCTTTGCCATATACATCTTTTTTAATAAAATCTAAATCTACAAAATCCTGAAATATGAGCCAGCTCCCCGAACACTTTTTGTTGGCTACGTTTTGGCGACATTCCTTAAGTAGCTTAGCCTTCACCAGGAGGCGAGAGGACTTTTATGATGGTTTGGATGTTGGTTTGTCGTCTAGGACACCTCTGGAGAGACGGGCAAATGTGAGCTTAGGGTAAGATTTTATGTTGCAAGAAGTCGCCATTCTGAGGTGCAGGGAGCATCTCGAGAACCCCCACTTTCTGATATACCACCGTCCTTGACCTTGTTCTACAGATTAATTCCTTATGATTTTGATCCTTTTCCTAGTTCATTTATGTGTTTGTCCAACCCCATTATAAAACCATGCATCTGCAATGGACACGTTAACCGCAAACCCATCTATCATTTGTCATCATTTTATGGCATCGCCACAGTGGTCCCACTTTCCCTTACACTAAGTGATTTTTCATAACCTCATATCTCCGTTGGAAAGTTTTTTTCAATGGTGTTTTCTCTATACTGTGAAAGGCCAAGTGTTGGGAGTTTCCAAAAAAGCTGTGCGCATTTCTCCGCAGCTGCTTCCAGAAAATCTTGCCATGCCAGTTCTCTCCATTCTACTTTCCTCTTTTCCATGCAGCTTTTACAAGGTCTGCTATCCTCCAAGACAATATCTCTATCCCGACTTTTTATTTGAAGTGCTTGAAGGAGTTGTAACATTGCTTTTTTTGTCTTTTTCTAACTAAGAACTCTTCCTCCTCTACCCGTTGTTATCTTTTTATAGTAAGAATTCTCGGGCACCATTTAAAATCTTGAAGCTCCCCAACAAAGATATCAACGGCCCACTTGCCATGGGTTAATTTCCATCAAATGGTTCTGCCATGGTTTGACAATAGAGAAGCTTTCACAAAGCTCAAATTGAGTGGGGGCACCTTGTGCCTCCCAGTAATGTCTAATGTTAAGATGAAAAGGCGAATGTGGGCACTCGAGGCTGAATCAACTCGCGCAGCACTGGGTCATTGGGTATATGGTTTGTTTTAGGTTTTGGTAAATTGAATTAGCAGCAAGTTCACAGGAGGGAGAGTTGTTGCCCACACCTCTTGTATTAGCATGAAGGGGTTGGACCCCGTAATTCTTGCACTGATAATAAGGCACACAACATTTTAATTTTCATGTAAACAGTTTAATCAGTGATTTAGGTAGGTCAGCCGACACGTGCTTTGACCCATAAGGGTCTTTCTCAAGGCTGAATCCATACATATGTCTGGTTAAGTACAATTTAAGAGGAAGACATTTTTACATATTTTGTTAGAGAATATATATATATATCATTTTTTAGTCCAATAGTTGGTGAATAAGGTGGCCAAAATATATGCATGATTAGTCATAATCAACACAAAGAATAAAGAAATCAATTCTATATGCCCATGTTTATTCAGAATACATTTGAGTTAGTGGCACATAACATAATTGATGGAGAGAGAGAGAGAGAGAGAGAGAGAGAGAGAGAGAGAGATATCGTGATCATTCTTTAGTGTAGTTTCACCTTCTATGTTAGAAGGAAGCTGAGAGCCCTGGCAGGGAAGCATCCTTACCTACATTCATTTTTGGCGGCCCACAGTTCCACTAATACACTCCTAAGAGCAGAGTTTAGGATTCTGAACATTAGTCACTGTTTTTCTCTTGCCCGCCCCCATTTTTTTCGTGTGTGGCATACTTCAGCCTCATTTTTAATTTTCTGACTGTCTACTCTGAGTTCAAGGTGAAGGGAATCTTTTATTGGGACATTTTCTTGGTGATCACTACGTCCTCTGGAGTCTCCAATGGTGACAACTATATTTTGTTAACATTGCACTGAGCAAAGTAACACATGTCCAGCTCTGCTGTAGTAATCTGTGAGTCAGCCTTTATAACCACTTTCCTCAGAAAGAGTCCAAAGTACCCACCATTGGTAAACATGTACTAGCACAAATTCCTGCTGGGGAATCTTTTTTTGCTTTTAGTTTTTGTCCATTTTTGGGTGAACCGAATTCAAGAAATGAGCAAGACACTACATTTAGTGGTTTGTACATTGGCTGGGAACTCACGACTGTCTTGAAGTTTTGCCCTAGTGAATCTCCCCTACCCAGCCAACAGTTCCTAAGCACTAATCAATTATGTAGTGTTATCAATCAAGGGAAGAGCCCCTTCCTGTGAGGCTAGGGAGGTGGGCCTGCTCTGCAACACCCTCCCTAGGGGCTGAGGCAAGTGGGACCTCACAGGGAGAGACTCCCCTTATGAGACAAGGACTCAGGTGAGGTACTCCCTACAGTTGCACACACTCTATGGCTGACATGACAAGCTCCAAAATCTTGTATATCAAGACTGGGACGAAGAGACTCCTCAGAAATACCATTATCTTAAGTCCAAATATGCAATGCAGCAAAACAATTACATTAAATAACGTACCCTGGAGAGAGAAGAATGCATACGCGGCCTAGAGTAGACCCTGTGCTCCATAAGGCTGGGAGGAGGCTGAGTATGCAGCAGAGAAGAGAATCGCGAGTTTGAAACTCGCTTGAGAAGAGCAGCTTGAACGCCAAGGTCACAGCACCATACCGGCACGAGAGAGCATCCAGGTAGGAATCCGGTACGAGAGGCTGAGACGTCAAAGCACCGGTGCAGCACCAACATGTGAAAACCACAGGGCAAAAGCCAGAGACGATAAACCGGGACACCAGAGCCGACACGCAACCTCAGTAACGACAAAGAGGGCAAACCGAACACTTTCTGAGGCTCAGGAAAAGATCTGCCAAGTAACCAGGTTCACGAAGACGTTCCCCTCTGTAAAAGAAGGTAGCAGGGAGAACGGGATAACCAAGATAGATTATTATATCGTGCAGATCACTTGTCCCAGTAGAAATGATGAGAGGGACATATCCTTAAACCAGCTGAATCTACATTGTTGGACGAGAGAGAAAGAGACAAAACAAACTCTGAAATCCCTGAAGTTAAATTATTGGGAAGACATAAATAGAGACCCAGAGAAGCTAAAGGTTAAAGTGTTAAAACAAGCAATAACAATACTCTGGATGAAGGGAGAGCCCATAAAATATTTCATATCAGCAGAAGAGGATGTCAGAGGAAGTGGACATTGCGAAGCAGAAAATATACCAAAAAAATAAGCCAGCAAGACAAAGCAAGTTGAGTTCTAATTCACCTAGAGAGAACGACCACCTGCGTAATAGTATCCATCTAGGATACGTCGGAAGTAGCAACAAAGAATATATATCTTGGAAAAGAAGCCCAAAAGGGGTCCCAAGGAGAAGGGGGAAAAATACAGAACGTAACAGGAGAGTTATAGATACTAATAAAATAAGTCACAAGAGACTATCTGAGAATTTCATAACAGTAAACAAGTTGTAAGGAATTCATGGTATCAATAGCAGACACAGAAACTGACACAATAGATGAATTCCTAACTGGCCCCAACTCTAGAATGGGAGTAGTCTCACCCATTGAACCAAGTCCAAGTCCATCTAGTCAAAATAAAAAGGCCTATACTAAAAAAGAAAAAAACGAACCTTGCCCTCCTTCTTAAGTGAAAAATGTGAAAGGGAATATTAAAAGGAAAAATAGTGTCTCTAAAGAAATGTCAGAATGGCTTACGGAACAACTCCCTTCCCCACGATCAGAAGCACAGGGTCTGGAGAGTTTTTTAAAAGTATGCTTTTAGGAAACTCTCTAGACCCCCTGCTTCTGGCACAGTTATATCAATCTGGCAAATTTTGGCTTACTGGTACAGTTCAACAGTTCAGGCTTGAGCCTCAAGCTTTTGACAGTTAAATAATTTAGGCTTCGTCCGCTGTGCGACAAATGCACAGTTCAATTCTTAAGTTGTACTTTATCACAATTCAATGTAGGCTTCCGTGCGCCGGGCTCGAGCCTGTCTTTTGATTTTTACTTTAGCACACTTCAGCACAGGCTTCCATCCGCTGGGCTCGAGCCTGTCTTCAATCTTTGTGGGATTCCCTTCCCCAAGACAGTTCCATACAACCAGTTCAACACAGGCTTCCCTCTGCCAGGCTCAAGCCTGTCCTTTATCTTTCTGGGGTTTCCTCCCCCAAGACAGTTCCATACAACTTTCACTGTGGAAGACTTTCAAAACTGCAAGGGTTTTACATAGACCTCTGCATGACCACTTCGACCTCTCTTTAACAATCTTCATCAACTCTCAACACAGGTGCTTTTTGGTACTTGTAGTTTCTTGGAATTATCCTTATTGTAACAAAGTTCAAACATGCTCTTCTGGCACCAATGCCTTCTGGTTAATGTAGTTTTCGCGTATGCATGTTTTTTTCAATATCCCTTATTCAAATTGCTTTTTTGGGACCTCAGAAGTTTCACTTCCATACAATGTATTACAAAATGCCTTCTTTAATTAACTTAATGCTCCTTCAGGATCTCTGCTTCTCACTTTAAACAATGGCCTCAGCAATAACAGTTCACTTTTCCCTGTAGCAGAGTCTTTCGAAAGCGCACAGTATCTTTCCTCAGCCCTGTGCAGGACCCCTCTGATATTCTGGCTGTTAACCATGCCCCATGCACTTGTAATATGCTTTCCTGGTGTTTAGACTATAAGTCCCATGAGGGTTTTCTGTTGCCTTTCCTTCTACACAGTTTCCTTGTCACAAGTGTCGCGTCTCTCTGCACCCCTTCCCTTTTGGAATGCTCACTTTTCGTTAATATCTATCACTTTAAACTACAGTTCACATAATGCCTCTTTCCCTTAGGTTATGTAAACTCTCTATTCACGGCTTTCATATAGTTTTCATTTTCTTGACTTCAACAGGGCCGCTAGCACTTCAGTCTTCGTTTATTACACAGTGGCTTTCTTTAAGGTTTCCATTCACACGTGCACCAGGCTTCACAAAAGTCATTGGTCGCTGTGTTCTCATCTGCTAGTTTCCGCTGCTCTCAGCTTTGAGAGGGGACTTCCTCCCTGCCCCTCTGACACCTGGGCTTCCATTCACATGCCCGGGGGAAAACAAGCAGTCCAGTGGACACGGCCAGCAGGCTGCAGTCTGTCTTCTCCTGGTCTTTGGAGACACCGCTCCATAGCCACACTGCAACCCCTCCCAGGCATTGGGCCAGAGCTTTGGCACTCCGACCTCCCCCAGGCTACCCAGACAGCTTCCTCTTCTCCCTCCTGCTTCTTGGCTCTCCAGGTCCTCTCTGCGCTGCCAGCTCGCTCATACTGCTGTTTCTGGTTCCACCTTTTATACTCTGCTGGGCAGTTAACAGGTTTCAGGTGTTTAAGATAATAGTTAGGTGCTTGGCCTTGCCTATCTTCGCTAGCATGACATTGCCATAGAGTAGGTAGGGTTGTTGCTTGTATTTTCCTATAGGTAATCTTCATTATTCCTGGTTGCCTCTTCCTTGCCCAGCACTTTGGCAGTCCAAGGAAAAACAGGAATTATGGGAGCTGTAGTGTCCCACAGAAAGGGAAGTAAGGTTGGCTAGATTACTGTCAGCAAAGGGGGGATACCATGTCTCACCCTTGGGAACTCACTCTCAAGCCTGAGGACCCTCTGCCCAGGTAGTCTTCCCTTGCTAGTCCGCCCCCAGGGTTGGTAGCCAAGAGTGATGACCCTTCCCTGGCCACCTGTGTAGGAGATTCTAGGGGAGTAAGGTAGTAAAAGCTCTTAGGGTTTTCACAAAGTCTACAGATTGGTATGTACCCTACCCTCAAGGAGAAGGGAGTCCTTCTCTGAATATGTCAGTTTTCCTAGTGGTACGGTTTTGGACTACAGACTTTTTCTTTTGGACATTCACGACTGACTGACGAGCATCCTAGTTAGAAATATAGGCTGGGACCACCCATAGAGATAGGGAAAGTTAGTCTTTATTCTTTACTTTAATACATATTCAAACATCATGTCCACAACGTGTCCGTCCCCCACTTCTGACTCGCCACCGTAGGTTCAATAAAAGAGTAGGTTTTTGACCCAAAAATGCTGTTGTGCTAACAAAATATTAAAATGCATGCTCAAATTAGACTATATGAAAAATAATTAATAATATAACCAGAATATAATGCTGCTCTAATGAATCCGAGGTCTTCTTGGATATTGTTAGGAAAGATTCCCATTTATGTGTAATTTTCCCTCCATTTGTGTACCCCCCCAACTTTTTGCTGTTGTTTGACAAGCCTAGCCTGACTTTTGCCATTGGCTCACAGCCTTCTGCTGCACTCTGCTGGGTTTTCGCTCACTTTGTTATGGGGAAACTGACATGCACTTAGCCCCTTTAGGGCCAGGCTATTATGCAAGTCTTTGCAAAAAGGACGAGCATACTCGTCCTTGGCACTGACAGTCAGTACTGGGAGACTTTGTTTTGCTTTGTCCTTTCCTATGTTCTAACATTTCTGCAACATGTTACAAGTGCACAAAGTACCTTACAGTACAGTGTGCTTGGGTCTACCTTTCGTTTCCAAAGGCCATAGACTCCCTCAAAGGATTTTTTGGTAGAAGTGCAGATGCGCTGCCACCAGCCCTGTCCAAGGCACATCTTTTCGCATATTTTTAACCCTGTCTTGCCATGCAAACCTCATTTACCGCAGTTGGTGCAGGAAGGTGGCCTGGCTCCAAAATGGCCATGCCACGAGGTTCTTTGTCCTGTCCTTTGGCCATCTTGCCCCTTTGCCTTCCCCAGGTGGAGCAGACCCGGGTCAGTCCTTATTTGGTCATGCATTCTCTCGCGAAACGCCAAGATTTTGCGGCTTCTGCATGCCTTGCGTGTGTGCCTCCAGGATGTGGGCTGGACTGTCTAGTTCCAATACACATCCTGGATGCCAGGGATTCTGGTGTGCTGGGAATGACTGGGACTACCATGGTCCGTGATTGGTCCACGTCTGGTGTGCCTGTATGTGAGCAGGTCTCCCATTGGGTCCTCTTCATTTTGGCGCAAAGGAGATTCTGGCTAAGATTAAGCTCCAAACACCCATACCAGGTCGATCTCTTGAGTTCTCACTGAACCTAGGATAGGATCCAAGCATCCTGAAACTAAGAAGCAAAGTCGAGGTACTGCTGGTGACCTGCTGAAAGGTTTGGCACCCTGAGCCCGCAGTTGTCCCGCCGGACCCCTCTGGAGCTGACTCATTTGAATAGTTGGAACAACTATTCACGGCACCTTCATCTTAACTTGCAAGTGAGCCTCTTCGGAAGTGTTCATGGGACAACCAGCGAACTGACTAGCTTGTGCAGGACCTTTGCTCTGAAACCATAGCCATTTCCAGTTGACAATGGAAACTTGGTAGACCGTAAGCACTGGCTCCAAGGCACTGCTGCCGAGTTTCGTACAGCTAGGCACCCTCGATCTGGAATTAGGAGAGTACGTCTGAACCTGAGTGCGCGCGGTCACCATGTCACCCAGCCGTGGTGATTAACTTTGCAGGTGCCTTGCTGCTGTGCCCTGAATCCTGCTGCAGTGAAACTGGCCTGATCCCTTCATCAGGAGCAGAGAAATTGCCACTATGCTGCTACAGAATCATTGCTATAACTCAGCCGATGAAAGTCGCAGAGCCGCACAATTGCCACATTTGAACCTGCAACCGAAGTGAACTCGACTGCCGAAGTTTGGTCCGGAGTGCGCCTGGGGTCGGTGAGTACTTGCAATCCTTGCCGGTGGCCCATAGCGCATCCATCAATTTTTACGCACAAGTGTCCCGTGATGGCTACTCACCTTTCCACAGGTAGCCTGTGCTACTGTCCTATTCCCAACTCCTGGAACCTGTTCTGCCCTCTTGGGGAGACCCTCCTTGAATAGTGGGAACTTATTCTTCATCGCCTCACCCACCTTCCTGAGTCGCTACAGGCCCTGCAAGAGACCCCGTTTTCACTCTACCGCACCATCGTATGCACCTGCATGCAAAAGTACTTTTGAGCACTACGCTCCAATCTTCGTAGGGACTGGATTGTCTCTTAGTTAGGGATTGATTGATGAAGAACTGCCTAAAGTCTATTTGCACTGTTCGCTCCCTTTCTTCATAGGCTGTGGACCAATGCTGTGCACTATTCCTTTAGGCCACTTGGTAACTATATATGTTTCATAGTAGTGTTATATTGGTTTGAAGTATTACTGTTGATATTTGCTTTGTGTTTGGTTTCAAAGGCCTTGAATACATGTATATGTATTTTTGATATATACACCTGACTGGAAGTGATTTGTAGTGTCCTTCACTGTGTGTGCTCATTGTGGGCTTTTATTTGCCCTCACCCCTTCTGAGACCTAGTCTTGACCGCCGCCAATGCTACCTTGATTGAGCTGGCTTGTCCAGAAGGTTACCCTCTTCCAAGAAACTAGGCTGGCCTTCTGAACCTCTGCCCACCAGGTCAGAGTTCAGAAATCCATTTTAACAGATCTGAGGGCTATGTTCATTGCACTGGCATAGGTCTGATCCATGACGTTTCCCAGGGCCCTGGAACCAGGCTGTGGCACCGATGGTTAAACCTCTGTTGGGTTTAATTTGTATTGGTAGCTATGCAATGGAGGGGCTGGATAATACATCCGCCCAAAGGAATATTTGTTCTTGTTTTTGGCACACCACTCTTCCACTTCTCAAGGGTAGAACCCTTTCATGATAGGGAAAGTTAGGCCTTATCAGTATAATTTCGTTAAACCACTAAAATGCCCTTAAAGCATCTGGTGCCTTCTTCCGACCTGCCACATAGATCTACTCCCAATAGTACTGCTGCTGGTGGGAGACCAAGATATCTGTTATTCCTGGTCTTCATCAGAATTTCACGAACTCCAGTTTTTATGATAATGACTTATTGTTCTTATTATCCAGTTTGGGTGTATGTTGGCTTCTGAGATATTTAGTTCTAGTGGTATGCCATTCTTTTAGTTGAGTTTAAGGGAATACAAATGTTCTTTTCCCCATCAATTTAGAGTTTTTTTTTGTTGGGGGTTGATCCCTCCACCCCTGCACATTTATTTGGAGGGATCAACCCCACTTTATGGAGACCCTCGTTTCTTTCTGTTGATTTCTTTTAATGGTTGCATTAATCACACTTTATTATTTTACATCCTCTATGTTTTCATATCCAGTTGCATGCTCAGTTAACTTTACAAATAAGGACACTGGTAAATGTGAGTATCATCTTAGATCTGCTGTTAAGCCTTCTCTCATTGCCTTCAGGGCCGGGTTATCTATGACAGAAAGGGCAAACTCAGGATTTGTACTGAATACTTTAAACCTTCCACTAATACACTCCTAAAAGCAGAGTTTAGGATTCTGAACATTATTCACTGTTTTTCTCTTGCCCGCTCGCCCCCCCACCCCCCATTATTTGCTTGTGTGGAATACTTTAGCCTCATTATCAATTTTCTGAGTGTCTACACTTTGAGTTCAAGGTAAAGGGAATCTTTTATTGGGGCATTATCTTGGTGATCACTATGTCCTCTGCAGTCTTCAATGATGACTATATTTTTTTAACATCGCACTGAGCGAAGTTACTCATGTCCAACTCTGCTGCAGTAAGCTGTGAGTCAGCCTCCCTAACCACTTTCCTCAGAAAGAGTCCAAAGTACCCACTGTTGATAAACATTTACTAGCACAAGTTACTTCTGGGGAATCTTTTTTGCTTTCCTTTTTGTCAATTTCTCAGTGAACCGAATTCAAGAAATGAGCAAGACACTACATTTAGTGGGTTGTACATTGGCTGGGAACTCCTGACTGTCTTGAGGTGTTGTCCTAGTTAATCTCCCCTACCCAGCCAACAGTTCCTAAGCACTAATCAATTATGTAGTGTGATGAATCTAGGGAGGTGAGCCCGCTCTGCAACACCCTCCCTAGGGGTTGAGGCAAGTGGGACCTCACTGGGAGAGACTCCCCTTATGAGACAAGGACTCTGATGAGGAACTCCCTACAGTTGCACACACTATGGCTTACATGACAAGCTCCAAAATCTTGTATATCAAGACTGGGACGAAGAAACTCCTCAAATACCTTTTAACTTATTGGAAATTAATGTCCCTTTAAGTCCATATATGCAATGCACTGAGACAAGTATGTTAAATAACGTACCCTGGAGAGCATCACTGGCACGAGACAGCATCCAGGTAGGATGAGAGGCTGATATGCAAAAGTTGTAGTGCAGCCCTGACAGGAGAGAGCATCAGAGCAGTATCCCAATACGAGAGGCTGAGACGCCAAAGCACTGGTGCAGCCCCAACATGAGAGCCACCAGGCAAAACGCAGAGACGAGAAACTGGGACACCAGAACCGACACACAACCTGCCATGAACTGCCATTTGCATCCCTTCTGGACTTCTTGGTCCCTGACCCATAGGGGACTGAACTCAGTAGTACTCCCAACATGGCCGCTGAGCGCGGAACGCTGTTTGCCAGTCTCCGAGTTGTACGCTCTACGTTCCACAAAGCAGAAACGCCCCGCGTCTCAAAGCTACCAGTAGTCGGACGTGTGTTGCCAGAGCTCGTTCAGCGCTTACTTTTGATTCCTGGTTCCCGGTCCTCTGAATTCCTCTTCTTTCTTCCTTCCCCTTATCCTTACCTTTGCATATCCTGGATTTCCATCGCATTCGAGTCTCCGAGTGCGAACCTCATTATTTCCTGGTCTTCGTCCCAGACATCTGAGCGTCTCCTGGAGCTGGGTCACGAACCACACGCTGGAATCCGAAGACCCACGCACGGGGTTATATAATTCCCGAAAAGTGCGAATGAAGACATCTCCGAAGATTACGAGCAAACAATACAGACAGGTGAGAAAGGGGGAGACTTGTGACAGATTGAGATGCCAACAAATTGATATAGTTACAGAAATGGAGGCCGCAGTTCAAGACCTCATGCGAGGCATGCAGGAGTTAACAACAGAAGTCCAAAATCTTAAAGCCGAAAATGCTGCATTGAAACAGCTGGTCTTGTCACGTGACACCGCATCCAAGGAAAGCGTGTTGTTGGGAGGAGCAGTGGATAAATATGATGGTCCTCAAAGACCCTTCGTGCCTTCCTCGATTCATGTTTAGTGCATTTCACCTTTAAGCCCTACTACTTCTCCACTCCCAGAGCAAAGGTGGGCTTTATGATCTCACATCTCACTGGGAATGCCTTGACCTGGACAACTCCCTTAGTTAATTTGGGCGACGCCCTCCTGGATGACTATGATGGCTTTGTGCAGGCGCTAAAGACCATGTTTGATCACCCAGAGCAAGTTTACAGTGCTCAAGAACGTTTACTGGACTTTCAACAAGGATCCCAGGATATGCTTACCTATGTGACCCGCTTTAAACAACTTGCCAAGGAAGCAGACTGGTCTCCAGAGGCCTGTTTCACCCTCTTTCAAATAGGATTGAATGAAGAGATAAAGGGCGAGCTACCAGGACGAGCTAGCCAGGGTAGCTCGCCCAAGTTCCTTCCAGGCTCTCATGGATCTTTCCTTGCAAATCGACTTTCGTGTCCAGGAAAGAAAGGCGGAAAAGAAGAAAATTAAATCACTCTTCCAAAAGGCCTCTACAGACCATCCTTCTAGACCTGAGCCTGCAGCTTCTCCGACCACGGACCCAAAACCCATGCAACTCGGAGCCTTCCGCGGACCCATAACCCCGCAAGAAAGGATGCGACGGATTCACACTGGTCTGTGCATGTATTGTGCCTCTGATAAACATCTTGTGAGAGAGTGTCCTATTGCCCCTCCACACGGACGGGAAACGCCAGCTCCCGATCCTAGATGGAGCACAGTTTTGGGAGAGAGATGTTTGCTCCACATCTATTTCATCCTTGAACTCTCCTGGAGAGAGCAACCTTGTGATTCTGCAGGCCTTTCTATCGCCTTCCAAGAAAGAATCCTACCCCATTCTGGCATTAGTGGATTGCGGGGCCATGGGGATATTCATAGATCATGATTGGGTTTCTACCCATAACATTCCATATGAAACTCGAGACATCATGCAACCTGCAGAGGCTATTAATGGAAGACCCCTCTCTTCAGGACCCATAACCCTTCAAACCAAAGAGATCCTGCTTTCTATAAACCACCATCAAGAGAGAACCAAATTCGACATCATAAGATCTGCCCATTACCCAATGGTTCTGGGCATGCCTGGTTACAGAAGCATAACCCCTACATCAAATGGGCAGCAGGATCCTTGTTTCTTGGCTCAGAACATTGTATGTCCCACTGTTTATCCCTAGACTCCTCGTCAGGATCCTCTGAAGACTCGCAAGCGAACCAGCAAGGTCCACTAACTGTCTCTAATATCATCCAGATTCCCAGGGCCTACCAGGCTTATACAGATGTATTTACGACCGCCATAGTTCAAGCTCTCTCCCCCCCCCCCCCCTCACAGACCTGAGGACTGCGCCATTGATACTGAACCCTCAGCAGTGATTCCTTTTGGGAGGATGTTCATTCTATCAGAACCTGAGAAAAGAGCCCTCCGAGAATACCTGGATACTAACTTGGAAAATGGTACCATACGACCATCCAAGTCCCCGGCGGGAGCTTCGTTGTTTTTCGTTCCCAAGAAAGATACCAAGGATCTTAGGCCCTGTCTAGATTACTGTGGCCTTAATCAATGCACCCTCAAGGACCGCTACCTGTTGCCCCTCATCTCGGATATCTTGGAAGCGGTAAGAGGAGCTGTAGTGTTAACAAAATTAGATCTCAGAGGTGCCTATCATCTCCTCCGTATAAAAGAAGGTGACGAATGGAAAACAGCCTTTAGAACACCCTTTGGTCATTTTGAATACTTGGTTATGCCCTTCGGACTTGGCAATGCCCCAGCAGTCTTCCAGCGTTTTATGGACCGGGTGTTCGCCGATATGCTGTTTCTCTTCGTCATTGTATATCTGGACGACATACTGATATACTCTAAGGACCATCTGAAGCATGAAGAACCTGTTAAGGCAGTTTTACAACGTCTGCGTGAACATAAGCTCCTGGCTAAACCCGAGAAATGCCTTTTCCATGTGTCTACTGTTCACTATCTTGGATTCGTCCTTAGCCCAAAAGGAATTAGAATGGACCCCTCGAAAGTAGATTCCATTCTATCCTGGCCTGTCCAACTACTGTAAAACAAATTAAATCCTTCCTGGGGCTTGCTAACTTCTACCGGAAATGTATACCCTCTTTTTTGGAGATTGTACATCCGATCATTACATTGTTAAAAAAAGATACCCCCTTTCACTGGACAGCAGGCCAAGATGAGGCGTTTCAACGGTTAAAGTCGGAGTTTACACAAGCCCCCATCTTAGCCCAACCTGACATTGATCGACCCTTTCTTGTGGAAACTGATGCCTCCAACTATGCCATCGGGGCAGTCCTGAAACAGGAGTTCGATGACAAGCTAGAACACCCCATCGCCTATCTTTCTCGCACCTTGACTCCTAGCGAAACCCACTATTCTGTTTTAGAAAAAGAATTGCTAGCCATCCATCAAGCCTTCATAGATTGGCATCATCTACTCCAGGGAGCGAAACCCCCTGTTTAGGTCCGCACGGACCATTGGAATCTTCAAGTCCTGCAATCCCTGGAATGTAGGAACAGTCGTCAAGCCCGTTGGGCCTTTGTTTTTGCTCAATACTAGTTTCAAATCCATCATGTTCCTGGAACACACAACATAATAGCCGATGCCTTATCCCGACGTCCTGACTACGAAATCCTTGAAGATCGATCCTTCCCAAAGATGTTTCCCCACACAATATTTGTTGCCCAAGCAATCGACCTCCTGGAGGATATTCGGATTCAAACTCAGTCCTCTGAAACCTGGAAGGAGTTTAATGGTAATAATCGATGGAATCTCAAAACGAAGGACGAATATTTATTCAAGGACAATTGCCTGGTCATTCCCACTCAGAGACTACTACAAAAGATCACAAGCCTATGTCATGATACCCTTTATTCAGGACACCGTGGCATCACCAACACCCTCCGTCTAATACAAAGACAGTTTTGGTGGCCGAAGATGAAGGATGATGTCCAGCTTTATATCCAAACATGTGCAGTCTGCAATCAAAACAAGCATGATAACAAGAAACCGGCAGGTCTCTTGCTCCAACCAGCGCTGCCAACAAGACCTTGGGAATTCATCGCCACAGACTTTATCGTGAAACTACCACCTTCCAGGGGCTACACAACTATCATGGTTACCATTGATTTGTTCACTCACATGGTTCATTTTACACCGTTATATAAATTGCCATCTTCATCTGAACTTGCCGGAATCTTCCTGGAACACATATTCCGACTCCACAGGCTACCCTGCAAGATAATATTGACAGAGGACCCCAGTACATATCCCAGTTCTGGAAACAATTGTCGTATACAGGGAATCCAACGTGCCTTATCCTCAGGTTATCACCCACAGACCAATGGAGCTACTGAACGCGTAAACCAAACTCGAACAATACCTTCGCTGTTTCGCCACCAAGGTCCAGGACGATTGGTCATTTTAATACCTGTGGCTGAATTCGCCTACAACAATTCGGATCACTCGGCTATCAAAACCAGTCCCTTCTTCTATAGTCAAGGATTTCACCCTTCGGTTCTACCATCCATTCTCCCACATCCTACCCCAGTTCCTACGGTTGACTCCTGGATTGAAACCCTTATCAACGTACACAAAGAAGCAAAAGAACACCTAGAAAAGGCCCGAAGAGATGTTAAACATCATGCTGACTCCAAAAGAAGACCAGGGCCATCATACTCAATAGGTGATAAGGTCTGGTTGTCTTCGAAACTTCTACCTCGACACCTACGACCAAATAAACTGGCTCCCAGGTATTACAGCCCTTTTTCCATAAAGGAAGTCATTAACCCAGTGGCCTTTCGACTCAGACTACCAGAATCTTGGAAAAGGATCCACCCGGTCTTTCACACTTCTCTGTTGAAACAATAGCTCCAGGCCTCTCGAACTGCTCCAAGATCTACCCCTGTGATTGTCAATGATCAGCTAGAATATAAGGTTTCCAGAATGTGACTCCAGGTACAGACGTGGTCAGCTACAGTATCTGGTCGAGTGGAAAGGGTACCCTCCCAGTGAATGCACCTGGGAACCCGTCTCAAACATGAATGTCCTCAAACTGCTCCGAAGATACCACCTTATACATCCGGGTAAACCCAGAGGAGCTGGGTTTCAGGGGAGGCATGCTTTCATGAACCGCCATTCGCGTCCCTTCTGGACTTCGTGGTCCCTGACCCATAGGGGACTGAACTCAGAACGCTGTTTGCCAGTCTCTGCGTTGTATGTTCTACGTTCTACAAAGCAGACATGCCCCCGCGGCTCTGCGCGTCTCAACGCTACCGCTTGCAGTAGTCGGACGTGTGTTGCCAGAGCTCGTTCAGCGCTTACTTTTGATTCCTGGTTCCCGGTCCCCTGAACTCCTCTTCTTTCTTCCTTCCCCTTATTCTTACATTTGCATATCCTGGATTTCCATCGCATTCGGATCTCCGAGTGCGAACCTCATTATTTCCTGGTCTTCGTCCCGGACATCTGAGCCTATCCTGGAGCTGGGTCACGAACCACACGCTGGAATCCGAGGACCCATGCACGGGGTTATATAAATCCAGAACAGTGCGAAAGAAGACATCTCCGAAGATTACGAGCAACAATACAGACAGGTGGGAAGGGGGGGAGACTTGTGACACAACCTCAGTAACGAAAAAGAAGGCAAACCAAACATGTTCCGAGGCACAAGAAAAGATCTGCCAAGGAACAAGGTTCCCAAATACGTTACCCTCCGTAAAAGAAGGTAACGGGGACAATGGGAGATTATTACATCGTGCAGATCACTGGTCCCAGTAGAAATTATGATCGAGACATATCCTTAAACCAGCTGAATCTACATTGTTGGAAGAGAGAGAAAGAGACACACTCTGAAATCCCTTAAGTTAAAAACAAGGAATAACAATACCATGGGAGAGGGGGATCTCATAAGATATTTAATACCAGCAGAAGAGGATGTCGGAAGGAATGGACATTGTGAATCAGAAAATATACCAGAGGGCTAAATAAATAGGGCTAAATAAATAAGCCAGCAAGACAAAGCAAGTTGAGTTCTAATTCACCCAGAGAAAAAGGCCACCTGAGTAATAGTATCCATCTAGGATAATTCGGAAGTAGCAACAAAGAATATATATATCTTTGAAACAAAGCCGAAAGGGGAAAAATACAGAACGTTACAGGAGAGTTATAGATAATAATAAAAGAAGTCATAAGAGACTAGCTGAGAATTTCATAACAGTAAACAAGTCTACAGGTTGTTATTAAACTACCCTCAAGGAGAAGGGAGTCATTCTCTGAATATCTGTTAGTTTTCCTAGTGGTAGGGTCAGTTAGGATAGTTTTTGACTACAGACATTTTCTTTGGGACATTTACGACTGACTGACGAGCATCCTAGTTAGAAATATAGAACAACAGTAAATTGAGGTGTGCCAGATCACGGTGGCGCTCGAGCCTGTCAGTTTGAGAGGATAGAACTATTGCAATTAACTAGCGGCTGCAGGGAAGTGGAACTTGTATAGGCACCTCCACCTATACGACATAGACAACAAAACCGGCGAAGGCTGAGTTCCACTAGTAATTTGCACTGCTAGATTCAAAAATATTCTAATGTAACTAATAATATAATGACAAGTCAAAGTCCAACAAAATTAGAGTCACACGAATGGATGTCAAATGGATCTTGTATTCAATTGGTTTTCATTTGTCAAAGTTATTTGCTGACACGTGTTTCGACCATCTGCGGTCTTTCTCAAGGCAAAAATCTGGAATTTCATACACAACCATGGTAAAAAACCATATAACACGCAAACAAATCATGTGTCATGATCATTAAGACAAAAAGATACAACATTTGAATTGTCACATTTACATCCATATGGATTCAAAGAGAAGGATACATGAGATAACAACATACACATTCAAGGTACAATGCAAAAGTAATGCAAAAATAAATACATCACCAAAGTGCCTGTGCCACAATTGTGATACATGTTCCAGGTTCATATCATGATACGGACGTTAAGAAAACAGAAAACACATAAGCCAAAGGCCAAATTAGCCTCATTTTTTTTCATAACCTGTTTTTCAATTAACATCAACCATATACCTACTGATTGCCATGTGAATATACTATTTCAAACCGCAATCTGTCCATCTTAGCTTGTGTTTACAATATACCCTACCGACTCAATTCAATCTCGTGTAACCCTTAATCTTAAAATCCACACTTGCCCGTGGCTATGCCGTGACTCTGTGCCCGCTTGCAAAACCCAACTCACAATGCCTGCTGTCATGCATTAATTGGTGCTCCATAATGCATATCATACACCTAAAATGTGCAACCTGATGTTCCCATAGTGCTAATTGGTGATGCACGATAAAAAAATGCGTTGCCCAATATGCTGCCACTGGTGCTGCTTGTTTTCTGGGTTTATTTGAAAAAAATCCACATATTGTTTCCAAATGTTCTAAGTCAGAAAATATTATGGGACAGAATAACAACAGATATAAGCTAGCATCCATGTTTCACCACAATCATTGGCCCAAAACAGCCCTTGTTTAACCAATGCCCGCCGATCTGTTTTACCTGCGTGTGAAGGCTATTCCGCCTAACAATCAAGTCCTTGTGTTTCAAGTAACTGTGCAGCTGCCCAAGTTGTCCTGAAGCAATGATCTATGTGGAGACACAAAATCAAGACGGTGTCCCGTACTTTAATATATATCAAGCATCTTGCCCCCAGTCCAGACGTTCTGGTCCGCCCCAACATTTCGAGTGTAACAAATCAGCAGTCTTACCTCAATAATCTCAAGTAATCGCACGCCGTGGAACACTCATCCCTGCATAATGCTACGTGAAACTAATAACATGAGAGTAAAGCACCTTGAACGTGCCCATATACGTGTCTAATCACATGTTCCATTCTGCTCACGTGACTCCGTTTCGATTCAGCCGTCCACTGCGGTTATGTATGGAACTGCATTAAAATTATGTGTGCGTATCTAGTCACGTGACTAATGTGTGCGGAAATGATCTACCGCGGCAAGTTAATTAATAATATAAATATTGCTGCTTCGAGCATATCCAATAGTCTGCCCGGCTGAAAGGACTAATTTATTATTACATAAGTATGCAGCTGAAACTCGGGTGCCTTGTGATACAATTTGCGGCCATTCAACCCGTGATTTAATTACACAGCAAAATTATATTGTGACCTTGAAATGTCGTATGTATCAGTTTGCTTGATCTGGGGAATGATGCCTCAAATGATAACATTACAGTGTTAAATCCCAGTATCAACCACTGTCTATACTGAGTCTAATGCACGATCACGGTGATTACAAGTTAATCTCTAATATCTAATGTGCCTCCTGGCTCCGCAGGAAGCAGAACTTCTATGTTGAAAAAATGGAGAATGAAAAATATAAGTGAATTAGGTTTTGCGAACAGGCACAGAGCCGCCAACCCATCTGCATTCAGTCAATAATTGGGCAATGTTATACAACAATTATTGTTAGTGTCACTGTAACTTCAATTCTTATTCCTGTTGGGGGACAGGTGGATAACATAAGTAGAATAGTTAGATGGCTGACAACCTTCCATCCTTTAAAGAAACATATGTAAGTTCTATGTCTTTATTAAGACCCATTGTGGTGCCTCTGAGGCGACATATGGTTTGTGCTTCCAATTGGCGCAATAATGCCTGACGGTCACCTCCTCTGGGGTGGACCCGAGGTTGCATCAGCCCAGTAAAGCGCAATTTCAGAACTTCATCCATTTGGTGATGTTCCTGCCAATGAATTGCAAGTGGCAGTTTGGGGTCAGAACTATTCAAATGTGAGAAATGTTCTCTAATACGAATCCTAAGTTCCCTAATCGTACATATACCTTACCACATACACATAAGATCGCATAGACCACGCACTTTGATTTGCTGTTAATGAAGTCTCGTATTTGAATGGTAAGGCCATTATGGCATGTGAAAGAGTCAGCACACAAAGAGACCTTGCAAAAATTGCACATACCGCATTTAAAAAAGCCTTTAGGTATGGGTGGTAACCAATAGAGTTGTTCAGGTTGCTCTACCTTTGGATAAAGAAAAGAAGGACAAAGCTGACCTCGTAGTGTCTGATTCCGCGTAAAGATGAACTTGGGTCGATCAGTGATGTAAGATCGTAGATCCACATCTAATTTTAGAATATGCCATTGTTTGTCAAGCAATCAGAACAACATATGAGAATTTTTAACATATTTGGGGATAATTGGTACTCCAGAACAATCAGTGGATTTTTTAGGTTCAGAAACCCCAAGAATTGCATCATGTGAGATACCATTGGCACGTTGCATACTTTTCTGAAAACATTTTCTTGGATACCCCCGTTTTAGGAACCCTTCCTTAATCTGAACACATTAAGTTTCATAGGCACTTTGAGTGCTGCAATTCCTGCATGCTCGATGAAATTTCCCAAATGGGATGTTGTTAATAACTGCACGTTTATGACAACTTGTGGAATTCAAAATAGAGTTGACAGTGGTCGATTTCCTGAAAGTCTGTGTTTGTATCGTATCGTTTGATTGACTATGCTGATGGTTAAGTCTAAAAATTCAATTTGTGTGGGACTGGAGTGTCCGGAAAATTCAATCCCAAATGTGTTGTCATTTAAATATTGAGTGAATTCTTGAAAAGATTCTATCGTACCATTCCAAATCAATAAAACATAATCAATGTATCTTTTCCATTCCACAATGTTGGCATTGCATTTGTGTGCTGTGAAGATGTGTTTATGTTAAAAATAATCCCATAAATAGGTTGGCCAATGATGGAGCATACTGGCCCCCATGGCCACACCTCAAGTTTGCACGTAGTATTGACCATTGAATAGAAACTGATTATGATCTAACGTGAATGCTAAAAAGTCTTTGATCATAGTTACATGCTCTGTGTATGAAGAAGAGTGGTTCCTAAATGTGAAATCTATGGTGGCAAGTGCCAAGCGATGTTCAATCGAGGTGTATAGAGATTTAACCTCATAACTTGCTAGCAAATAATGTTCTGACCATTGAATCGATTGAAGTATTTGTAAGGTATGTGTGGTGTCTCGCAAGTAGGCTGGAAGACTATGCACCATATCCTTAATAGCAGTGTCAATGTATTGTGACAGTCCTTCCGTGGCCCAACCCAGACCACTCATAATAGGTCTGACTGGTGGCAATTTAGAGAACTCTTTGTGGATTTTGGGAAGAAAATGCATGGTCGGGATGACCGGACAAGACACTAGTAAAAAATGTTTCTCATCATTAAGAAGTCCACGGGAGTGGTATTTGTGAATGAGGACAGCTAAATCAGAAACTGTTTGTTGTGTAGGGTTTCCTTGTAACAGTTTGTAACACCACGGAGTGGCTAAATGTTCATTCGCCATACCGATATAGTCTGATAGTCTGATCTATTTAATATTACTACATTTCCGCCTTTATCGGCTTCTTTGATAATTATGTTGGGGTCTTGTGTGAGATTGGTGAGTGCCTGTTTTTCTGCATTAGAAAGATTGTCAGCCTAGCTATTCATACTTTTTGACCGGTCCATATGCCGATGTATATTCTGGGTCACTGCTTGATAAAATGTGTCAATTACATTTTCATTCTGAGATGGTGGTACAAATTTGGAAGTGCGTTTGTGTTCTGGTAATTTTAAACTGTGTTGATGAATTCCTAATTCCCGATATACTGAGGATCCACTTGTGCTTGGATCTTCAGTTAACGACAAGAGAAGTGTTGTATCTTTGATATCCGCTATGGTCAATTGACTCACCGGTTGAGAAATCGGTCTAGGCGTGTACTGTTTGACCTGAGTATGGAAATATTTTTTAAGTTTTAGCTTCCGTTTAAATTTAAACAAATCAATCTGAAAGTCAATCAAATCAGACTGCCGACTAGGTGAAAAAAGACAAACCTTTATTCAATAAGGACAACTCTCATGTGGTTAATATTTTGGATGACAAGTTAAAGACTAAGTTTTCAGAATGGATTTCGCTTGAAGATTCCTGAAGCTTGACCGTGTCAAGCGTGTGTTTGTGTTTCTCCCTGCATCTATCTCTTGATCCTCTTCCTCTTCTTCCTCGGAAGATGTATTTGGTGTTGCGATAGCTCGTCCTAAAGGGACATTGAAACGTACCTGTTTGTTAGCATTGGGCATAAAGTTCTGAATGTTGCCTTTTTTGTATCTCTTAATTTCAGCCATGAAACCTCTCCTCCGATGTGATAAAACAGGAATTGGATTTTCTCCTCCCTCCCCTTCTGTTGACTGTGCCCGTTCTTCCTCAGAGTCTTTCTTGGAGGAAGCTGGTGTTGTAGTAGGTGTTTTCACCAAAGGACCAATGTTATCTTTATCATATTTTGCCTGAAAAGTATATACTCTATTGTTGTTATAGTCACTCTCATCACGGAAAATGTTTCTAAATTTCCGTATTTTGATTTCATCTTGATAATCTTGATAATATTTAAGTATGCTATGCATTTTGTCATAATTCTTTTCTTTAGCAGTGGCTGGGTTATTCATATTTTCAATTTCTTTTTTCAAAGCGTCAAATTTGGGTGGACACCCTTTCATGTTCACGTTCTGCATGTGTAATCAATATTTTTAACATTTTTTCAGAACTGAGAGTTAGGTTCTCTTCCCATTCCTGGGCAAGATCTCTGTCTTCATCATTCGTGAAATCTGGGAAAATAAGTATACGTAGACCCCCAGTAGGTATATGGTTGATGTTAATTGAACAACAGGTTACGAAAAACAATGAGGCTAATTTGGCCTTTGGCCTAAGTGTTTTCTGTTTTCTTAACGTCCATATCATGATATGAACCTGGAACATGTATCACAATTGTGTCACGGGCACTTTGGTAATGTATTGATTTTTGCATTACTTTTGCATTGTACCTTGAATGTGTATGTTATTATCTCATGTATCCCTTCTCTTTGAATCCATATGGATGTAATTGTGACAATTCAAATTTTGTATCTTTTTGTCTTAATCATCACGACACATGATTTGTTTGTGTGTAATATGTTTTTTATTTACCATGGTTGTGCATGAAATTCCAGATTTTTGCCTTGAGAAAGACCGCAGATGGTCAAAACACGTGTCGGCAAATTACTCGGGTAAATGAAAACCAATTGAATACAAGATCCATTTGACATCCATTCGTGTGACTTTAATTTTGTTGGACTTTAACTTGTCATTATACTATTAGTTACGTTCTAATATTTTTTAATCTAGCAGCGCAAATTACTAGTGGAACTCAGCCTTTGCTGGTTTTGTTGTCTAGTTAGAAATATAGGCTGGGACCACCCATAGAGATAGGGAAAGATAGGCTTTATCCTTTTAGATTTCTTAAAATTCAAACATCCTGCCCACAAAGTGCACATCCCCATCTTCTGGCTCGCAACAGTAGGTTCAATAAAAGAGCAGGTTTTTGTACCAAAATGCTGTTGTGCTAAGAAAATATATGTATGCTCAAATTGGACTAATCGGACTATAATGGTGCTCTACTGAATCTGAGGTCTTCTTGGATATGAAGTCTATGTTCATTGCACTGGCATAGCTCTGATCCATGACGTTTCCCAAGGCCCCAGAACCAGGCGGTGGCACTGATGGTTAGACCTCTGTTGGGTTTAATTTGCAGTGGTAGATCTGCAACGGAGGGGCTGGATAATACATCAGTACGAAGGAATATTTATTCTTGTTTTCGGCACACCACTCTTCCCCTCTTCAAGGGCTAGCTCTTCAGTTTCTCTTTTGAGGTCTGACTGGGTATTCTCTCAGGAAATGTCCTTCATCTCCACAATAAGTTCACAACTGTTCTGCTCTGTAACGAGTCCTCCCTTGGATGGGATGAGCACCCTAGTACAACCCAGCTGCATTAGTTTCAGAGATCCTTCTGGTGGTGAAGAGGGATCTTCCCAATAAGCTCTAATTTTATACTTGAAGGGTTGTTTTCCTGGTGTTTCCTTGCCTTTCTTTCTGCTAGTCTCTCTATCTCTAGAGCTCGCTTGAACTTGAGTATTTGATCCTGTCACTGGGGGCGGTATTATGAGGGAGGATCACATGGGAGGGGACTTGTATCAGGAGGAAGTGGTGATACCTTTAACTCATAATTCCTCTATTCTCTCTTTAACATTGATGGCATATTGTAAAGTATTGCAAAACAATGCAACTGCTAATCACAAAACATCTGTAAGCTCTGGTTACATTCAGTTCACAAATCAATCAGAACTAAATGAATAAGAAAGAGCCCCAACCACTATGGACTTCAAGATCCTTAATGCCTGTGGTACTGTGATGAGGAAGAAGGACCAAGAGTCAATGAGGATTAAAGGTGCTACTGAAGGTACCGTGCAGTCTAGTTTAAAGTCAGGGCACCTTAGAATGAGCCACAGCTGGGAGATGGTGATGGTGAAGGAGTAGCAAAGGCAGAAGCAGGTAGGAGAAGGGTTGAAGCTGAAGCAGGAGTGTGGGTCCCTGCAGAAGCAAACCCGGGAAGAGAAGGTGTGTGCTTTTGCAGAATACTATCACTAGGACGCAGAGTCATGGTCGGGAGAGGAGCCCAGCTGTACGGAAGAGTTGCTCCCTACGAGAGATGCTCAGAAGGGCTGGAAGACGGAGATACCCAGCGAAGCAGATGGGGCTCCAGAGAAGGGCCGTACAGGTGGTGGCAGGTATGGAAGAGCTGTCAACCGGATTACCGGTCCGCAGACGGTCCACCACAGCAGCAGGGAGCAACACGGAGACGCCGTACGAAGCCGGCGAGTGAGCCTGCAAGAGAAGGTAACCCCAGGGTGGCTCAGAGTTGATAATTTACTAATAGCAGACAATTTTGAATACCAAGCAAGTAGAATAAGGTGGCACAAAGTGACCAATTCTCAATTTTTGAGACGTCAACTTGGGGACATCTGTAACCTACATTGTCACCAGCCAAGAGACTATAACAAAGAGATTAAAGGGCAACAAGGGCGCAATTCTCCTTTCCTGAGACACCAGTTTGGGGACATCTGTAACCCATATTGCCAACAGTCAAGAGACGGATAGGCAACCATTGTTCAACCCTCCTCACATAGGATACCGATGGGGAGAACCGTGGAACAAATATTGCCACTAACAGAAGAGACCAACTGTAGTAGGAGTTTTTCTTCTGGCAGGAGAGTAAAACAGGAAAGAAACCATTTGTAGTTAGTCCTGGCAGGTGAGTATACCAGGGAAGAAACAGTTGCTTTGAAGAAATGGGAGTTTGGGATAAAGGTGTTGTGGAAAGACATTAGTAACTGTATCATCCTTACAAACTGTTGCAGTACAACAGTTTTGTTTGAAGATAGTTGTTGTGCTATCCTAACAAAAGTATTCCATTGGAAGAATATTTGGGACATTCTAATGTCTGCTTTGGTTTATGAACTTGTGTTTTATGGAAGAGACATTTACTTTACCAATTGGAAGGACTCATTGGATGGAAAGGACATTTTGTGTTGAACTGAACAGAACTTTGTTGACTTAGAACTTTCCCAACGGTATTCCTGAGTTGACCTGGGGGAAGGG
Organism: Ambystoma mexicanum; assembly: GCF_040938575.1. Classification (NCBI taxonomy): domain Eukaryota; kingdom Metazoa; phylum Chordata; class Amphibia; order Caudata; family Ambystomatidae; genus Ambystoma; species Ambystoma mexicanum. The sequence goes on from NC_090931.1 coordinate 293,992,787, forward strand.
AGCCCAACCCTGGTCACAAGGAGTACTTTCTAAGAACTATGACTTTGAACCTTTTGCACTGTTTTGTTGAACTGCAGAAAGACACATGTACATTGTATGGTTTGGTTGTATGCATTAGTGTGTGGGTCAGATACGTATGGACACTAGGTCACCTTTCTTTAGCTTGCTAGGTAGGAGCATTCTTGCCAGGATAGGGAAAGATAGGTGTTTATCTCACCCCTCTTTATTTTTAATAGATGGCAAACATTGAGAAAACTACACCTTTGTGCCAGTCTCTCAGTTCTGACCCCTCACAACTCCCTCCTGCCCTTCTCCCCCTTTTTATAGTATCTCTTGTTCTTTTCCCTTTCCTGGCCTACTTCTAGACTCTCCTTCTAGCTCTGTCCATTAGGGTAAACCCTTCTCTTAGTTTGTTTGGATTCTTTCCTGATGACTGTTACACTCTTTCTTCTGTCCCCAGATGATATCCTTCAGTGATCTTACACTTAGGTCTCCTCCTTTGACTCTTGTTGGTCTCCCTCGCCATAAGTCTTTTTAGTGATCTCTCCCTCATCGGTGTTCTCATGCCTACAATCCTTCCATTTAAGACTGGCCTCTTCTCTCACTTTCCCACTTCTGTTTTCCTCGAGTGTAATCTCACTCTTTGTCTTATAGTCTCTTCCTTTAGTTCCCTGATTGTACCCTTCATGGTACTCTCCGCAATGGTTTTCCTCTCCCTCTCTTCGCAAACCAACTCTTCCACTCTCTCTACACACGCCAAAGGTCCATCTGATTGACAGTATTCCCTTACTTCCCCAATAGGACTCCTTGCCTCACTCTCCGAGATGGTGCTCTTCTTGCTCTGTTCCCAAAACTTCCCATCATTCAATGTTTCTTCCTACCTAACTTTTAGAATCACTTCCTGTCATACAAAAGTGTTTGCTACTTGGTAAACGCCTGCCTTGAGCACGCAAGTGGTCTCAGAGTACTGCAGGGTCACTATCAGCTTGTGATCTCACTGGGTAAGGTGTGCATGTCCAATCCCCTCGCTGCTCGCAGATGTTCTGCTTCAGTGGCTCCTCGCAACCCAGCAAATTGCTACTCCTGTTCCGCCGTCGCCCGCACAACTTGGGAATGGAGCTTGTTTTACTCCTGAGGCTCTGAGATGCTCGCCAGCCACCGGAGACAGCCTCTTGGGAAGGAAAGATTCCCTCGCTTTCGCTACCCGCTGCGCAACCTCTGCAAAACAGGTCTCCAGAGGCCAAGCGTCTCTCTTTCACACTTCCCATTGTGCAACCTCTGCATTTCGGGCTTCTGGAGGCACAGACCCTTGCAGGACCGGCTACTGTTTTCTGCTTAACAGTGGTCGTGGCGTCTTCTCCCTCATCCAGTTTCTGTGTCAGCTGCATACATGGATCAGACTGCTCTTCTGCTAGTTCTGCTGAAAAATGGCCTGCAACTGAGAAGCCTTTTTAAGACTCCCAGTCTCCCTCATGTGTGGGCCATTTCTATTAACAATCTGACCACTCCTGCAGGGTTCCTCTTTTGCCCTCGTCCCAGTACTTAGGCAATTATGGGACTTGAAGTCCCTAATGGTCAAAGTTAGTTTTTCTCATTTCTTCTGCTTTGTAGTAAGCCATGAGAAGATTGGGGCTTCGGAGAAAGTGAAACGAGGGATTCCCATTCCTCCTGACCTGCTTCCTCCCTCATGAGATCCTCCCATAAAACACTACCCCCAGGGTTGGGATCAGAAAGGGTCTCCCTTTCTCATGCCACATGAGAAGGGTCCCAGGCCAGGTTTTCTGGGGGAATCTTTGTTGATTCATCGCAAATGATTCTCGCTTCTCTTCGCCTCTTTAATATTACTGGGACGAGTATCAGTGTGAAAAACATTGGGGAGATCCCAAAAAAACCACTCTAGAGTGGACTCCTACCTTAAATTTGGATAAAATGAACTTATAAAGTATAGAGAAGGTAGGAGAATGGGGTAGGAGAATGAGGTGTGAATCCTTAAGGATGGAAAGCGCCACAAAATAATGTACACGCGTCTATCTATATGTGAGCCCCGCATCAACTAAAAGTTGCGACACTGATCCGGTACTCCCACGAAGACTAAGGATCATCTGTGCATCCAACACCCCGCCACGAGGAATAACCACCCGGCTGGGATCTGGATCTACCTTTGACGATTCCTGTCTAAAAGAACCAAAGGAATAACACTAACTTCCTGGAAGAAAAATGCCCAATTAATGTGGACCTTTTCTATTTACCAAGGGAGCGCCTACACTAGGACGGACAGCTACTTCAACAACCAAAACTCATTTTTAAATTAAAAGATTCTCCAGCCAGAGAAGAACACAGATCAATTGCTTGTTTACTCTATTTTATGTTCATGACTACTCCTGAAGAAAGTCCCACCACTTGTCATAGAGGACTGAAACATGTTGAGTTGGCAATCTAATAGTAAAATCAGATTGTATTTAAACATCTAGAGATCCACTAAGATCAGAAACCTATATCAATTAAGGATTCATAGCAAAGGTTAAAAATTGAAAATTTAAATGGTTGTATTTACACACGTGTCTATCTTTTTAGAATAATTGTGTTTTGAAATACTTATGTCATTGTTATATTTGTGTATATTTTAGAGTGTCTGATAATTAATTTTATATGTACTATGTTTCCCTCACTAACGAGAGTTTTTTTTTTTTACCAAACAACCTATAATAAAGTTTATATTTTTGAATGTAATTTTGAAGGGCGAGTAGCTGTTGACAATCCATTCTCCTACCACTCCCAATACTTTACGAGTATGAGTGTACCAGTAATGATCCTCTTCGTTCTTCACTGTTCTTTCTTTCTTATTCAGGTCCTCATATAGCTTCCCACTTGCCTTAAGGAATATTGAGTTGCGTTCCTCACTGGGGCGAGTATGATTAAGCTTGTTATGTTTGTTATCCCCCCTGGGTCTCCCGCGTTCCCCGCTACCTCTTTTATTTGGGATTAGCGTTGCCGGGCCTGCGATCAGGACTGGATGTTTCCTTCTGTTTGTTAAGTTGGCTTCTTGCCTCCCGACTTCTTTCTCTCCTTCTCTGCACCTGCTCTGTTGCGTTAACTGGTCTGTGGTCTCGGCTTGATTGTTGGACTTAGCAGTGCATCAACTCTTGGTCATGCCACCAATTAAGACTCGGTAAGCCATCTGAGATGTCCTTCCCTCAGCTCTTCTTGCATCGCTTTAATTTACCAGCTTGTCTTCACATTTGCAAGCCACGCACCTAGGTCTGATTCAGCGTTCCACACACAGCTGATTCGAATCTCTAAGGCTTCCTTCCCAGACAGGATTTCTCCTTCTTTTATGATGCATAGGTGGGCCTTCCGCAGTGGTGCATCCAAGGTCTTACTTTCTATTGCCTGAGCACTCTGCATGACTCGGACAATCGTCTTCTTCATAGTATTGTACTCATATTCCTTCATATGTGTTTAATGTTTCTACACCACAGTTACATATATTAATTAGTTATTCATGACTTCTTTGGATGGAAGTTGTTGGAGGTGGGGTGTGGCTGAGTAATTTAGGGAGTGCCTCTTTGAAACAGAAGTCTTTGTCCCAATGAGGGAGTCTCTCCTAATGAGGCCCTGCTTGCCTCTACCCCCAGTGAGGGGATTGCGTAGCAGGCTCATCTCCCTAGCCTCACAGCCAAAGGCTCCCCTCTAGGGAGAAGCGACTGACTCTGGTGATTAATCACATATAACCCAATTTTAAAAAGAATACGTTGCTACAAATGGAATTTGCCCTTTTGTTGCATTAGCTTGGGGCTGCCACTTTAAAGGGACACGTTCGAGGCAGATGCATAGTTGCTTGCACTTCACCACGGTTTAATATTACAGAATGTCCGTGGTGGACGCTAATGACTTTGTTAAAGCCCATTACTAGTTAATGAATGTTTGAGAGAGATGTAGTTAAGGTCTTGCGTATAATATTAACGCGTGTGATCGCCGTAGAGGAGGTTTTTATTTGGAGCCTATAAGGATATTTAGTGCCACATTTATTTGGTAAGTTTAACCCTTTAAGTGCTATGGGTGCTTATTTTCGCCCTGAATTGCATGGAACATTTTTGACAATTATGTTCTATGTAATTCTGAGACCATATCAATTTTCTGCATGGAGCAAGAACAAAAAAGTAAGCTTTTCAACTTGGTTGCATACCCATGGTGCTGTGCTGTATAGCTCTGTTCTGGAGGTGAACTTCCACTATTTTGTTTTGTGTGTATTTTTTCTGGTTCTCCAAGAAAGAGTTTTATTCTTTATGCTTTAAAGATTTGGTCCAACCCCCTCTGTCACAAGGTGACACATTTTTGCCACATATTGGCCATAAACCTCCATTGTGGAATGTGCACTAAAAAAGCCACACCTGTAATTAGCTTTAATTGTGCCATCTTCTTGGAAATGGCAAATCCAGTCTTAGCCCATTGACCTAGACGGGTGCTTCCTCCTTGTGGAAATCACACGGAAATACCACCACTGTCTCCAGCAGGTGTTTATCCACAGGAGCAAGAAGAGTACACAATTGCACTCTTAACAATATCCAACTTCCCATGGTCTCCCTAGAAGTAGCCACTATACCACACATTCTACACAATGGTATCCAGTAGTGCAACTTTGCAAACCCTGCCATCTCCATAGTGGTACCCACTATCCCACTTCCGCCACGATAGAATCCATGCCATTGCATGTGTGCAATAGCAAGATCAATAATTTTTCAATATGTTTATATAATTATAATTACTACACCACTCAATCTTCTTAGATGTATCCACAATCCAATGAGTTGCTAAGCCTGTCACCTTCACAGTGATATCTGTTATCCCATGACATACACACCAATGCATGGTCTCCGTAGCAGTAGCAACCATCCCGCGGTTTGTATGGTGATAGCCGCTATTCAACATAATCTCCACAGTCATATCCACTATTCCATACTTTACAAAGCCTGCCATCAACACAGAGGGACCCACCCAGCCACATCTTCCACATTAGTATCAATAACAATGCATCATCTCCATAGCAATTTCAACGTGCCTGGTGTGTCTATAGAGATACCAGGTAGCCCGCAAAATCTCTAAAGTCGTATCCACTGTTCCATAATTTGCACAGCCTGCTTTCTCTGCAGTTGTACCTGCTATCCTAGCTACTCTGCAGTATTATCCACAATGTCATGGTCTCCATAGTGATAGCCTCCGTCTCAGTGTTTTTAGTTATACCCATCATCCCACATTCATCATCCTATGGTCAGCAAAGTAATGGCCACCTTCGCATTATGGCTTGCCGGGCTGGAACCCATATCCTGCCATCTCTAGGGTGGTTTTCTCTTTCCCACACTCCAAAGGGATATCCACCATTATGTTTGTAATATCCGTATATGCTATTTGATGGCCTCCAGAGTCATATCCACCACGTTTTTGTATTTGTAAACTGCACTGCTAGTGATTTAGAAATGTCATTACTTGATTCCTTATTGAGCTCCAAATATAATCCTTTCTGGAAATGTAGGGTGTCCTGAATGTGAGGAGTTGCATATTTTGGCCTGGGCCGTGTAAAACCTTGTGGCCCATGGTGCAGTGCTCAGCCCACTGTACAGCATTCCCCAACTACCACACACATTGCATTAGGTGAGTTGCATAGAATCACACAATTTTGATCATGTAAAGAAGCTAGACTTGTAACAGACGTCCCGTTATATGAATCGCTGAGTCCTCGGGCTGGGCAACCACCCGAGGATGAGCTGGATGACGAGCTCGATGAAACCCTGTCCGAAAGACTCAGGTGGCTGACTGAGATGTTTCCAGATGACCTGCGTACTGTAGCCGGCGCCACCGGTGACCTCTTCCTAGCAGTGGCAAAGAAAATATACAGTTTCTCCATGATCTTGGTCCTACCTGTCGTGTTTCAGACGAAAACACTCCAGATGGAACAGCATCAGCAGCTACAGCAATGGCAGATACTGTTGGGACCAACTGGTGGGATGTCTGGAGCGATGCCCACTGATACCCGGGAAGCTGTAAGATGGACACTGCTGCACAAGATGGCTACGTGTGCTTCCTTGATAACCACTGTGCTGGTTGGATTTTTAAAACCTATTTTTGTTTCTATTGTGGACCTGCTTGCACTGTTGATCTTTGTGGCCAAGAAGTGTGCATTAGTGCATCCTGCACTCTTTTGCCAGTGGATACCTGAATTTACCCCTGGAATGGATAACCTTTGGGATTGGAGCACAGGAGCTGCCGCCTTGTGTGGCACTCTATCAGATTGCAGGAAGAGATGGTGCGATGGTGAGGTGGAGATCACAAGTTGAATCTCAAATGCTCCTTGGCAACATTTGATCTCAAGAAAAGACCTGTACAGCAAAAAACAGTAATGCATGAGTGAGAAAGGTGGAGAGATTTTAACTCTGTTTGCCTAGGTGCAAAAAAAACATTGAAATAAAAATGTGCATTTGTCGAGAAAAAAAACATTTCTATTTGCAATTTTGGAGCAGATTACTTCTCCTCGCAACCTAACTTTAGTTTTTACCAATGTACAATGTATTCCATGTACTTGTCCTTCAGAGGCACACTAATAACATGTCACCATTGATTCCCTTACCCTCACGCAATTCTCTGGAACCCCCAGATCCGTGTTTCCCCACACAGGGAACTTTAGAGAGATGCAGGTTGTCCTCCTGTCTGACCCTGGGGGCATTTTACCCATCTACACCAGTCTGAGGTACCGTGGAGATGTATTGAACTTGGTGCCCAGCACTTCACTTCCAGGCCTTGAGCAGCTGAAGGGAAAGTGCCAAAGTCTACCCCAGGAGTAACACCTGGATGGGGACACCATGCATTCAATAAGGGCCCTTTAATGAGCTACCCGACTTCTCAAAGCTTATTAAATAAGTCTCTTGTGCCAGCATTCAAAACTTCCCTTAAGCTCCATCTCCTCTCCCTGGAAGGTAATACTACTCTAGCCCAGCATATCACCCCTTCCCCTTGATCCTCACCTCTTCCTCCTCATACATACTGTTTTTTTCATGGGATATTATCTAATGATCACAATATATTATGCAGAACCTGTTTCTAGTCTGTACAGTTCCCACTAGAATCTCCTCGTTCCACCTCCTGACTCATCACCTGCTTAATCAACACTTTTGTAAAGGTTCTATAGGGATTGCTCCCTGTAATCGTCTACATGTACAGACTCCTGTTTCTGATCGAAACACTGGGCTTGCTACCTGAAATTCAACTGGATGTACTATACTTTCATGCAGATGTTCTGTTGTATTACGTTTCTGTTTGCTTTTGTGTTGAGTCAAATCACCATTGTAGTAGCTTCAAATAGGCAGGAGAAGGGTGTTTTGTGAAATGATGGCTGCATGTTGGTGTTAATGCACAGACCGCATTACGTGATAGAGGGGTGTGATTATGGTAGATGAGTAGTGTTTTACCAAGCAAGATTTAGCACGTTGGTAACTAATGTGTTGACTGCATGAGTCACTTGAGAGTGTGCTTGGTCAATTCTGAAAGAATTGAGGCTTCGTTTCCGAGTAATTCTGGGCTGCTTAACGTTCATTGAGAATTACCAAGTCCAAAGATGGACAGTAAAAATAACGTAATGCTTTTAGAAAGATAGAAGTTAAGAAATAGGGGGCCCATTTTGAAAGTTAGTAACAGTAGGGTATTTTTTTTAAAAATAAATTGTAGCATTATTATAGTGTTTGATGATAGTTCAAGCTCATATTATTGAGGGCATGCTCAAGACATTGGAGGTACAGTTGCGGTGCTATTCCTCCTTTTTCTGTGTTTTATGTAGGTTAGCAGTGTATACATAACCACCAAAGGTAAATGCAACGTTTATATGTTAGCCAACAGCATCAAAGGATTTTGGGCTGGTGATTTAGGAGAGACACATTCTGCATGTGTCCCTTCGATTGAGCCCATAGTTTGTATAGCCTAGTTATTGGATAGCTTTACATTGCAATAGTGCATACAAAGCTAGATGTTGTTGCACATTTCTGCTTATAATCTGCACAATCAGTGCTTTTACATTCGAGGAAAAGGAAAGGCAGTTTATTTGTGTTACGCCTGCCTATGCTTTATAATGATTCTGTCCGAGGGAGGGGGGGTGGTGATGTGTCACTCCCCATTGGTCAATTTCCAGTCTATACGAGTCAGCATGGCTCAGAAATTTCATATGGCCCGGAAAGTGGCCAATTGCGGAAGCCTCTTCATTCTGTACTGCGTCTGGTCTTAAAGCCAGATTGTGCACCTTCTAATAAATTATTTCCCGTACATTTCAAAAGTTGGCGATATGCTGCTTTGTGAATTATTTTTGCCATGTATATGCAATTACAAGTGATACTTTAGTTCTACTTTTTGATTTGTATAAGTGGTTTACTGAAGGCTTTCTTCAATTCATCCAGTATCTGATACCCCAAGAAGGAACACTTAGTAATGGCTCTGGTTGATCCTTCCACTCGTGGCTCTTGAAGAAGTTCATTGAAGAGGAATGGGGCCATGGGTCTGCCGGGAATCCTGCAAGAGAGTTTTTATGATCAATTTGATTAAATTCATCTGAGGATAGAGGTCTGGACGAACTCTCATGGTGATGGGTCCGGTTGTTTGTGTGTGATGCTATTGAGATATGTAGTTGGTAGCTTGTTTTTGATTCGCTTGTCAAGGATTTGTTGTTGAGAGGATAGTCAGCAATTCCTTGTGAAGGTTTTGATAATGAATAATATCGCTGTTAGTGTAATTCTGCAGTGATTTTCAAAATTTCTTTTACGGAGTAGCGGAATTTAGTAGTTCGAATTGAAGTTGGTCTTATGATGCAAATGCAAACTATAGTCTCTTCTGTGTTGAATGTATTTATTTTTTCAGCATTCTGGTGGTTAATTTGATTCTTTTTTAGTTTGCCATTGAAATGTAAATGCTTGCGGTGTGTTCTTTGTGTTATCTCTTTTGGCCTTTTTACGGATAATAATGTCTATAGATTTGGTAAGCCAGGAGTCAAATGCACCTACATTTAGGGATAACCGGAAAAAACTGTGTGTGATATACAGTCCAGGGCAAGCTGATGGAGGGAAGGATATATTCCAGCTTTTGGGGAAGGGGAGAAAATGTAGCACCAAGGGTATATCCCAATATGTGTGTTGCATTCATTACCTCTCCATGTAGGTCAAAGTACACTAGGTTAGGAATTAGATTTTATGTGTGGTAAATCCTTCGCTGTCCCAACCGTATATTGAAGACTCTTAGGACACAGAGGTTATGACGAGATGGTGGATCATTGTAGAGGAAATCTGTTAGCCACTCCCCAAAGTACACCTCATAATCTGGAGGTGTCTGTTTCAGCATGAATGGAATTGAGAGAGAAGGAGATGTGTTGGGGTTCAACTCTACGCCTAAAAGTATTCTTTGAGGAACAAAGCCTTTCAGAAAACAAACCTGACTCAGGACTACATGTCCGCTCCACTTTCTGTCCTCAGGACAATCAAGGTCCACTGGAAATGATTTCCTTCGAAAAGTGCGTTATGACAGACCTCAACAAATTAAAAACTACCAAACAGAAATACTATCATAACATCTCGAGAGAGGAAAAACAAGCAATATCTGAACTGTCCAATAATAGGACGCTAGTCATTAAACCGGCCGATAAGGGAGGAGGTATTGTCCTTATGTCCACTACACAACATAAAGTTATGGTTAAGACGCTCCTTACAGATGGGGAAAGTTACAAAAAAATGAAACAAGATCCCACTCAAAGTATTTAATCAGAAATCAGCGAAATGGCAAGGTATGCTTGAGACCGCAAACCAAGGGAGGATTCCCACCATCTACGCATTGCCCAAGATCCACAAAAGCATGTAGAACCCACCCGGACGACCAATTGTGTCCGGATGTGGGTCAGCCTTAGATCCTATTTGTCAATTCATTGACCCATTTCTTAAGCCCATAAGCACCAAAACACCGACGTATCTACGTGATACCACAGAGACTATTGAAGTATTTGAGGGACTACCATTTGATGAAAATACACACCTACTGGTAACTATGGATATCTGTTCCCTATACACAAGGGTGGGCAGTCATAATTTCGAAAAAAAAATGTCGACAGACAAAAATGTCGAAAAAAAAATGTCGAAAAAAAATGTCGACTTTCGTTTTTTAATTATATATTTATTTTAGGGGTTCGGGAGTTAAAAAAAAGGGAAAAATTAAAAAAAAAAATGTAAAAAGGGGGTTGGGGGAACCCCCCATTTCGAAAAAAAAATGCATTGAAAAAAAAAGTCGACATTTTTTTTTCGAAATTTTGACTTTCGACATTTTTGTTGTCGAAATTATCACTATGAACCATACACAAACATGCCCCAGACAGAGGCCATTGAATGTATGCGCAAATATTTGATCCAATCCAATCTGCAAAATAGCGTCCCTGAAAATTTCATAATTGAGCTAACCCTAGCCTTATCCAAGAACTATTTTGAATTTGACTGACAATATTACTTTCAGACAAAAGGTACTGCAATGGGGGCTACTTTCGCACCAAGTCTTGCAGTAATATACATGGCAGACTTTTGCGGAAACCAACGTCCTGTCTGAAACTAACCCGTGTAGAGACCAGATTACAGAATGGAACCCTTACATTGACGACATTCTCTTTATCTGGGCAGGCACAGAAAATGAACTGATGACATTCCAACAATGGCTGGACACAAGAAATCCCAGCATTCAGTTCACCATGCAATACAGCAACTTGGAGGTCAACTTTTTAGACCTTGAAATTCAACACAAAGATGGAATTCTGAAATGCAATCTCTTCAGAAAACCTAGTGATAGGAATACCCTCCTACACTTTCTTAGCGATCACCCCAAGCATATACGTGAAAATCTCCCAAATGGCCAATACCTCTGCATCAGGAGGAATTGCACAGAGATCGGAGATTTTTATGAACATGCCTCCGACCTGGATAACAGGCTAACCGAAAGAGACTATCCTCGCCATATTATTTCACAATCTAAAAAGCGAGCAAGGTTTTACAATAGAGAAGCCATGCTGACTGGAGACAGAATGGCCCACATGACAGGACAGGAATCGAGAACTACCTGTGTTATCACACACGGGCTTCATGCTCCTCAAATTCGCAAAATGATATCTAAACACTGGGCTTTGGCAAGATTGAGTCTACCTGGCGCACCACTTCCCCGCATTGCTTACAAACGGGCAAAGAACATAAGGAACCACCTAGTCCACTCTAAATTTGTACCACCAGCCCCTAGACTTGGCCTTTGTAATCTAAGAACCACTGGGGGACATTTCCCATGTGGGAACTGCACTTCGTGCAGATTTACTAAAAAAATGAAAGAATTCTACATCGGAGATGTGTGTGGACACTGTGCAATCTCACGAACTGCAAAACCAAGCAAGCTATTTACGTAATAGAATGCCCATGTGGATTGCGCTATCTGGGTCAAACTATCAGACCCATACATGTGAGAATCTGTGAACACAGATCAAGAATCAGATGCAAAAATCTGGGTGCCCCTTTGGTAAACCATTACATAGAGGCACACCATGCTGCTGATGACTTACTTTGGTGGATTATAGATACAGTAAGCAACTTGGCTAACACCACCAGGAGCCTACTAATCAAATCAAATTCTTTAATGTGATACAGTATGAAATAAATTCAAACTTTACACATATAATTTTTACATATTACAAATCACATATAAAAACATTATACTCAATTCAGCTATATACACACTTATATTGAAAAGAGAAAAGGAAAAATCATATAAAGAAACTAAACATCCTAACTAAGGATTAAACATGGACATTCTATCACCGGGATCTAATTAAGGCCTTTGCATATGGACTATCTAACTCACTCATTTCAGTCTCTAAGTGGATTCTTCGTACATCCCCTTAAATTTCCTCCATCTTAGGATGGTACTAGTCCACACTTCAACTCCCGCTCAACTTGTTGCCAGATGTTATAAAGGGCGATAAATAAATGCCTACTAATAAAAGAAGCCAGATGGATCCACAGGTTGGACACCTTCCACAATGGACAGAATGAACAATTTCTGCTTCCAATATAAGTGCTTGTGAGTGTGCACACAGTGGTCCTTCCATGTCTGAACTTGGCCTGAGACAGATCCAGTAACCACCACAACTATCTTGCTGTATCCATGAGTGGAATTGTGTGTACAATGGTTCCATTCACAAACAGTCCTTCGGACTGGGAACTCATTTGCACAACAGGTTAGTTTTACAACTCGGTAACCCCACACAGCGCTGCACCGCTTCCACGGTGGCACAACTGCCCCACCTACATCTATCCACAGCATTGCTTTCCCAACCACTTTCCAGACAAACATACAGAGTCCGTTTATATAGCCCAATGTCAGCCACACCCCCTCTGTGTTGGAGCCACCTCCACTCAAGTTAACCTGGGAGAAGATTAAGCTTCCTCACATTAAATGTCATGTACGTATGTGCAGACTATGGAATGCCAGTCCACTTATATAGCCCAATGTCAGCCATAATCCCTCTTTGTCGGAGTAGCCTTAACTACAGTTGCTCTGGTAACAGAGTAAGCCTCCGCACATTATATGTCATGTACGCATGTGCAGGCTATGGAATGCTATTCAATACCTTTCCTGTAGCCATGCACAGCAACCCCTAAAAAGCTGTTCTTACTGAAATGCAGTGCGTACCACCTTAGTTGGTCTTTTCAAATATGCACACTACATTTAGAATTTAGGAATTCAAACCATGTTTCTAATCCACAGCTGACATTTCTCACGTCGGCAGCACTTTCCCTGCTGCAGCAGCCTACGCGAAGGTTGCCTAGGCAACCGATCAAGCCTCACTAGACGCGCTCCCTTCTACGCATGTGTATACCTTCGAAGCTTTCCGAACTCACTCTGTGAAGACGTGAGTTGAAAGCAGCTCTACATCGCGTACACAACTCCCAGCTCCGCCACTCCAATCTAAAGTAAGTCACTCTCTCGGCCGTGGCCTGACAGCCCAGCCTTCCACCAAGACTCACTCTATCCTTTATTAACAGATTTGTTCTGTTTTGTCTTTTTATAGTTTTTTGGGCGCTTACCCGACGATGAGACTTCCACACAGCCCTCGTTGATGCTGAACCTTTAGCAAAACATTTATAACTATGAGGATTCATTCCTCACACTGCTCGAGAGCCATCCCCTAGAACATCTTAAGGTATGAATCCAGAGACAGAGAAATCTAAACAACACCGTTCTTCTATAACTTTTGTTTCTTGTTGAACCCGTGATTTCAACACTTTATGTGTGGTGGTTTTAATACATGTTCCCAATTGAAAATACACCTGATGAATGGCACCCTTTTTAACTTTACTGCCCCCCGTCCCTCTCCCCCCCCCCTCCTTCCCTCTCTCTTTACCTCAGGAGAATACGGTTCTTTTTTCCCCGAGGAAGGCTGAACATTGATGCTGCCAATTCCGGCCATCCGAAACATGCTAAAGTGCTCTTCATAATCACACCTTTTTCCCTTTCCACCTGTGTAAATCACTTGTGGTTTACCACTTTAGGAAGCTCTGTTTATATCAGTATCCTGCAATACTGGCATACACGTAGGCAGATAGGCAAGTTAACAAAACCAGACATGATCAGACTCTGACCATGCACATACGCAAAATCACTACATCCGTATATCCAACTAGCCAGGATTCCTTAACATTCGAATTCTGACAGTCCTAATTAGTAAGAGTTAGGTCTACTATTAGGGCACACACAGGATGATTCAACTCTAATCAAAGTGTTTCTTAATTGGTAAATACAACCTGTGGATGTTAATGTTTAACTATTTTTGATCTTTTGTACTTTTCAATGTAACTCTTTTATGTGATTACTAAAATGTTTTCTTTGTAATAATCTCTTGATTTGCTACACATTTTTTCTCAATTATTTATTTGTTCCTATATTTACTACTTTGAAATAATTTGTCTTTGCAATAAAAATAGACCGCTTGGAGACACACCTGTATACTCTTCTTTCTCCTGTTGATAACTCGCCTGAGCACAAGAACAGGTCTTTTCTAAACTATTATGATAACTACCTCCAAAACAGATTGGAGTATATATGTGGATTTATTTTTTGCTCTTCAAATACTGTTGGGGTTCATCAGCATGAATTTACAGGCCAGGGCAAATATGTTTGGACAGGAGGTAATGATTTGCGTTTGTTTATGTACTAACGCAAGACCACCTGTCCTTCGTTCTCTGTACTTCAATAAGACTTGGTAAACTTAAAGTATGGCCTTGTGTATAATAGGTCAATAGCCCTTGTTCAGCCATGTTTTCATGATAAATAGGAGTGGTGGTTCATGTTTGAGAATTAAGAGATGTTATTTGTATTTGTTTGCCCATCAATCTGACTTTGAGTAGCAAAAGGTAGCTGCACTGCACGGGTAAAGATGTCAAGTTGCAAGCTTCTAGCGCAGCATTAAAAGTCACACTTGGCCCACTCATTTACCCCACATTCCACTGTACACCATTTCATACTCACCAAGAGTCGATTATCACCAGCCAGTGGTGAGTGCTAATTTTGAGGCCTGGTGACAGGATAATGCGCTTTGGTCTTCCCTATGTCTATAGGAGAATAGCCAAGAGTGTTGATAACCGGGTAATAGTGGGGGAAAGCTTGCTGCTTCCCATATGATAATCTGAAACCTAAATCTCTGGGCACGGATAGATTATTATACTTGAGCACCGTCTGGTAGTTATTTTCCCTAACCAGTATATCTTGAGTGGTTCAGAGAGGGTGGTACGGTGTCTGGGCTCTGTGTTGTGGATGAGGTTACATTCTCTTGTGATTTGGGGCTTAGGGTTAGGTGATTGTGTCCTAATAGTGCGAGGTGGAGTATTTAGGATGCTAGGTAATGGAAATACCATGTGGATGCAGTATGGACTGGGGTTCCTGCAATTGGTTCATTTTGTACACTTGAGACGGGTGTAGGCTCAGAAAAGTCCTGGAAGAGAGAGGGGTAGAGATTTAGATGGGGAGGGAGGAAGAAGAATATTTCGTCTAGGGGAATGTGTATATCTGTTCGTCTGAATAATTGAAGACAATTGGGGCTGGATGATTCAAGACCTTACTGAGCGGTTACCGATTTTGTGCTGCACCTCATTCATGTCTTGGGGATGCGCATGGGGGGGGAAGGGCAGCATTCAGCGTTTTTCTACTCATGTTAGTCGAGAGGGTGAGTGGGCGTTGGATTCCAAAGTCTTGAGGGTAATCTGTGAATAGTTTTCTTTATATAGTTAATGGAGGAGGTTACTTTGATATTAAAGTTTGAAAGGTCAATATGCCAGTTTGAGGTTTGTCTCTAGTAGTGGCAATGTGGGTGGAAATGCCATACAAAACGCAGCAAGAAAGGATCATCCTCCACCTACCCGACCATTCACACATCACCTCAGCTCTTTCCCTGCTCCAATGGCTCACCGTACCCCAGAGAATTGCCTTCAAAGGGTTTCTGCATTGTTTTCAAACCCATCCACCACAAAACCCCATCTTAATTTCACGACAAACTTAAACCGATCATCAACACAAACAGCAGACAAGCAAGCCAGCAATTCCTACACGGTCCACTGTGAAAACTAACATGCAGACAAAATCCAGCATGTTCCCAGTGGGCACCCAGAGCCTGCAACACCGTACCTCTTCACAGTCACACTGCACCCTCCATCACCACTTTCAGAAAGAGCCTTAAAACATACCTGTTTCCCCGTACATAACCCTGTCCCCCAGATCCCCTGCTACCACTTGTCTATTTTAATTTTCCTATTGTGCAAAATATTTTGTAACTTCAGTTTCACTTCCCACCTTTTCAACCTTTGAACATTGCAAGGCACCCAGAGGCCCCGTGGGCAGGGCCAGCGCTGATCAATAATTCCAATTAAAAAAATTAAATACAGGGATACCACATTTTCAATTCGATAGACCTTCAATCTCCTCTAAATTGCATGTGTGTGTGTAGAGACAGCCCCGAACTGACACACCTATTGCATATTCTTCTTTTTGCATGTGGCTGTGATAAATGCTTAGGGCATACATCTTGTATTTTGGTACAGGACTGGAGTACATCATGATTCGCAAAAAGAGGCAGTCACTTCTACACACACACATATACATTTTCACACTTCAGCACTCATGTTTTCCCGCTGCACATCTACATGCTTGCATATCTTGCACATTTGCAAACACACACGCAAAGACACACACACACACTCGTGCATGAAATCCCAGTACCATAACATGACGTGACTAGCATATTTTCACAGGTGCAGATATTCATGCTCGCGCATTTGAGCACATGCTCATTTTAACAGTGCATATTTGAACACGCGTACTTGCACATTTGAACATATACACACTGTGAGTGTGGACATTTGTGTTTTTGGATTTATACGGTGAACCAGTGCCATTTCGATGGTCTCCAACGGCTCTGGCGAATCTGAAAGAAACAAATGGGAAGTGGTTCTTTCCTTGCAGGCAGTGTAGACTTTCAGGGCTAGTCCCCAGTACATTGCAAGACCCAAAAAATGTTGATGGAAATATCCCTCTCAACTTTTGAAAAAATAAATATAGCACCATTGCTACATATCTCAGTCTGGGCGTCCCTACTGCATCACGCTCTCTGAAGATGCTAGTATTGTTGAGCGGGGGCACAACAGTTTGTTTCAAGAGAGAGAGAGATGCGTCTCGGGAGTTCTAACACACAGGAATGGGTGGACTTTATTTAGTTTTCTCTAAAACGCTTACCTTTAAGAAACTGTTAAAGAGTATGTAAAGCTCCGGGAAGGGGGTGGGGGAGAAGTAATTACCTAAATCAAACAGCTGACGTATTGGTATCTACTCTTTGTATTTATTATATATATTTTTTGTGGTATCTTGGATGTTATGTGAGTGCATGTGTGTGTGATGATGCTTGTGGAATGTTCCTGTGGAGCATGGAGTGTTGGGGCACCTGGGGGTTCTACAAGTTACAGTTAGGGACTTGGAGCTGGGCAGGGAACCATGGTGGAGGCCTATTAACATCTCTCCTACTTACCACCTATTCTATGGAACTTAAGAAGTGAATAAAGCCTGTTTCCATTTGTACTTACCTGGGTCAGCCTGGTTCTTGCTCCTTGTTGTTACTGGCCCAGGGCAGATCCTGCAGGAGGCAGGATACTTCATTTTTATTGGTTCTTTTGTCATGGTACAATGTAAGGCTTCTTCAGAGGATCAAACTGTAATATTCCTAGACAATGCTGAACCCCGGATGTGGATCACCAGAGTTGATCACTGTAGTGAAAGCAGATTTTTCTCTGCAGTGAGCAGAGGGATCCTCGAATCTGCTTAAGCATGCTATTGACACGGTTGATTGGTTGGTTGCTATTGGATGTGAATTGGCATTGATGAAAGAGATGGAAGTGTATGTAGGTTGAAAGTTGGACGTGTGCAACCTTATTTCTTGTGTCATTAGAATCCTTACCTTTGACCTATTCACTGGCACACAAGGAACTCAGACTGCATATTAGACACACCCTGCGATGGTGTTCGTCACTGGCATTCAGCTTGGCAGTGCAGTCTGAGGCCACTGAGAGACTGTGGGAGCTGCAGAAGGAATGTGATAGGAGCCCTGGTCATAACCACAGCTTCCAGAGAACCCAGCGTGACTCCCAGGCACATGGGGATTCTCTCAGAACACAGGACTGGAACCACACCAAGAGCGTGTAAGAGCACACACAGAGCCTTAAGTGGAACACAGACTGGGTCAGGCTGGGGCATAACATTGTCTCGGGTTCCAATGAAAAAGTGGCCCACAGTTCCAAAAGTCAATTTCTTTTGTGGCAGTCGCTTTAAAAAATACCCACGGGGATTTTTTTGATAAAATGTGATCAAATTGTGCAATTTAAAGACTATTTATTCAGCAACAATAGTCAAATCTACTAGCCGCAAAGTGAAGTAACACCTCAAACTGGCTCACTGTGACCAAAAAAACGGGCTCACTTTGACAAAAAAAAACAGTCCCACACTAGCATTTTTCGTTTTTGGTTTGGGCATTGGCCTATTGCCCTATAGGCAAGCCCGAGTTTGAACACAGAGATCCCTACAGAGAATGGCCCACTGGGTGCTCCTCAGAGCACACTAGGAAGAGGCTCATCGCAGTCTGCATAGTGTCTCAGGACATTAGCAGAGCATCAAAGGGCACATTGGAGCACACCTGGGCACACACCGTGAACACCAGAGTACATCGAGAACTCACTGGAGCACAGCACGCAAAGGGCTCATCAAAGCAGATACCAAGGGCTTACCGGAGCACATCGGTGCATGACCACCACAGAGTAAATCATAGCACACTGTAAGGAACTCATGGTGGCAACAGTAAAGACAGACGCACATGATCACAGTTCAAGGGTGTTTATTAAACTGCATAGGTAGGTTGGAAAAACACCTAATCTAAACCTACTTCTAAAATGGGATCAAGCTACCACCATCAAATAATAATAAGGCAGTCCTAGTGATGCCAAATAAAAGGGCCTATCTAAAATAAACCTATTGCCAATCCTTACAACTAAATATAAAAGAGTGTGGGATAGGGTTCACAAGAGAGAAAGCAGTGTTCACAAATGATAAATCAGGATGTGGTAGCGGGGGGTCTCCCGACCCCACATTTTGAGCACGGGACAAGGCGGGACTCTGGAGCACACGCTCAAGCTTTCCCAGCACGAGACTACAATTCCGTTCTCAGGTATCGGGATCTCCAGTGGTTAAGTCTCTTTTCTACAAAAAGTTTATTGCCTCTGATGACCTGATATGTTCAAAATAACAAGCAAAAGGTTCCTTTCAGTATGCACGTTGGGTGATTACAATTCACCCCTGGATCCCGCTCTTCCGGACTCAGACCCCTATCGAATATCAGCCTCCCTCCGTCGGGTTCACTCTTGCTTGTACTCAAAAGATTTTATCTGTTGCATTCACAAATCTTAATGGGCCTCATTACAAGTACTCCGGTCCGGAATTAACACTGCCGGTAAAACCATACCGGCACCGTTTCCATGTCCACCCAATCATGACCCGCGGCCCCGGTAATAGCACCACCCTAAACCGCCACCGCGGAAATAGGGTTCCCGTTAAGTCCGTCTGCACGGAAACCCCTCCGTTACCGTCAACACGAAACACCGTGAGCATCACAACTAGCGCAGACACGGAAATACCGGCAAAAAAATGGCGGAAATACCGTGATCACGGTGGCGGAACCGCCGCCACCGCGAACATGGCGTTATACACTGCCTGCTGAACTGAATCAGGGCACAGGTGCACCAAATCAGCCCAGCTGGACCTAGCAGGCCACTGGGAGCCTACAAAAGGGCCACACCCAGCCCAACACAACACAGAAGCATGCAGGCAGCAGGTCTAGTAGCACTGGGACTGGGCCTACTCAACCAACAGGCAGCACTGCACATGGTGGCAGTAATGGCGCAGAGGAGGAGGCGTAGGCGGAGGAGGCGCAGGCGGCAACCAGCCAACCCTGTAGCTATGGCAAACCCCATTGCCCAGCCAGCCCGACCCCGCCGCCAGCCAGCAATACCACGCATCAGGGCCTCACCCTGGAACCTCACCCCAGGACAGATCCACACCCTATACCGGCTGTACCGTGCAACAATCCTGCACATCACCGCCATGATTGAGGACAACATCAGCAGCCTAATTGACACCCCCACCGCCACCCCCCCCCTCTTGAACGTTGTCTCAGTACTGCATTTCCTTGGCACTGGCACCTATCAACACACGGTTGGTGAGCTGCACGGCATATCACAACCGTGTTTCTCCAAAATCCTGGTACAGGTACTGGATGCCCTGTTGCGCTATGTGTCGGAACACATAGCCCTACCCCGCATCCTCCCCGAGGTCATTGCCACCAAGTTGGCCTTCCATGCCATAGCAGGCATGCCAAATTGCATAGGCGCAGTTGACTGCACCCACGTCGAGCTGACAGTACCACATGCAATTGAGGCGGTGTTCCGCAATAGGAAACAGTATCACTCTTTGAATGTCCAGATGGTTTGTGATGCCATGCAACTGATTACACACTGCTGCGCACGTTTCCCAGGCTCATCACATGACTCAATGGTACTGCGGAATTCCACGTTGCCACGGTACATGGAACGCTATGCCGGACAAAGCACATGGCTATTGGGTGAGTACAGCTGACGATGCTACAACCCTGTCGGAGTGGTGTGTGTGTGTCCAGGCCAATGAGCATTGTGAGTGTGCCGCTGTGACCGCACATGCATCACCCCCCTTCCATCTACCAAATACACAGCGGATGCCAAACATCATGAAGGAAGACATGACAGGGCACCACAATGTGCCCATGCACACGCTGCCACAGCCAATCCCGTCACTGTCCCATGAACCCTGTACCACTACAGACACCCACCCTCAATTGAAACACTGCCTCAAAAAGCACGAGAGGCGTGTAAATGAGACGACGTGTATTTACTACTTCCGTACAGTGGAGTCATTCTGCCATGTGTGGACAGCACTGCACCATGACATGCACACAATCAAATGTCACCCGCAGGGCACAGTAAACATGCAAGTTAATGTGTAGGCCCATATGCAGTCAGCGACATACCTCGTGATGCCCAAAACATACCTCCATACACTGCATGGTACATATGCATGAATGAATGATGATACAAGAATGCACAGCAGCAGATGAGGACATGATGCCACAAACTCTGACATGTTCCCCCATATACATCCCATGTAGGTGATGCGGGATATGCACTCACGCCATGGATGATGACACCTGTACGGAGACCAAGGAACAGGCATGAAGAGGCATACAATAGGGCACATATCCGCACACGTGGAATGATTGAGAGGACATTTGGACTGCTGAAGGCCCGTTTCCGCTGTCTGAGCAGATCTGGCGGATCACTGCTGTACAGCCCAGTGAAGACGGGTAAAATCACGCTCGTATGTGCCATGCTGCACAATATATGCCTGCGCAGGAACATCCCAATGCCACCAGACGCAGATGAGGAAGATGGGGATGGGGATGGAGATGGCGATGGGATGGCACTGCCTCCCCCTGGGGGTCCACATGATGGCCAGAGAGCACGGGATGCCCTGATTCGCATTTACTTTTGAGTCACAGCACATTCACAGAAATGCACAAACATGGTGACGACAATGAATTAATAGTTGCACTGCAAAATAAATGATCAATGTCCACACATGTATGTCTTGATTTGAAATGGTGATGTATTGATGTAATAACAACAGGGAAGAAGGTGCATTAGTTAGGGAAGCTGTACACCCGGGGCCAACCACCACCCAAACGTGCCCACCCCCACCCAGAGCCCATTGTTCAATCCCCAAAACTACCTACCCCACCACCCAAACGTGCCCACCCCTCTCACACCCTTGTAGTCCACATGTGTCCTGCACTGCCCCACACACATGCCATCACTTCCGTGTGCGCTTCTGTGCCTGTGCAACCTTGCCCGAGGGACCTGTTAGCCTACTCGAGCGCCTCCTTGGACTGGCAGTAGTGGAGCTGGATGGGGTGGTTGTGTTTGATTGGCCAGAATCTGGGATTGAGGGCATCCGTGCCAGATTTGCCTGTTGGCCAACCAACATGGCCTCTACAAGCCTGGAGGTGTGGTCGTTGCCCTCCCGCACATGGCGTGCAAGGGTTACTATGGTGCTCGCAAAGCGTCCAATGGACCTCGACAGGCGACGCACTGAGGCGCTGTAGCTCTCCCTCTGCAGCCTGGATTCCTCTAGCTGCCTCTCCACCAGCTGGGTGAGGGTAGCCTGCTGGTCCTCCATCCGCTGCATGCGGGCATTCAGTTTGGCCATGGATGGGGTGGGCGACCTCATGGGACTCCCCAGTGAAGTGGGGCTGAACCCCAGCTCATGGAAGAAGCCCAGGTCTTCCAATGTGGGCATCTCCCCCTGTGGCCCAGTTTCCGAGTGCTCTTGCGGGGCACTGTTATCACTGCAGGCCGCCCCCTCTGCAGTGCTGCTGCCTTCGGTGTTGTGTTGGGTGGCCATGATAGGTTCCCGTGGCACCTGACTCTAGACTCAGCCAGTGTGGAGACGGTGGGGATGTCGGTGGTGGTGGTGTGCTGCACATCTGTAGTGGCTGGTAAGGTGGCCAGAGGTGCAGAACTGCTGGCAGCATCCTCCTGTGTGGTGGCGGTGGCTAGTGTACTTGCCGGTGCAGATTGGCTGGCCTGTTGTGCAGTATCACTGTCACTTGAAACGGCTGTGGGGACACAAAGGGCATGCAATTAGTGTTGTTGTGGTGGCAGATGGGTGCATCACATGCGTCATTGAGATTGTACATTGAATAGTGTTAGTCACATGCATCTGATTTCTGGTGTCTGCATTCAGTGATATTGGTTGCCATACGGATCATGATGGGTCCTTTGGCCCACACATGCACTGCCTGGGGGGGGGGGGGGTTGTTAATGGGTCCTTTGGCCCACACATGCACTGCCTCGGGGGGGGGTTGTTAATGGGTCCTTTGGCCCACACATTCACTGCCTGGGGGGGGGGGGGGTTGTTAATGGGTCCTTTGGCCCACACATGCACTGCCTGGGGGGGGGTTGTTAATGGGTCCTTTGGCCCACACATGCACTGCCTGGGGGGGGGGGGGTTGTTAATGGGTCCTTTTGGCCCACACATGCACTGCCTGGGGGGGGTTGTTAATGGGTCCTTTGGCCCACACATGCACTGCCTGGGGGGGGGGGGTTGTTAATGGGTCCTTTGGCCCACACATGCACTGCCTGAGGGGGGGGGGGGTTGTTAATGGGTCCTTTGGCCCACACATGCACTGCCTGGGGGGGGGGGGGTGTTAATGGGTCCTTTGGCCCACACATGCACTGCCTGGGGGGAGGGTTGTTAATGGGTCCTTTGGTCCACACATGCACTGCCTGGGGGGGTTGTTAATGGGTCCTTTGGCCCACACATGCACTGCCTGGGGGGGGGTTGTTAATGGGTCCTTTGGCCCACACATGCACTGCTTGGGGGGGGGGTTGTTAATGGGTCCTTTGGCCCACACATGCACTGCCTGGGGGGGGGGGGGGGTTGTTAATGGGTCCTTTGGCCCACACATGCACTGCCTGGGGGGGGGGGGTGTTAATGGGTCCTTTGGCCCAGTACTCACAACTGCATATTTACATGTGGCATTCATGTTTGGGCACTTACCGGCATCTGCAGGTGGGCTCACTCCTGCCTCAGCCTGCCCAATCCCATGGATTCCCTCTAGGTGGAGGACGCTGCTGCAACGCTCCTCCCATGCTTGCAGCCTCAGTGGGGAAGGGGGTCCTCCGCCTGTCCCACTGCTGCGTTGGCAGTGCGTGGAAATGAGGTTGCGTACCCTCAGCCTCAGGTCGTCCCACCGCTTGTGGCAGTCCTTCACGCTCCTCACTGCCACGCCCACAGCGGTGCACTTGCGTGCAGCTTCGGCCCACACCTCCTTCCTCCGCTGCTGTGTGGCACGCCGTTGGTCGGCGCTGAACAGCATCTCAGCATTGTCCACAATGTGCTCCACCAAGACGGTTAGCTCCGCCTCGCTGAAGGCCTGTTTGCGCTGCCTCTGAGCAGGAATCTTGGCAGACATGCTGGTGTTCCCTTTTGGCTTCTCAGAGTTAGGATTGTGCTTGTGCTGGCTCTGGATGGCAATGGATTGTGCTTTTATATGATGGCCGCCTCTCTGTTTCCTGTTTTGGCGATCATGGTATTTCCGGTTCCGTGTCCGTGGAGGCGGAGACGGAAACGGGTTTTGCGCCACTTGTGGCTGCGTTATTTCCATTTCCGTGGGGTTTTCCGTGACGGCGGTAACGTTTCCGAGTCCGTGTGGTGCGCGCGACCGACAGCGTGTAATCGGACGGTTTTTCCGCAACCTTGCGGACACGGAAACGTTTTTACCGCCGTCGCGGATTTTGCACGGTCCCGGACTGGCAGGTTGTAATGAGGCCCAATGTCTTTTTAAACAATCCACTGTGGACATTCCTCCGTTAGGTTCACTCTTGTCAACACCATGTTCATTTGGGGCATCAGGCTTTGCCCCGTTCTATCGGCATCCCTCCGTCGGGTTCACTGTTGCCAACCACACAGTTCTTTCTCCTTTCTCATTATGGGGGATTCGTCTCCCTTAGCTTTCCAATTATGTGTAGGTCAAAGACTTTCGACTGTACAGGGATTTTTGCTAGACCCCTGTATGACCACTTTGACCTTTTCCTTGCGGCTCTCCTAACGCCTTCTAGTATCGGTAGTTTCAACAAACAGGGGATCAACCAGAGTTTCTAGAATGAGCACCCCCGTGGTGCAGAATCCCTCTGCAGCTGGGTTTCCCCTAAGACGTTAACAGTTCTTTGAACTTGCCTTAATTTGCCATTTACAACTTTCGTTCAACACAGTTCGGTTTCTTATCGATTGTCCCCTTGACTCACCAGCTGTGTTGAACCGCTTGGCTTTTCTTGTATCTGGATTCAAGGACTGTACCACAGTACCACGGTACCACGCTACCACGGTAGCAAGTTTCTCTCCCTGTCCTGCTTATCACTGTAGCAGGGCTTTGTGTACCGTTGATATTTGCTGCAACACACACTGGCTATTGTTTGCGGTCTTATGATTCTTTCCATGGAGGCTTCGCGGGTCTGGGTTGGAATGGGCAAGGTCGTTTCTGTCCTTCTCACCCCTTTGGTTCTCTCTGCCTTTCTCCTCCTCTTGAACTGCCGTACTGGGATAGCCGTCTCATC
The DNA here is from genome assembly GCF_040938575.1 of Ambystoma mexicanum. Taxonomy (NCBI): domain Eukaryota; kingdom Metazoa; phylum Chordata; class Amphibia; order Caudata; family Ambystomatidae; genus Ambystoma; species Ambystoma mexicanum. The sequence goes on from NC_090931.1 coordinate 294,017,623, forward strand.
GTACGTAGAATTCTCCATTAAACAAGAATCAGTTGTTTTTCAGACAAAGATGGATCATGTCCAATATCATTTTGCTGTGTGATAAGAAATTCATGGACCGTGTGTGAAGAAAATATTCACACGCCCGCAGTCCGTCAATATGTTTAATGGAGGTATAAAGGAATACCACATCTAGGGTAGTGAGCAAGTATGTGGGTTCCCAGGTGATGCCATCAATTTTATTAAAAAAGTCTTTGGTGTCTCAGATAAGATGGGAGTGTAGTCACAAAGGACACCAAAGTCTCATCCACAAATTTGGAGGTATTCTCGTATAAAGTGTCATGATGCCTACCCCCAGGCATCCGGATCGAGTCCATCAACCCCGGGAGCTGGTATCCAGATACTCATTAAAACCCCAACAGCCCCGGCTGGGGGCTGTTTGGATTCAGTCCTGGCGCCTTAAGCGCATCATAGAAATCAGTCCTGGCGCCATAGGCGCCAGGCTCATAGACTTTACTTACCTTATGCAGACCATGCTGTAAATTAGTCCAAGCCAACGTGAGGCCTGGATGGGACTATTTTATTACAGGGACTATTTTTTACTCGGGTGTGGTTCTGGGGAATTTCTTACATGGGACTACTTTGCAGGCTATTTAAACCACGCCCGAACAGCAGCTCATGCTTCGTGTTATTCAGCATCCAGCAGCGTAACGCTCACCGTGTCTGCAAGTCAGCATCCATTCTTCTGCCACGCCCGCCTCGCATCCGGAGCTCCTAGACAAAAGGAAAAGAAAGGAGAAGAGGTTAGATCACGGACATTATTTGATTCCTTACCTGATTCTGGACCCAGCACATCTCCGAGCCTGGAAAGGACATTATTTCAGCACGCGTCGCTTCGCCAGCAGCAGCGCCGCGTTATACTCACCAGTCCACTGCATCTTTCAACTCGGCGCTGCCTCCATCATTTTCTTCATCGAAACCCAGCACCTGGGGGGAAAACAAAAGGAATAACAAGGTGAGCCGAGAAAACCGACAAAGACAATCTCTTTGCCACCATAGGCTTACCTGCTTTACCACCGGAGGTATTATCCTTTAATTCGCTGCATCTTTCTATGCCGCACCTATAAAGGGAGAGAAAACAGCAAGTTAAACTCATGCAACTTTTACCAGACAGTGTTTGGTAATACAGACTCTTACCTGAACGCCATCAGCTGCCTCCAGGCAATATTCTTTTGGACCCAGCTGCAACTTAACGAGGGAATGGAACAAGAGTGAACATCGGACATATTGAACTCTTTGAACTTAATAGACACTGGAGTCAATATTCCTCCGGAACTCCTCAAGTACCTTCAAACCAGTGAAGTAACTGGTATCTACGCGCCCCTGCATGCCATGCAGGATGGAGAGCTCATCATTTAAAAACATAAGGTGAGGTTACCAAGAGGGGATATCGGAGGTGATTAGTGGGGAGAACGAGAACAGTTGGGCGGGCCATCACTAAAGTCCACGGGTGGCTAAATCCCTTTCTCCACTTGCAGGAGAATACTTCTACGAGTCCAGCAGACAAGATTAGGCGGGCCAGTCCAGACTGTCATGTCTTCACTACGCATCACGTTGGTGGAGACTGCAGCTGTCCGGGTCCGATCGACGCCCCTGTGGGAACCAGGTGAGCGTAACATAAAGCCCCACAAAGTGTCAAAATGGGTCGTCCCGGAGGTTTCCTCATACTCTTGTGTACTTTGAGCAAAAAGTAAATGGTAGGCATTACTGAGAACTTCGGATGTAACTACTTGCACATATCATCCTCGAGTAGCCCTTTATCTTTATATGTGTTAAGTAAGTCAAGATGTTTCATATTCATGCCTGCAGTAGGATCTTCTTCCAAGTTTGCATAGCAGGAATGATCAGTGAGTTGTCTTGCCGCCTCCTTGATATAGTCTGCGCGGTTCATCACAACAAAGTTGGTCCCCTTGTCTGAATGTTTAATGATACAATCTGGTAAAGTACTGAGTTGTTTCAAAACATTCTGTTCTTGACGGGTAAGATTCCCATGGAAACTCTCCTTGATCTTCCTGATTTTTTTTCAGATCATTGATCAATACGTCCTGGAATGCTTCTATGTGCCCTCCCGGATTAAACATGGGGTTGAATCTGGATTTGCACCTGAGTTCACTGGTGCCTGGCCAGTCTATATCATAGAATTCCAGTTTAGATCTCTAATATCATCAGATTCTGCAGTCGGATCCCAGACTTATGAGATTTCCGAATGCTTCCATGTCCTCAATAGTAACAGGAGTATACCCTTCTGATGCTTCCTGAGCAGGTTGCTTAGACGGATTTATAGCAAAACACTTTTTAAGCCTGACATTTCGCATATATTTATCAAAATCTATGCGAGTTTCAGAATAGTTATAGTAACTTGTGGGGCTGAAGTTGAGGCCAAGTTTTAGTACTTTCAGGTGGTCATTAGAGGATACGAGGAGAGACTGATAATGGACATATCTTGTTGCTCCATGTTAGTCTCTAAAATGTTTTGGTTCCAGAGCGGGTTTTCCGTGCCGTCTTGTCCTTGTCTCCGGTATCTGAGCCTGTTGCCCCTCCTTGTTTTTTTCCTCCTCTTTGTCCCGTCGATTTTCCACGACCTCTGCCTCTCTGTTTTTTGTTGCTGTTTCTCACATCCATGCCAAGCAACTGCATCTCTTCTAAAAAATTCAGTTTCCATGCAGGTTTCTCACTTTCACTTTCTGTAGTGTCTGCTTCAGAGGATGAGCAAGCAGCTGGAAGTTCTGTCATTGGTGGTTGTGGACCAGTGGTTAACTTAAGTCTTAGAGTATCAAAATGTTTGGCGAAGGTAAACACCCTTCCTTTTTCATAATCATCCTTGTCGGGTATACATTTATGTTTTCGCAACTTGATGTCATCCTCAAACGTTTTGTATCCTTTTTCCATGCTATTTCTTATGGCTTTACCCTCTTCACTGGGATCAATGGACTTTAAGTGATCTTCCACTTCCTGTATTTTCGACAGAATCTTCTTTCTGTCAATACCTGCATATTTAATGAGAATCTTCAGGAAGGTGACGGAACATAAACCACTTGCCTCTCTCCACTGCTGCAGCATTTACGGGTCCTGTTCGTCAGATGTGGGTGGGGTGAGGATACGCAGACCTCTAGGGACTATCCCCACATCTATGTAATTCTGCAGTGAACATTCCTTCCACCATTTGGAAATTTCCCTTCGCTGTAGTCTCTCCAGTTCTCTTAAGAGTTTCACTTCCATGTTAGGCAATGCCTCAGCCTGTGGTCCTTTCGGTTTCCCCACGCTGGTGGTCGTTTGCTTATCGCAGAATAGGGAAGCTGATTGTTCCCTTCTAGCAGTTTCCTTATCCATCTGTGACGTCATTTTCACTGTTGGTAGGGGTAGTCTGGCTTCGGTGTGCGTCTCCCCTGGAAAGCAGTTTACGTTCTTGTGGCTGTAAATCTTCAATCTCACAGATACATACAGCAGCCTGTAACAGAGTTCCCAAATTTGGTAAAGCTTAAAAGTAAGAGTCCGGCAGTAACAACTTGATGTATATATGTGTTTTAATGCATTATACAGCACGCTTTCTTAGAAAACATTTTTGTACAGTAACACCAGTCCAAAAATCCAATACATGCAAGTCAACAACAGTGCACAGGAACATTAATGCTTTCATTAATTGAATGCTTTGCTATTAAAAATGTCATGCCACAATGAAAACATGTTCAACTGGCTGTACAATGTAGACCAGTCTAGACATGTAATAACATATTACAGTAAAGCATGCCATGCCACATTTGGACATACCTAGACTGGTTGCACCAAAATGGCAGTCAAAGTAATACAAGTGTTATTGCTTTGACTGCCATCATGGTTGTTTTATCACAGATGCCCAGAAAAATATACAATGCCACAGTAAGAAACGGCGAGATTGGCAGCAACCAAATTCCAGTCTAGCCAGGTAATTATACTTAGCAGAATTGCTTTATCAGAGATGCCCAGTTAAATAACGTCAAGCCAATCTAAGAAATGACTAGACTGGCTGCACCAAAATGCCTCTCTAGCCACTAATACCACATTTCATGCCTGCTTAGCCTGGAGATTGATTGTCATTACGATTTATCCCACAATCCCTGCGCCCCACACATCCCCTCTCCCTTCAATCCCCTGCTCCAACCCCAAAAATCAGCACATCGGCCTAGAATTACCTCCACGTCCCTATTCCTTGTCCCGGTGCTGATGTATGAGGCACCTTCACTCATAGGTAAGTACAAGGATGAGTGGGCCAGGAAGTAATGAAGATTACAGGTAACTAAGCAAAGCATTACCTCCATGTCCCGCTACCTCATCTGTGCCTCATGCACAAGTACTGGGATGAGCAAGAATGGGGTTACGAGTAATGAAGATTACCAATAAGTAATCATGGCATTAAACACGAGCAGTGGCACAATACCATTGATCGGACTGTGCTTCAGTCCTCTCCCTGAGCCCCTGAAATTTGGGGCTATGTTGACTCGTCCTGGCTGACCTACAATGCTGTTGCCAGACAGAACAGGACACAGATGTTAAACGGCACCTGTGTTTCTTTGTTAAGGCCCAGCAAATACTAGCGTAAAGCATTTCAGTGTTCGTTTTTAGGCAGTTAAAATCGTGATGTGGGTTTAGTACTTGCATGACAGGGGAGTGATTGAAAGGGTAGAGAGGGGACAGGAGACCGCTCATTCTCACAGCAGTCCATAAGTGGGTGCTTTCAGACTTAAAGGAGAGAGTTAACTGCTTGTAACATTGAAGCTGCACTAGAATAGTCTCATTAGAATGCATAAAGAAGTTAGATGCCCCCACACAAATACGTTTCCCCCTCCCCATCACTTGTGAAGTTTGCACCTTCCCCAACATTTGAAGGGTTAGCGGTTTCCCAAAATGTAGGTTTTGTTGAGCCCCTGAACACAAGCGCACACACCATACACATACATGCACACCCAGCCACGCATACAATTAAGTGTGTACCCTTTCACCATACAGACACACCAAGGCAGCTACCTGTACATTTGAGTGTGCACCCTTTCAGCATACAGGCACAACCAGGCAGCCACCCATACATTTAAGTGTTCACCTTTTCACCATACACTCACACACCCAGCCAGCCATACATTTGAGTGTGCACACTTTCACCATATACTCACACAGGCATACCCAGGCTGCATCATGCACTCGCTCATTAATGCACATTACATTATATACATACATATACACATACTTACGCGCGCACACCTTTACTCCGTTGGTCAGTGCTCCAGATAAGATTTTGAGGTGGGAGTATTTTATGCATGATTTTTCAAATTAGAGAGTACCTCCAATTTCAAGAGAGTAAAAATGACTTTTCTCCTCTGCAAGAGAGTAAAACGTATACAACATATACCCAATGCATATGTAAAATCAGACCCGTAAAATCGGACCCGTAGACCAAAAGAGTTGTAGATCAAAGTTGTCTGGCAAATTGCGCGCATAGTCCAGTGGACATGGCCAGCGATCAAGGTGGAAGGTTGCGCCACGCAAAGTCAACCCAGCGTCCTGTAGGGAAACACTGCGGCGATTGAACGCCGGGCCCACGCACCTGGAAGGTGAGATTTCGCTTGCAATACAAGGCTGCAGGTTTTATTTCCTAAGCAAAGCAAATATTTATGGACACGGATAAAAAAGCTGCACGTATGGGGCCAAAAAGGCCTTTCTGTGGGTAGGGTGGTGCAAAGTCACGGGAGGGGGCAGTCACCAAGGTGCATTGGCCTTCGGCTGACGACAGGTACCCCTTGAGGGGTCTGCCCATGTAGGCATGTCAAGGCCCACCCACGCCTCTGCTCTTAGGCCCATTTTGCCCGCCCAACACACATTTACTCTTTCAAACCCATTGTGTCAAGGCCAAACCGCAGAGGGCACAAACTCCATGGTGCCCGACCACATGCACGGGGGCCAGGGCTCTGTGTCCCGACAACACTGGCCTCCTACCAGGCCTGGCCAGTGGCCCGTGGGATCAGCTGCGATGCCCTCTTGCGTGTCAGGGCGAACAGAGGGGCCAGTATGGGGAACAGAGACCGCTTTCAGAGGCGGCCCAGGTAACGGTGCCCACCGAAGCCCGGCTCTGGAAGAGGGAGGCTGAAAGTAGCGCCTGCCGCGTTGGCTGCAATAGCCGCCTGTCTCAACCGCCGAACCTTAGGTGTCTGTCCTTCTAGGCGCATCAGTTAGAACAGTGGGGATGCAGGCGACATGCCAGGTGGGCATGAGCTTGTCTCCTCTGTGGTGCTAGCCATTCTGTTCACCAAGGCCGACCCAGCCCCTCAACCTTCCGTGGTTAATAATCAATAGTACTAGTAAATAATATGAACTGGTTATTACAGCGCTTAGAAGCGGGGAGGGGGTGCTGGATCATGCAAGCGCTGTCTGAACACCTGGTGATGTTGTGCACTTCTCTGCCCTTCACTTAGCCGTTCATTCTCGTCTCTTCACTCAACCACGCAACAGAACACAGCCCGTTCTCAACCAGGTGCATAACATATATGCATAACATATGTGTTCCAGCGCTTCAAGGTCGTACCAATGCCAGTTAAGCGCTTTACAAATGCTATAGAACATAAATGCCAGAAAAGTAGCAGGAGTGGGTAAGCGACCACCACCAGGAACGATCATCACACCCATGCAGAGTACCCCCATCTGCCCTGTAAACTGATCGGCCCCACACATTCCACCCACCCCTCATTCTTACTTCTGTACTTCGGTGCAGTAGCACTCCAACGTGACACAAAGCTGTACACTGCACAAGAAACCCACCAAATCGCCAGGTGAACTCGCGTCACCTTACCCGAGTATTAATCGTACTGACCAAGAAATACCAGGTGACCCCTGCAGCAGGTGCACAACCCACCGAGCAGCTTGGCTCATTTGTAGTGAATATATATTCCCCAATGCGCCCCATGAACCTGCGCGTGGGACACGCCCCCACTCTTTGAGCCTGCTGGGGGTGCCTGTCTGGGCTGCCACATGGGGGTAGCGCGCTGACTGCGGGAGCTCCACCCGCCCCCTTACAGGCTACAGAGGGTACTCAGATGGGCGCCCGCTCCCCACATCCTAGGCACACATGCCAACAAGATGTGGCCCCCCCACAAGGCTGAAGCCTGAAAAATCACCACTGACGAAAACACCCCCCTGGAATCCCCCCTCCCTCGCCATGCAATAGGACCAAAAACAATTTTAAATACAAAATGCAAACTCGGAAAATAAATGCCTACCCTACCACGCGTTGTGTTTTAAGATGTACAATGTTACCAGTCCATATCAGACCGGGCTAAGAATTACGACGACGATTAAAGGGAACTTGCTTAAAATCAAACACACCCTGCACATGTCCGTGGATTTATCAGAAGGGATGTCCGACGTGCATTTCATCGCTTACACGCCGTCTAAATCCAACATCTGCCAACACTAAGTGCAGCGCCGGGAACTAGCACCGAGAGGCCAAAACCCAAGCGCACGGAGGACGAGGCAGGCGCGGCGTCTTACCTTCTGCGTTCAGCGGGTTCCATATGTGTCCGCCGGGTTTCATCTGTAAAGGAAGGGCAGCCTGAGTCCCACGATCCAATCCCGATGACCACAAAGCACGCTCCCCTCACGGCCTCCGCACCCCTGACTCGCTGTGTGTGTGTACGAGCTGCGCACAGTGCCTCCGTTCTTAAAGTCCAGCCTCACTCGCCCATCACAATGATGTCAGAAAGATATATATGTCAGTTATATAATAAATATTGTTGAAAACATTTGATTAGTAACTTAAAGCAACTTCATTTTTTTTGCATGTCAATCTAGCAGACAGCGTAGATATATAAAGCGCCCATTTCATGATGTGTTAATATAAACACATAATTAAATGGGCGCTTTGGGTTGCTCACTTTAACTATCATACATATGAAAGGCTCTGCCACTGATAAAAGAAATGTGTTTGTTGGTGCAGATCCAAGACACTTTTTGCACTCTAGTGCCATCTAGTTGAGGAAAGTAGGCTTTTTAATGAAGCGTAAACGGTACGCAGAAGAAAATTAAATGCTGTGTAAAAGCCATAATTACATGCGTAAAATGACCAATTACGCAGCTTATCTAGAGGGCTGCCGTTGGTCCAGTGAACGAGACCTTCAGCAGCCAGAAACGCTTGTTCCTGTCATCTGCAGAGGATGGGGAGGCCTCTGTGTCATGGGGTGGAGGGGAGTCCCATTACTTAAAAATGAAATGGTTTCTTTTTGAAGTCACTCTGACTTCATAAAGAAATTATTTCCGTTAAAGGACCAAACCGGAAAAGAAATAATTTTTTTGGGAAGGCAGAGTGACTTCAAACTGAAACTATGGGCCTCATTATGAGTGTGGCGGTCCGGAAACAAGGGTGCCAGTAAGCTTACCGGCACCCTTGTTTCTGAACCGCCACACTCAGAATCTGCCTGCTGGGGCTGCTGCACCCAACAGGTCTGACCCTGGCAGGAGCAGCGGCCCCAGTAGGCAAACTCCTCACAGAAACACTGGCACCATTAGTGACTGTGCCGGTGCTTCCGTGAATCCATGGGGACTAACATTTTCAGTATCCTAGCTTACCAGTCCACCGGGAAGCTAGGTGTTGGAATTGGTGTTACATGGTCGGAGGCAACCCGCCGGTCACACTAGCGGGTTACCACCAACCTCGTAATGAGGCCCTTTTTTCTTTTTGAAGTCATAGGGCTCCCTTCCCCCTGACTTCATAAAGAAATAGAATATTATTTTTTTGTCACTCTGCCTTCATAAAGAAATTATTTCAGTAAAAATAATCTTTATGAAGGCAGAGTACTCCTGTAAACATTTTTTTTAATGTGATGTGCCCCTCCCAGGTCATGGACGTGGGCCCCCCACACCGCAGGGGTTGCGGGGGCCCCAGTTAAGCCAGTGGCTTGAGGTGTACAGGACCAAGTGATCCCATTCCCCTATTGGAAACCAAGTCATAGGTGCGTTTTGCTACAGAGGGGGCTTCAAGGACCAGCCATAGTCCGACAGGTGGATCACTCTTGAGGGGGGGTTGGAGAGTAAACAAAATTGGAATGGGGGAGCAAGTGCTTCCAAATCAAAGGACTTTCACCTCCGCCGAGAGTCTCCAGCTTTGGGGTGATCTTTGTGTTTCCATGTGCGCCCTTGCCTGTGTCGGTTACAGCACAGGCAGGGCTAGCTTCCTTCCACATGCCACTGGGTGAGGGAAGCTAGCAGCTTCCCTCACACAGCGGCAAGTGGAAGGCAGTTTAGAGCAAGGCTCTAAATGTCTTGTACAGTGATCCAGATGACTATTGTGTAGTAGGCGTGCTCTGGGGATTGTGATGAATCCTGTGGACCCCTCACTAAACCCCTGCTGAAAGTATCCTCCCAGGTGGCCAGGGAAATGCAGACGCTTCCTGACCTTGGGGGTGGTGTACTGCGGAAGGAGACAAGGCTCAGGACGGTGAGGAGCTCTCGTGGGATGACACAGGCTATGCATCCTTTAAACAGAAGAACCTTTTTCAGGTACCAAGGCATGTAATAGCTTATTGTCGTTATGATGTATCTGAACCACATTTTAAGCTTCTTGATATGGGTAAAGCTGGGGTTTAAGCTGTTTTGGTTGGCAGAAAGCGAAGAGGTGATGGAAGGTTGTGAAAAGGTGAAGCTTGCTGATTGTAATTGTTCCCTAAACATTGGTATAACTCACATTGCCAAAGCCACAAGCGACAAGGAAGAAAGGTAGAGTTACATCCTTATGGGAAATCTTGGTTGTTGATGTGGCAGAAAGACAAGAGTGGCAAAGAGGGATGCCCTTCTGTAAGGGGACTGTTCAGAGGAAGAGTGCCTTGTCTACCTGAAGGTGTCGCAGAACACTGATGTGCATATTGTCTTTTCTGAAACATTGCTACAAATCATAAAGTTGCAAACTGTTGAAGCTGTGTTCACACTTTAGGTTGTCAGTAGATTTAAAACTTCTGAAGAACAGTTGCATGTGGTACACTATCGGGCAGGTGAGCAGACCAGCATTGGGTTAACCCTTGCCGAAGTTTACCCGGGTATGAGAGTTACCCAGGTGGAAGCAGAGGTGCTGAGAAGTCATCCTGACAAAAATATAAACTGTGATTTATGGTACTATAAAAAGAGAAGAGAATTGAGACAAGCTAACAAGAAGCTGTGTTTCTTTAACCTTGCCAGAAGTTGTTTCTTTAAATTTGACAGAGCTGTTTTTATTCTTTGACATTCATAATTTGTGTCAAAGTAGCTTGACCCAGAATATCACTGATGCTATTTTGACAAAGTGGAAATCAATATTCAAGGAAGAAGGGAAATCTTTCTGTTGGTTGAACATTGGTTAACAGAACTTTCTTTTGACAAAGTGAAGGAGGCAAGAACTGAGCTGGAACGTTGTTGCAAACCCGTATTTCCTTTTTTCTGTATGTTGAACGTTGGGAATGAATCTGCCTTGAAACCTGGGGAAGGGGAGCTCACCCAGGTTATAAAGAGAGACAGTGAATACATGAGAAATGCAATTGTTGATATAGTTTTGACTTGCCATATATTTTCTTGTGCATTTTATTTTTAAGTGTGAGGGCCAGATATCCTTTGTTAGAGTGTTTCCTTTTGTTTTTGATAGGCAGGGAAATCCCCGTCAAGGTGGCAATAGTGAGGCGTTTGTTGAAACATATAATTTAATAACCTGGCATATTTTGAAAAATCATCCAACTGTTGTCCTCATATTTCTGACCCTGCACAGGATGCAAGTGCGGTCTATGTAGAATGCAGCTAGGGCATTGTAGAATGTGGTGTCTGTGACTGCTGTGGCATTCTAGAGGTGGCAGTTACATCTTGGAGCTGAAAGCTGTGGTTGTGCCAGCGTTTACTGTCCTGGAACCTACTTTTATGTCTATTACTTTGTGTCCCTTTGGACAATAAACTTGACATAGAAGCCTGGGTGCGGTGTCTTCTTGGGCTGAGGAACCCACAACATTCTGGCGACAACCTGGTCTTAACAGCACATCTGGTGAAGAGCTTGCTCAGGTTCTAGAGTGCATGTTAGGACTGTCCACTGGTTTAATATGTTTGCTGCAAAGATCGATATATGACATGCAGGTCAGTGTGTTGAAGCCTAACCAAGTAGCTCTGAAGCTTAATGCTTTTGCTACAGGCATGGTACAGTTGGGCGCGCTGCCATGCAGCGTACCACTTATCTGTTGGTGCATTGAGCCTGTATCCTTGCTGGTTCATCCTCCCCCAGGCATTAGGAGGTCTGGTGGGGGCCTGAGAGGGCTGCAAACCCCTTGAAAACATATGCGTCTGGGCGTCCACTGTCTCCAGGACAATACTTCCCATGCTACATTTCCAGACAGGGTTCCCCAGGCTATAAAAGCCATCATCTGAGTGAGTATGGTGCGTCTTAATGCTCTGTGTAGTATTGCAAATTCCCTATTCCTGTACCTGCCTAGTTAATGGTTACCCTCCACCTATGCCTGTTGGGTGCCGGGGGCGGTTGTGAGGAATTTGACAATCAACACGGTGGTTGTGCACTCACCTGGGCTTTTTTGAAATTTTGTATGAAATTAAATGATGGTAGATCAACTGCTGGAAAATGTGTGGGGCTAATCCGCACACATTTTCCTATGCTCACCGCACGACATACACATAGACCTGTGTACCCCGAGTGGACACAGCCTACAGGCGCAGTCCCCCCTGTCATATTTAGTCAGGATATGACAGCCAGGAGTACACCATGTCATCTCAGAAGGGGGAGGACGAAACCTTCACCCTGCCATGGCCAACCTAATTAACTAACAAATGTTCCATGGATCCACCCTGTCCTTTTGTTTAGCTCTGTAGCTGGTGGCAGCATTCACATACTAATCAGAGTTTAATTCAAACAGGCCCACATGAACCCTGGCTGCAGAGGTTAACAAAGCAGATGGGGAAATCCCAGCACCCTTTCATATGCACTGTGTTGACCTCAAGCCAGCTCCTGCCCTTAGTAGCGATTGACAGTGAAATGTCATGTCTGGGACTGCATGATTACAGTAGTCATCCTGCAGGGAGACTCCATTTTGAAGGTACGAGTATGTGGATTGACGGCACCAGAAAAATCTGGTCTCGCCGCAGCTTCAAGGGAGACCTGTCGCTTTAATCAGAAGCCACAGAGAACGCCATTGACCAGAGAGACCCTTTGATCCACAACAGACAGGATGATTGGTGGGCTTAGTATTACATGTTTTCACTCCTTTACCTTTTCCGATGATGCAAAGCACTCTGGTTATGACCTCATGCATACAGGAGAGTGTTGTTGGGGACCCAGGATTGGTTCATTAAGGTAGGCTTAGCCTACACCAATCCCTGTGGTCCATTTGGCTTTAAAAGAGGGTTGAGTCCCTATTTTGGGGAGATCATATGAAGACTTTGCAAGGAGTAGCAAGAAGAACTCATCATTGGACCCTGGATGAACATACAGTCTGCTTTGCATCTTCCGCCAGTTAAGGAAGGTCAGGACCTCCATAGGGAAGCAAGATCCCTCCCCTAAACATCTCCCAGGGGAACAGAGGGAGATACCAAATCCAGAGGACCCTCAAGCAGCTCCAGAACCGGTACCCAGTCCGTACACAGCATGCCCTGCTCTGCAGCGAGATTCCTAGGTGGGAAGTGCCAGAGAGTCTCTGAACCAAACCAAGGGCAAGGCAGCTGCCTGCAACACTCTCCTCAGCTTTGGGCTGCCCGCCTTAATGGACGACACAAGCCTAGTGAAGAAGCTAGGACGAGTGCATTGACTAGCATCTACCGACAACCACCTTAAAGGACATTTTCAAGCCAGTTGAGTGCCTCGACCTGCAACCGACTGCACCGCTGATTGTTGTTACGCCGCAGTCGTTAAAGCTGTCAGACACGCCTCGACCAGTGCTTCAGAAATGCTGACAGCACTGAGACAATGATTCCTGACCCGAGCCGCTGTGTTGGCCAGCCTTCAGTTCTCCGCTCAGCTTCGCTCGCCGAACTGCCTGCCGCCTGATACCCACAGCTATCTCCCGTCTTGAACTCTGTCGCAGAAGCCTCAAAGCGCACTGAAAGTGACTCGACCCTGTCAAGCACCAAGAACCTCTACAGCACAAGGTACATTGTGGTTCTGTCCCCATGGTCCTCTACACATTTTACGACCCATTTCTCCCTTTGTGTTGAAACCAAGTATCCTTGAACTATTGTGATTAATTAATATACCGGCTACCCTCCTGTCAGTATCCAGAGTGCATCCTTTTTCCTTCTTTGAAACTGTCCTCTGCATTCCTAACAGGGTGGGTTTTATTTTTTGGTGTGCTAGAACTGTCTGTTGTGATAATAAAGTAGATATTTTTATACAGTCTTTTTTTATCATTGGGTAATTGTATTTTCTCTCTGTTGCATCTAACCACGTTGCCAAAATTGGACAAGCAGGTTTATAATTTTCTTGTGTTTCCAATCTGTTCGGATCCCTTCTGGTGTACTAGAGGTGTGGGGCTGATTGATGGTTTAGAAACTGATATTCATCCCTGGATCACTGGTGCCCCGGAAGTTGATTCGTCATAGCGGTCCCCTTGTCCTTGTGTGTCTAGGGTTTGTTGGTCACATATGGATCCTGCATGGCCTCTCTTTTGCCTTCTCCCCCTGCCTGATTTTTCATCTACCTGCTAAATTTGTCCCTGTCTGCCTGTTGACTATCAGTACCCTGGTCTCATCCACCTGCCTGCGATCTATTGCAGTGGTGTGTTCTAGCCTTCACAAGCTGCCTACCACCAAACAATGGAAAGGGCTGAAGCCCGTGAAAGCAACTAAGGGCCGGAAGTGGGAAGGGAGGGCTCTGCAGCCAGAACAGGAGAGGGCAGTCAGTACAGGGCTGACCGCTCCCCAGGTATTAGACTCCAAAGACTAATAAGTGAGCTTGGCAACAAGCAGGAGGGGTTTTCGCCTATCCCGTGGAGCGCCTCCCTCTGAAGCCCAGCAGCGAGGGGGGCTTTAATAAAGGAATACAGGTCAGCTTTCCCAGTCAGAAACGGCGCTCCTCCAGCACAGGATCTCCTGCAAGGGCAGGCAGACCGAGGAGTCTTGTGGTTGGAGAGTTTAGCCTAATAAAATATGGAGAGTATGATCAGTGTGATTTAGTCGGCTGGTTGCTGCTTAAGGAGACATTTTTATCGCAATATGTGTATGGAACCAAGGATTAATAAGTAACCAAGGAGTGATTTGCAGTATGGACAGTCATGCATTACAACGGAATACTTGTGATTGTATATATGTAATAAAACCTGCTGCCTTTTTAAGCCACAAGGAATAAGCCGAGTAGTGACATTTGTAATTATTGTAAAGGTTATGCCGCAGGTGTTGTTAGTAATTCATAACTACCAGGAATATACCTGGTGGGGGGGTGTACCAAGAAGTGGCCAAGTCCCACGGTAATAAACTAGCCCACTGCCAGGCCACACAGCTTTGACTACAGGTGAAAAATGAAACCTGTTTGTGCATGAGGCAACTGGATGTTCATGTGTGGTCACAGACTTTCTAAAACATTATATTATACTGGAGTCGGTAATCCGAACAACTCTGTTATAATGTGCCTTGGTGTGGTCTCGTGCGTTCTCAGAATGTTGTGAGGGCAATGTTGGAGTGTAGTGGAGTGGGACTTACTGGGGTTCCATGGGTGGCAGTTGAAGATCGTTGGGGGCCCTTGTCCCTAACCTACGCTGTACCAAGAATAAAGATACGTGAACTTGCTTGCTGACTTAAGTAGTGATCTGTACCTACGATCCACCTTATCACACACGCCTAGGTGAAAACTGCCCACATTCCCTTTCAAAGTCTCCCACCTGGCAAAACAAGCTCATCAGTCAGCCTCCTTCCCATGAGTATGCATGTGCGTTTGGCTTCTTCTCGCTCTGCCATCCTATTATGAGACTGAAAAGGCACTTGCAAGCAACAAAGCCTAGGCTGGAGTCTGAACACAGTTGCAGCAGAGCTTGCGGCCCAGTTTAAGTCAAGGAACTTGCTTGTTTGGCCCTCTTTGCCGCCTCCTCAGCACAGGCCGTCAACCTCAACTCTCCGTTCTTTAAAGCAGCTTGTCTTAATTTGCACATTGAAATGCCAGCGGCTGTCACGGTCGGCCCAGGCATATGCTAAGTAGACAAGCTATGTCAGCCGCGGGATGTTGGAGGGATAGGGGGATGAGTGGCAATTTCTGTTTGCCTCAAACCAGCCTTCGCTGTAGAAGATTCCGGTTGGAAGATTGTGGGGGTACCAGTAAATGCAGCGATTGCATACTGGGCTGATTTGTGCACGCTGTAGGTTGAATGGTGTTAGGGTGGTTGTGTGAATTTAGCTTTTGTGAAGGGTACAGAAACACATTGTCACAGTGCTCATCTGTGCTAGCATGAATGACTTATGATTTGTGGAACCAAACGAGGGGGTCGTTACCACTCGTTTAGTCTTGGACCTTCCTACTAAGGTTGCCTGTAAGAGAGCCACGCAGTGCAATGTGTGCCACTTCAATCATTCAGTGCCCCTTCCATCTGTACTGTGGGGGCATTCCACGCAGGCCACCAAACAGCCCGCCAAATGTCACTTCATCCATATCTTTAATGACCTGGGTCAGTTTGACCCTGTGACCTGAACCCTAAGCCAGTATGTTGAGCTGCCTTGCTCTCTTTCTGTCTCCGGCCTCGAGCGTTGATCTCTGAAATGAGAATACATGATAGATCTTAGGTTGAGTTATGCCGCATAGGGACGAGGCTTCCATGCGCGGCGCGGCATTACCAGTCGTGTACCTCCAGTATCGTGTGGGCAGGCTCAACCTGGGTAAGGGTGTCTAGTTTTCAGCATATAGTGGATCCAGAGTGTTTTGTGGGTTCGCTTACAAGAGAAGACAAAGGCAGAAAAGTAATTTTGATGACAATGTAGGGACGGGAACAACACGTCCAATGGAAAGGGCCAAGGGGCACGGTGGGTGAAGAAACAGGAGGGCTGCATGAAAGAGGGACGAAGGAGGTAGCATTCTCTACAGGAAATTTGGACTAGTGTTATAAGCGGTGCATTTTCAATTAACTATTTTGGGATGGAACTTGTGCTAAGCAGGGTAATGAGACGTGTGACACCAGAATGTGCACGGTTCAACAAGTAAACCTTTTATTCTGTAGCTTTACAAGGATGGGCTGAGTCAACCGTCTACAGGAAATACGGGTTTTCTGGAAGCACAGTGGGATTCCAGCGGTGATCTACCTAATCGTTTGAAAATAAGAGTTCTTGCTCCCCCCAGGATGCCCTAATCTGTAAATAAAGTTCCAAGATCACCACAGAAAAGTTCAGAAGCTTCTCTTAACCAGTCCTTTAGACTGCCCTATTCAAATAACAAATATTCCAAAATGTGGCTAACACAAGTGTTCCGAAATTGATTCTTAAATGTTTGTCCCTCCACTACTCAAAACCAAACCAATGTTCCTGCGAAGACTCCTTCAGCAGATACTCACAGCCTGACTTTCTTTCCGCTCCTCTACTTGTGACTCACTTCTTAGGA
The DNA here is from genome assembly GCF_040938575.1 of Ambystoma mexicanum. Classification (NCBI taxonomy): domain Eukaryota; kingdom Metazoa; phylum Chordata; class Amphibia; order Caudata; family Ambystomatidae; genus Ambystoma; species Ambystoma mexicanum. The sequence continues at coordinate 294,034,205 of NC_090931.1, forward strand.
TCTCTTCCAGATGTACCACAGCTTTCTCCTTTAGAAGCCTTTTCAGCCGTGATTATCCTCATTGGTATGCTTTTCCCTACTTCCAGGTTTTCCTGTTTCGAAGATCCTGGCTCTCCTAGACCATAATATTCTCAATGTTCTCCACTGCTCCCTCCTGGACCTTGGCTTTTTCAGTGTTCACAGCAAGTCCCTCCTGGACCATGGTTTACCCAGGATTTTAAACTGGTCCCTCCTGGACTTTGGTTGTCTGAAGATTCACAAGAGGTCTCTTGGAGACTTTAGGTTTTCAGGGTTTAGAGCAGGTCTCGCTCATATGTCTTCGGTTTTCAGGTTTAATGGGTATTTTTCTCATCCCCTACCCCGTCTCATTCAGGGTAATTTTCAGGCAGCTGATTTTTCCTTTCATTCGTGGCCTGGATCCTCTATTTTCTGTCCTCTAGGGGTTGCTTGTGGAAAACCTCAAGCTTGCCAATTCCCCCCCCCAGGATTTGAGAGGTGCTCCTGTATTCCTCTGAGCTGCTGTTCTTCCCAGGGATTCCAGGGATCAGCAGCTCTCCCACTCTACTTCCAGCCTCTCTGTGCTTACGCTGTCCTGCCAGTACTCTCTATCAAGTGAGTCTCAGCATATACGTCTGCTTACTCTAGGTCCAAATCACAGACTGACCTTCGCCAGCCTCTTTTCTACCCATGAGACTGTGGGCTATGTGAGAAATCTGAGGGTGTCCTCGCACCTACACCCATTGGATCCTCTTCTCAGGTGGCCATGGAAAGGCCATCACTCTTGGAGCTGGACCCTGGGGTTGGAGATGCGAGGGAGGATCACCTGGGTGGAGGGGCCTTGGGGATTACGGAGAGGAGGCCTGCAGGCGAGACTCAGCATTTTGCATCTCCATTCTATGATGAACCGTCAGTCCCTGAAGCTTTTATAGGGTACTGTCAAGCCTCCTCCCTTTTTCCCTTTCAAGATAACCCTCAGGTAAATCATCTGTATAGAGTGACAGGGAAGGGAACACTAATGAGAACACCTCCTTATGTGGGCAGATTATTCATGCATTCCCCTCCTCTGATTGAATCAAGAAATTGTCAAAACACGTCCTTCCTCCCCCCTACCAAAATAGGTTATTATTTATTTTATTTTATTGTTCATTTATAGCGCGCAATATCAGCAAGTGGTTTCTAAGCATGGGATCGGGTTTCAAACCTGTGTTGCGCAGCATTGTCTTGCTTCCCCCACTTCCCCACACACAGTATGACCTTAAAGGTTATCCCTTTAAAACTGGGACAAGAGGTGACTAGGAGTAATGCACACTCCTAGTCAGTTTCACCACCATGATACTGGTACGAGGAAGATGTCTGTAAAGGATCAGGCATGTCATGTTAATTGCTATAATGACGGTCAGCCAAACTACTCACACCTGCAGCCTCTTGAGAGGCTACAGGTGCTTAAAAGCAGCCCCACACCGCAAAGCAAGAATATCCTGCCTGGAGAGAAGGTGGCAGATGTGCGGCAAGGAGCAGGCTGGAGCAGGACCGGCAGAGAAGATGCTGTGTGTTCTCGGGGGCGGAAGGAGGTGCTGTGACCAGAGAGGGCTGCGAGAGGACCAAACCCCCAACACTTGCCAGTGTTACGTGTTCCCAGCTGCAGCTAGGAAAAACAGAGAACACCTGACTGCCGAGGGGCTTGGCCCAAGGGGTTTTTTCGGAAGTAAGTGCTGCTCGCTGTTACTCCACCTATCCAGGAGCCGAAAACTGAATGTAGAGAAACGCAAAGCCGCCCGACGAAGCAGAGCAGCTCCGTTGAGTATGAGACAGAATACTCGTACTGGGGTGCTTTGGGACGAATGTGAGACATTTAATGTTTGCCCACAAACGAAAGGTGCATAACAAGAGGGTTTGTAACCTGGCAGCCAATACTGAATACAGAACTATAGAAAGGATATGAAAATCGGGTGACATTGTGGCACAAGTGGAAAACAGATACGTGCTATGTTAAAAGGAGTGACATTTGTTACGAGCAATAAGAAACAAAGTGAAAGAGGTGAAGAACATTTATGAACTGAACAAAAGGCATGTGAAAGAGGCTAGTTGAACTCAAAAGGGCATAGTGAATGCAAGGTGGTGGAAGGCGACCTACACCATCCAACAAGTTTAATGCAAGTTGTAGCAAAACCAAAAGACTGCCAATACACAAATGGTGATGAAGTGCTAAACTGCCAAAGAGAGAAAGAGAAACCACAACAGATGTTGAGCGCCAACACTGGTGCTAGATGGAAAACCAGTGTTAATCAAAAAAGGCCTAAAGAAAAGCACACAGGATTGGTTGTGTGACCTGTAATGGTTGGAGCGTATGGTCCGACAACTGTGCCTAGACCGAGTAGTCCCAACCAGGGAAAGAGCCAAGAAGAGCCTGAAGAAAAAGGCTGTGTGATGTAAATGCTGAAGTGAAAGAGAGCATTTGCTTTGGTATGAGTCAAAAGGAGTACCAGCGGAAATTGACAACATTGGTGATAACTAAGAGACTTGAACTGGGTGAAGAGACCCTGAGACATTTTGGAATTGTGTTTCTTTGTGGAACTATTTGAACTTGGGGAAGGGGGAGTTGACCCAAGCTTGGGCTGGAAGAATCTCAGAACTTTATTTTAACATGTTTCTTTTGGTACTGCCATCCCCGCACATTGTTTGTCTTTAATTGTGAGGGCAAGCATCCATCCTGACATATAAAATAAAATCCTTTTTGTTCAAAAGGTAAATCTGTTCTGTGTCTTGCTTCATGATGTCCTCACAGCTATTTTCTTAAGTTAGTAACGTTTAGGAAATAACCAACCAGAACCGTGTACCTCTCAAGAATTGGATATTCCTTTCAAATGCTTTAACTACTCTGGTTCTGCAATTATTAGCCAGGGACGGAAATTGGTTTATTGGTTAAGTATTTCCAGGATTCGAATTGCTGGGAGCGGATAGCTAGTTTGCTTCTGCTTCTAGCCTAATTGAACCTGATAAGTTCGACAAACAGCTGCTACCGGGGGCTACCTTTGGCTCCCCAGGGCTACCTTTGGATCCCCAGGCCAACAGGTGTTCTACTAACAAACCTATTTAACCGTAACTTTGTATATTTGGAAATGTGGATAAAGAAACATTAGGACACATCTCGAAGAAATGTAAAACATAATGGATCATAAATATTGAACAAAACGTTAATTTGCATATCGTGCAGAATTTCGATTTTTCTCGCGCTATGTACTAGCTCCTGGTTTCTGAGAGGAAGCACCTGCCTACTGTGTGATAGCTGATAACCAGGAGCTGGGTTTAGCTCCTGCTCATCAAATATTAATTTTGAACCCTGCTTTTGTTTGTGGTTTAATAGTGGCCACAAGGTTTGTTTTGTCTGCTCATCTTTGTTTGCAAACTCACCGGGTTCATGGAGAGTCATCAGCAACCATCATTGTTTCTGTATTCGATCCGCAGATAGGATCTTCACTGGCTGATGTGTCCTGGGAACTTGAGTTCTCAAGTTTGAGACTGCACTGGGTTGCTTTTGGGGTCAGGCTACTGTTTCTTTGTGGGAACAGCAAGCCCTTGGAATCCCTCTTCCTCCACCCCCTGGCAGGCACATTGCTAGCCCACCCCAGTCGCTAGTGGCTCACTTTCCGCATGCTAAAATGAGGAGTTCAGGCAACTCGCCCAACACTTGAAACCTGACACACATCAAATAAAAGCATGGTAGTTGAAGTGCATTATAAAGCTGAAAGCACGGTAGATACCTTGGGCGACAACTTAACTTGTTGAGCTGTGTTCCGTCTGCATGACACTCGATCCAGTCCTGACTGGGCTTACTCAGCCCTTTGTCCTTCTGAGTCCAATGAGTTCAGATTTGGGGTATACATAGTAGACAAGCGTCCAAGAACCACCATTTGTCTCTCGGGAGAGCGAGCCAGTGTGCCTCTTTTGCTTGTGTTCAGTTGTACACTGTGAGTATTGTGTGAATCGTCTTCTTTTATAAAAATGTAAGCAGCTTTGATTTTTGTTGACAGTGGGTCTGGCTGTGAAGTCCTTGCTTTACTTTGGGCCCACTTAGAAAGAGGGGATGTGCGTGAGTGATTATTGGGAGAGGAGCAGTGTTGCTGTTAAAATTTTGGGAGAGACAAATCCAAGAAACAGTTCTGTATACGAATGTACATCTTTTAAAAAAATATTTTCACTTTTAGTAATTCATGAAATGGTTCAACTTCAGGGCTTTGCAGTAGGTGAAGCCGGGACACCTCTAAATGAGCTTTTTACATTAAATGTTTCCTCTTGTACAAGGGCAGGTTGCTCCCCTTTTTAAAGCCAAGAAAAGGTTGGATCCTTATTTACGCAAGTGTCCGCAACTGTAGGGAGTTTCACATTATTGTGTGCAAGTAGAAGTGTATATGGCATTGGCTAAGTACAAGAGTGGGAAGGCCCTCTCCGAATGAGACAGTCTGTCCCACTAGAGGTGTAACCAGCACCTGCTCTAATGAAACTGGTCAGGCTTTTTTGGCTCAAAGTCTTTGTGGCAGGCTTATGCGCAGGTCTGGGCCCAAGCTCTCCATTCCTATGTTCTAACAGTTGCACCTCACTCATGTTGCTAAATGAGGCCAACATATCTGGGATTGGCCTTGTTCCCATATAGGATTGATGCAACCTAGACATTTAGTCTTGACTGCTGCTTTTGGGGTGAGCCCAAAAAGGATTTGCATATTTATTTCCATCCTTTTTGTAATGGCACATCATCTTTTAAAATCCCATCTGCGCCAGTGGAAGGACGAAGAAAGTGTAGCAGTTTATCATTACGTAAGTAAAGTGGTGCATCAAAGTCTTGTAAAGTACCAGCACATTTGAGCCCCTCATGCACCAACACTACTTGCTCCTTATCTTAAAATGCTCCAAAGCTGCATTGGAATCGAATCCAAGGGCGTATGTTAGCTCAACACATACTCTTCTGTGTCACCTCTCTCTAGAAGATAGTTCATATATAACCGATAAACACACATCCATATTAATACCAGCTTTTCGTCCTACCTGACTCACTCCCTGTGTCTTCCAACTCCTTTCCCCCTTTCCCTCTGTCTTCACTCTTACTCATGCTAGTCTTCTGTTAGGGGTGTGAGAAACCTAAGGGTATTCTCACTTCTGAACCCCCTGGATCCTCTGCACAGGGGGCCAGGGATAGGCCATCATTATTGGATCCCAAAGTTGGGGGACGGAGAAGCAAGGTAGGATCAACTGGGTGGCAGATCCTTGGGAACGCAGAGTGGGGTACTCTTGGGGGGGACATGGTATCCCCTTTTCCCTCATGACAACCAACCCAAACCCTCACCAACCTTTATGGGCTATTGTAAGCCAGCTCCCCTCATTTCTCCACCATTAACGCTTGACAGTACTGGGACAAAGAAGAGACAACTAAGAAAAATGGAAACTATGATATTTTACCACTCTAGTACTGGGAAGAGGAAGATGCCTGCTATGAGTAGTGAAGGTTGGGCATGTCCCTTTAATGGGAGTCAGGCAGCACTGAATAATGATTCACAACTGCAGCCTGTCAAGGGGCTGCAGATGTATAAATTGAGCCCAACCCAGTGTCACAGAGAGTCAACAAGAGAAGGACCAGTAAGCCGGTGCATGCAGCAGAGGACTGTTTAGCATTGCGTGGGAGTGAGGACTCTGTGGAGTGGACCAAGAAAGGTGAATGGAGCTGTGCTGGAAGGCTGTCCTGTTCCTTTCGATTTAAAGTGCTTGTTCCTGTGTGGTGGAGCGACCACCCCAGGAGTGTTCAAGGGGCAGAAGCTGGAGTCCCGGCACTAGAAGATAAGGCAGTGTGATGGGCGCTGCAGCACAAACATCCTAAGCAACAACTGAGTTTCTGGGGCTTAAGAAACCTGGTGCGTGTATGAACTTGCATTTTGCTAAATACATTGTATCAGAGTGGTCGCATGTGGCAGAAAGCACATTTTTGAAGTTCTCCGAAAAGTGAAGAGCTCAATTAAAGAGGAACACGCATTTATGCTTGTTAAGTATACAAGAAAGGGGAATACTTTGTATCATAGTGGTCGCCTGTGGCAAGGCACACATTTTCGAAAGTCTCTGAACAGTGAACTATCCAATTAAAGCAAAACGAGCAGTTATATTTGTCTACTATTAAACAAAAGGGAATATCTTACATCCGAATAATCACGTTTGATGAGAAACACATTTTCAAAGGTCTCTGCATATTGGATTCTACATTTAAAGTGAAATTAACATTTATTGAACTCTATATGAAGGGAAAACAAACCCCAAGCCAGAGGTTTAATTATTGAAAATCAAATTGAATTAAGACTTTGTTATTAAACAGAACAAAACCTTTGAAACCAAAAGGTGACAAGAACAGACAGACAAAGGACACAGAAGCCTGGTACACAGAGACAATTTCAACCTGTGGGAAAACTACTAAATCATTTAGAGAATTTCAACCTGTGGAAAACTTCATAACCATTTGAACTGTGCGTGTGAAAACAATATCAACCAAACTTTGGAAGATAGATATTTTGTGTTTGCTTTGGAAATTGTGTTTTGGAACTTGGGGAAGGGAACCCTGAGTCCTGATCAGTGGCCTTCATTTCCAAGTCATTTTGTATGTTTTGGAACTTGGGGAAGGGAATCCCGAAAGTCCTCCCTAGGGGACTGGGGGGTTGAGGGGGGGGGAGAAATCCCTGAGACCTGAAGAGATTTCTTTGCGTTCCAATTTTAAATAAGGGGATTTTGAGACTTTACTTTGTTGAACTGTTTTATACTTGGGGAAGGGAGCTGAAAGGAAGCTGTGAGCTGGAAGAAGCTCAGGACTTTGTGTTGAACACTGTTTTCTGTTGATTGCTAACATCCCTTCACGTTATATAGTTATAGTTGTGAGGGCAAGCATAGGTTTTGAACACAGATACCTAAGTTAAACTCTTTGACTCCGACTCTCCTTAGTTTTATTTAGGTAGGGAAATCCCACCTTAGCATAGGGCAAGTTAGGCCTTTTTTCATCCTGACATTTAAGTTAATACAAATTGATTGTTTGAATTTGGAATCTGGTGTCTGTGTCCTTCTTCATGATGCCTTCATGAGGTTCAGAATTGAAAGCTGGACACAAAGTTGTCATGTTTTTGGTTAAAGACTTTTATTAATTTAAACAGGTTGGGAAAATGTCTCTCAGAGCCTGCTTTAAGTGGAGTTTTACTACCAAGAACGAAGGATCTGTTTTGGTCAGGATGTCATAAATCGAAAGCCGTCCTTGTGTCCAAAGGTTCTATCCTGCCCCCCACACTACAAACAAAATAAAGTGATATGGGAGAAGTCTTTAACTTGATATTTGCAAAATTTGTTCTCAAATAAATATAGAATAGCTCCAACGTAAATGGAAAATACCTTGATACTAGAGGGGGATTCCCTTCCCCTGGATTCTTCACTTGTATCACAAATGTCTCTAGGTCTAACAGTTCTTTATGCCTTCCTTGCTCAACAACAATCCTGTTAGATGAAAACTGCGCAACCTTGTAAGTTCTTCTTAACAAAAATTCCTTCTTTTAACCAAAGGTCCTTCTTTGTTTAACAAACACTGTTTCTGCTCGACACTCCTTGTAGGTTTGCAATTTGCCTAGTGTACTCCCCTACCAGGATTCTTTATGCACTCCCAACTGCCTGGTGTACTCTCCTGCCAGGACTTTTGTTGCACAGACAATTGCCTGGTGTACTCTCTTGCCAGGACTTCTCTTCTATTCATAATTGCCTGGTGTACTCTCCTGCCAGGACTTCTCTTTTTGCACTCACATGTTGTTCCTCTTTGCATTCAAGTAGCATATACCTTTCTTGGCTTGGAATATCTACTTGTTTCACTGCTCTTTTAAGCTTTCCCACATTTGTATTAATTCCTCATTCGGGTCTTTCGAAACAATCCTCTTATTCTTTCACTTTCCATTACTACACAATGTTCAAATTCTCTTTGGCACGGTCGCTGAAACACCACGCGTTCATCACTCTGCTCTGGCAGACTCCCCGGCTCTCTGTAGCGTTTCCGTGTTTGCTCAGGCTTTAGCGGCGTACCTTCACCGCTTGCTTCCCTCTCTGGGCAGCTCTGACATCTCTCCAGCTTGTCTCGAATCTCCGCATCTGGACACCAGCTTCTCCTCGGCTCCCGGTAAGGACAACGCTGCTTCTCCTGGCTGCCAGACGCCCAGGGACCATCTTGCGGTTCCTGGCGTCTCCACAGCACGCCTTGCTGCACCACGTTTCTTTCCTTTTCTGCTGGCAAGCTCCTTTGCTCTGCAACAAGGGCCAGTGCCTCCAGTTTCCGCCACACCGGCTTGTGCCTCCAGCTTCCGCCACACCGGCTTGTATCTTCAGCTACCGCAAACCGGCTTGTGCCTCCAGCTTCTGCACAACGTCTCGTACCTCCAGCCTCTAGACACTGGCTCGTGCCTCCAGCTTCCGTCTGCCTTCGTTGGAGAAGTCGCGTCTTCTTCTGAGCTCTCTCCCGTAGTTCAGTTCACATTTTTAAAGGCCCCACCCACAGGTGCTTTCATCCAACAACTAGCACGCTAATTACGCTTGCTGCTCTGTATCAATTCCCCCATCCTCCTTATCTCAGTACTTAGGTGGTTGTGGGAATTGAAGTTCATTGATGGTTTCTGATGCATACTTCTTGGAGGGTTTTGTCAATTATTCCAGATGAAAGATCAGTTCTACATGAAAGAAAACTAGAACTGAAAAGAGATTTTTTTGAGCGTTTACTCTTCAGGTTATGGATGGGAGTTTGGCTAAAGGGTGTTGGGAAAATGTTTCTTTACTTTCTCTGTGGTGGGAACCAATGCATGGCAATAGGCCATTAGGGTATTGAGTAACAGGGAGCCTTCCTCATGGAAAAATGGGTGATACCGCGTCTTATCCAATGAAGCCATCCTATATTGAAAATGTTTGGGCCGGAGAAACTCCTATTTTGCCCTATAACTAAGATGGGAGTAGTCTTGACCATCAAACGATAAACAAAACATTCCTAGTGAAGTCCATCAAATCAAAATAGCCTATGCTAACAAAATGTTAATGACTGCCCTATCATGTGTACAAAAAGTGTAAAAAGGAGAAATGTATGCAAAGGAAAAAATCAGTGTTCAAAAGAATAAAGGCAGTTGAACCAGCTCTCCTCCGAACAGAGTAATGCTGTCTTTGTAGGCAGGATGACACAGTCTGGCTCGGATTCTAACACTTTAATCAGTTCCCAATCATGGATTGAGGCCCGCCTGGCCTTCCACATTAAAGTCTCTTTCTTGACTTTCCAAAATTGTATTCCAAAGTAAAGTTCACAAAGGTCCCCCTCTGCTGGGCTCAGACCTTAGAGCACACAGTTCACGGAGGTCCCCCTCTGTCAGGCTCAGATCTCTCATGTCACAGTTCAACAAAAACTTGCAAGGGGGCTCCCCTCCCCAAGTTTATTGTGTTTCGGGTCTCCCTCAATCGTGCTCGGACCCCTTTCGGATGTTGAAGACTTTTGAATGTGCGTAGCTCTCTTTACAGACCACAGCAGGATCACTTCGACTCAAAGTTCACGTTTACTCGCACATAATTCATTTTTGCTGTTTGTCCACTTTCTAGCTTCAAACAATGTACCTTTCCCAGAGACCTTCGAATGGGCTACTTCTGTCGCCGGCCTAGTCCTACGCCGTTACTTAGTATAACTGATCTCACAGCTGCCTTTTTCTTCAAAGTTCATTCACATGTCTGTCTTTCTTCGCGTCTCATCCACACTCATGCAGCCTTCACTTGTGTGTTAAAGCAAACGAAGTAGCAACATTATATTACATCGGTCTCTCGGGTCGCTTGCCAACTCACTGGCTGTGTGCGCGTCTTTCTAGTTTTGCTATTTCCTATTCACGAGTCGGGGTTAGTACCACAGGCTTGGCCTCACCTCCCCAACTCTGCCGTTCACCCGGCAGGGTCGCTGATGTCCTTGAAAAACAGTGCCATCTTCAATTGTGGGATTTGGCCTTCGCCATGTGCCTTTCGTGGTCTGTCACAGGCAACAACCTCCAGTAGGGAACCCTTGGGGTTTTCGGCCCACTGCTCTGGTCCCTTGGTTCGTTGCTCTGCTCCAGTAGGTGTGCCTTTGTCCCGGATGTTTTGCTCATACTCAGTGTGGCTTTAGGTGTTGCCTTTTATTTGTGCGAGGAGAGCTAACTGGTACCAGGTGTATGCACTTAGTGTACAGTGCCTGAGTATGCCTGACCCGATTAACGGGACATGCCCTGTACGATGTGAGAGAGTTAGTCTAGTTACCCTCAGTCACCCTCTTCCTCAGCCCAGTGTTTGTGTACAAAGAGTGGGGGGAGGGTTGGGACTTTTGAAAATCCTACATAATAGATGAAAAAAAAAGGGTGGAATACCGCGTCTCACCATCGGCTGCTTCACTCCCCGAAGACCCCTCACCCAGGTGATCCTCCCGTGCTGGTCCACCCCCAGGGTTTGGATCCAAAGGCGATGGCTGTGCCCTGGCCACCTGAGAGAGAGATCCCCGGGGACTAGCGGGTGAGACACGCTCTGGTTTCTCACTCACCACTGTGTGTCCATTAGAGATGGAGCAGCCAGAGAAGTGCTTGGCAAAGCTATTCAGTGGCATCTGACTTAACCCTAAAAGTCAAACAAGAGTGTCAAAAAAAGACTCATAGCTGCTTTATTAAATACACTAACATAGCACAGCCCTAAGGGGTCTTCGGGTGCTAGCCTCATTTTGGGCTCTAGTATATTTTTCCACAGAGTAGGAAGGGACGCTTGCATACCTGGAATGCTAAACCACCCGATCTCCTACAGAATAAATCCCACAAGGTGTTCCAATTTCTGAAGTGCTAGTACATTGAGATTAAATGACTTTCTAAGAATCACACACTTAAGTAAAGAGGTGAAGCCAGGTTTTCAGACGAGTCTAGACGGTAAGACACTTAACCACATATCTTCATCATTAGTTGGTACAAATGCATGTTAAAGCTTGGATTTCAAGAACAAAAATAACACTGTTCTGTAGGCGGGACTTGAATAGTGCATGAATCACAATATAAACTAATCTGACCAATATATAAATACATGATTAGCAAAATAAACTGTATTATTGTATAGCTTTATTTACCTCCTCCAAAATGCCAAAACTACAAGTACCAGAATGAAAAGTTAGGTTAGCCACCCTTGAACTAACATTTCAGTTTAGAAATCCAAATGCATGCTGATGACATTCATCTAGTGTTTGCATGGAATGCAGTATGGGGATCCATTCTAACAACAGCGCGTCCCATGGACAGCTGTCTGAGATCAGTCTAGAGATGTATGAAAAACATTGTATTACCCACCAATAGGGAAATACTCGTTACTAGTTCATCATACTCCTGGAAAATCCCTTTCACTAGGCTCGAATTCTTCCTAGCTCCACCCATTGCAGTGACGCCTTCCTGCTTCATGTGATTATCTGCTGTTGTTGCCAGCAATGGATTGTGGGGCATGCTATACTTTAAGGGGTCTGGATCGTTCGCTCAAGTGCAACACGCTCGTCCCGATATAGGTTCCAAACAAGGGTTAGGCCAACTCTTCCCTTCATCTTTGCCAGGAAGGTAAAAACCATGCTTGGGTAATAACACTGATAATGACAGTGCTTAGAAGTGGTACGTCCATGCAGAGCTCTATAAAAACCTCCATATTATTATTATATGGACTGTCAACAATGCAGAGATCCAGTGCACTGCTGCTTCCTCACGACGTGAGAGCACAGTTTCCTCGCAGGCACGGAACTACGGAAACCATGCTGTTATCTGCTGACCATTCGTCCTCCAATTAGCCATTACAGTATTGGATTCTAATTAACAATATTGACACAATCGCATGGAAAATAAACAAATGTTTAGAAAGTGCAATAATAGTGAATTTAAGAGTCACTCTGGGGTTCCAATTACCCCACCAGTTCCCCGTCCATTTAAACGAAAGCAAAGCGTCTCAAATAAAACCCAGGAGAAAGCGTTCTATAACCTTACCCTGGAGAAGGCATAACACATGTTTAATCGTTGCAATGAAGAAAGCAAGCAGTTTAGCAAACTTAACCCAAATTGGAAGCAGGCAAGGTAAAGGTTCCCACTAGATTCAGATTATTTTCCGGACATGTGGTGTTAAATCTAACGAACCATGAGCCTAGCACAGCTTCAATGTTGATGGGGGTGGATTTTGTGTCTGAAAGCAGTCTTGATCTGGATGCTGAAATACAACATATTAACAGCTTATTGTGATTCATGCTGCTCCTGCCAGATGCCATTAGCCTAATGAAGGGGTAGCTGTGTACGGAGAGGAGCCCTGAACAGTGGGGAATACCTGCCTATTCTATACCACAAGCAGCACATGGGTGGAAGGGACTACCTAATACAGTGTGCAAAACGACTGAACCTGGCCCTCATCTGCTAAATGCTGTGCGTATGGACCCATTGCTGCCTGAAGCTGCCTTCTTTTTCGGGGTTATATAGCATTTTGTCTACACCATGTTTGGGGCGAGTCTCTTTTCTGCACAACTCTTCATATGCAGTCAACTCTGGTATGGTGCTGCTGAGTCGGCATTAGGCTTGACCTACAGTTTCCCATTCCACGTTCCGAAGTGCTGCCCTCAGTGTCTGATAAAGATAGGGAATTTAAAAGGATTATAAACTTTCTGGGGCCTGCCTGCGTAAATGTAAGCATAAAAAAATGAAAGGTGATGTATTTGCAGGATTTTCATGCGTAAAAAGTGCAGATATGCCTCTTATCTGGAGGGCTGGATGGGGATCTTGTTGAATTTGTATCTTTTCCCATATAGACATTCCTGGGAAGGGCATACAGGAGTAGATCCCTAGCAATTGTGATATATTAATAATGTAATTAATTCCCACATAGCCAAATGACACGGGGGGATCTTGGAAGAATTTGAAACCTCCAACCTCTTTTCCAGTGTGAATAATGATATTGTCCTATAAAGTAATTTTGGACCACCTATATCCCTTTTGTAAGCCTCAAAAATGTGCTTAGGGGAAGGGCTGTATGCTAAACGAATTTCCAAACTATTCCCTGTAACCTGCCTTAAAGCATAGGAGTTCCAAATGGTAAAGTGAATATCTGGGTTTGTGCTGGGCAGAAAAGTGTCTTCCAGGTTAACAAAGTGAAATAACGGATTAAAAAGCACACTCTCTACTGCGAGAGAGAAAGGGACTCCAAATTGAGAGATTTTTCACTGCATAGTGTTAAAGGCAAAAGGATTCAATATATTGAGAAAAGTATTTTGTTAAATAATGGTTGTACCAGTAGAAATGAACATTGTGCAGGGAGGTCAGAAATGTAAAATGCATTCCATCGAGATCTTTAAGATCAGAAGATCAGGGTTGGATGAACGTGCCAAGTTTTAGTCGAACAACAGGTATGGGGAAATCCTTCCTGGTACAGGCAGTGAAACACTTAAATTGCCCCTGACCCTTCGGCTGGAAAAGAATTAACAGACATTTAGGAAACATTTTAAAATTCATTTGTTTAAATAAGTTACTGTTATCTGAGCGATTGCCCTGAATCAGTACCCCCAGAAATTACGTGTTGTTTGTCCCTAGGATGTTCTGTTTTGGGTTTGACGCACCCTGATGCCTGCAGGCATTCTGCGCGCTATAAGCACATAAATAAAAATAAATCAATAAAAACCAACAGAAGAGCGCTATGTGTATGTAAGTGAAGCCAATTACAAAATACCCTACCAAATAAAATTGTTATGTGATGTTCGATGGTGCTGCATTGATTATGTTTATATTCAGGGAATTGTGTGAGTGACCCAATCATATTAAGTCTTCTCTAGACCTGTGCTTCTCTTTGATGTTACAGTGGAATTTGAGATCAGAAATGAAAACTGCACATGTGGGTGGTTTAGATATTTTGAGACTCTTTATTCCCAAAAGTGAATGGTGTTCAACTTGTTTGTATCAAAGTTTTGGTCGGTAGGAAAGATTTTCTATCGCAGAGTAAGGTGACGTGCATTGTAATAATTATTGTGCAATATTGATTTTGTCTATTGATGAATAAATATATATTCTTATAATTGCCCTGATAATTGACGTACCTATTGTAGAGAGGTGGGGGATAATACTGGTGTAATATTTGTCAAGGGCAGAGCTAGTCCGAATCTGGTAAACTGGTGTGGCATTTTTGAGGGGAGGGAAGGAATTCCCTGCTTTAATAGTTGCCCCATAAATATATTCTACAGTGCCCCTTCCTATTTGCGACGTTGCTTTGTTTTCCTTCATGAGAACTAGCAGCAAGGAACACAAGCACACAGCTGGAGAGGCAGAGAAGGGGCACTGACGCAAACTGAGAACCCCTGGAGTCTCTGAAATTTGGGGGCCGGATGGTAGTTCACCTCCAGACCGGGGTCACCGACAGCTCTAAAAGACGGAGGTAGAATCAGTGGATGGGGCATAGAGACCGGAGGGGAGCCTGGGGTAGAAATTTTCCACAGGGCAGGGGGCAGAGTGACGTATCATCTCAGAGTCATGGGTAAACAGTCAAACTTATAATTGCTTTCTGGAGCCTTTGAAATACAAAGTACAAGGTGATCGGTCCTCTGCAGTGTGATCTGCCCTCCACGTACCTCTAAATTGCCGCCTTTGTATTTGGCAAAGGGAGAAGGACTTGCCAGTCAACCAGGTACTGGTCATTTTCTGCTTGGATGAGAACGGGGCGCCACAAGACCATGAAAATGGCAGCAGTTGTGCTGTATAAAACCCAATAACATATACTATGTCCTTAACCGGGTTGCATGTGTGCTGCCTTGAGTGGAGAAAAAAGTGGAAATTGTGAAAAGAAAATGTTTTAAATCGTCTTTACTAATGGCTCAGTATTCCAACAAGGTGCAATTTGGACCGTAACTCTGATTGTAAAAACGGCACCTTTCAAGCATTATTTGGGTATGGGGGCTTCAGCACTTATACCTGTGGCAATTTGGCTGACGTTACGATTGGTGTCTCTATAGCAATGCCCCAGGCCTTTGCTGGTCCCCATAACACCCACATGCGGAAATGTAGTATCTTCAGCGACCTGGCCTGCTACTGTCCCTTATCTTCCATGTTTATTGTAAAGAAGGTTGTTAAAGGAATGTTATGGTTGCAGCACACAACGCCCCCCACCAATTTGCCTATTATAGTTGCTAAAGGATCCGTAGCCCTTTCACTGCCATCGAGATAAAGCCATAATTCGACCCGCTCCGTGCTCTGCTGCCGACGCCTCTTGTTGTTCTGAGTGACATGGAAAATGGGGTCTAATAAGGTTTACATTCTTTTTTTTTTTTTTGCTTTTTTGGGCGGGGCGGGGGGAAGCTGTTGGAACCCATCCACATCTAATTTAAAGCTACTTTAACCAGTGTGGATACTGCTGCTTTTTCAGTTGCTCTTTTTTGCTCCTGCCAGGAACGATTTGTGTGGGTGCAAGCTTGCCATTTGTGTTGACATATGTGGCGTCATGAACAGTACATGGCGGTGTCCAAGGAGTGGTTGTACAGTTATGATTGCTTTAGGAACCATTACTAGGGACATTGTGGGGTTTTGTTGTATTGCACACGTCTAATGGTCTCTTTGCCACCATTATAAACCATAGGCCACCATTAGACCTGCAGACTTGGTCTGCGGGCTAGTGGTGGTCCGTCTCCCCCAAACCAGGGCTGCCATGGGCTGAAGACCCACCTAGTATGCAGTGGCCAGTCCATGAGCCCTATGAACAAAACAGCCGTTATTTTCACGTTTGTGTCCATATTCCACCTCTGTGGAACCGCCTCACTTTTTCCAGGATGGGTGCGGCCCCCTGTGGCCTGCAATACACCCTTCTTTGGTGACTTTACACTGTTTGCCCGCAAACCCACTATTCTAATCCATGGGGCCCTTCATAAATAATGTGCACAACCAACCAACCAGATAGACTGTTGTTGAAGTCTATGGGGATCCAGGTCAAGTTCAAGGCCACGGGTAAACCGAAGAACTCCCTGAAAGAGAGTATGCGGATTGCAGTGTGCACAATGTAGATGGACATCTGTAACAGGATTTGCACTCCTTTTGGACAGATTTAAAACAAGCATGAGGGGTCAGAAATGTGGGGCGGACAACTTTGTGACGATTTTTTAAAAGATGCCATTTTATTAACTCAAAATGTTGGATAAACGCCTCACCTTGATGAGGATTTCCCTGCCTAAAATAAACTAAAGGAAACACTCTAACAAAAGGTTTCTGTTCCTCACACTTGTAGACACAACAACCCAACAAAGTGGCAGATAAAATTAAACACATATAACATTTAGATTCACAATCTGATAACTGTCTCTCCATATAATCTGGGTGAAATCCCCTGCCTCAGATTCAAGCAGGAATATTTTCAACAGTTCCAAAAGGATAAGGAAATCCTGTCTTCCAACTCAGTTCTTTTAGTTTCAACTTGACAACACCAAGTTCCAATACAGTTCTGTTTGTTTCAAATTGAGTTCAATCGACAGTTGCACAAGGTTTTTACTCTTTCCATTTCTGACAAGGAGTTTAACTTCTTCTCATGCACCAAGAATGCTTCCATAGATCATTTGAATCTACAAAAGTGTTTTTGTTAGGATAATTCTGCAATAGTTCCCAAAACACTTATTTTAACAATTGTAGATGATTCTGCAGCAGTTCACACAACACTTGCTTTTGGTAATATTATGTTGTCAGGATGATTCTGTATCAGCTCACAAAAACACCATTGTGGTTTTACCACTTCTTCAGGATTTCTAACCACACCCACAGTATTTCAATGACTTCCACCTGGTACACTTACTTGCCAGGCCTGCTACTACAAAGTCCTCTGTTCCTGTGTACTCTCCCGCCAGAACAGAATAAACTAACTACAAGTACTTCTTTGGTAAAGGTTAGCTTCCAACAAATTAGCGATGTCTCTTGCATCACAACATAACGTTTAAGAATGTCTTCAGGGAAAACAAGAACCACACTGGTACTGTTGGTTACACACTTGTGATCGCCACACGCAATGCAGGTTATGCTCCACTCCTTCTGCATACCTTCTGCCGGAAGGGCAGCCTTCCTGTCACTCTTGTTTCCCCACTTCAGCATTAACCAAATGCTGACAATGGTTCTGTCTCACTTTTACACTTCTTTGGCTTTGGCAATGTGGGTTTAAGCCAGTTCCTCTTGTGAGCTTTTTTTTAATATATATATGGGCAATAGGTTTTACAAACATTTGGATTCTCACTTGCCCCCTCTTAGTTTTGGCAATGGTTATTCTTTTAAACTTGCCTTGTTTTAGTTCACTTTTGGCAATAGTTGTTTGTATTGGTTTCTCGAATTATTGCCCCTCTTGCTGCTGGCCTTTAATCAGACCCATATACATACAATCACACACTTTTGGTCTGGTGATTAACTTATTATTATTCCACTTTCTCTTTTTTAAGTCAGTTTGGTTTACAAAATAATGATTTGTCTGGTTAATGTCAGTTTCGGTATTCAAAAACACGTTTCTATTTGAATTTCATTCTGCTTGTATTTTTTGACAGTTAAAGCACCCAGACTTGGCAAATGAGTGGTTACCGAGTGCTGCGGTATCACAAACTCTTAGTGAACTCACTGGGTTTGCCGTGCGCATCCATTCTCGTCGCTGCCTCCAGGTCTTCTGCTTCTGCTTTCCTTCGCGGCCCGATAATCTCTGCTTTTCACGGCCCATGCCAGTCAATATTCGAGCTCTCCTTGCTCCCACAGCTCTCCGGTGTTCACCTGCCACCGGATCCTGATTGACATTGGCGAAAGCTTTCAAAATTGTATTCTTTCCACTGCGTAAATTCTGCAGCTACGGCCCTTGGGAGGGGGGGGGGGTTAGGAGGGGAAGTCGTCAGTTTCAACATTTTCTGCCGCACAATCTCTGCAATCAAGGTCTCAGACAGCAGAGACCCTCCCAGGACTGGAATCAGTTTGACATACAATGGTGGTCCCAGCATCTCTGCTCTCCTCTTCTGCTGCCACGTGGAGGTCCCACGACTGCTCCACCTCCTGCTGATACTCTCCTTCTTATCTTTTCTTATGGCCTGCACCTGAGGGGGCCTATTATGCCTCCCAGTTTCCCTTAGGCGTGGGTAATTTCCAATAATAGGCTGTGCTTCTCAGTTTTGTGCCTCTGCAGCCCTCTTCTTTGTCCAGGTACTTTGGGGATGGTGGAACTTGGAGTTGAAAATGTAAAAATCAGTTTTCTCTCACAGCTTTTATTTTACAATAAGCCATTAGAATATTGGTGCCTCAGGGAAAGTTACAAAAGGGGGTTTCTATTCCTCCTGACATAGAACACCAGCCCCAGGGTCAGTATCAGACCGTGCCTGCCTTTCCCTGGCCACGTGAGAAGGGTCCCAGGTCAGGTTTTCTGGGGGAATCCTCGATGAATCATCACACAAGCCACTGGATGGATTTGTGCCAAACTTGCACAGACACCGCCTCGCAAATGATTGGCGCAAATCGGTCCTGCGTGTCCCATGACTCTTCCTCCCTTGACAGAACTTATGAAACTTTCCAAAAGAACCGTGAGATCTCTTGAGTCGTGGATCATTGCCAGTGTTTATAAGCATCGGATATAGTGCTCTTCCTAGGTGGTGGAAAGGTCGGCCGCCAACTCCCCTATGCGTGTGCAGTGGGGGGGGGTTTGAGGGGCAGATTGTCAGTGGTGTGGATGCGACTGGGGGGGGGGGCGGAGCTAGCTGTCGAATGATGTGTGTGCCCTGAATATATGATACTGGCTGCTTTGCATTAAAAAAAAGTATCAAGCATGTCTGTGATAGTAATTCAAAAGTTTGTTCATTCCTTCTGAGCATGCAATGCACACTGGGTATGGGGCTCATTTCCTCAGTCAGAATAATCACCCTGACAGTAAAATGTGTGCAACGAGTGCTATGGTGGACTGGGAACCAAAAGAGTCACCGGGAAATGATGTTCAGCAAGCCCAACCCTTTTCCTATGAGAAAATCTGGAAATAGCATAGGTTACACACAAAAGATGCCCAGGGTACAGAGGCCTACGGGAAAACCTCCAGCGTTCACTGTAGGCCAGTGCACCCCTGAAAGCTTGTGACATATATTAATCTTTGTACAATGCACTGCTTTAAGTTTGGGGCTGTTGAGCACAGGGCGACTTTCAGCTGCAGTCTGTGAAAACGTGCGTTGTTCAACTGCACGAGAAACGCCTGCGCTCCGGCAAGAATGTTTTTGCCGGAGCACAGCTCCCTTTTGTTCTGGCCCAATTCCTCCCCTGTTAGAAGCACGCGATGGCTATCCCCGACTCTACAATGATGCTTTTAGTAATTGTGTAATGAAAGGAGTTTGGTAAAATACTGTGAAATATTTTAATGTCTAAATATATGAAGCGGTAGTAATGCTCTGAAAAAAATTTTCAGCGTTCCTGCTGCGTCCCATTGCACGGGGGCTGGGGGCCTTCTCCCAGTCCTAGCGGGCAGAGCGCCCTGAAAGTGCACCGAGAGCCACAGGGCGTTGCGCGCTCCGGGGAGGAAGGGAGGGGCAGGGAAAGCAGGACTAAGGTTAGAGCTGAGGCAAGCTGGGAGTGCTCTGGGTCTAATCTTTTCAGAGCAGCGCCGTGGCCAGGCGCCCAGTGCGCATTATCTTCGTCTTTCCGGTCGGGGAGCTAAAGCTGCGAGGACGGAGCGCTCCCCGTCTTCCAGGCACTATGGAGGCGGAGGGCGAGGGCTTGGAGGCGGCGGCTGCAGAGGTGGCTTACCACATGCTTCAGAGGTAGGAGGCCGAGAGGCCTAATGGAAAATGTCCACGTACTATATACAGTCCTTAATACCCGCTTCTAGGCGCTCCAATGTTTATATGAAGGTAGATTAATGGTACTCCTTGACCGTGGGCAAGGCACTGGCTGTGCCCGAGATCTGTAAAAATCAATAGATCGGGCGCGGGAAGGTATATGTATGTGCCCGGGATGAATAGATCAGCCAATTGGAAAGTCTGCGGTAGAATTCCTGACTTCTGGTTCCATCGTTGGCAATGTAACGACTACTGCCCTCTTTCACTCGTTTTAAGGCCTCTACTGCACCATATTTCTAAATGAAGCCACGCCGTCTCTAGTATACATACCATGCATTCTGCTAGACCTCTGTCTCTCCCGCATCTCTCAGACTAAAGCAAATCTCGCCTGCCAGACGTATTCCCTTAAATATGCCAGACAAAGTGAGCAGCGCAAACTACTCTGGACAAAAGCAGCCTAATCGGAATGAATGATTGAATGGCACCTGCCGTGCCCTTTCTGCAGAGGGATGCATGCAGCCTCCAGGCTGGCTTGATGGCCGTGGAACCAGGAGATGCGAGTTATATTCCTGGCCTTGCAGGCTTTCCAAGCGACTAGATTGTCGGATATCGGGCAAATCGATTCATCGCACTTTTCCTCTGCTCCTGTCCTTATGGTAAACGCGCGCCTCCACAAATCGTGGCGTTTATGTTCATTTACCTCGGCCGGGGCCGGGTCTCCGCAGAGATGTCATGGAGGGACTCCCTCGCCCGCGCTGAGATAATTTCGCGGACACGCTGGTCAGTCCGGTTATTCTGGACTTTCAATACACGGGGCCGAAAAGATCAGGCCGCACTTCACCTCTGACGAGGACTCTGCCCCCGTGCAGGCGCGCGTTCCCCTTTGCTGAACAATGTGCTTCAGAGTCTATAATGTCGGTCCAGAAAGCCCCTCCAGAGTCTGTTATCCAGAGCCCCTCCAAGCCCCCGTGTTTCATCGCGTGCCCTTTCACCTGACTGCACAACGCACCTTGTCTTCTGGATTTTCAGAACAACATGTTGCCAAACTGGTACTGTGGCAACATCTAGCGGGTAATTAAGGAGAAGCAGCAGTTGTTATTGGGCAAGAGTATCTCATTCTGAACTGAATAAAAACAGCTGTGCAATGCCAAACTCATACATACAAAAAAATCCAGGGCAGAATTGATTCTTTATCTGGATAAAGGTCTCTGTGGGCCAATGTAGAGGCTCTGCCCATCTCCACAGTCCAGCCATGCGCATATATCCACACACCCATTACAAATGAACAGACACATCGTTTTCGCGCCTTGAAACACTTGTGTATAGGCGCGTTATAAGTGCCATATCATATCATATGGAGGACAGTAAACGGGAAAGGCCTTACCTCCGTATTGAGCTGTTGTGTACTTCATTTTAATGCATGTATTTATTGCCCGTTTTGATGCATTTTATTGGGTTGACTGATACGCATGGCTAGAACACATCGTATATTGTGCATTGTCCCATTGCTGCATAGTATTTTCAGTTAGTCCAATAAAAGGTATACAAACCTACATCTAGTGTGATTTCAAAACTGGACGAACATGGCACAGAACTTTTGTTTACACTGTTTATGGAAAGGGCTTTTTGAAGGAGCACTCTGCAATGGGCATATTGCTGTATGGAGAAGCGTTATTGCGTTTTTTTTTGTTTTTATAAAGCAACAGTGTCATTGTATGCTAGTTACTATACATCGAAGCAGATGGCTGGTGGTGGGTAAGCCGCTGGAGACAGCACCAGGCAGACTTGAAATGCGTCCTCAGTAATGACTGTGTTTACAGAAATGCAATCTATTGATAATGTACATATTACCTATCCTGTCTGTAACTCCCTGACTTGACCCCTCAGCCCTGCGCTTCATTTATAACCTGCCTGTGACCTCTACCGTGAGATAAGGCCTTTCCAGAATGTGTACTCTCACCGTTTTTGTCACCAATGTGTGCTTACATACTTGAAATAGCCCCCCGTACATGAGGCCAACCCTTGCCAGAATGTGCACTTTTCACCTATTTTGTCTCTAATATGTGCTTACATACCTGAAGTAGCCCCCTGTACCATGAGGCGGGATTTCACCAGAGTGCCAGATACACCCCTATGTTGTGACCTTCTGCTTGGTCTCACTCCTTGTGGATTATGCTATTGCACTTACTGTATGTATTTATTCACCGCTATCTACTGTTTCTGACTGCTAACTCTCCCAATTCCTGTACAAGCGCTGTGATACCTTCGGGTCTGGGAGCTATACAAATGTAATGAATAAATGTGTGGGTGTGAGGTGTAGCCATAGCCCAATGAAACTCTCCGGGAGGAGAAGGTGGTCCTTATGATATAAATACCCTCTTAAAGAATCCACATACAAAGATGCTGACCTAACACAGAAAGGGCCTATGAAAATATGATACACCACCAAGGTAACACCTCAATGGCTCCATCCCTCCCAGAGTCCTCTTCATTTGACCACAGGCACTTCCCATGACACCTGACCTAATGTGGCTTTTGGGCTTAAAGGATAGCTGTGTTCGCTGTCAAACCATCCACCCCCACCCCCATCCTTATCAAATGCTGACCGCTCAAAGGAAAGTGCTTCTCTACTGGACTTTACCCTCTCTCATCGACTAACAAACGTGGCTTTAATGCTAGTCCCTCTGTCTCTAGGGAAGCATCGTGGCGCTAAAGAAAACAGGCAGAGGCAATAATACATTAGATGAGTAGAATCGGGGGCAAAGCCAGCCTCAACATTTTGGGGGGTGGAGGGGCTGGATGACTGCTTTGAAAGCTTGTCATTAGTGGGGCCATTAACCCATTGGGCCGTCGCCCCACTGCCCCCCCTTCCTTTCTCTGAGCCCAGGAGGCTGAATCGCTTTTTTACCTTCCTTTGGCCCATTAGATCAGTGCTATGGAAACGTTTTAATATGGTTTCCAGGCTCCCCCAAGTTGGTGCTGCTTTCATTGTCTATAAAATGCTGATGTTTTCTATTAAGCAGTCACTGTAATCCCTTTTTAAAGAGTCTCGCGCCCCCAGACATCGATCGCCCCCCCCCCAGGTGTGGCCAGCCCCATGGTTAAAAGACCACTGCATTTGTTTCATCTTTCCTACCCGATTCAGAGGCTAGTTTCACAATGTGATTCATTTAGACTTCTTTATTATTTCTTGTTCCAAACAACACTAATTTAAAAAAAAAAAAAACAATTCACCTATACACATTCTATGGCCTTCATACAAATCTATATTCCAGACAAACAAATCATTCCATTTCAGGCACAAAAAAGGACAATTCTATACAGTTAAGATCTATTGTTCACATAGATCCCTCTTCTAAGTGCAATTTTTATATATGTAGATCCTGACGTAGTCCAGGATAAATACAAGTTTTGTTCTTTTAGCATAAGACCTGCCCTATCTTTACAGTGTCAGTGGTTGCTATATTTTGTAGTCGACAGTGTGTTTTCGGCCGTCGGGTGAATCAAAGGTGTGGTTCCACAACTACACAGGCTTCATCACAACAAATTCAAATATATGGTGCGCAATAATGTCTTCTGTTTTCTTTTTGTATTAGCCCGGTAGGCCAGTGGTGTAACAGGGGCCAGACTCATGGGAAATGTAGCACCCCTAATTCAACTGGAGTAAAGGGAGGGAACTGGCCCCTGTACTCTCCCTTACCAGGCTCCCTACCCAACCGCTTTAGGGACCACTGCAAGGTGCCTATAGTACCTGGCGTCCCTGTCCTCCGTCATGTAGAAATAGGATCTGCACCCTTTAAGAGGTAGACAAAATGTACCTACAGCCAACGATGGGCCCCTGAGAAAAGATGGGAGCCCCTTTAATTGAACAGAGGAGCAGTGGTCCGGAGAAAGCAGCCCTGGCATGCCCTGCACCCCTTGCGCAGGTTCAGGACCAGCTCCTTAATTCACAAGCAGGGGGACCGGAGTGAGGCCGAGCACCTGCCAAACGATGCCTATGCCAATAACTTGAAGTGTGAGTGTGGAGCTCCAGGCTGGAGTACGTAGTGTGGTCCAGCAGACATTGGAGACCCACCAACAATCAGGAAACTACAACTTCCAAGTACTTCTATCACGTCTGTGCACCAGAGTTCCCTTTGCCAAAGAGGCTGGAAGTCAGGGTGAAAACGTTGTATAAACCCAGACTCTGAGTCTTTCAGCGTGAGAGCTTGGAGGAAGGTGTGTGATGATTCCCGTGGAGTCATCACCGATCCACAGCCTAAAATCTCCTCCCATGTGGGCAGGGGAAGGCAGCTGCTACCTGATCCTGACCTTGGGGGGTGGTATTATGAGGAAGGATCACATGGGAGGAGATGGATGTCGGGAAGATGTGGTAACCCCATCAGGAGAGACACAGTATTCTTCCCTTTTATGTTAAGAAGACCCTACAATTCCTAAATTCCTGATGGCATGCTGTCGTTATACAAATTTCTCTAGTTAGAAAACTCAAACCCTTTCCTACCAAACATCTTAGGCTCAATACCATTCACACCTTATATGTACATAATACACACCTAACTTCTCCTCTCTCCGATGGTTTTGTACTAAATTAAAATCCCAAACAAAATCACCTTGTAAATCCTATTAATATTATGGACTCCAACTCCAAAAACGCCTCAAGTACTGAGATGAGGAAGGGGTCGTCAGTATGGATTGAAAGAGACCCTATGCTAAGCATGCGGTCTAGTTGTTGCAAGACAGATCAGCTGCACGTGACATTTAAAGATGGTTTTCACATTCAGTCGAAAAGCGAAGGAAGCAGAAGCAGCACGGGCCAGGCGGAAAGCAGAACCGCAGAGGAAGGCAGATGCACAGGAGTGAACCGGGTTGAAGGAGGCAGGTGCTCGCTAGCTGCAGCCTGTCTGTCCTTCTTACCTGAGTGGCGGGAGACCCAGGGGAGCGTGGCAGGCTCCAGGAAAGTGCTGCGTAGGAACCGGCAGCCGCAGAGAGGCTGTCAACGAAGCAGTAAAGCCAAAGAGCAGCAACTTTACCGTCGAGTGAACGGGAGGCCGGCAGAAGAGCTGAAAGAGTTTCTGCCAAGTGGGAGACCCCATTCCCGAATTAAGATTTCGCTGCTGCAATGTGCCATGGGTCAGAAACGCCATAAGACACTGGTGAGTTGGTCCAGTGATATTGGGAACCCCGGGGCATCACGACAGGCAAATTAACAATTAAGTCTTCTAGCTGCCTGGCGGGTCCTGACAAATGAGACGTGCTCGCGTGGCTAACATGCATGCAAAGCATGTCCCGCTCTCGATGCGATGACACGCAACTGGAGAAAAAGACAGTCTACTTCCAAGCCATATTTAAACAAGGTATATCTGGATTCACATCATTATGGGCGTACCTGTGTCTGCTTGACACCTAAACCCACCAAAGCGATATTGAGATTCCAGCCGGGGACCAGGAACCTTCCGGTCCTGCTATTTTAATTGGACTCACTAGACTAATTGAGTCTGCATGTCGAAAGGAGAGAAATTGTTTTACCTCTCCAACTTAACTAAGGTTATAGAATCAACCATAGGATAACGTAAGGGAGTCTATCCCTATCTTGATCGTTGAATATAGAGCCTATTCAGAGCCACCTTACGAAGACCCATTTGAGACAGCAGTCTCCATCAATCAAATGAAGGGAGATGACCTACAGGCTCTTTGGGTTGTAATGTTGATGTTGTATGTTGTAAAATAAAGTTCCTATATCGTCGGAACTAGCAATAGGTAAGATATTATTTATCTATTGTGAAAACCAATGTAATATTGTGTTTCACTGTTATCACCCTCTAGTTGACCACTGGCCCCTACTAATGGTCTGACATTATACCATAATAGTAGTGTATGGTGCAACACAACCATTGTTATATGTTACAAGGTACCAATAGGTTTGAAATATTTTTGAATTCTAGTAGTTGTTGTACCTGTGCTTTTGCGTAGTGCTATAACCTTTGAGGGGCTATTTTTTAAGTAGCCTTTAGTTTCATAATATTGATATCTTATGTATTGTTTTATTACATTCAAACCTTTTTTGTGACTTAAAGGGTTTTTCCTACCACAATTTTGTATCTATATGTATTAAATACACTCATTGTGAACCATTTGAATGTTCTTTGAATTGTGTGCCACCGATTCAATTTGATATACACTGTTGCGAATAATTGTGTTATTTGTTATATTGATTCTGCCTTTGTGAGACACCACCCTTAGTTGTTACTTCTATTTCTACCCCAGCTGACTACGAACGAAAGGGGTACACCCACCCTAGCGTGAATGATCTATTTTGAATACTTACCAAGTAAAATAGAAAGACAGAATCTGCACAATTCCTCATGCCTGCGATGTCACTATGGGGAAAGCTGGAGAAAATGTTATTATAAGCAGATGAATGTTAATGAAGAAGCTGAAAGACAAAATGTGCACACATCTCCATATAACAGACGTTCATATGGGGAAAGGTGAAGCAAGCATTGCCATCAGCAAAAGAATACTTGTGAAGTTAAAAGACAGAACTTGAACAAGTCTTCATATGTGAGAGGTCCATATGGGGAAGCTTGGGACAAGTAGAAGTCCATGAAGTATAGACAGTGCACAGGAGTACAACTGTGCTATACTGGGCAATAAAGAAAACATTGAAAGAAGTCCTGATAAATAGTATATATTGGGCCATGAGTATTCTGGGGGAGAAAGATACCGGGTAGGAGAGTACACCAGGGGGTCTATAGAACCCAGAAGGGGGATTCCTGGCAAGGGAGTATATCAGGTAATCCACTTAAAGTGTATGAAAGAAAAATACATGGTGGAAAGATACCTGGCAGGAGAGTATACCAGGGAATCTAAATAAACTACTGAAGAATTCCTGGAAGGGGAGTATGCCAGGAAGCCACCCTTGAAACAGTTGTATGAAAGAGAAATGTTGCCATCTTTGAAACAATTTGAAAGCAACACCTTGACCATCCCTGGAAACAACAATTGTATAAAAGAGACCATTTTGGAAACCTTGAGAAATTGTTGTATGGAAGAGATAGTGAGATAAGCTACAAATGATCAAAGGGTGGTCCTCTTTTTTAAGGGGCTGTGTGGATGAGGGCCAAATGATATGATAAACATACAGGTTCCACAAAACAGCTACCCACCTTTATATGCACAGGGTGTGAGTGTCCACATACAGAAGGATATAGGCAACTGTCTTACTTCATTATCAGACAGAGGTTCACAGTCTTATATAAAATACATATTTTATTCATCATACACAAAAAATTGTATGGATTTACATACTAGAACATATATATAGTACATAAACATTATTTCCGACTCAGAGTTAATGATGTCGTTCACATTGCTACCTTCCTAGACCATCTCATATTAGTGTGGAGATAGAAGGTGGTGTTAGTATTGAAAGGTGAGGGGTAAGGTTATTGCCACATATCAATGAAATAGCCCTCTCAACTTAGTTAAATCTTGTCAACAGTCAGTTGTGTTTCTGGGTCCAAGGGTTTTGGCACATCCGTGGATGAATCTAGTTAACTTGCCCTCTTGGACCCGTCTTCAGGACACTTCTTAGTGGTATCAAAACAAAAATGATATTGGTTATTAAAATTGTGTGGAAGAGACATTCTTGCCCTCATTAAGGAAACATTGTTTGGGAACAGATAAATTCCCCATTCTTCCTGAAATAACCTGGGGAAAGGGAACTACCCTCTGGATCCAAAGACAGTTGCCTGGAAGAAACCAATATTGTTGGCTTATTCTTTGTGTTTTTCATTTGAAGACCTTTTGGCTAAACTTAAATCAGAGACGTGTTTCTTTACAATTCTTAGTTCATATCTAGTGTGAGGGTCCGATATGTTTTGGACACAATAACAGTTTATATAATGTTGACGACAAGACACAGACAGATCTTTAGTTTTAGTTTCCTAGGCAGGGAAACTCTCTTTAGGATAGGAACAGAGATGCCTTTATCCAACCCTTTTATGTTAATAAAGATATGTGATATTGAAAACATTACCACTTTGTGCCCGTCTCTCATTTCTGACCCCTCACAGGTGACTGATGCAGGTGTAGAAGTTTGAAGATCATTGCAGAGTAGCAGAAGGAGGTTACTGTAGGAGCATGGTATGGTGGAGAAATGGTGAGAGGGGTAGATGTTATGAAGGAGAATGTGGGCGATTAGTTGTAGGAGGCTGATGTGACTAAGGAGGAGCTGGAGGAGTGTAAGAAGGAGGTTGAAGAGTTTGAGGGAGTAATAGAGGGTAAGGAGGTGGTTGCAGAGTTCAAGGAGAAGGTGAGAGAGGTTGAGGAGGAGGTTGGAATATTGTCAAGTAAGGTCCACCAAGCGAAGGACAGAGTCTGGAGATTGTTGGAGGAGGCATGTAAGATGAGGGAGGTAGCAAGAGTGTGGAAAGAGAAGGGTGGTGCTTGAAGAAGCAAAGAAGTGCCCCAGTAGAGATGGCAAGAGGGCAGTGCTCATAGAAGTGAACCAGGAACACCAGACATAGGAGAAGGTGGGGCCCAGATGGGTGAAGGGAATTAGTGGGCAAGAGGGAGAAGTAGACCCTGGAGGGGTGAACATATAGTGGGTGCAGAAGGAGGTAACCATAAGGGCCACAAAGCCCAGAGGGAGTTTGGAACACACCAAATAGCGAGGAAAAAGAATGAAAGGAGAGAAGGTTCAGAACCAGGAACCAAGGCGACCCTCAGGGTTGGAGGGTGGAGGAAGTCAAGGGTAGGGCCCTGCTCCTCAGTCTGCCTCAATCTGGACACACCTAAATGGCTGGAAGCCCAATTCCCTCCAGAACAGGCTGGAGGACAAACTCCCGGACCACATGACTGATGCCAACTGGACATACTGACTGGGACCCATTGTTTGAGGAGCTCCACTGGCTACCCGGGGTACAGAGACTCCTGAACTCTCCCCGACACGCAAGAGGGGACCTTTTAAGACTTTTGTTGGACTTTAACACAAAGAGCATTTTTAATTTGGAACGTTTAGTTAAACTGGGATAGTGGAGAACTGTGTTTGGAACTTTGAGACACTTTGGGATACTGAGCACCTTCATCTTGGGGAGCCTTTGGGAATAGAGAAAAGATTACTTTTTGTCTTTTGGTTACCTTGTTCATTGTTTCTCTTACACAGGTATCCTGACCAGATGCTACTATAACTTTCTTAATAAAACCCAAAAATGTGCATTTTATGTTGTGGCTCCATTCAAGTCACCAGGTCTTCATGCTCGCACTCTTCAGAATTTCTTTGCAGATTTGGTAACTGCTTAGAGACAGAAAACCATTCTGTCAAGTGCCAGATAGACAATGTATTGTCTTCACTCCATCTAATGGGATAATAACCTTTTTTTATTTATAAAAATGGTCTTGCAGTAAGATGTCCTATTTGCTTAAAATCCCAAGAAGACCAAGAAAGTTTCCATTGTCCGACTTTCTAATTTATGAGTAGTTACCTCAAAATGCCAGGTTGTTAATGTGTTTAAGAGTATCATCCAGGTAAAAGTCAAGTAATTCTTTCCATTTCCGGATCTCCACAGTTTGTATAACTGTGCCAGTCCCTTTACTCTTTACATTGGCCTGGCAAATCTGCCATTGAGGTACGAGAGCATGTAAACTTTGCTTTGCCCCCGCGTGCCTAATTTCCCACTTAATTTCTCTGAGCAGCATGCCTGTGAATTATGAACCCATTGAGAAGACACAACCTTGATCTTTTGACAAAAATCGACAAGGAAAACCAATTCGAGCTTGTTTCAATGACTACAGCAAAGATCATTTCTGAAGCCCTTGCCACAATTTGGAAGAACAAAATATTATTCTTTATTTTTATTATTATTAACACTTTTTAGGAACCTGTGACTATTGGCATCTCTTGTAAGAACACTAGCCTTCATTACCTGTGAGCCTCAAAATCTGTGAGATTCTCTTTTCACATTATAGGATCAGAAGACCTGTATGGGACTACTTTTGTTTGATGCATATATTTCACTGTGCCAGCGTCAAGTTGTAATGCAGGATGGTATGGAGATTTCAGTGTTTTGGGAAGTAGAAATTCATAATTTGAGCAGGTTCTTCAAATGCATTGTCTTTAACGTTGTGTTTGTGTGTAAAGTCTGGCGCGTTGGACTGGGCCGTACCCTTTCCTCGGCTTGGGAGAGTCTTTGTAACGCAGGTAATAAACAGTTACAAATTTCACAACTAGTATTTTATTTATTGGGTGTTTATAACACGCCTATTCAGCAAAAAGGTGTTTCAAGGTGCAACAATACAAGAGGGTGGGGGGGACAGGGAAGAAGAGAAAAGAAGGTCCTTCTAGGTCCTGTGTCATTTGGATCATGCAAGTGCAGTAACAAGAAGTGCAGGGGAGAGGAGAGGAGAGGGGTGGAGTGCCGTCAGGGCGGAAGGGCCCATGGGTTATGTAAGTGCAAAGGGGAGGCCAGGTGGACAAGTGCCAGGGGAAAGCAGAGAGTGCAGGAGAAAGAAGGTCTACGTGCTAAGTGTGAGGGATGGCTGTAAGGGCTCCACGGGGCTTTCCCGGCCAGGCTAGTGCAGGCGGAGGGGGCCTGGAAGCGCAAGTGCAGGTTTGGGGGGTTTGGGGTGGCCTGGGGGGAGACCAAGTGCAGGGGTGGACTGGTTGAGGAGGGCCTGGTGCCCTGTAAGAATCTGAGGAAACCAGGCAGCCAGTCAAGAGACAGAGGGACATTAGCAGGGGAGGGTGAGGGGAAAGGAGGAAGAGAAATGGAGGGTCTTGTGAAGATTCCAGAACTTAAGGAGCTACGGCTCCAGTCTGCGAGGGGCATGGGGACCATTCCAGAGGGAGGCACCTGCGGAGGACAGAGATTTACCCCCACTCTCTGCTTGGAAAAGCATCTGATCTGCAGAGATTTGGAGCTAGAAGACTGAAGGGCTCTAGCAGGGAGGTATTTAGGGGGATAGAGAGTTGGATGTAGTGGGGTCCCAGGCCCCAGAAAGCCTTGTGAATGATGCAGAGGGTCTTGAAGTTGGACACATTCATGAGAGCAGTTTTCGTGGAGTGACAGGACAGAAACCTGCTTCTAGGTGGTCTTGAAGGTTGTGGATGTCTAAGAAATTGGTAAGACTGTTGAACACAACCCTTTTGAGCACTTTAAAGTAGGGCGGAAGGAGAGACATAGGGCAAAAGTTAGCCGGTTGGTTCGGGTCAGCCCCAGGGTTCAGAACTGAGGGGAGCTATTTAACTCATGCTTCTAGCACAGTAGAGCCTGGTCAGCTTGAAAATAACAGCACCAGGAGCTGCTTTTGGCTCCTAGGGTTAACTGGTGCTTTCCAAACATGTAAATGTGACATTATCTTTGAGTATTTGAGAATGTTAATAAAGAAGAATTAGAACACATATCATCTATATTTGAACACAAAGATGCATACAAAATGAACAAAAAGTTAAAGGAGGATGTTTGGTAGCATCTGGTTCCCCTGCAGTAGCTCCTGCAACCAGGGTGATGCCTGACACCCAGGAGCTGGTTTTTGCTCCTGCTCATCGAATCTCAATTTCAAACCCAGCAGCCCTTTGCTTTTTTAGGAGAGGGACCGTAGCTGATTTGAAAACCGAGGGAAAGCAAGCAGAGTCGAAGGACAAGTTGAAGAGTGCAGCTAAGTGAGAGGCCACTAAAGGGGCAATAGGCTTCACTAGCTGAGGAACAAGAGGGTTTGACTGGGCACAAGAGGGGTTAGCCTTCATCAGTAGGGATAGCACTTCATCAGGATTAGTGTGACTAAAGTGGGAGATGGAGGCAGGGGATGGTGGTAGAGTAGGCAGAGTGTAAAATGGAGGAGGGAGTGTGAGAAAGGTCAGGCGAGAGTCTCTAATTTTGGAAATATTTGCAGCAAAGTATTCAACTAGGTCATTAGCTGTGAGAGTCCAGGTGATAGTCATAGACTTCGGAGGAGTGCGGAGTGGGTTTAGGGTTCCCCATAGCTAGCGAGGATGGTTGGAGTGAGAGTCAATGGGGGTTAGGTAGAATTCCCTTTTCGCTCTATCAAAAGTGGACTAGAGAGAGTTCAGAGCAGAGAGGTAGCGTTTTAGGTCCTCATGCGAGTCAGTACGCCTCCATTTGCGCAGCAGCCGACCACATGCCTGTGCAGTCAGAGTGTATGAATGGGGTGACCTATTGCTGCGAATGCTGTGACTTAGGGGTGAAAGTAAGCAGTAGGAAGTGTGATGAATCCAGTGGAGTCATCACTAATCTCCCAGCGGTAACACCCTCGTGTGGCATGGAGACGGCAGCCGCTACCTGATCCTGACCCTGACCCTGGGGGCTGCAATATGAGGGAGGATCACATGGGAGGAAGCAGCATCCGGGGAGACGATGGGACTCCATCTGGAGAGACATGGTATCGCCCATTTTTCCTTGATAAGCATCGCCCCATGTCTGAAACCCTCATGGCTTATTGCCAGGTTTCCACCCCCTTTCCCATGAAGAGCAGGGAAGCCCCTTTGAATGGATCTGTGAAACAGCCTTGTCGTTATGATGGAATTACCTTTTTCAATTCTATTTATCGATCCATCAAAAAGGACTTGCCATCAGAGCCTTTTTATGCTCATCCAAAGTTCATAAATCAACCATTGGACTTCTATTCCCAGAGTTCACAAAGTACTTAGGCGAAGAAGAGGAGAGATTGAACAATGTGGAATAGGAAATACTGTGAACCAATTGATCATTCTAGTGTTCCCAGACCCACACCTGTGCCTTGGAAATGTAAGCAAACCAAACTGTAAATGAGGGAGAGCCGCTGTGGCACCTGGCGTGAGAACGCTGCATCTCCCTGCAAGGAGCAGAGCGACACGAAGCTAGAACTGATGTGGTGGAGCGAGGCGTCGTGCCACCAGAAGAAAGAATTGCTAAGCTGTGGAACGCTGCGAGAATGCCAGCAGCCAGTGAAGAACTCCTGGGTGTTCGCAGAAGGTGAAAAGCAGTCTTCAGTTTACCAGAGCCGAGAAAACAGCAGGCGAGTCCGTTAGAAGCGCTGAGATCTGCCGAACGAAGGAAAGCTGATCCAGAGAGAGAAGCGGAAGACATTCCTTTGCCGTCCAGCCGCAGGAGAAGAAAGCCATGCTGGCAGCAACGGGCGAGTCTTCCTGCAAGCAACTGGGACAAGGATGTATCGGCAAAGATGCCGGGTAAAAATAATTGAAAGAAAGCGGAATTGTGGACATATTGAGAAAAGGGTATTTCAATCTAAAATCAACCCTTTGATAATGTTTAAATGTACACAGTGCCATTACGAAGCAAATAGAACAAAGATAATATGTCAGATAAATTATCAAATCTCCTATATAAACAACTCTTGGAATGGGTAGAAGACCCAAAAAAGCAGAAGTCCTAGCAGGGGAGTGTGCTGGGCAGTCGCGAGTGTGTGGACATTTGAAGTCCTGGCAGAAGAATACACCAGGCAAGCTTGTGTGGAAAGCACAAGTCCTGGCAGGAGAGTACACCACACAATGTCAGGTGTGTGAAACAGAGTCCAGGTAGGGGAGGATACCAGGCAATTGGAAAAGGATTGTGTTAAATAAAGAACTGTTCTGAACAAAGCCATCAGTGGGAAGTCAACAAAGTTCGGTGTGCAAGTATTATAGTTGGCCAAGAGAGGACCCAAAGAACAGTTCTGAAAGCAGCCAATATTGTGAATGTCAAACAAAGTTTGAGGTGTAAATGCTACCCTTGGCCCAGAGAGGCCCAAAGAATTGTTTTGAGAGAAATTACAATTGTGAAGTTAAACAATTGTTGTACAAGTGTTGCGTTTCACCAAGAGAGGCCCAAAGAACAGTTGTGGGTGAATACCCCTCAAGGAGTGAAGAAGAATCCAGGGGAAGGGAAGTACCCTCTGGAGTCAAGAACTCCAACCTTGATGAAACTTTGTTTAAGTCATTTTTCTCTTTGAACACATTTTCAAACCACGTAAGGTTAAAGACATTTTCCCTTTTTCACCTTTATATTTTAGTTTTAGTATGAGGGTTGGAATAGAATTTTGGACACTGCACAGTTTTGTTTTAACATCCTGACAGACAGATCCTTACTTTTGGTTTTAGGTAGGGAAAATCCTCTTATTGCATGGTCAGAGAGGCCTTTTGCCAACCCCCTTTCATTTAATAAAAATCTTTAAACTAAAACATGGCTGCCATGTGTCTGACTCCTCACAGAAGTGAGAGGAGAATGAGTCGTATAGTAGTAATTGGAAGCTGGAGAAGGCAGTGTTGGTGTAATAGGCATCGGTATGAAGGAAGAGAGCGAGAACTGTAGGTCAGAGAGAAAGGGGGAATGGCAGAAGGTTTACATTTCCTTTTAGTAATAGGCGAAGCAAGTGGCGAGGAAAGGTCACAGGGTGAAAGGAGATGGTGGTGGAAACAATTGAGTGATGAGATATGGACGGTGTG
The DNA here is from genome assembly GCF_040938575.1 of Ambystoma mexicanum. Lineage (NCBI taxonomy): Eukaryota > Metazoa > Chordata > Amphibia > Caudata > Ambystomatidae > Ambystoma > Ambystoma mexicanum. Next base: position 294,068,482 of record NC_090931.1, read on the forward strand.
ACAATAGTATTAGTGGCTGAGAGAGAGGTAGAAGAGATCCAAAGAGTTGGCCCCTGTGTGGATAGGTAGGGTATGGATAGAGTGGAGAGCGTGGCCACTAAGAAAAGACTAAAGTTTACATTTCTGAGAAGTGGTTGGAGAGGGAAGGTTAAAGTCACCTAAGAGTATGAGGTGATAATTAGTGGAAAGAAAATCAAGGAGTTGCCCAAGATCATCAAAGAATGGTCCAGTGGGACAAGGAGGGCGATAGATGGAGATGATTTGAACTGAGTGAGGCAGAGCAATAGTAGAGTGAGGCAGAGCAATACTAGACATGGTGAATTCAAAAGAGGTAGGACGTGGCACTGGAGATTTGTGACGCATTGAGTCGGGAAGAGAGTATGTGCCCGACGCCTCCACCTCTGCCAGTCAGTCGAGGAGTGTGAATGAAGGATAGTTAGGAGTCGTATAGGCCCACCAGAGTGGCAGTATCAGATGGAGAAATCTAGGTTTCAGTGATGGCAAGAAGGTCTACGGGAGGAGAGCTGGAGTGAAAGTAGATAAAGGAAGTTTTGTTGCGTACAGACTGGTTTTGTTCCATAAAGACTGAGCATTCCAGAGTGCAATGTTCAGTTGTTGAGGTAAGGAAGAGTAGAGAAGTTGAGGAAGAGAGGCGAGGTGGATAGGTGTTAGAGGAGGTATGGTTTGTGGTCTGCTTTGTTTGTTGGAAGGAGGTGGAAAAGAGATGGAGTAGTGTGAGTTTCCAGTTGTGAGTTTTATACTAGGGATAGGAAAGGAGGATGTTGTAGCGGGATTGGAGAAAGTGTTGAGAGAGGTGAGTTGGAGGGGCAGCAGAAGGATCAGGAGTTGGATGCATTATAGGTGAGTAGCACAGTGTGGAAAGACAGTACAGTAATTGGGAAGCTAGGGGTAGTCATAGGTGCACACTCGGGTGCAAGAGGGAGAAACGTAAAAGCTCATAGTCTAAGAGGCAAAGAGGCTGGTCCATGGCTGGTCTTGTTCGTGGCTGGATTGTGCAAGCCCTAGGATCCTACTCAGCATGTCTTGGATCTCTCCTCTCTCTCTCCCGCTGTGTTTTCTCTTTGATCAGCATGCTGGATTTCTGTTTTCTTGCTCTGTTTTCTTTCTGAAGGCTGGATCAACCTGGACATTATTTTTTTGCCCTGTGTTTTCTTTCCTGGGCCCAGAGAATGTTGCATCTTTTTTTTTCTTCTCGTTTTTTGACCAGCATGTTGTGAATCTTTTTTTCTCTTCCTCTGTGCATTTTCCTTTCAATGACCAGCATTTCCTGGATCTGTTTTCTGTTTTATTTCCTAATGTGACCATTCTCTTCTAGGCTCGGCAAGTCATGGGTCTCTATTTGCTCTTCCTTTTTGTGTTGTCCCTCCTAGGACCAGCAAGCCCTGAATATCTGTTTTTTCATCGGTCATGTGTGGGGGTATGCAGAAGGCTACCTGAAGCCTGGATGAAAGAAGATGAGGCACTGTATTTGGGGACAATGTGGACTTGTAATGCGCAATCCCTTCTTTTTTTTTTTTAAAGCAACTTTTAGCGACAAAATAAGTTGTAAGCAAAGTCCATGTCACTGATAAGGAGATTAGGAGGTGATTATGGGGGACGGGGGGGAGGAGTTCCCTAACAACTAAACCTAGAATCCTTCAGTGGTTCTTGAATCCCACAATCTTCTGATGCTAAGATTTCCTTTTTGTTTGTTAAAAGGCCTTATGATATACTTAACGTTGTTATTCTTGGAGCGCTTTGTCGACTAGCTGCTGATGTTCCACAACCTCTCTTCAAAGTGACATGCAGTTATCTGGATGGAACAATTTTGTTTGTGGAAGCAAGTGGAGCTTTGATATTGTTCTATGGCAGTAATCGGGAGGCTATTTCATCAATGATTTCAAGGATAAGTGGGGAACACTTGGGAGTGTGCCCCACTTCCCTTAACCTCTATACCTTCTGCTCTGATCCCATGTTGCTCTGGCTCTATTTTCGTACTCCACCCATGTGCGTTTCCATTTTCTCAGAATATCTAAGCTCTCTGTTTTCTGACTGTGTTTTCTCTTATAGACCCAGCATGTCCGGGCTGCACCTGGTGAAGCAAGGGCGCGACAAGAAGAAAATCGACCTGCAGAGGGATTTCACAGTTGCCTCCCCAGCAGAGTTTGTAACTCGATTTGGCGGCAATAAAGTAATTGAGAAGGTATGTTCCCATGTCTGTAGGTAGCATTTGAAAGCTGCTGAAACTTGCTAAACTGCAAGACTAAATATTAAACCTTTAATAGTTTATAATGGTAAGCAGGCTATGATCGCGTGGCAGTAATTCAGGCCGTGATCAGTGGCTGTCCCCACAGCAGTGGCCCATTCCTGATGGTAATGGATGAAAATAATCCTCTACAGCCATTTCATTTCAAATAATGCCTCTTCAAGTGCAGGGCTTAGCTGCAGGGAGAGGGACACATCTGCATCCCATCAGACACAAGGATTTCTGCCTTGTATTTGGATATATCTCAGGGCCCCTGATTTTACCTGAATTAAACTGATTGAAATGAAGCTGATAGAACGTCTCTAGATTGTCATGAAGTTTCTGCCCAGCCACTTTTTCTCAGACGTTTGGCCAATGCTGGAAATCTTATACTTGGCCGATGGTTTATCAGAGGAATATGGTTAATGGTATGCTTCTTGATTAGGGGCCGGACCAATCCTACTTTTTAGGAATCTGACACAAACCTTGTAGCTGAAGACTTATTGACTTGATGAAAGTAGTTAACATTGCCCCCTTTCTTTCAGTAGACAGAGGAATGAAATCTACCAGAGTTTCTGTGATTAGGGTACGGGTCAGGAGCTTGGCAGCGACGGATGGACGGAATTGGGAGCTTGATAGTGGGGGAGTTACCCTGAACCCTGGTTATGAGAAGATGAGGCATTGCATTTGGGCTTGCACAATCCATTTTCATTTGTTTATTTAAAAAATCTTCATTTTCTTTTTAGCTTTAGCGCCAAAATACATTGCACATTGTAAGCAAAGTCTATGGAGGGCCAGCAGCTAGACATGGACACTTAATTGAAATGTCCACTTGTTTGTATCAAATGATAAGAAAATACCTAACTTTCCCTAGTGCTATGTTGGTGTTCCCACATATATAAATAACTAAGGTGCTTGTCTGTTGTCAGGAAGTCATAAAATTAAAAAGGTCAGCTGTCCCTACCACTATTCTAGCAAAATAAGGTCAGTACAATGTCTCCCTTCTCCTTATTGCCCTTTCTTTCAAGGTTTCTCCTTTGATTCAAACTTCTTATTAGTAGGTTAATTTCAAATAGTATCATGTTACCTTCTGTACAAGTTCTTGTAACTCTTTCACAAGTTCTTTGTGTTTTGCCTCCTCTTTGCGGATTGTTTTCCAGGAATCCCTTTTTAACACTGTCTTATCGTTTTCTTCAGAATGATGTACCTTTTTATACGTCTGTAACAAATAGGGAGTCTTAATCAACTGCAGGCCTCGATCCCTGAACAAGTATGGGCTGAGTATTATGGCAATTTGTACCAGGGGGAAGGGGCAGCAGCCACGATACCGAGTCCGGCCAGGGAATGTGTTATCCGAACCAGGGAGCCTTAACAAAACCCACTGATACTCACTACTGAAGAAGTAGAATTGGCCAGGGAATGTGTTATCCGAACCAGGGAGCCTTAGCAAAACCCACTGAAACTCACTACTGAAGAAGTAGAATTGGCTCTGGGGCGTCAAACTGGTAAAGCACCCGGTCTGGATAGGGTTCTGATAGAATTTGATAGAAATTAGTCTGTCGTTTGGGTACTATACCTGACCAAACTATTGAATGCACTATTGTGTAGGAAGCAGGTTCCTGTGTCCTGGATCACTTCAGAAATTGGCCTTATTCATGAAAAGGGAGCCTGTGGTGACCTTGCAAATTTTAGGCCAATTTTCCTTATTGGATGCCGGGGGAAAACGTTTGCCCAGGCATTACTGTTTCACCTGGATGAATGGGCTCTCAGCTAGTGGGATTATAGATCACTGCCAGACAGGGTTCTGCAAGGGCTTCAGTAACATCAACCAAAGCCTGAGCCTCCACCTGGTGTGTGAGAAATATGCCGTGCTCAGGAAGACAACCGTATATGCAGTATTTGTTGACCTACGAACCGCATTCAATTATGTGCCAAGAACACGTCTCTGGGAGATGTTGGTGGAGCTCGGCATTCCAGGTGCACTGCTCTCAGCTATCCAGAGCTTATACACAGGGAACACTGCAGTATTTTGTGGGGGGAATTGATGGAAGTGCCACTAGCAGTATTGATATCAAGAAGGGAGTCTGTCAGGGTTATGCTTTATTTCCCAAGTTGTTTTGCATCTTCATCACTGAAGTATTGAAGAAGCTCTTGGGTGTGCAGACCGACGCCCCTTCCCTGGAGGGTGACCAGCTCCCGGCTCTGCTGTTTGCAGACGACGCAGTACTTCTGTCTCTAACACCCGTAAGCAGCTTGAGATTTGTGTTGATTTCAGTAAAAGGAATGGGTTTACCTTGAACCTTAGTAAAAACTAAGGAAAGATTTTTAAATCTAATGTGAGGAAGAAGCAGAAGGCCATTAGACGTACTCTGGAGGATGGGGTAATTGAGCAGGTTGTTTCATACGACTATCTGGGGGTGAGGGTTATGGCGTCTTGTGGGTGGACAATGCAGATTGAGAAGGCAAAAAATATGTTGACCAGGTATTGTGGGGCCCTAGCTATGTTTACAAAACAAGCATGGAAATGGGGCGGTGCGTGTCTCACTGAAGGCGCACAAAGCCCAGGCGCTGCAGGCTGCACTGTACAGGGCTGAACTCTGGGGGCATATGGCTACTGAGCCCCTTGCAGTGGTGGAGAACAAATTCTTGAAAAACAGCCTTGGACTGCCCTTCAGTGCACCAAACATCCCAGTGCTCCTTGAGACTGGCCTGCAAGGGTTTGAATCAATATGTAAATTGCGACCAGTGCTTTATTGGGTCCGTCTATGGTCAAATGACAATCTCTGTAAATACAAAGAAGCAGTTCTGGACGTGTTGTCCCAACAAGGGAGTAACTCTCATGTCAAAAACACCTTAGGACAGTCGGGGCTTGGGGAGCATTGGTCCAATCCTGCTGTCTTGACATCTCCTTCAAAGGAAGAGATGAAGATTGCTGCAGGGGGTAGGGCGGAGAGCAATATCCTGACGAAATCCAAGGCCTCTGAGGCTCTTCCCCGGTATTTTATGATTAAGAAACAGGTTGGATGTGAAGAGTACTTGGATTACGTTACCTCTAAGAGGGAAAAGGTTGTATAATTAAAGTTTCATTTTGGGATCTTGCCCACAGCTGCTCAAATGCACAAATGGGATAACACCCATCCCCCGACATGCACCTTTGTGAAGATGCTGTTGGCTACCCTGACGCATCCCTGCTCCAGACTAATATTAGGAAGACAGGTTCAGACAGACTTCCGGCCTGGACAAAAATGGAATACATCATTCACCAACACCTTCTATGATGCTTTACTGATTGAGTTGTTGTGCACACAGATGAAATGTCTTGGGCCGGGGTTCTACTATCACTAATGTGATGTCCACTGTACCCATGGTCCTCCATGCGTCTATGTCTCTCAGATTGTTTTTCTCTGCCATCATCGGCGGACACCAAATCGCAGAGTTCCTATTCGGCTAACGCCATTGATTAAAATTTAATTAGAGTTAGTTCCTCTTTCTATACTTTAAATCACTGACCTTCGATGAACATCTTCGACGGCGGTGATCAAGGCAAATGTAGTCGGGCAAAACCTTGACTTGATGACACCCCGCAACGGGCCTCAGCCCAGAGAGTAGGGAGAGTGGGGGGTGGACATTTCTTAGGGCTCCAAGAGAATGCATTTTTCCTTTTACCCTCTCTATTTTCGCCTAGCTGCCCTTGCATCAAAATATGGAAAACACACCATTTACATTCTGCCCTCGTTGCAACAAAAAGTTACCCTGGAAAGACAAGCACTGAGTGTGCAACCTCTGTCTTGCAAGGGACCATGACGAGGGCCATTGCTTTGTCGAGCTTGTCAGCTCTTCAAACCGAAAACACTAAAGGACTGAAAGACCAAAAGTTGGGCCCAACACGCCATGCAGGCCGAAGCCGTCATGGATGTGGAGGGTGTATCCAGCGATGGCAGCATTGCTATCTTTTCGGACGACGAAGGCAACAGGTAACCCATCGAGTCTCACGTGCTAGCCCCGACCCCACCAGACAGGCCAGCAGCGCTGTTACGGGGACAACACCCAGTTGCAGTAGCATGCATAAACCAGCCCACACTAAACACATACCCAAGGGCTGAGAGTCGACGACAACATTGTCCACACGGCCGCACACAGCATTGAGGTGGAGGTCCACTAGTTCCATGTCCTCTGGGCAGTCGAGATCCCGATGGCCACATGACAGGCCCCCAAAGTTGCAAGACGACGCGGACGCCCTGTCCAAACCATCAACTGACTACCGAGTGTCAGAAGACGCGGCATCGGACCTCCCATCTGCCGAAATTCGTCACTCGCATATGTCGAAATCGGCAAAAAGCACCAAGACTTCAAAAATAGCCCATCTGGTGCAGAAGCATGTCCTTGAAAATCTGCTTAAAGGGAACATTTCCAAAAAACACTCTTCCTATAGTCAGCACTCTCATAGAGAAAGGACAAGTACACCACACAAGGAAAAGGACACTGTTTCGCAAGGGGAGGACACCATAGCAACTGCCTTTAAAGAATAAAGGACAGCCTGCCCCTATAACGCCACAAACTCCTGTAACTATACCACACTCCTCTCAGTGGACCTCTGAGGACATTCATGGCTAATGTTTTAGAGAAAACCCGCCAGGCTGTGCAAAGTTTACAAAACACATCACCAACTAGTGGCGATACGTCTTCACAACCCTCAGCAAAGAGGCCACGTCAAGACACCCTTCTAGTTACACCTCAGCAAGACCCAGTCCAATTGATATTTATGATCCAAATACAGACTCAGAGGAAGTTGAGACACTAGAGGAGGTAGACCAATACTACGATGAGGACTAAGAGGATGTGTATGACTTACCCTCTCCCATCAGCCTAGATCCACGAGTGGCAGATTCACCTGTGGACAACCAACTTCAGTATAATGATATGCTCAAAAAAGCAGCTGAGCATTTCCAGATCGAGACCCAGGGGACGCAAATAGCTAAAGATTTTGTAGACGACATTTTGGGTGACAGGAAGGCTGTTACCCAATTTATACCTATTCTTCAGTCTGTTCAAAGAAGAATCCACCCCTCTCTAGAGTCTCCTAGCCAAACGCGGACAGTGAACACAGGTATTGAAAAGTTGTTCCGCCCTGCGCCCGCAGACCCACTGTACATCGGGGGCCAGTAAAAACCTGACTCACTAGTAGTGACCGCAAAACGCAAGAGGGCAGGAACACCTCTAGCCTCATCGGAAGCACCCCCCGATAAGGAGAGCAAAAAGTGTTATACTCCCGGGAGAAAAGTGGCCTCCTCAGCGGCCTTTCAAACAGGGATAGCCAACAACACCACTTTTTTGGCAAGTTATAACTGCCACAAGTGGGAGGAAGTTGCTACCCTAATGGCCTCTGCACCAAAACTCCTAAAATCGCAACTGTCCCAAGCAGTAGTGGAAGGAAAGGCTGGGGAAAACTGCATCCTGAAAAATAACTTGGATGCCACAGACCATGCATGCAGGATAATCGCAGAGGGGACACTATTAAAACGCCATGCATGGCTTCGCGAATTTGGCTTTGAACCGGAAACGCAGGAAACACTCCTCAACATGACCATCGAACCGAATGTCCTATTCGATAAAGCGGTTGAAGACGCATTAAAATCTGCCAAAGAAGAGTATGACACTCTTAGGCCAGCTAACTAATAAACCACCGGGCCAAAGAGGCAGATTTTTTTTCCGTTGCTTTTGAGGGCAAAATTCACAAAGAGGTACCGAATATAGCCAAAATCAAAGCTCATGCTGGGGGTCCAATCAAGGACAAGCCTTTCGAGGCTTCCAAAGGGGCCAGCGTAGATCTCGCGGCCGGGGGAGGTCCTCCACTTCGAGAGGTGGAGCAACACATTAGACTCAGGGGAGGCCCACGAGAATGGGGAGGGTTAGGGGGCTTGGAAGACCTTTCCAACTCCAAAAGTGGGTGGGGGAAATGGGAAATGCATCGTTGGAAACTGAAAATTGGAAAGTGAAGTGCATCGTTGGAAACTGAAAATTGGAAAGGAACAATGAAGTCAGCAACGGGGGGGGGGGAATGAAAACTTGGCACTGGGAACGGGGCTCCGGCAAGTACGTTGGTAACCGAGGGGAAGGGGGGCCCCAGGGAGATTGGGGGAGGATAAGGGGGGGCTCCAGAGAAGGGGGCCCTTTGTGATTGGCAGCTTAAGGAGATCGAAAAGAAACTTGGGGGAGGGGGGGCCTTGGAGTGCGGGGGTAGGGGCCAGGAGGAGCAGGGGGGTTAGTTGGGATGGACCCCTCCTTAGCGATAGGCAGGGGAAGAGGATGGGGATAAGAAGGATGCTGGGCTCTGGGGGATAGGTAGCGCTTGATGGAGGGGGTTCTCTAGAACAGGAGGGCGCGCTGGGGGCCGGGGGGGATGGGTCTAAGGCGGCAGGGAGAGATAGGGTGGATCGGGGTCTCGTTTGAGGGGCGGAGAGGGGCTCCCTCTTAAATTTGTAAATATGTAAATGCAACCGAACTGCCCCTACGCACAGTATTAATATGTAAATTTGTAAGCCTTCGCTCAACTATATGTATATATGCACATCCCACACAATGTAACTGTAAATGCAATGCACTTTTTCTCATGCCTATCTTATTCTGTAACCAAGTTTTTAAGTAATCCTATCTTCCTGACCTCTGTTGCGCCCTGTTACCTCTGGGTTTTGCGCGCTATACTAAATAAATAAACAAACAAACAAACAAACAAACACCTCAGAAACAATGACCACCCGCTTCAGGTCCCCTCCCATGCCTCTCCAGTAGGAGGGCGTATAACACACTTCACCCACACAAGGGAGGGGATCACATCGGACAAGTGGGTGTTTGGGCGGTTATTGTGTGGAATTACTGCAGTGATCATCAAACCATCCCCCACACCAAAAACCAACCACAAATCCTTCTAAAAGAGGTTGCAACACTACTGCTCAAGGACACCATCAAAATTGTCCCAGCAAACCAGGTAAACAAGGGTATATATTCAACTTACTTCCTTGTGCCAAAGAAAGATCTAACAATGCGCCCAGTATTAGACCTGCGCCCTGCAAACACTTATGTAAAGCCACAGAAATTCTGCATGACAACGCTACAAGAAGTCATCCCACTGCTAAAGCGGGGGGACTACATGGCAACCTTGGATATGAAAAATGCTTATTTTCATATTTCAGTGTTCCCAGCGCACAGAAGATTCTTGCGTTTCAAGATAGCAAACCGGCACTACCAATTCAAGGTGCTACCCTTCAGAATAGCATCAGCACCAAGGGTTTTCATTAAGGTTCTGGCGATGGTGGCAGCGCACCTGCGCAGGGAGGCAATCCCAGTGTACCCTACCTGGACGACTGGCTGATCACAGGGAAATCACCCAAATTTGCAGGCAAAATACACAAAGAACAATAAACCTTTTCCAATTGGGTTCCTCAATAAATGAGAAAAAATCAAGCCTTTTATCAAACAAAACCAAACAGTTCCTAGGAGCTGTCTTAAATACAGAAGAATGGATAGTCTTTCTGTCAAAGGAAAGAATCCAAAACATTCTACTTCAAATACCACAGTATCAAGCCTGTCACCAGATAACCGTACGCAAAGCTATGCGTTTGCTCAGCATGATGTCATCTTGCATTTACCTGGTCCCACACACAAGTTTGCGCATACTCCTGATGCAGGAGTGGTTGGTGAAAGAGTGGGATGATCTAGTGGTCGTTTCGCCAACACTAGTACGAGCCTTTTGCTGGTCGACAAAGGAGAATCTGTTGAAGGGGAAACCCTTCCTCGATCCAGCGGTGCAAGTGATAGTTACAACAGACGCATCACTTTCCGGGTGGGGGGGGGCACAACACCTTCATCTCACAGCACATGGTTGGTGGACTCGCATCACGGCACAGAACCATCTCAACCTGCTTGAACTTCTAGCGGTATTCAAAGTGCTTCAAGCATTCGAAGTACAGCTGACAAATCAGTCAATACAGATCAATGGGAGCACCCTATGGATGAGTTGGTCAGGGACATTTGCTTACGCTTTTCCCCCAACTCCACTAATGAACAGGGTGGTGAACAAGATTTCACAAAGAACAAATGACGCTCATCCTAGTTTCTCCAAAACTGGCGATGTGCATCCCATCATAGTCCAGTGCCAAACAAACTTATTGACACAGCACGGGGGAATGACATTACACCCTCAACCTCACTCAATAAACTTGGCAGCATGGCTCCTCCGGTCATAGTGTGGACATCTAAATTTACCACAGAGGTGTATGGATATCCTCAAGGAGGCATGCAAACCAAACACCAGACACTGTTATTTCGACAAGTGGAGAAGATTTGTAATTTGGTGCCGGTCTAAACAAATAAACCCTGTAGAATGTACCCCATCCCACATTCTTCACTATAATGCTCCACTAGTTAGACTCTGGGTTAATGTTGAACTCCATAAAGGTTCACCTGGCGGCTTTATCAGCTTCCACCACCTCTCACAAGAAAGTATCATGTTGGAAGGTGCCCGTCATTAAGGCATTCATGGAGGGAGTAAAGAGACTCCACTCACCTGTTTCAAACCCACCGCCGGGCTGTGATCTCAATGTAGTGCTTGCAAAGCTCATGGGACCCCCTTTGAGTTTATGCATAAGTCAAGCCTTAAACACCTCACATATAAGACTGCCTTCTTGGTGGCTATTACATCCATAAGAAGGGTTAGCAAACTTCAAGCCTTGTCAGTGCAGGACCTGTTCTTTGTCATCCACAAGGACAAATTTATGAACAGACCCTAGGTTTTCACCTAAATTAATTTCCAAATTTCACATAAACCAATCCATTGAGCTACTGGCCTCCTTCTAGAACCCAACAAGCTCAGCCGAGAAAAAACCTCCATACACTAGATGTAAGGAGGACGGTCCTTTACTATGTAAACAAGACCAGACCGCTTAGGTAAAGACCAACTGTTTGTCTCTGTAGCACCAGGCAGAGAAGGAGACCGCACTTCCAAGAATGCCATCTCCAGGTGGATAGTCGGATGAATACAGCTCAGTTACTCTTCATCAAACTAAACACTGCCTTTCACACGAGAGCTCACTTCACAAGGGATATAGGAGCTACTTTGGCCTTTATCACAAAAGTGCCGCTGGACACCATTTGCAAAGCAGATACATGGAGCACTGTACACACTTACACTCAGCACTACTTCATTGACACTCATTCTAAAGCAGATACACAGGTGGGACATGCGGTTCTAAAAACATCTTTTTGCCGCTGGACCTTCTCACTTCCCAACACCTTCTCCTAACACTGCTTGCTAATCTATGTATAGCATGTGATCTAAGCAGATTCCACAAGCCTCAGAAGGGATACATTACTCACCGTAATTGTATTTCTAATGCTTGTATCTGCTTAGAATCACATGCGCCCACCCATCCTCCCCTCGGAGTAGAAGGTGCTTAGATGTTTTATCTGAGCGTTATCTGATACAGTATCTGCTTTAATACACATGTACTCAAGCTACACTTCATGCAACCTCATGTCAGAAACCAAACCATCTGAGAGACCTCGACGCGTGAAAGACCTTGCGTGCAGTAGATGCCACAACTGTAATACTCTGCAGCTTCTACTAGATATCGGCCTATGCATAGCATGTGAATCTAAGCAGATACACGCATCAGAAATACGATTGTCCCATATATCTCTGTCTGGAGCCTGGGCGTGCATTCCGGCAGTGTCTGAACGGTACAACCTGGAACTATGAACCAAGGCAAGGTCCTACAATAATTAGTCCAAAAGGGGTGTGGGCCAGAAACCACCAGCCATCCCTTTCGTTGGGAAATTCACCCAAATCATGCCTTAGTTGTAGTTTTCCTTTTTAGAGATAGGGAAAGAAGGTAGGTTAGGATGGATTTCCGGACAGAGGACTATATTTATTTTGAGACCTCCTGACATCCTAATGAGCACCCTTGTATTCGTTTTTTATTTGATTATGGTTGAGTCCCCAGCTATGGGAAAATAGTACACCATTTTTTGAAAGAATAAAAGACTTGAAAACATGCCTCCGTCTCCTGATACCGACTTACAACAGATGTTAAGCCTCACGAGTTTGAGATAGGCCAGATCAAGTCCTCTGAAGTGAAAAGTGGTTTGTCATGGAAAGTGAGTGAATAATATTAGTGTAAGCCTTAACATCTTTCCTGATGTGTTGAAGACTGTTTGTGGTATATCCTCTGGATTGTAAGAGGTTGTTATGGCATGTTCCCAGTGTTACCCATGACATGTTCCCCGGCGTGCTGAAGGTAGGCTGTTGCATGTTTCCATGGCGTGAGTTAGTCACGGTATCTAAAAGGTTTTTAATGGCATGTCCTCACGTTTGAAAGATATATGCCTCCTCAGGATTATAGGTGTTAGACTGTGACATGTCCAAAGTAGTGTACGAAACCGGTCCTGGCCTGGATGAAGTGTGTAAGACTTTTGCTGGTGCTTGGCCTCAGAAGTGTAGTAGGTTTACCATAGGATGTCACAAGGTGGGTCACCCGAAGTGCAATACACTTATGAGGGTGTGTCCCTGTGAGTTTACCAGAGCATGCCACCACGGCTGTAACATGGGGAACATTTCAAGCTGCAAGGTATGAGCCAGACATAAAAAGTCACTTGCCACCTCAATTCTATACTTACACACATCGTCCCATGTTTTACTCGCCAAGAGTTAATTATAGCTAACTAATGGCTATTGGTGAGTGCACATTTTGCACCCTGGCAGGGCTGGCAAGCATGTCACCAGGAGTTCTGTAGTCTGCAGCTTATTCCATAAGTGCATGAGGTTAGCTATGGCGTACGAACACCCAGGCGCTGGCAGGACCCGCCAAGTGTAAAATGATGGCTGGAGCAGGTCCCTTGGAGTGTAGGTTGACCAGGGTGCACCCATGAAATATTAACCTGGAGGTGGGCCAGTGGTTCATCTAAATGATCTCCCTTTGTTCCTCCTACACAGGTCCTTATTGCAAATAATGGCATTGCAGCCGTAAAGTGCATGCGCTCCATCCGCCGCTGGTCTTATGAGGTATTTCGAAATGAGCGAGCCCTGCGCTTTGTGGTTATGGTGACCCCCGAGGATCTGAAAGCCAATGCTGGTAAGTCTGGCTGTGCCTGCCTTCTGAACTCTCTCGATGGCTCAGGCCCCACTTTATTCTTTCCCATGTCTGGCCAGTTCAAATACCCAACAGTATATCATACCTAAATATTAAAATATACGAGCAAATGCTGGACATTTACAATAAACGTGTTAATATCTTTAATGCAGAAGTTTTATGTAGAAACGTAAAGCGATGTAATTACTGATTTATTGTCTTTTTCATCTTTATATTTGCTTGCACATTCCTGCATAGCCCTGTAAGAAAGGCTCACATTCTTAACCTAAAATCTGTGCATGTCAAATGACTGGAGTAATTGGTGTGGTGGTGTGATTTACTGATGGGCAGACACTGTTCATTTCTATAAGGTTTCCAACCTGTGAAACAGGACTATAGAATGTTCCCAGTATTTTAAATTCTGAACTCGCAAAACAGGTTTGCCACCTTGTTAGCTCAGTTATAAGAAACCTCCCATACCTTCTTATTGAACTGCCACTAACTGAAGATATTATGATGAGCTGGAGCAATGCGTTAGCTTTCGAACTCACAAAGAACTTAATCTGATGGCAAAAAGCAAAACTGAAGGAAGTACGCAGTAAAAAGGTTTAACATCCAAGACTGGAGTGCAAAGAATGCAGTGGGGCAAGCACGCATTGAATATTTTTCTAAATTCGTACCTAATACTGAATGTGTTAATCTTAAAGCACTATGGTTGGACATGTTACATGGGACCAGGGTTAGGCTGCAATTGGCGGTTCTGCGTTTTCTAAGGTCACAATGTGGATTGTAAAGTCGAAGTCCACGTCGTATGTACTGGGCATAGAATGTACCATCTGAAATCAGGACGTAGAATGCCTAGTAATGTAATGTTTTTTTATGAAATATTATATGTTTTTAGCAGTAATGGTTCTGTAAATATTCAGGTTCGGCATTTCTCTAATGGTAAGGATGTTAAGTTGTATCGAATCACGTAATATGAGCTGCAAAAGAAAGTTTGGAAACTGTATTTTACTCGCTGTATAAGCGTCTAACAAGCAAACAATAAATACATATAAATAAATATTGCAGTGAAAACTCAGGAACGTTGACCACTTCAGTTTGTGTGATGCAACGATTCCTGGCCGAGAACCTCTGTGGTGATTGGATGCCTGCCTTTGGACTATAAATAAGGGACCCCCTTGACTGACAGGCTTTTATTATATGAATGGCAGGTACTGCTCACCTTAACTTCACTAGAAGTAAGGGTGGCACGGGTGTCCTTTTTTCAGTCTTGGCCTTCTAGAACCCTGGTGTGCTTTTGACTATTTATTTTGTTTATTTGTATAGCGCTAAAGCCCGTGGGCGTCAAAGCGCTGCAACATAAAAGACAGCACGAACAAATAAAGGACGGTAGTCGGGTAAGGTCAGCATATCAAGAAGATGGTTAAGCTATGTCTCGTTTAAGAGACATTGCTGCCTAGTTACTCACTGGAGTTAAGATCTTTCTCTTTTATTCATGGATGCTGCCTTCTAATAAGCACCATCACTGATTCGGAGATGTCTGTAACTGTTTTGGAAAATAAGTGTTATCTTGTGGCATCCTATGGGAGCCCATACAGGAATAGTGAGCCTGTGAATTTTACCCGAAGAACACACACCCCCTACCGGGTTTGGGACCCGATCTCTATTTATAGCTCTCTGATATAGTCTCTCACCATGGCTATTTTCTAAAGCGTGTTCTTTTAGGACCCAGGCTCACTGGACACGATGCTCGAAGCGAAAAAAAAACCCTAATCGATGCATGCCATCCAGCAAGTGAAGCTCTGGGTCTATGCATCGCCTGGCATTGTGCCAGTGCATCTAGAATGGGGGTCTGCTTCCTTAGCTTTAATTACTCCAGTGTGTGGGAAGCCCATACGTGTTTTTGGAATTAGAATGAGGCACGTTCATCTCAATAGATATAGCTGGCAATATTTGAACAAGTGAAGATGAATCCATATTGGAAGTAGGGGTCTGGTGAGGGACAATCCCAGTATTCAAAATGGTTGATTTTGTATGTTTTTAGCATTGATGCATTTGAGTCCACTAAGACGGCAGACTTCCTCCAATCAGTGAACAGAAGCAGAGGCTTTTACTTTTCGAATCATGTAAAGATGAAACAAGCCAATTGATGGATGAAGTTTTGTTCCCCTTTCTGAAATTCTTCGTAGGAGTAAAAATAAGGTTTGAAGTAAACTAGCTCTTCCACCCTGGTGCAATGGTACTGTGTAGACCATGATCGTGGTTGTGCTGGGAACCACGTCCCCTTTTCCACACAGCTTGATCATTTTGAAGTGTGTATATCAAATTCCTGAGAATTAATAAATCACACAAGTTGAAGACAATAGGACTTAATTCAAAGTTGATTTTTTTGTAACCATTTCTCATTAAAAGTATACATTTAATCAGATTGCTCCATTGTACATCTAGGTAGTATCCAGCCCCACAATAGTAACGTTTTATTAAATAGCAAAGAATACTGAGAGTAATATGACTGCTTTTTTGTCTGCAGAGTATATTAAGATGGCTGACCACTATGTGCCTGTACCGGGGGGACCGAACAACAACAACTATGCAAATGTTGAACTTATTGTAGATATTGCCAAAAGGATCCCTGTGCAGGTGGGTATCGAAGGAAATGTGTCAATTTGTGAAGCTAACCATGGGAAGTGGTGCAGACTCCATGTCCTTGAGATAAGTGAGGGCTACGTTTCCTTGGAGTACTGTAGGGCACCATGCTTCTCAAATAAGATGTACGCTTCATGCTTAGGAAATAGGATGTTCCTGCCTGTTCATGGCAAAGAGGAGAGCTACCTGTCCTTGGGATAGGGCGAGATTGAGCCCCCCGCTCACTCCCACCGCCATCCCCTGTTCTTGATCCAGACACCAGAGAGCTGCTGCCCATGGGTTTGGGGAGCATGATATTTTAATTTAGTGGGAAGTCTGCATGCCCCTCGATAAGCTACATCTTTATGGCCCTGCAATGTGAGAAAGTTTTTTGTCCTTGTGTATGGTATAGGATTTAGTAAAATCCCAATGCTCTTCACCCTGAAGACTTGTTAGTGTGTTTATCTGACATGTGCATGGGAAGCACAATGGCCAACCCTTGACACATCTTCTGCTAGGGGGACATACTACTTCATATGCATAATCTCTACACAAGCATAACACCACCAACCCCTGACCTAATAGCACTTCTTAAGTATCCTCGTGAATGGGGAGTTAATAGTTGACGGTTGCCATTGTACATCCTAATCTGAACTTTGATGAGGATTTGCTATTATTTTTCATTCCCTGGCTATTTTACTGGTTCTTTTATATCTCATCCGACTATTGAATACAGTATATACCCATTGGCAAGGTTTACCCTAAACTGCACCCTGTTTTTATCTTTGTGAGAAGCACACTGGTAGAGAATGCTATACCGAGTCCTGGTAAACCTAAACCGCCTGTGATTCCATGAGTAACACTAACCTTGCAAGCTAGGATTTTAGGATTGCTTCTACTTGCAAAACTGCTTTCTTAGTTTTCCTGCATTCCACTGAACATAAAGAGCTATTTGTCACGGCCGCCAGCGACTGGCGTTTGTGGCGAAGGTGGACGCGAGGACGCCATTAAAATGTTCCATTACGTTCCTCCTCGCCTATCAGACGCGGTCTAGTTGTTTTCAAGATGGCCGCCGCCGTTTGTATATATACCACTCGGCTGCCGGCGGTTCAGCGCGTTGCAACTGTGTTCATTCATCGCCCTGTTGCTTGCGCTAGTTATCCCTTGGGATAGTCTACTTGCTATCTTCCTGTTGTTTTCTCCACCTCCCGTTCCTTACGGGCCCCCCCTTTCTCTGTATCCTGTTTGCCTTCTCTTGTGTTTCTGTTCCCGTGTTGAATCTCTGCTGAGAATTTCTTCGCTCTAAGAGACACTGCCCTCGGATTTCTCCGTTCACTCTTGTCCTCCACCCTGAGGGGTTCCTACCTGTAAACTGCCATCTCCTTTTCCCTCGATCAGCGGTATCGCCAACCTTACCTATCATCTGGGTTTTCGGCGAAGGATCATTCAACCTACGACTGTGCTGAATACTCCCACAATCTTCACGTCTATATTGGATCCAGGGGTTTTTTGCCGTTCCAGTGGCTTTTTCCCCTCTGGCTGTCGCGGAGGGGAGTCACCGTGGGGTTTTCTTTGTCTGAGAGTCACGGTGGCTTCTTTCCGAGGTAGACCATATCTTCTAAAAAAGAAGAAGCCGTACACAGGACTTACCCGCCGGAAGAAACTGGATTATTCAGGTGAGGAGGAAGAGACAGGGGAGGGTTACAAATCGAGTGAAGACGAAGATATAGCTGATCACCTAGCAAAACCCGTAGCCAATATTGCCAGTCTTGATAGTTTGCAACGCCTAACGGAAAACATGGCTACGCCACAACAACTGCAAGAGTTGGTGACAGCTGTCCAAACCCTCAACGTAGAAGTCCAAACACTAAAGGCTGACAACGTGGCGCTCCAACAAAGAGTAGCTGCAAGAGAACAACAGACAACCGATTTACCCCCACTACCCCTGGTGTCAGGTAAATTCGACGGCTCGGAAAGAAAGGTTAAGGAATTCCTGGAGGCCTGTAATATTCACTTCACCTTCCGCAGAAATGCCTTTTCCACAGATCATTCCAAGGTGGGTTTCATGATCACGCACATGACGGGAAACGCCTTGGCATGGGCTACTCCATTGGTATCCCTATCTGACCCAGTGTTGCAGGACTACGCGGCCTTTAAGGAACTGCTGCGACACACCTTTTTGCGAACCGAATGCTCACACGTGGCTAGCGAAGACCTGCTGGATATACGTCAAGGGAGTACCGACTTACTTTCCTATATCTCCACTTTCAAGAAACTTGCTGCAGAGGCAGGTTGGCAAGAGCAGGCCCAGTATACCATATTCCGCCGGGGCTTGCGAGAAGAGCTCAAGGATGAGCTTGCCCGGATCCCGCGCCCAGACACCTTTCTGGATCTTCAAACTGCAGTTCTAAGAATCGATTTCCGCCTGTTGGAACGAAGAAACGAAAGGAAGAAGGTCCGAGGTCCACATTCTTTTTTGGATATACCCCCCGCCTCCTCCTCGCCTGTATCGCGCCACGCCAGAGAGGAACCCATGCAGATCGGAAGCACCAGATCTCCGTTGACTGCCGAAGAAAAGAAGAGGAGACGTGAAGGAAACCTTTGTTTATATTGTGGAGGAGCCAACCATTTGCTGAGAGACTGTCCTGATGTGCCCCCAAGGAGATCGGGAAACGACCGCCCTCGATAGTCCGTGGAACGGACTATCGAGGGGCTACACCTTGTTCCTACACTACACTTTCGGTGGCCTCTTCTCAGATGAGCGAAGATGTGCGTCTCATGGTGATAGCCATCAAACTCCGCTTCCGGAATAGAGAGGTAGAGACGCAGGCTCTACTGGATTGTGGTGCGGCTGGAAACTTCCTTGACACTTTTTGGGCTAATAAGATGGGTCTGCTAAGAATTGAGAAAAAGGAGGACCAAAAGGTTGAAGGAGTGGATGGTACACCCCTATGTTCAGGACTCATTACCCACACCACTGAGGAGATTCAGGTATCCATACACCAGCATTCTGAAATCATAAAGTTTGATATTATACGGGTGGCCCATTTCCCTGTCATCTTAGGAATAGGCTGGCTCAGGAAACACAACCCAACGGTGGATTGGTCTAAGAACCTACTAAGTTTCCATTCCGCCTTTTGCCTAAGAGAATGCCTTCCAGAACCAACATTCACAACTGTAAAGACCATGTCTGCTGTTGAAGGCAGTACAATCCATTGCATCCCAAAATGTCTTTCAGAATACAACGAAGTCTTTCAGGAGCAGACCCCCATTAGACTCCCTCCACATCGCCCAGAGGATTGTGGTATCGACCTAGTGCCACAAGCATTGGTCCCCTTTGGGAAGATGTATTCCCTCTCAGTATCGGAGAAGGCTGTACTCCGATGCTACCTTGATGATAATTTAGCCAACGGACTCATAAGACCTTCCAAATCCCCCGCTGAGGCCTCTCTGTTTTTCATACCCAAACGGGACACCAAGGAGCTGCGGCCCTGTATCGACTATCGGGGGTTAAACAGAGTGACCATAAAAGATCGATACCCTATGCCCATTATATCAGAGATCCTAGAGGCTGTCCAAGGCTCTATGGTGTTTACTAAACTTGATCTACGGAATGCGTATCATCTACTCCGCATAAGAACAGGAGATGAGTGGAAGACGGTGTTTCGCAC
Source organism: Ambystoma mexicanum (assembly GCF_040938575.1). NCBI lineage: Eukaryota > Metazoa > Chordata > Amphibia > Caudata > Ambystomatidae > Ambystoma > Ambystoma mexicanum. The sequence continues at coordinate 294,088,149 of NC_090931.1, forward strand.
CCCCTATGGGTTGTTTGAGTACCAAGTCATGCCGTTTGGCCTAGTCAATGCACCATCTATTTTCCAGAGATTCATGGACCGATTGTTTTCCGACCTTCTTAACCTTAACACAGTGGTTTACCTGGATGACATTTTGGTCTTCTCACGGAGCCAGGAGGAACATACCCGACATGTCAAGGAAGTTCTGCGCAGACTACAACATCACAGTCTTCTGGTAAAACCTGAGAAATGTGCATTTGCTCAATCCTCATTGTCTTACTTGGGATTTATTCTATCCGACAAGGGGGTTACTATGGACCCCAAGAAGGTGGATGCCATCTTGTCATGGCCATCGCCTTCTTCGGTTAAGGACATTCAACGTTTCCTAGGGCTGGCAAATTTCTATAGGAAGTTCATTCCAAGTTTTTCCTTACTCACTCTTCCTATTACATCCCTTCTCAAGAAATCCACAGGCCCTTTCATCTGGTCTAGTGAGGCTGAAGAAGGCTTCCTCAGCTTAAAGCACAAGTTCTGTGCAGCTCCTATCTTGAAACAACCAGATCAGCTACTACCCTTTATCCTGGAAACTGACGCTTCTGCAGCAGCCGTAGGTGCTGTTCTTCAGAGAGTCAAGGACCTAGAGCATCCGGTGGCATATTTCTCAAAAACTCTAAATCCTAGCCAACGAAACTATTCAGTCATAGAGAAGGAATTACTAGCTATGAAATTGGCTTGTGTGGAATGGAGGCATTTGCTCCAAGGGAGCCTACACCCGTTCCAGATACGAACAGACCATAAAAATCTGCAAATACTCAAGCAACAAGAGTGTTATAACACCCGCCAGGCCAGATGGGCTCATTTTTTCGCCCAGTTTGATTTCGTCATCACATTCATCCCTGGCTCTCAAAACCTAGTTGCTGATGCTCTCTCCCGCAGAGACGATGTTATCGTCCCTTACAGAAAGGAGTTTGTTTCCTCGCACCCGGATCATATCTACAGTGTCTAACTTCTTGGATGAAGTACGAGGAGCCTGCCTCCAAGAACCTGCTCTCACTATGGGAAATCAACCGGTCACCACTAAGGACGGGTTGCACTTTATCCACGGAAGACTGTTTATTCCTTCCAGTAATCTCAGAAGACGAGTCACTCAGTGGTGCCACGATTCCAAGACTGCTGGTCACCGAGGAGTACGAGGTACTCTGGAACTTCTCCAAAGGGCGTTCATCTGGCCGAACATGAAGGCTGACACGCAAGTCTATGTTAACTCCTGTATGGTATGCTTACAAAGCAAATATTCCACCTCGAAACCTATGGGGCTGTTGCAACAGGAGCCGGTTCCACTTGGCCCTTGGAAATGCATTTCTACGGATTTTATTGTGGAGTTGCCGGTATCCCGAGGCTGTACCTGCATTATGGTAACCGTAGATGCTTTCTCGAAACTTGCACATTTTTCTCCATTGACAAAGATCCCATCCGCCTCGGTCATGGCTGACGTATTCCTAAAGGACATTTTTAGGTTACATGGGCTTCCTCAAAAGATAATATCAGACAGGGGCAGCCAGTATACCTCCAGATTCTGGGCAGCATTGTGCAATTCATTGGGCGTGGAGAGAGCTCTTTCGTCGGGGTTTCATCCCCAGACAAATGGACAAACCGAGAGGTTAAACGGTACCTTAGAGCAATACTTAAGGTGTTTCATAAATAAACAGCAAGACAACTGGGTGGACCTGCTTCCCACAGCAGAGTTTGCATACAATAACGCTGTCCACACGGCTACAGGAACTAGCCCATTCTTTTGTACCTACGGATACAACCCGCAGTCCATAGTTCCGTGTTTCTGGGAGGAAACTAACGTTCCTACTTTGGAGAATACCCTTGCGCAGATCAAGGAGGCCCATAACACAGCCAGTCAGAGCCTCTCTAAGGCTAGCAGTCATTACAAAGAGCAAACGGACAAACACCGAAGTCAAGTTCCTGCCTGGGACAGAGGTTCCAAGGTCATGCTGTCCACCAAGTTCCTTCCTCGATGGGTTCGGCCTTCGAAGCTGTCACCCCGCTAAATCGGACCTTTTGAGATAACTTCAAAGGTCAATCCTGTGGCCTTCCGCCTCAAGTTGCCAAAGGGACTCAGGCGGATTCATCCCGTGTTTCACTCATCTCTCTTACGCCCCTTTGTGCCAGATACCCGGAAACAAGCATCCCCCAAGCTGTGTACGTTGCCAGTTCCAGCTTCCGAGGAATATGAAGTTTCTCGGATACGGGACTCCCGTTATCATCGGGGACGTCTTGAGTATCTCGTTCATTGGAAAGGATATCCCTCCTCAGAAGACACCTGGGAACCACAGTTCCATATTCACTCTCCTCAACTGTTACACAAGTTCCACCGACTACATCCAGAAAGGCCGGGTGGGAGAAGCCTTCGGAGGGGGCATACTGTCACGGCCGCCAGCGACTGGCGTTTGTGGCGAAGGTGGACGCGAGGACGCCATTAAAATGTTCCATTACGTTCCTCCTCGCCTATCAGACGCGGTCTAGTTGTTTTCAAGATGGCCGCCGCCGTTTGTATATATACCACTCGGCTGCCGGCGGTTCGGCGCGTTGCAACTGTGTTCATTCATCGCCCTGTTGCTTGCGCTAGTTATCCCTTGGGATAGTCTACTTGCTATCTTCCTGTTGTTTTCTCCACCTCCCGTTCCGTACGGCCCCCCCCCTTTCTCTGTATCCTGTTTGCCTTCTCTTGTGTTTCTGTTCCCGTGTTGAATCTCTGCTGAGAATTTCTTCGCTCTAAGAGACACTGCCCTCGGATTTCTCTGTTCACTCTTGTCCTCCACCCTGAGGGGTTCCTACCTGTAAACTGCCATCTCCTTTTCCCTCGATCAGCGGTATCGCCAACCTTACCTATCATCTGGGTTTTCGGCGAAGGATCATTCAACCTACGACTGTGCTGAATACTCCCACAATCTTCACGTCTATATTGGATCCAGGGGTTTTTTGCCGTTCCAGTGGCTTTTTCCCCTCTGGCTGTCGCGGAGGGGAGTCACCGTGGGGTTTTCTTTGTCTGAGAGTCACGGTGGCTTCTTTCCGAGGTAGACCATATCTTCTAAAAAAGAAGAAGCCGTACACAGGACTTACCCGCCGGAAGAAACTGGATTATTCAGGTGAGGAGGAAGAGACAGGGGAGGGTTACAAATCGAGTGAAGACGAAGATATAGCTGATCACCTAGCAAAACCCGTAGCCAATATTGCCAGTCTTGATACTATTAACCTCCAAATATATATCAAGTGTATTTACTCTATCTCTGGGGTAAAAACGTCCGTTATTCAAAGTGTTAAAGTTGTTACCTAGTATTCCTATCACTCCTTCCTCTTCCTGAGTGCCTGGCCTTAGCTTCTCAACTACTGCTACCAATCGGTAAGTCAAAGAGAGCCGGAGGGATCCTGCTCATGCCTAACTCAGACCTTGCAATATGGCTCTGGGGTAATCTCCCGAAAACCTTGTCAGTCCAAAGTCTGGCCATTCTGTAAAAGGTGCCATATATGGCCAATTGCAGATCATCTTCTCTGACGAGCACAGTTACTTTAAGCGTGACTTTACAGTGCTATAGTTTTTTCTTTGGTAAAATTCCGTAACTGTGATACCTTCCAGCCAGAAACGGAAGGGTAACCAGGGTTCTAATGGTTGTTAGGGAGAATGTATCAGTGAAGATCTTCTTTCAATCACCTAGGCCAAATGGGACAAAGTCAGGGCTCGCAAAATCTACTAGCCCACTAGCATTGGCGAGTAGTTTCTATTAAGGACGAGTACCATTTGCATGATACTCGACCTTGCTGGCGAGTATGGGGATGTTAGAAACATATTTTTCATTTACTGCAAACACACTTTGCTTGCAGTAAATGGCAAATACAGGTTTCAATGTGCATGCTTGACAGCATTGCAGCAAGTATGGAGTGTGCTTATGGCAACATGCACCATTTTACAAAAAGCACTTGTAAATATTTTGTCACCAGCAGTGTTCGAAGTGTACGAAAAGAAGTAGTGGAACTATGTTCCCTGCTGGCCTGCGCCCACTCCCCACCCACCCCATCACTGTGCCCCCTCCCACACCCAATACAAACTCCCAAACACATGCACCTGCTGTTTAAGGGAACTTTCAGTGTAGTACACTGAAAGTGCAAGTTTCAACCTCTTCCTAAGGGGGGGCGTGGCGTAGGTCCATGGACTGAAGACGTGTCTCTCCCATGCTCCTGCCCCGATCCATTCACTGATCCTTACAAATATGGCCAGACCTACTTAACAGTATATATAATTATATGCCCAGTAGCAGCAACCGATCCTGCACCCCCGTACATCACTTTTGGTGAAAAACAGAGCCGGCATCCTGAGAACGCGGCCCTCAAATCTCGGCCCCCTTGGACTAAAGATGGCGGCCGTGACTCCGCTTTGAGCCCAGGAGGAGGAGGGGCCGCGTGCAGAGCGAGGCAGCATCCAGCGACCCGATGCGGGAGGTGCTGGCGGTATCCGTGTCCTGGACCCCAGAGCCCCAACATCAACACCTCCCTGCCCCCTTGAGACCCTGCAGAGTACCAACAATCTAGAACTCGCTGCCGGCACAGAGTGTGTCGGGGGCGGAAGAGCTGGAGGCCCGGGCCGAAGCGGGCCCTCTACACGGGCCAAGAGCACCGAGCTGGGAGGCACACCAACACTCCCAAATGACCTGAGCGGACCATCTGGGACGGGCTACATACCCACTCGCAGCGAGCCCCGATAGCAACACCAGCTGCTTCCTCTTTTCACACGTACCGGACCAGCACGTCATTCAGCCCATGGCGGCGGTCCCCTGCATCTGGGAGCAAAGACAAGCCACATTAAGCCTGGGTCTCATAAACGCTACTACGTCTATTGCTTTGCTTACCTGATATTCAGCTTTGGCGTTTCCGCAGCTGATGATTAGCTGCTACTCTGGAGCCACGGGAACTTCCATTCGCTCCGTGCTGCTGACCATGCTCGCCATCATTCGCCATATCTGCAAGTATAATCACTGCATCAGTGATGGTTACAAAACAATGCATGCTCAGCACAACTCGAGAAGTACACTCTGCAAACTCTATAAGGGTAATAGGACTTGGCAAACTTTTATGAACACGAACAGCTCATAAACATTAACAGAAACTGAGGAAACTCTGCATTGTCGTAGAGCACCATTTGGGACCCAGCGGCCTGGAACCCCGGAAGTCGCCGGCCCCTGCATAGCACTCGCCTTCGGCGGAACAATCGGTCCGCAGTGTTTCATTCCTTAGCCGCAACGTGCATCTAGGACACTGCAGCCTCCAGGCCGTCTGGACCCCCACCACTTGGCCTCTACAACAGCCGGCAGGTCCCAGCGACTATACAAGGAGAACAGCTTAGATCCACAGAACGAAACACAGCCCAGGTACTTACACCCGCATAGACTACCTAGTGATAGACAAAGCTCACCTCACTCAAATAGAATCCGCCTCCTACCTAGGCAGAACCATATCTGATCATTCTCCACTCCTCATGGCATGGAACCCAAAGGGCCCTAGACCACCCATACCGATGTGGCGGATGCCAACGGATGCCTTAACAGATGGGGCATTTAAAGAGGAGCTTCATGACAAAATAGTGGAATACATGGACAATAACGTGGGAAGCATGAACAGATGGAGCACCATTTGGGAAGCCCTGAAGGTAGTAGTAAGGGAGGAGGTCATAGCCAGTGCTGGCGGGATCCGGAAGACACTCAAGAAGGAACTGGAGGGCGGGGGGGAGAAGATCAGACGACTGGAAGCCACGGCCTAGAAGTCAAAAGAACTCGAGAGGGCAATGGACACAACGAGGAAAGATTGCCAGGAAGCCTGGGCCAGATTATCTAAATTTGACTATATCACAAAAACCACCAGGGCTCACTCAGAGGGGGGCAAACCAGGCAGGCTACTGTAGTGCCTGTGTAAAAAAGAGAGCCCGAAACTCCCAATCCTCGAAATCCAAGATTAGACCGGTACCACACACACTACACAAACAGGGATCAATGAGACATTCAAATGCTTTTATTCCCAACTATATAGCCACAATTCCATCGTTCTCCAAGATGAAATCTACGATACCCTAGAAGAAATAGGCCTCCCCACACTAGAAGAAGCCCAGAGAGAAACACTAAATCAGGAGCTCACAATTGAAGACATACATGAGGCGATTAAAGCACTGTCCACCTGTAAAACCCCTGGGAGCGACGGGCTACCCCCGGAGTTCTATAAAACATTTGCAGCTGAGTTAACTCCAATTTTACATGAGGTCTACAAGGAAGCCTTCGAGACTGGGGTGTTATCAGGCAGTATGAATGAGACCCTAGTGATCCGCATACCCAAACCCGGAAAACCAACCGCTGAGTGTGGCTCTTACAGACCAATATCCATCCTTAATTATGATATAAAAATCCTCACTACCATACTTGCCAACAGACTCTCAAGAGTTATTGGGACCCTAGTACACAGGGATCAGAATGGGTTTGTTCCCGGCCGTAGCACAACAGCAAACCTACGTAGACTACAACACATCATAGCACAAACAACAGGCTTGCAGGAACTTTACGCAGTAGTCTCCCTAGACGCTATTAAAGCGTTTGACTCCATATACTGGGAGTGCCTCCTAGCTACCCTGAAACAATTCGGCCTGGGAGGATACTTCATCCATTGGATCGAGATTCTGTACAAGGCACCGAGGGCCAGGATAAAAATAGGGATAATGGTGTCTGCACCATGGGACATACAGAGGGGTACCAGGCAGGGATGTCCCCTTTCTCCAATGTTATACATCCTTGGGCTAGAACCGCTGGCAATATATATTAGGAAACAATTCTTCGACGCAGGCATAATAATTGGGGGCCAATATCACGTGATCTTGCTATATGCGGATGACGTTTTACTTTACTTAAGGGACCCACAGCTCAATATACCCACAATCCTGGAAGTACTAAAACTTCGCAAAAATATCAGGGATCTCATTCAATCCAGAGAAGTCTTGCATATTCCCACTGACGGGACAGGTAGGGACCCAAAGATCAGCACTCCCAGAAGTCGGGATAAGTTGGGAACCACACACATTTAGATACCTGGGTATCAACATCTGGCACACCCCCGAGCAGACACAGTGGGACAACACCCTGGTGACAGTGCAGAGGCTCAAAAAATCAACGAGGTTCTGGACCAGGCTTCCACTGTCGATGATGGGCCGAGTGGCAATCGCTAAAATGATAGTGCTACCACGCTTCTTGTCCTTCTTCCAGAATATCCACTACTACATACCGGCCGCCGTCTTCTGGCTGCTGGGCGCACTACTGAAGGACTTGGTATGGGGGAGCTCCAGGCACAAGCTCGCCCTAGGCATGCTAACGCTACCATACAAGGCAGGCGGAGTCCAGCTCCCAGATCTAGAAAGATTCTTCTTGGTGGCCCAACTCACGTTTGTGGCCAAATGGCTCGCAGATGACTCCACCTCGGAGACCGACCTCTTGAGACTCTTAATAGCAACAGTGCGACTGAATGAAATTCTCTGGGTCCGATGGAAGCATTCAGCTGAAGTTCCCCTGCTTATCCAGTTGGGCCGTAAAGTATGGGACAGAGCACTGAAATTGCAGAGGAAGAAGAACCCATACTCCCCAGAGACACCACTGACCGCGGCAGACGCCTGCTCTAACAGAGACGAACTGGCACTCATAAGACTATGGGAAAGGCACGGCATCTACACCTGGGGAGATATGTACGAAGGAAACTTCCTCTGATAGTTCGACTCCCTTGAACAGGACGAGGGACTCCCCAAAGGCCAGCACCTCCGTTAGCGAAAAATCAGAGAAGTGGCAAAACAAAAATGGAGCGAATGGCCAGGGGAACCAGAACTGGATCCGACCCTAACCCTAATGCACAACCTGGGAGACAGCTGGAAACCAACTTCTAGGATATATGCCCAGCTCACAGACAGGCCTAACCCCAAGAGTGATGCTCTACAGAGCTCATGGGAAACAGACCTGGGAACAAGCATTACTGAACAGGAATGGGGAAGAATCCTACAGTATCCAGGAATGCGAGATTCAGATTAATCCAACTAAATGTTCTCCACAGAACATACATGACCCCCAGCAGAATCGCAAAATTCAGCAAACCCCCAGCCCCGCTGTGCCCCCGGTGCAATTCGGAGGATGCAGGAATGGCAAAATGGCACACATGTTCTGGATTTGCCTAAAGATACAGCATTTCTGGACCAAAATCGAACAAGCATGCAGGAGAATGGGCCTGAACCGATACGAATGGACACCAAAGGAATGCTTGTTGGGATCCTACCCACGGATAAGCAAGATCAGGCGTATCGTCAAATTCATGGACATGGCCTGTTTACTGGCCAAAAGAGCAATTGCCATGACATGGAAAACCTCAACTGGCCCCCGCTACGCCAGCTGGCTTAAGGAACTAGAACACTGGTCAGATGCGGAAACTAGGCTATGGGGAGAAGGAATAACCAAGACCGGGGAAGGCCCGATCATGACCTATGAAGCCTGGAAATCTCTGTTATGGGACATGTTCCATCTGTCTGCCGACAAACCCCCGTGAACAATGCCAATACCCGCAAAAGTTGGAAACACATTTGGAACTACAACTCCATGATAATCCAATCTGCCCCATCCAGTAAACGCAACACCTCTCTGAGGCAGACCATACACCTGCTGCGCTCTGCTGCCAGATTAGCCCCAGAAGCAGATATCGGACTGCGACGACCTTCATTGTTTGTTTAAAGTTACGTTATTGTTATGTATTTTCTTTCGCTTCCTCTCCTTCCCCCCTGCTTTCTTCCACTCTTTCCCTTTCCTTTCGCTCATAGAAAGCACTTCGAATTTGACCATTCCTATTGTATTTTTGAAATGCCAATAAAATAGTTTAAAATTAAATTCAACCTACACTTTTATTTTAAAACGAAACCATTCCGAAACGGCTTCTTTTAAAAATAAAAGTATAGGAACTGTAAAATTTAATTTAAAAAAGTAGAGGAGCACCGCTCCCAACCGCTCCTGCTCAGTTCGACCACTGGTCACCAGTCACCTTGGGGCAAGTGCATTTCTCTTAGGTCGAGTAGGTAAACTAAGGAACTCGTCCTGCAGGTGTAGTGGGATTTTTAAGAATTTGCAAGGCCTGAAAGTGTTCCCATTTTTTGTAACAAGGACCCGTATCGTCCAAGCCTCTCCTAATTCCGCTTGCCGGCTAAGGTCAACTACGTGTTCTGAAGTTCAGGCTTACCTTCCCCATTTTCACTTATTACTATTTTGGACATTGGCTCCAGTCTTTATGCTACAGCAGTCCGGACCGGAAAACTGCTTCAAATGTGTGTGTAAAGCAGCAAAAGCAATTTGGAATATGGAACACCTGCATTGAAAACTGCCGTTACACACCTGAATACACTCACATTTTTAACCACCCCCATGGCCGAACCACCTCTTTCTGTTATTCTGTTTTTGTTTCTTTGGTGTGTGTGACCTAGCCATATTAACTGTTTTCATTACTTTTTTTTTCAAAATCAAACTTCATTAGCATGTTAAGTAAAACAACACAAATCAGCAATATAGCGTCCCCTTATGACCAAAACATTTAAACCAACCCGTCCTCCACCCCCCCTCCATGCAACAAAGTTCAATTGTCAACACATAGTTCATACAAAGAATAGCACCTCAAATTCAACCAGGTGTCTCATGGGTCGCTTATGCGGGAAACAAGAGATTCTCCCCCTCAAGTCCTTATTCCCCAGTTCCCCAGGAAGGCGGTCCAGACCACACGGTCTCCCCTCGCAGAGGGTAGTCTCCTACTTCCCTTCCCCTCTCAACCCTTTCCTCTCCCCCACCAACCTCCCAGCCCGTACTGCTCGAAGAAAGGGAGCCATAGGCCTGCAATGTCAGACCAGGACTCATCTAGGAGGTGGGTAAGATATTCCATGTCATATATAGCACAAACCATTAGAACCCATTCCTTTTCCATCAGCAATCTTGGGTTTTTCCAGTCGGGCCAGGCAGCATATTGCTGCAACCAGCATGATCTGAAACATGTGCTCCGGTTCCTCTTCCATGCCCACACCAAAGAGGAGGAGCCAGGGCGAGAGCGCTCTCTGAATTCCATTGACCCCTTTTTTCCAGGACAGGACCTTCCTCCAGTATGTCTGCACCTCTGAGCAGGCCCACCACATGTGAATATAGTCCCCTTTCTCCCGGTGGCACTTCCAGCAATGTTGGTCATATCCTTCCCTCATTCGTGCAACCATCGTTGGGGAGTTGGGGGGTAGTGCCATCTATATAATAGCTTCAAGGCCTGATGTCTATATTGGAACGAGGCTGTGGATTGCTGGGCCCTCCTGCACATCTGAAGCCATAGTGTCATCAATATCCATGCCAAGGTCCTGACTCCATTTTATTCTCGATGGAGAGGGGGTCCTTCAGGATCGTCAAAAGGATCCTCCTATACAGTCCTGCTATCAACCCCTTGGAGCCCTTCTGTGTGATCAGACATTTTTCAAACTCATCAGTTCTCTCCTTAGATTTCCCCCCCATCGCTCCTCAGACAGAACCCCTTTCAGTTGCAAGAAACGGAAGGGGGACAGTTAATGAATTCCCAGAGCTTCCTCCAGTCTACCCAAGGAATTAAAGGAGCCCCCTCCCACATTTGTTCCGCCCTACTTAGACTAGCCTAATACCAGGGCTGGAATTCCAGTGGCTCCTCGACCAATCCCTCAG